>NW_022630998.1:38388473-38988473 GCF_010015895.1 Lontra canadensis
ATGACCCGAACCGAAGGCAGAGGCTTTAACCCACTGAGCCACCCAGGCACCCCTTTAGGATATATTTTAGGTTAAATTTTTTTAAACAATAAAATGAGAGGTTTTTTTTTTTTAGAAAAAAGAATTGCACAAATATGAATGACATAACGAAAGCGTACTCTCTAGGTAGAAAAACATGAAGCTTTTTGTGGTATCTTTTCAGCTTTATCTGTTCATCAGTTGGCTGCTCAGGGAGAGATGCTCTACCTAGCTACTCGGATTGAACAAGGTAATAGCCTGTTTTTTTAACTGTGCTTAAAACATATTTAATTGGATTTATTAGATTTTTGTTGTTTTATTTTAATATAGGAAAGTATAAAGACAAAAAAAACAATAATTGCATAATCTCACCAGGCACATAACTCCATAGGTAGTAAAAAAAATAAAGTACTACAAAGTACAAAAGTTACAGCCTCCCTTACCACCTTTTCCCCAGAAGTAAACATTATAAATTTCTTATGTTTCCAGGAAACTCTTTTATTTTATTTTTATTTTTTTTAAAGATTTTATTTATTTATTTGACAGAGATCACAAGTAGGCAGAAAGGCAGGTGGGGGCTGGGGGTGGGAAGCAGGCTTCCTGCTGAGCAGGGAGCCCAATGTGGGCTCGATCCCAGGACCCCGAGATCATGATCTGAGCCAAAGGCAGAGGCTTAACCCACTGAGCCACCCAGGCGCCCCGTTAGGAAACTCTTTTAGAAAACATTTCTGTTTATTTTTAGGGTTATATGTGAAAACATGGATTTACTTTTTGGTATGTACACAAGAGGGAAAATATTATCACACTGCATTGCACTTTTTTTCCCTTAATTGGAGATCTTTCCATATGAGCACATAAAGATTTATTTCTTTTTACTTCTCTCTCTCTTTTTAAGGATTTTCTTAATTTATTTTGAAAGAGAGAATAAGCAGAGGGGAGGGTCAGAGGGAGAAGGAGAAGCAGACTCCCTGCTAGGCCGGGGCAACCCCCCCACCAGACAGGACTCGATCCCAGGACTTGATCCTGAGCAGAAAGCCCAATGCAGGGCTCGATCCCAGGACCCTGAGATCATGACCTGAGCCGAAGGCAGAGGCTTTAACCCACTGAGCCACCCAGGCGCCCCTATTTCATTCTTTTTAATAGGTCCATAGTTTTGTATTGCTGCATACATACATACTGTATTTTTATTTTTAACCAATCTCTTTGGTGATGGTTGATTTCAGTTTCTCAGTATTAAGTAACATTCCTGTTGGCATTCTTTTTATGTATAGTGTAAGTTCCTACAAGTTTATTTGCTGGGTCAAAAGGTACATGGATTTTTTGCTTTTACATATATTGCCAGGTATCTGTCCTGTCCTCACTCCAGAGTTACAGTTTGTATTTCCCCATAACCTCAGTGACACAAAGTATTATCAGATTTTAATCTTTGCTAATCTCTGGTGAAAAATGGTATCTCACACTGGTTTTGTTTAGATTTTTTTTTTTAAGATTTTATTTATTTATTTGACAGAGCGAGAGATCACAAGCAGGCAGGGAGGCAGGCAGAGAGAGGAGGAAGCAGGCTCTCCACAGAGCAGAGAGCCAGATGTGGGGCTCGATCCTAGGACACTGGGATCACGACCCGAGCCGAAGGCAGAGGCTTTAACCCACTGAGCCACCCAGGCACCCCTTGTTTAGATTTTTTGAATTAGGTTCTATTTAGGCTCTTTCGTATGTTAACTGCCTGATATATATTGATTTATATGACCTCATCTAAATTTTAAAAATTCATTTTTTGTTATTTATGTTGCATATTTTTTTTTTAACCAGTCATTTTCCTTTGATTCTCATGTTTTCAACACAAGTTTAACATTCTGTAGTGGTAAATTCATTTTTTTCCTTGTAACTTCTGAGTTTTATATCCTTCTTCAAAAGACTGTTCTACTTCAAGATTATAAATAATGGAGGAACACCTTTGCTTATTAGTTAATTAACTTAGCTAATTAAACACGTGGAAAAAGAAAAAGTTAATGGTACAAATTCACATAATAGGACAGCAAATAAGTCAGCAGGAAGTGAACCTCATTGAGTAGTATAATCCACCTTTTAGAATGCCAGTATTTTCATAATGATATTAATAGATGGTTGTTAAATTAGATTACAAAAATTGTTTTTCTTTTAAATAGAAAATGTTATCAATCACACAGATGAAGAAGGATTTACTCCTTTGATGTGGGCTGCAGCACACGGGCAAATAGCTGTGGTAGAGTTTCTACTTCAAAATGTAAGGAAACTGCCTCGGAAAATGTGTACATGTAGTTACTTAAGTCTTGAGTAAAGATTTTGTATCTCCAGCCAACTAGATGTAATGGTAGAGGATCCAGAAAAGTTTTGCACGCTTTTTGTATTCTTGTGAAACGTGGATCTAGTTGGGCAGATAAGACTAATCATACATGAAACAGCAAGAGAGAATCTCATGCCTGGCTCCCTCAGAGTGCAGTGGGAACAAAAGAATGATTAGCATTGTAGGAGAGGCTTCATGGGGGAGATGTAACTTAACTCCAGAGTGGAAGGATAGTTAGCCTCAAGATAGAGGGAGAAAGGAAGGCCTCCAGACAACCGTGATAATAAGGACATCCGTGAGTAGAAGTTTGCATTATTAAGTGAAGAACATTACTTGGCCTAAGTACTGAACTGTAATTCTTATTGACAGAAATAATAATGTTCTTATTTAAATGAATTGAAAAGTCTTTCATCTCTCCTTGCCACTCCAGGGTGCTGATCCCCAGCTTTTAGGAAAAGGTCGAGAAAGTGCACTCTCATTGGCCTGTAGTAAAGGCTACACAGATATTGTCAAAATGCTGCTTGATTGTGGAGTTGATGTAAATGAATATGATTGGGTGAGTCTATAGTACTGATTTTTATTTATTTATTTATTTTTATTTTTATTTTTTTTAGATTTCTTTTTAAATTTATTTGACAGATCACAAGTAGGCAGAGAGGCAGGCAGAGAGAGACAGGAGGAGGAGGCAGGCTCCCTGCTGAGCAGAGAGCCCGATGCGGGACTCGATCCCAGGACCCTGAGATCATGACCTGAGCCGAAGGCAGAGGCTTTAACCACTGAGCCACCCAGGCGCCCCCTATAGTACTAATTTTTAAAATACTGTAATAAATCCTAGGAATTATTTAGTTTGGAGAGACATAAAAAATTTTACTAGACATTTGGAAAAAATAGCTAATTAAACATGTAGAAGAAAAAGTTAATGGTATGAACTCAGTTATTCTGATTTAAATATTCTTCACAAAATATGAAAATTGTGAAAAAAATTGCCTTAAACGACTTTTACATACCGTTTTTAGTAAAACATCTCACAGCAACATTAAGTTATTCCACTCTTGCTCACCTTGAAAAACTAAATCACCTTTTCCTTTGCAGAATGGAGGGACACCTTTGCTTTATGCTGTACATGGAAATCATGTTAAATGTGTAAAAATGCTCTTAGGTAAGCCAATGAAAGTGATATTTAGAAAATACCATGTGAGGACTTTAATTTTTAACAAGCTGGCTGCCCTGGTGTCACTCAAGAGAATGACTAACTATTATTAAATATTGTTAACTCTGCTGAAGCACCCGCGGCCACAGAGCTGCACATGGAGAAGCAGCTCTGTCCTGCAGCACACCTGTGCTTGGAACATTTGTCCCTGTTGCTTCCTCTTGAGGATCATGTCTGAATCCATCGTTGTTTTCCTGTCCACAGTGTCTGTGGGCATAAGTTTTGTCTAAGGTTGTTGATGAGTTTCATCGGTTAGCGAGGACCGCTGTTTGTTTGAGGCATCCAACCCCTGACCCGCCAAAGTGAATTCTGTGCACTCTGCTGAGGATCTGTCCTGCCGTTTGCACTGAGCTAGGCACAGACAAACATACCTACATTTTCATTTTATTTATGCAGATTTTTCTGTTTTGGTACAGAAAATGGAGCTGACCCAACCATCGAAACGGACTCTGGGTATAATTCTATGGATTTAGCTGTAGCCTTGGGCTATAGAAGTGGTAAGTATTTTAGAACTGTCAGGTTTGTTTGTTTTTTTTAAGATTTTATTTATTTATTTGACAGAGATCACAAGTAGGCAGGGGGCAGGCAGAGAGAGAGGGGGGAAGCAGGCTCCCCGCTGAGCAGAGAGCCCGATGCGGGGCTCAATCCCAGGACCCTGGGATCATGACCCAAGCTGAAGGCAGAGGCTTTAACCCACTGAGCCACCCAGGCGCCCCTCAGGTTTTATTTTAATTGGTAAAACTCTGTAAATAGTACAGACTCGTGGACTAAACTATTTTCATCATTTGTAGTCATAAATACGGCATGTTATCCTAACTCCTGACAGTAACTTTTAACTGTGGGCAAAATCAACAAATTCTTACAAAGTCTGGAAATGAGTTTGTTACTATTAATTGACACCAACCCAAATAATTCATTGCAAGAGTACACATCTATTTACAGACAAGAGTTGTTTAACATTTTTGTAGCAAATTACTTATAAAATGCTTTATAGTTGCCCTTTCTCTGTTCTTTAGAACACACCTTGTACGAGAACAGAATCCAGGAATTTGGACGATCACTAAGTCAGTGACAGGCTAAGTTTTAAGTGCTCTAAGTAGTGTATTGCAATCTTACCATCATCAGAAAATGGGTATATCCTCAGAATAGGAGTATATCCTGTATGCTCCTCAGTATACTGAGGAGTATATCCTCAGAATAGGAGGAAAACTTTATTTTATTTTACTTTTTAGTATTTTTTAAAGATTTTATTTATTTATTTGACAGAGAGAGAGTTGTCACAAGTAGGCAGAGAGGCAGGCAGAGAGGGAGAAGCAGGTTCCCTGCTGGGCAGAAAGCTCAATGCGGGGCTTGATCCCAGGATCCTGGGATCATGACCTGGGCCAAAGGCAGAGGCTTAACCCACTGAGCCACCAAGGTGCCCTGAAATAACTTTATTTTAAGGAAAAGTTGATGTTAAGTTGAACTTGACAGTTCTGTGTAAAGTTTTATGATCAACATGCTGTGGTCTTGATAACCTGTCTGTTCCAGTTCAACAGGTCATTGAGTCACATTTACTGAAGCTGCTTCAGAATATCAAGGAATAGACATAGTCATCAGGAAGTGTTGTCTGCCCTTCCATTTACTTTTCGGCTCTTATAAATGATAGTTTTGTTTACTTATAAATTTTTACCTCAGTTGCAAAATTTACTGGTTTTAGTAAGTTTTAATATTCCTCTGAATAATTCACTGGTTTATAATAAAATTAATGTTGATGCTTTTTTATAAATGTGTTTTACTGCATATTTAAAATTATAAATTAATGTTTTGTGGCATGTAAATTTTTATGGTACAGATAGTTATCTGTCTTTGTATCAAGTGCTATAATTTAACATTTTCAAAAATTATTCTACCCTGTTCATCTTCACTGTTGTATTAACTCATTGACTTCACACAGGTTTGCTATAAATCTAAAGGAAAAAAAATTTGTTTTTGTTGAATTTAAAAATGCACAGTGTGATTGTTTACAAAATGATGTTATAAATAAATAAAGTACTTTTTCTGTTAGTTTGCATGGTAGTTTTTTTTTTAATTTAAAAAATTTTTTTATTAACATAATGTATTTTTAGCCCCAGGGGTACAGGTCTGTGAATCACCAGATTTACACACTTCACAGCACTCACCATAGCACATACCTTCCCCAATGTCCATAGTCTACCCCGCTACCCCCGGCAACTCTCGGTTTGTTTTGTGAGATTAAGAGTCTCTTATGGTTTGTCTCCCTCCTGATCCCATCTTGTTTCATTTATTCCTTTCCTACCCCCCAAACCTCCCACGTTGCCTCTCAACTTCCCCATATCAGGGAGATCATACGATAATTGTCTTTCTCTGATTGACTTATTTCGCTCAGCATAATACCCTCTAATTCCATCCATGTCATCGCAAATGGCAAGATTTCATTTCTTTTGATGGCTGCATAGTATTCTATTGTATATACCACATCTTCTTTATCCATTCATCTGTTGATGGACATCTAGGTTCTTTCCATAGTTTGGCTACTGTGGACATTGCTGTTATAAACATTGAGGTGCAAGTACCCCTTTGGATCACTACATTTGTATCTTTAGGGTAAAGGTGTTTTTTTTTTTTATTTTAGTTGATTAAAATTGATTACTTTGGGATTTTTAGTTTAACCTTCTGTCCTGCCAGGACACTACATTAGATCAAACAATATAATTAAAATAAATCAAATGTAAGTCAATCAACAAAGACTTAATTGTCATTTTTAGAAATATATTCAGAATATTTTTCTCTTGTAAAAAAAGTTTTCCAGGAGGAAACATTAGTCCTTCAATAAAAGTCAGATGTTCTTTAATTCCACTAAAGGAGCACAAACTTGTGTTACACCAAAATCTAGAAAAGAGCCATGGGCCGGAATTTTGCTTACTCAATGAGTGTGAGACTAGCGTTAAATTATTTAATCTGGAAAATAGATGTTACCTCGGTTATGATACTTGGTTTGTAAACCATATAAATTTCATCTAGTTGAAGCAAAAGGGAATTATGGAAAACACAGAATGGAGAGGAAAGCTAAAAGAAGCAGACAATACAAAGGAAGAAAACTAGGCCAGGGATCTCAATCAGGAAATCAGGGTCAATTGTTTTGGATGCTGTTTTGGTAATGTTTAGCTTAAAACCCCCTTGTCTATCATTGTGCTCAAGATTTAAGTTTCTAGGAGTGAGAAATCAAGGATGGGATATAAATAGACTGCTACATTGGAGTTGGGGGGAGAATGGGAATGTCTGGTTAACAATCCACCATTGCCCCTGGACTTCCTGGAACACAAAAGGCAAAGGCTGCCAGAAAGAAAACCGCAGAGAAAGGAGAGAAAAATGATGGCTGTTCATTCCAAAGGCCATCTAAATAATATGTGAAAACAGCACTAGTGTTTCACCCATTGTCAGGCATAGATTTTAAATTGATTTTCCAGCACTTCTGATTGACTTATCTAAAACATTAACCCTTCCATTTGGTTCCTTTTCTTGTTAGTTATGTGGTACATACCCACAAAGTGTTAGTTCCTGTTCTTACTATAAGGTAAAACTCAATGATCTATTTGGGCACATCAGTGTGTGTGTGATGCTTACAAGTGCTCTCCGCAGCTGAAGAGCTGCTCAAAGGACTTATGCTGGAATGGAATCTAAAATAATCACCTAACTCCTACTCTGATTCTTAGATCAACAGATCTCAGAGAATATCTTAGAGAAAATTCCCCTCTCCAATTCTGTCATCTTTTAGCCTCAAGGACCCTGATAACAAATGCCAGAAAAGTCCCTTAAGAAGTAGACACTAATACAAGTTAATTAGAACAACAGGAATGATCCTTAAGAAGCAGTTGTAAATTCCTCTCCTAAAAATCAAATGCCTTTGGGGTGCCTGGGTGGCTTTGTCAGTTAAATGTCCAACTGTTGGTTTTAGTTTGGGTCATGATCTCATCAGGGTCTTGAGATCCAGCGCTGCATAGGGTCCCCCTGCTGAGCACGGATTGGCTTGAAATTCTCTCTCCCTCTTCCTGTGCCCCTTCTCCTGCTTGTTCACACCGTGTGTGTACTGTCTCTCAAACAAATAAAATCTTTTTTTAAAAAATCAAATATCTTTTAGGGAGTGTTTACTGACTGCACAATATTTATTCATGACTTATGTACCAGACACTGTGCTTGATAGGAGGATAAAATACTGAGTAAAAGGATATAGTCTTGCCATCAGAAGAACTCACTGCTTCATGTTAGGGCTCATTACCACCACGGTGTGAAGGACATTGATAATAATTTTTGAAAGGTTAAAAACCATTATTCACATGTACATATAAAGTGAACATTTGTCAAAGATTTTCTTCAACTCAATTTCTCATAAGGGAACAAGTAAGACATTAAAATTAATTCCAAGAACTAAGTATTTTAGGCAATGTAAGTATATAAGATTGCTGAGTCAGATGCAAATCTGGTTAATGTCCAATAAGCCTACAGACCATAACCTTTGAGACTATCTTTTCTCCCAGACAGAAATGATGTGCATCTCCAGATAGAAATCTATCAGATAACCTGTTATATAACAGATAACTTCATTAAGTCTGACACCTTAAACTAATAGGAACAGTGAGTTGAACTGAGTAGTTAAGGGTTCTCAAACTTTTCGTGTATATCAGAATCACGTGGAGGACTGACTAACACACAGATGTATGGGTCTCCTCCCCAGTGTTTCGGATTCAGTTAATCTGGGGTGGGACCCAAGAACTGTAATTTCTAACAAGTTTCCAAGTGATGCTGCTGGTCTAGGGACCTCATTTTGAGAATCACTATCCCAGATTATCCCTGGGCAGACTCCTATCCAACATAAGGGAAGCTGTGCCACTCTTATTTCTTTATTTTCCAAGCTTTCAGATAATTATGAATATTAGCCATAAAAAAGAATGAAATCACATCGATGGAACTAGAGAGTATTATAAATGAAATAAGTCAGAGAAAGACAAATACCATATGATTTCACTCAGCTGTGGAATTTAAGAAGCAAGAAAAGCAAGCACGGGGGGAAAAAGAGGGAAATCAAGAAACAGACTCTTAACTATGAGAATAAACTGATGGTTCCCAGAGGCGAGGCGGGTAGGGGGGATGGGTGAAATAGGTGATGTTCAGTTACCGTGATGAGCATTGGGTATTGTATGTGTTGTACATTTTAAGCTGATATTATACTGTATGGTAACTCTACTGGAATTTAAGTAAAACTTTAAATAAATAACAAATATTCAAAGAATATTCTTGATCATAAAAAGTTGGTCTTACTATATTGACCTGCTTATTTATATATATACAGCAATTTAACCATAGGGGCAAGTTTTCTCTGCAAATCTAGAATCTTAGTTTACTGAGCAACTACATAGACCCCCCAAAATTACCTTCTATTCAGAAATTTTCATAAGGTATCTCAGACCTTTAAAAGCCTTGATTATTTGCTACTCTACTCCAAGTCTGGGGCCCCAGACCCAAGAAAGTCGTTCCACTGGATTTCACCTACAATATCACTAAATCAGGGTGAATTCCTCCCTTTTTTTTTTTAAATGTTTAATTAATTAATTTATTTTTTTTTAAGAATTCCTCCCTTTTTGAAGTCTGCAAAATTTGTTAAGGTCCCTGCCTTTCCGGGAAGGGCCTTTCCTTACCTCTATTTTGGGGGAGGGCTTTGTAGGCGTTAGCTCTACGTATAAAGTCAACCCTTTGTTCCCTGGCATGGACTTCCTACACCTGATTGAGAGCAGCCTTCTCAAATATAAACTTCTGGGTATGGCTTTGGTTGAAAAATCTATTTATCTGATTGTATCTTGGTAAAAAGGACAGATTGTTACTGAATCTATGCCAACAGAAGTATGAAAAGTAAGGAGACTCACTTAAAGTATTTGCTTCAGAATACTGAGGCCAACAGAGAGAATCAAACACCATTTTAAAATGGTTCATTTCAGGGGCGCCTGGGTGGCTCAGAGGGTTAAAGCCTCTGCCTTCGGCTCGGGTCATGATCTCGGGGTCCTGGGATCGAGCCCCACATCGGGCTTTCTGCTTGGCAGTGAGCCTGCTTCCCTTCCTCTCTCTCTGCCTACTTGTAATCTCTGTCTGTCAAATAAATAATAAAAAAATCTTTAAAAAAAAATAAAAAATAAAATAAAATGGTTCATTTCAGAGGTGCTTGGGTGGCTCGGGTGGTTAAGCCTCGGACTCTTGATTTTTCGGCCTGAGATCAAGCCCTCCATCTGCTCTGTGCTGGGCATGAGCTTGCTTAAGATTCTCTCTTCCCCTCTCCCTTTGCCTCTCCCCTGACACCCTCTCTAAAAAAATATAGATAAATAAATAAATAGTTTCAGTTTACTGATGCATAGTCTACTAAATTGACAGAGATGAATTAAGAAGGAAGAGAAAGAAGGGGTTCTACTTGTATCCATAGAAAATAAAATATCAGAAATTCATGCAATATTTCATACAAGCAACCACCTTAAAATTTTCCTCATAAGTTCAGTCAGTTCTATGTAGCTCTTATTTCCCAGGATCTTGGATCAAGCGATGGGCTTTCATGAAGTATGCCTGGATTGGAAGGAATCTTCAGAGTGTTAGAATCCAGAAATTCTCAGGGGGCCTGGGTGGCTCAGTCAGTTAAGCATCTGTCTTTGGCTCAGGTTATGACCTTGGGGTCCTGGGATCAAGCCCCATATCAGGCTCCCTGCTCGGTGAGGAGCCTGCATCTCCCTCTCTCTCTGTTGTTCTCCCTGCTTGTGTTCTCTCTCTCTCTCTCTCTCTCTCTCAAATAAATAAAATCTTTTTTAAAAAATCCAGAAATTCTGATTCACTCACTGGTAGTCTGGAAGGTTTTTAAATGATGTCAGCTAAGAATCTTGTACGCAAGAGTCTATTCCTTATGGAATCAGTAATGAAGAGAACAGTACTAACCCCTTTACCACAGTTTCGCTCTTCAGCGTTTGATTACTGGCATCAGCCACGGTTGTGAAGCAGGTGATCCTCCTGACAAGCATCAGAAGGTCAATAGTAGACTAATTCTACATCACAGTGCTTATGTTATTTATCTCCATCTTCTCCTCAGGTAGGCATTTTATCTTTTCAAATCATGACAGAAAGGTTGAGTACAGTACAGTAAGATAACTTTTATCACAGTATATTATTATAATTGTTCTATTTTATTATTGTTGTAAATTTCTTACTGTGTCTAATTTATCATTGAACATTAACATAGGTATTTAGGTATAGGATAAAAACAGTACACATAGGGCTAGGTGCGGTTGCAGGGGTCCCCTGGGGGTCTTGCAATGCATCTCTCTGCTGGATAATGGGGGACATCTGTACCTGGTACTCTTGGTAACTTACTATAGGGCTTTCTATCAGGCTATGACACTTAAGAGTCTCTGAGCTTGGAGCAGAATATTCAGGAAAACATCTGATAAAGCAGAAATGATCATGAGACTAAATGACTGTAATTAGTTTCTTATAATAACAATATCAGGGGCGCCTGGGTGGCTTAGTTGTTGGGTGTCTGCCTTCAGCTCAAGTCATGATCCCAGGGTCCTGGGATTGAGCCCTACATCAGGCTCCCTGCTGGGCAGGGATCCTGTTTCTCCCTCTCCCACTCCCCCTGCTTGTGTTTCCTCTCTAGCTGTGTCTCTCTCTGTCAAATAAATGAAATCTTTAAAAAATAATAATAATAACAGTATCAGAATAAAGGAATAAAATTATTATAGTACTCTATTTAATTATTCCATTTAAAAAATTGGTCAGTATATTTCCTAAGGGTAAGGATGTATTACACACAGTAAGGGCATTAAATGTCCAGGGCCTTTCCATAAAATGTATAATATCTAAATTGTTTATATTAATAACATTTTACCCATATAAACTTAACCTAGGGAAGCCTGAGTATCATTTCTCTGATTTGACAGTCCTCTTTTTTTCCCTAAAGATTTCACTTATTTATTTGAGAGAGAGAGAGTGAAAAAGCACAAGCAGGGGGAGCAGAAGAGGGAGAGGGAGAAGGAGGCTCCCTACTGAGCAGGGAGCCTGATGCGGCACTGGATCCCAGGACCCTGGAACCATGGCCTGAGCCGAAGGCAGTGGATTAACTAACTGAGCCACCCAGGCATCCCCAATTCTTACTTTTTAAGTTAAACCTATTCTTATATCATATTCCATATTGATAAAGTCAGAGTAAAGAAATAAAGATATTATGTGTTAAAACCAAAGTTATTAAACCAAGTTAATTTATTCAAAGACTCACTTGTGGGATGCATTGGTAGCTCAGTCGTTAAGCGTCTGCCTTCAGCTCAGGTCATGATACCAGGGTCCTGGGATCAAGCCCTGCATCAGGCTCCGGAAGCCTGCTTCTCTGTCTTCTGCTCCTCTTGCTTGTGTTCCCTCTTTTGCTGCCTCTCTTTCTGTTAAGTAGATGAATAAAATCTTAAAAAACAAAAAACAAAAAACACCAAAGACTCACTTTTGTTATGTTTACATGGATTCTTAAAATGTTCCCCAGCTAATAATTTCCAGAACAATCTTTTTCCTTAAAAGTCTAGTACACATAAAATACTGGAGGTTAGTTTCTTTATTTTCTGAGATTTGAGGGAATTTGATTCAGAGAAGCAATTTTTTTTCTATAAACCAATCAGAACAGCACTCCTTTAACTTAAAGGACACTAAAACCTAGTGCTTTAATACACTCAAGTGTTGGGAAAATACTCCTACTTACACAGTGAGGGATGCAGACCTTTCTCAATTACAGACGTGAAGACACACAAACACATGGAGAGCTTAGAGTTTCAGATCTACCATTCAGACATGATCAGAATGGAAGAAAAACTTAGAAGTATTTTCCTTTCCAGTGAGCATGTAATTTTTTTTTAAGATTTTATTTATTTATTTGACAGAGATCACAAGTAGGCAGAGAAGCAGGCAGAGAGTGAAGAGGAAGCAGGCTCCCTGCTGAGCAGAAAGCCCAATGCAGGGCTCAATCCCAGGACCCTGGGATCATGACCTGAGCCAAAGGCAGAGGCTTAACCCACTCAGCCCCCCAGGGGCCCCAGAGCATGTAATTCTTAATTGATTTGACACTGCAAAGACAGATCAAAAAACAAAACAGAACAACAACAACAAAAAAAACCCACTAATAAATTGGATTATTTGTTATCTCTCACCAACAGACCTTCATTATACATCTAACAGAGATCACCACATAGACCGTAAAAGCAAATGCCCGATCACTGCTGCTGCCGCCACTAGGAATGGACTTACGGGGGTTGTATAAACCAGAAATAAAAACAAACACATAATGTGTCAGTAGAAAGAGGAAAAAAGAACTAGAAAGTCAGAAAAGTTAAAGTTCTGTTGCCACCCTGGACTCACCTCAGAACCCAAGAAAGATGCGCAGGCAAATCCGTATCTTTGTCTGCATTGGGTTATTCCCCTAAAACACCTCAATGGATGACCTTCCAAACTGATTAAAATCTAATTTCCAAAAGACTGCATGACCCTCTCACAGAAATAAAATAAACCTGTGACAGTTAATTCAACGTATCTTTTCCCATCCTTTTACTGTCAATCTAGCTGTATCTTTGTATCTCAAGTCTGTTTCTCAGGTGCCTGGGTGGCTCAGTTGGTTAAGTGTCTGATTCTTGATTTTGGTTCAGGAGCAAAACAAAGTCAATTACATAAGCCCCTATCCCAGTGAGCTCCTGCCTCAGAGGTCGCTCAGCTGCCCCAGGAGCAGGTTGGCAGTATGTGGTAAAGAGCCCACTGGAGCCAGAGTTTGGCCTTACTGCCTTCTTCAGAGAATGAACCACTCTCTGTGCTGTTTTAGATTCTTATTTCTTTTTTAAGGTTTTATTTATTTATTTGAAAGAGAGAGAACAAGACAGGATGAGGAGGGGCAGAGGGAGAGGGAGAAGCAGGGTCCCCACTGAGCAGGGAGCCCAATGTGGGACTTGATCCCAGGACCCCGGGATCATGACCTGAGCCGAAGGCATACCTTAATGACTAAGCCACCCAAGCGCCGCATATTTCCTTCCTAAAAATAACAGCCTTAGGGGGCACCTGGGTGGCTCAGTGGGTTAAAGCCTCTGCCTTTGGCTCAGGTCATGGAACCAGGGTCCTGGAATCGAGGCCCGCATCGGGCTCTCTGCTCAGCAGGAAGACTGCTTCCTCCTCTCTCTCTCTCTCTGCCTGCCTTTTCACGTACTTGAGATCTCTGTCTGTCAAATAAATAAATAAAATCTTAAAAAAAAATAACAGCCTTAGAACTCCCTCTTTTTCTCTTTTGTGCATATGGTAAGTAAATAGATAACTAGTTGATTCATGTTAAAGTGTTCCAATTTCTTTGAAAAGTTGATTAGTCATTTGGATTCTGGCTTTTGGCTTTATGGTAATTTTTTCAGAGCATGTACATTTTATTTTCGTGTAGTTAAGTTCACCAATACTTTTATGCTCCCAAAACAATGTCTCAAGTCGCATCCCTTTTTTTTTTTTTTTTTTAAGATTTGATTTGGGTGCCTGGGTGGCTCAGTGGGTTAGGGCCTCTGCCTTCGGCTCCGGTCATGATCCCAGGGTCCTGGGATCGGGTCCCACATCGGGCTTTCTGCTCAGCAGGGAGCCTGCTTCCTCCTCTCTCTGCCTGCCTCTCTGCCTACTTGTGATCTCTCTCTGTCAAATAAATAAATAAAATCTTAAAAAAAAAAAAAGATTTGATTTACTGGGGTGCCTGGGTGGCTCAGTGGGTTAAGCCGCTGCCTTAGGCTCAGGTCATGATCTCTGGGTCCTGGGATCCCTTCTCTGCCTGCCTTCCTGCCTACTTGTGATCTGTCTGTCAAATAAATAAATAAATAAAATCTTAAAAAAAAAAAAAGATTTGATTTACTTATTTTGGAGAGAGAGAGAGCACATGAGCAGGGGAAGGGCAGATGGAGAAGGAGAAATAGGTTCCCCACTGAGCAGGGAGCCCAACTCCAAGTGGGGCTCAATCCCAGGACTCTGAGATCATGACCTGACCCAAAGGCAGCTATTTAACTGACCGAGCCATCCAGGAGCCCCTCAAATTGCCTCCCTTTAGAAGAGCAGAAAAGCTCAAGTGCTTTCTTTCCTGGCCTCCGCTTTCCAGCCTTCCTCCTCCTAGCCTCCCTGACAGGTAGAATGCAAGTATGGGATGGAGATTTAATTAAGCAGATGCTCCCAACCCAGATTTTTGACCAGGTAGCTACTGACCCAAAGCACTAAGAGCAGTAGTGTCCACAAGAGTGAGAGCACCGACCCCAACAATATCCAGGTTCTGGGAGCAACGATTGTTGCGTGAAATATAACAGCCATGTTGTTACTGGCAAGATTTTGAGTGTGACCCTGCAGTTAGTTGCCTGGTCTCGCTTGTCCCTGGCTTTCCTCCAGCCAGCTGCTTACGACTTCCTGGTATTTCTGTGAACCAGCAGCTTTCAGCTGATTCCTTCTCTGTTTAACCAGAGTGAGTTTCTGGTGCTAAGAATGTTGATAGTTACAATAAATAAGGAGAATAGCCCTCTCCCACACACTGTGTCCCACCTTACCACCTGAGAATCACGAGTGCTTTATGAAAACAGGCCCCTTAGTTCAGGTCATGCCTCCCCATTCCTCTCTCCTGTCCTCCTTTCCCCTCTCTTCTCTCCTCCCCTTCCATGTCCTTTCTCCTCTTCCCCTTCACCAACCCCTCCTTGCCTCTCCCCCCCACCTACCTTCTCCTCTCTTCCCTTCTCTCCTCTGTTCCCTTTCCTCTCCCCTCCTGTTTCTCTCCTGGGCTCAGCTAGGATTCCAGATTCCAGAAGACCAGCCTTGGGGCAGTTATCAGAGACATTCACCACACTCTCTCACTGTCCCTCACTACTCAACCTCTTCCATAAAGCTTCCCTGAGAAGAGCCTCCACCCAACACAATATGCATGCTTCTATAAACAGACCCCTGGGGCCACCATTCTAATAATTCATCCATTCTGTTCAGACAAGTCCTACTGCCAGTCTAGGACACAACTTGTGCCTAGCTTAGAACCCCCTAACCCTGGGGCACCTGGGTGGCTCAGTTGGTTAAGAGCCTGGCTCTTGATTTCGGCTCAGATCATGATCTCAGTGTGGAAACTGCTTAAGATTCTCTCTCTCTCTGTCTCTCTCTGCCCCTTCCTACAGTGCACGTGTGTTCTCTCTCTCTCTCTCTCTCAAAATAAATAAATAAATAAATAAATAAATAAATAAATAAATAAGAAAGAAGATGCTCACCATAAATAATTTTCTTTCTACAGTTTCCAAAAGAAAAGAGACAGGGAGAGGGAGAAAGAGAGAGATTGATTGACTATCAGGACTAAATTATGGACTGATATAAGAACTTTTTTTTTCTCAATAGGTTGATGGTGGTCACAAGCACAGTGTGCCCTGCATAGCTGTCACAGACTTTGTGCAATAGTGATACTCTGTCACCACTGGGGTATCAACTAGGATTTCATAAATCAAATAATATTTTAGAGGACCAAAGTTGTTATTTGAGGGCCAACTATGGAAAATTTATGCAAAGTGTAGAATTAGCATCTCAAATTTTTCTTTTATGTGAATATACGTGTTTCACAAATTCTAAAGTGCACTTTTTTCTCATATTTTAAAAATTTTTTATTAACATATAATGTTAATCTTCTTGTTCTCATTTTTTTTAAAGATTTTATTTATTTAACAGACGGAGACCACAAATAGGCAGAGAGGCACGCAGAGAGAGAGGAGGGGAAGCAGGCCCCCCGCTGAGCAAAGAACCGGATAAACTGAAGGCAGAGGCTTCAATCCAGGGAGCCACACAGGCGCCCCTCTTCTTGTTCTCATTTGAACCTCTCTCAAATCACCATGCTTCTGTGAAAGCACGATGCAGTCGATGTGTCATACAATAACTGGCCACCAGGTGGCAGTCATGATGTAGTATAATGTGAGCTCTTCCATTAACCCCTTCACATAGGATCGGGAAATTGTCAACCTCAAAAGCACCTTGAATTTGATGAAATATACAAGACCTTGTTTTAAACAAAACATAACTACAACAAGAGTTGATCTTAAATGGGGGATCATATATAATACCAGGAACTAGGTTATATTTTAATTCTAGCTTTAGGATTCACCAACAGGGAAGCCTTGGGACAAAAGACACCACCCTAAAATGCATAAAGGCAGAAGGCTCTCTCCCTCTTTCCTTCCTTCCCTCCCTCTCTCTCTCTCTCTCTACCCATGACCTGGGTCTATGACTCAGGGGTGTGCCTGGTACCTTCCAGGACTCATGAGTAATAAACCTTGTAATTTATTTATTTATTTATTTATTTATTTATTTAGGAAGTGCCCTGTTGTTTGTTGTTGAGGTACAATTTGCAGTCATAAAAGGAGCCCCACGGCAGGTCCAGCTACAGCTTTGGTTGGGGAAAGGTCTGCGAGGATTTGTCATGGGTAGAAAGGGTGCAGGCATTCCTAGCTGATAGTATCACTATCAATCGACTGAGACTAACAGAAAACAACTATGTTATAATAGCTCATACCATTATTTTATATGTGTGACCTCTTAGTTTGTGGCATAGATAGAAACAATACACATTTTGCACTGGAAGATAATCATTTCCTTCTTTCCACTCCAGCCTTCTGTCCATCTGTCCTCACTGCATATTTTATAAGCATACAAATCAGTATGATTCAAATATCCCTATAGAGACAGCCAATCTTCAAAGAGGTTAATAAGACATGACTTATTGCATGAAAAGGTGGGATGGGGGTGGGGCTCAAAAACAACCAAAATGTCAACATGGTTTGAAAGAACCCGATTAACAATACAGATCAAAGAGGCTACACTTGATTAACAAAACAATGAAGGCAATTAGAAAATTTTTAATAAAACGCTCTGGTGTTGAAAGCTTATCTTTGATGAGTTGGGAAAGCAAAGAAAATAATCCTGAACCATTTCCCAGTTTAGAAAGATTTTGTTTACCCTTCTTTGCTAGAGTTGGAGCCAACAACTCTGATGGTTTGGATTAGCTCTTAATATTTCTAGCCATCAGGGTATTCAAATCACTGGTGCATTTTTGGCAACAAACTTTCTCTCCACAGATAACAGCAACAAGGGAACGAACGAAGCTTCTCCACACAAAAGTCACAAGACCTCGCTCCTTTTACCACTTTGACCAGCGGATTTTAGTCTGGAATAGGCAAAGGGAAGTAGTAAGCCTAGGACACCAACACAGCAAGGAGATCTGTGTAATACCCTTTTCAGGCTTTCCAAGGTGCTCAGCTGTCCACTAAGTTTTCTAGGCTCAGAGCCAACTAACCTTTTGGTTAGGCATCTCAGTCACATTAAAAAAAAAAAAAAAAAAAAAGGAGGTGGGGGCGCCTGGGTGGCTCAGTTGTTAGGCGTCTGCCTTCAGCTCAGGTCATGATCCTAGGGTCCTGGGATCAAGGCCCACATCGGGCTCCCTGCTCTAGCAGGAAGCCTGCTTCTCCCTCTCACACTCCACTTGCTTGTGTTCCCTCTCTTGCTATCTCTCTCTCTGTCAAGTATCTTAAAAACAAAAAACAAAACAAAACAAAAAACAGAACTATAGTACTGAACCTGGGGCCTTGCAGCAAGGCCGGGGGGAGGCAAAGTTAGTGTGGATAAGAGGCTCGTGCAGTTTTTATGGCTTGTCAGAGATGAAAAGAGTCTTTTTATCTGGAAAATTATTTTAGTCTTGAAACAAAGCTTGTGTGTTCATTTATTCATTCTCTTTGTTGTTTCATTCACTCTACAAGCTGCTGTTTGTAAGAGTTACGCCACAGTGAAAGTAACCAGAATTTTCAAATCAGGTGAACCTGAATTCAATGCCTGACTTTGACAGTGCTTTTCCTGAACCGCAGTTTCCTCACCTATAAAAGTTAAAATAATAATACTCTATTTGAGGGGTTTTCTAAGGATCTGAAATAATGCATATACAACTACTGGTGCATGATAATTTCTTAATAAATGAGAACTATAATTATTACTGTTATATTATTATTAATATTATCCCTAACACAAGCCCCCAGTTCAATTCCCCATATTTACCTAAGGATGGTTCTTCCTCTCAGCCATCTTCTTTAGCCTGACAGGGAAAATTCACATTCTTACTAGCTTTTTTTTTTTTTTTTTAAGATCTTATTTATTTATTTGACAGAGATCACAAGTAGACAGAAAGGCAGACAGAGGTGGGGGGGAAGCAGGCTCCCCACTGAGCAGAGATCCTGACGTGGGGCTCAATTCCAGGACCCTGGGATCATGACCTGAGCCAAAGGCAGAGGTTTTAACCCACTGAGCCACCCAGACACCCCTCCTTCTAGCTTTTTATTACCTCATTTCAACCATAGGAGATCTCACTCCCTGACAAAGACTTCTTCTTGACCAAACTTTAATCAGGCTCCTCTAAGCCATCTTCTTGACCTGATCTTGACTTAGGCTTTGGCCTACTGCCTTTGACCTTGGCCTGCTGAGTCCAGTCTTAGCACAAATCTACTAAGCCAGTCTGTCAAGAATTCCTTGCCCTTGATGCATATTGGCCTGCTTTAGCAAGGGTCCCCCTACCCTTGATGGCTAATCAAGTTCCCCATAATATCTTTCCATTCACAGAGCCCCTCACTCTGCTCATTGGCTATAAATCTTCCACTGTTTTGGCTATAGTTGGAACTGAGTTCACTCTCCCCTGCTGCAATGGTCTCAAGTGAAGTCTTCCTCAACATTTTAACAAGTGTCAGAATAATTTTTCTTTTATACACTTTATGTCCACATACCTATTTCTGACTGAATGGTATCATTGGCCATAAAGACAAAAAATGGAACTTGGTCTCCCATAGAGTTGGGATGCGTCACCTGGGAAACACAAGATCCCCTTGAAGCCCAGCCACCACTAATCTACATGCCACATTGGATAAACCATCCTCTGACGCTGAACCACAGGGCTGGCTCCACTCAGAGCCTTGAAAGAAGTGTAGCTGGCTCCCTCCAGGCCAGACCTCCTTCACAAGGTTGAGACCCTGTCACCCAGGAAAGCTTCCTCCTGCTCCTCCACAAGAGTCTCTGTCCCTCCTTGAAAGCCTGCCCTTGGGGTGCCTGGGTGGCCCAGACGGTTGAGCATCTGAGTCTTGATTTCGGCTCAAGTTATGATCCCAGGGTCCCAGGATCCAGCCCAGTGTCAGACTCTGAGCTCAGCATGCTTGTCCTGCTCCCCTCAGCCCCTCTGCCTCCTTGTGCACACTGTTTTTCTCTCTCAAATAAATAAAGTCCTTAAATTAAAAAAAGAAGAAGAAAAGAAAAGAAAAAACAAAGCCTGCACTTGTCCCCTGTCAATTAATTCCTCAGAACAAACTGGCCCATTTTGTTTTCTTAGTCCCTCAGACTTGCTGGCTAACTCACTCACAGCTATGACAGTGATCCCGTTAGGTGTGAAAGAGGACTGTGACTGTCTGGTCCTCCTCTTAACAGTGACACTAGTAGTATGGTGGGGCTTTTGCTGACTCACAGTTTTGGAGAGCTCACTGCTTCTGTGTTTCCTGCTGATAACAACGAGCCTGGGCCCTTGTTAAACACACATTGCCAGCATCTCCCCTAGATATTCCAAATCTAGGCTGGAGCCCAGGAATTTGGGTTTTTAAGAAACACTCCAAGCGATTCTTTTATTTAGGGAAGATTGGGAGACACTGGAATTCTCCCGTCATCCTGATAGTTTTGTAGAAGAGGACACAGAGGCCCATAGAAGAGCAAAGGCTCACACAGGGCGCTGACTGCCAACTGAGCAGACCCAAGTCTAGGTTCAGGTTTCCCACCCAATGCAGTGACTGTGTGGCCCCTGTGTCACAGGCTTCTGCTTGAGGAAGCAGGAGGCTGGGACACTGGGAGTTGCAGGCTCCATGTTAGCCAGTGGGAACCAGTAATCACCTCCCTCATAGTGCCTTACGTCATGCGCCAGTGGAGTCTCCCTCCCATGTTAGAAACAGGAGATGAGCAGGCCTGTGGGAAGTAATGACTGCTGCTTCCTTATGCTCTTTCGTGGGCCCGTTCCCTGAGATACAGACCAGGCATGCCAGCAGTCACCTCCAGTGACCTTGAACTAGAGCCACTTTATCCACCTAGGCTCCAGCTTCTTCATGTGTAAAATAAGGTTATTGGACTAGATTAGGATCTCAGAACTTTTCCCAAGAAATAGAGTCCCCTGATGAGCCTAGGAGCCAAGAAAGGAGTTACAGTAAGGGAAGAGTTGGGGCTGATGGTGCAGAAGAAGAAAGGAAGGAAAGGAATCTGTAAGCAGCTCTCAGAGGTGAGCCATCCTAGAGTGGGAACATGGGACAGCTCCTCTGCTGTAGGTTCCGGCCTCCTGGGGACTGCAGGAACCCCTTCACACTCTTGGAAAATGATTGTAGACCCCAACACTTACTAGGTTACTCTTATTTTAATTTTTATAAAAATGTGATTTCAATCTGTAGAACCATGAAACAATGTATAAACTCCATCTTTATAGATGACTATGTAACTGAAGAAAAAATAGAAATCAACTACCATCAAGGTGGTAGTAGTGCTTTGAATAATAAAAAATGTCAATTTGGGGTTAATGGTAGAAAAAAGTTAGTTCAGTTTTCATGAGTTTCCATATTGAGAGTTTGAAAGTATACCTCCTGGGAATGCCTGTTTGCATGCAAAACAGGAGTGTTAATAAGTCGCTTTGTTTGTAGTTCAGGAGAAACAAAACTTTCCCTTAATGAACACTCTGTAAGTGTGCAATGCAGATGTCACTTGAAAACTCTTAAAGTTCTCTGTTCATTTGAAGATACTAGTCTGCATTCAGCGGACAACTAACCCAATTATCACTGTACTCCAGAATAGAACCACTCTTCAGGGCATACTTCCTACTAATTTTTTTTTTCATTTAATAATTAAAAGATGATACTATCAAAGACTGAGACCTCAGTGCGCAGCTACTGGAAATGTGGACATGGATATTATGGGGCAAGTTACTTTTTAGTCTGTCATGCCTGTATTTTGTGTGTCCTGAGATGACTCAATACTCCCACCTGATTTCTACGTTCAGGCTGCTACAACAAATCTCAGTGACAGAGCATACCATGAAGTCCACTGAATTTTGCTCAGTATAAACTCAAAGAGAGGCACAAATTGAAGGATAAAAAAACTAGGATTCTGGTGAAGGAATTCCAGTCCTCAGTTGTGGTCCTCCGGATAACTGAGAATATGATTGTTATGACTGTTACAGATTATCATCACAATGAAAACAAAAATTTAGATTTTTTTTTTTTTTAAACGGGATGTCTTTGCCGATTCTTGGGAAACTGTCCATGAACTCTAAGAAAGGTGAGATAAGAAGAAGTTAAACTCTATTTGCTTTTAAGACACACGTGTTGAAGTCCAGCTTCGTCACTAACTAGCTTCCCACGGCTGGACAGGTGTTCACATCTCTGGGCATGTTTCCTCAATTATGAAATAGTCCTGCAAATGCCATTTACCTCAACAACTTACTCTGAAGTTGATACATCAGCTTACTCTGAAGTGTATACGAAAGTGCTTAAACCATCCATCCTCATGCGGCTTACAAATGGGAAACATGGTCACAGTGGCAGTGGCATGTGGTGCCAGATTTACTTCCAAATGCTTTAAAATGTCCCAGCCAGCCAGCCTGGGTAGCATGGGACAAGCATGAGTGGCTCCCAGTCCTTCTGGTCCTCCCTGTCAGCACCACTCCTGAGCAAGTTAGGGTGGTGGCCATCACTTAGTGGGTTGAAAAGATCCTAAAAAGAATTATGGCCTGTTCTTGCTCTCTGCTGCCCTCTTCAGTTTGGAAGTTGGTCTTGCATCAGACAGAGTCTCAGTCACAAATGAGGAAACTGCAGGGTGAAGGGTCGTGGGTGCCCCAGCTCAGCATTCTAGCCCCTATGCACCTCTGAATCCCACTGCCTGAGGCTTGTCCCAAGCTGCTGCAGGACCTCAGGCCTCCAGGTCTTGTGCAAGCCCCTCTGTTCATCTCTCAGTCTGCACAATTCCTTCTCATTTCCACTTGGGTGTTCCGGCTTAGTTAAGAGGCATTTTAGGGCCCTGAAACCCCATAAAGTTTCCTCATGTCTGCTGACTTGTGATGGAGTGATTTCCAGTTGCATATTAGCCACTGAGGTAATGAAGGCATGCTCTGTTGCTCTAATTCCATTTTAATGACAGGTGTATGTTAATTCTAATTCTATTTTAATAATTAGTTTTTGCATTTGCTTTTGAATACCTTTTAGGACTGTCGCACTAAATAAGCAATGACTTCTTAAAAGTAGCTTCCTCTCTTGTTTGCCACTCACAGCCTCATTACCCTTTAGAGTAGAGAAATAATTTCCAAAGGAACCACATAGGGTGCATAAGAGAATCCAGTGGGGTCAGAGAAAAAAATGTATTAGAACTTTTCTTTTTATATACAGTATATTTAATTTCATCTTTCTTAAATTTCAGTTTTGGACAGCATTTTACAATACATATAATGTATTAGTGGGCAAGTATAGGTATAGATTTGTAAATAAGTATTTGCATATTGTGGGAGAATTCTAATTTTATTTCACTTATTTATTTTGTTATTGAAGGGATATACAGTCATAAAAGTTTGGAGACTCTCTTCTAGAAGAGTATTTATCATCCTATTCATCCTAGCTGTGTTTCACAGTCACCAAGGGAGCTTTTCACAAATTTTAATTTTGCCCCAAAACCATCCTGGACTCAGTGAGCCAATCTTCAGGAATGAAGCATGAAATATATGAATTTTTAAAAAGTAGACCCTAATGATTTTGACGTAAACACTCCTGCTAAAAATCACATCGTTCTCCAAACTAAAAGCTCACGAAGGGCAAACTATACTGATTTATCTTTTCCATTTTTGTATCTATAGAGTCTAGCACACTGCCTAACATAGGTGTTCCAGAATATTTGCTGAATGATAAACAAATGAACCACAATTCCAGAGACAGCCATGGATAGCTCCTCTAGCTTTCTTTTTTCATCCTCAATATATTTATATAATAGTTTTATGTTTTTGAGAACCCATCATATATAAAATTGAGTGGCTTTTTAAATCAATTTTAGTAAACAGGTATTTAATATTTACAGTGACTAAGTGCTTCAGCACTGTTCAGCATTTAGTATTTTTCTTAAAGATGTTAATTATTTATTTGACAGAGAGAGACAGTGAGAGAGAGAACACAAGCAGGGGGAGTGGGAGAGGGAGAGGGAGAAGCAGACTTCCTGCTGAGCAGAGAGCTCAATGCAGGGCTCTATACCAGGAACCTGGAATCATGACCTGAGGAAAAGGCAGACACTTAATAACTGAGCCACCCAGGTGCCCCACATGTAGTATTTTCTATTATAAATTACAGTATGTTAAAAAAAAAAAACTTCCTACATATAACTTTATTCTGTATATCCTATTATATGCATAGGGGAGAGTCCTAGAAGTGGGATTTCTAAATCAAAGAGTAAGGACATTTTAAAGGCTGTAGATATTTGGGAAGGACAAATTACCACTGATCTCAGGACCTGGAGACTATGGTTTAAGGAGCAAGGGCTGACAGGGTTTTTGTGATCCAGCAGAGGGAAGCTTCTGGAGCTTTGTGGTGTGGCCAGAAGACATGGAGGTCTGATTGAGTTCTAGTCTCTGTTTCTACCATTTATTTAGTGGCTATGACACTGAGTGTCTTTAAGCTTAAGTTTTCTCACCAATAAAGTCATTGTTCACAGCCACATGACAGGGCTGTTGATTCTGTTAACACTATTAGGTGTTAGAAAAGAATATTTGTACTTGATATAGTTCCAAAGGGACAAAAGTTTTAGAGTCTAGGAGTGGCTCCCAAGGAAAGATGCCATTTCTCTTCTATTAAAATCTACTGTTTGCCCACAAGGGGGGTTGAATGCTAATTTCCCTAGGGTGCGGGTCCAGAAATGCCACAACTGCAGATGCAGGCCTCTGAAGAAGGTTTAGAGATATTCAGGAACTTGGGCCAGTTGCTGCCTCAGAAACACCAAAGTTCTCCATGTCTGGAAAGCGAGGGCTGCTGAACTCGGACAAATATGATCAGGAGGAGACTGAGCATTCTGTTTTTCTCTTTAGAACACACCAATAAAACCTGTCAGACCAGTTCCTGTGGTGCCAAGCCACTCAAGGAAAACAGCTTGCCTCTCCTGCTCCTCAAGGACTGCCAACTCCAGAAACCGCCACGCGACAGCCTTTGGAATGTCTGGTTAGTACCCAAGACCAAAGACTGCGTGTCATCTTGGGTATAGGGCTCTAGTTCTCAAGCTTTGGTGTGGATAAGAATGACCCTAGAAGCTCAAACGTATGTAGACCCCCTGCCCCACTCACTAGACACTTGGATTCTGCAGGTCTGGGTGTGGGGACAGGAATCTGTACTTCCTTCAGTGATTCTCACGTAGATAGTTTGAAAACCAGGGTTTGGAAAACACTGGCATAGTACAAATAGCCCTCGGTAGGGAAAGAGAAGACCTGGGTTTGAGGTGACATCATTCTACTTATACCAGCATAAACCTCATAAAATAGCTCAGAAGCTATTTCACCTCACTAGCTCTGTTTCTTCGTTTTATTTATTTATTTTTTCTTTCTTTCTTTCTTTTTTTTTGTTATATTAGTTTATAGCTTAGTTTTTTTGTTATATCAGTTTATTTGGTTATATTAGGTGTGCAATATAGTGATTCAACAATTCCTCACTGGGTGCTCACCAATTTTTTCATTTTAAATCTTCATTTGCACAACTGGGAAAGCAAAACTCACTTGTCAGAAGGCTGGTCACCCAGAAGATCAAATTAGAGGCTGTAGATACCAAAAGCACCACTATAACTCAGAGCATAGATTTGAAGTCCTGTCATTTTGGCGATTGCCTTTCACACTAAGGTAACAATGGACGACACCTAGCTAGTTAACAATGCCCTCAAGTAAGTCTCTGCCCTGAGAGGCAGACACCTTCTTTTTGCTTGTGATCTGCTGGGACCAGGCAATGCTGGCCTCCCACCAGGCAGTGTCTCCAGATTTTCTGCATGGCATTCCTTGTGCTCGGAGTTATGGCTGCTGTGACTGGTCTTGGGATCAGATTTGGGACAACTGTAAAACCTGTAAGTGTGTGTCTCCCCTTCGTGGCAGATCTGCCAATAATTCCCTCAACAAACAAGAATATATTTATTTCTGGAGGGGAGGAACAAGATGGTGGGGAAGTGTAGGAGACTTACATTTTGTCTGGTCCCAGGAATTCAGCTAGATAGTTATGAAACCATTCTGAACACCTACAAACTCAACAGGAGATCAAAGAAAAGAATAGCAGCAATTCTATGAACAGAAAAGCGACCACTTTCTGGAAGGTAGGACATGTGGAGAAGTGAATCTGAGGCAATATTCAAGAAGGTAGACTACGGTGTTGGCGAGGGCAGGGGGAAGGGCTCTGTCACCCGGCTACTGGCAAGTGAGAGAGCAGTGGAGCACGAAATCAGAACTTTTAGAGGTCGGCTCCAGGGAGGGACATTGCTCCAGAGGCTAAGCGGGGGTAGAGCCCTCGCGGGGACAGTGTGGTCTCAGGTCCTGTGGGGTCGCAGAAGGATCCGGGTGTCTGAGTGTAGCAGAGCTCGCAGGTATTAGAGTGGGGAAGCCGGCTGCAGAGACGGAGCTGAGGAGTGAGCTCTCAGTTCTGGGTTACCTTAAACTATAATCTGAGGCACAGTAAGGCCACTGCTCTTCTAGCAGGGACCCCACAAGTGGCAGATCCGGGGACACTCACCTTCCTTCTCGGGGAGAAGCGGCACGGAGCAGGAATCTGCTGGGTTTGGAGACTCCAAACAGGGCCGAGCACCAGAGATAGAAATGCTCATTCACAGGCTAGGTGATCTCGGAGCGTGGCCAGAGACCAGGGAGACGGGAGAGATTGAGCATTTTTCTCTGACTGCGCACTGAGGAATGGGGCCCCGAGCTCTTGGCTCCTCCAGGCTGGAGATTGGGAGGCCACCATTTTCATTCCTGTCCACCAGAGCTCTACGGAAAGCGTTCAGGGAACAAAAGCTCCTGAGAGCAAAACCGAGCAAGCAGATTGCTTAGCCTGGCCCTTGTTAATAAAAAAAAATAATAATAATTAAAAAAAAAAGAAAAGAATATAATCCCCATATAATTCCCAAATGGCTGGGTCTCCTGATATGGGTGATTTGGGGGGTGAGTCTACTGATAACGGGCAATTAGCATGTGGTATGTGCCAACCATTGCTCTGAACATTAAATATATCTCATCTTTATTTCATTTTTTTCAGCAGTCTTGAGAGGTAGCTGTTATCACCATTCTGAACAGAGACTCACAGAGTCTTGCCTAAGATCATAGAGCTGGTAAAATGATAAGACAAGGTTCCAATCCAGGGCTGCCCAACCCTGAAGTTTACACAGAACATCAATACTAACTTTAAGGAGTTTCTGAGATAATGAGGGACACTAGGGAAATGGTGAACAATATGAAAGAGCATATAATGTAGTATTAAATTGGGTGAGTGTGATGTTAAATATCTTTAGTGATTTGAGAGCAGTAAACTACAATCACAATGCCAAGCACCTTGTGGATTAAGGGAAGACAAACTGTAGTGTTATCTGCCTCTTACTTACCCACCTAGTTCCAGCTATAAAACATTCAACATGCAAAATGCACTTTCACAAAGTCTTCGTCAACTCTACACCTAGATCTAAATTATTTCCAGCCTGTGTACCACTCCATACACCAAACCAGAATTTTCTGTAGATACAGTCATTTAGGTGTAGATATATTTGAGATTTAAGTATTATCAATCTGCTATTTACATCTTGGCTTTGAAATTTCATAATTTAAAAATTTTAAGTACCATCACATTATTCTGAGAAACTCCCACTCATTTTTGAGGAAGTAGACCCATTGCATTTAAACAATGATGCCAATTTAATTCAACATCCCCTTAAAGTTGTTATAGCAAGTTTTCTTGGTTCCCATTTCTAGTTAAGAAAATAGTGGAGGGGGCCACATAGAACCAGTCTGAGGCAAAGCTCAAGCCAGAGCCCAGCTTTGTTGACTCCCTCTCAGTCACGTTTAATTGCCTCTCAGACAGGAGTGAGTCCATACTTGCTTGCCCAAATGCCAGTCGTATTATAAGAAATGCAAACTAAGTAAAGCCTAGAGAGTTTGGGAGGATGAGAGAGGAGAAAAAAAGAAAAGGATGAGGAGAAATAATGGGGGAAAGAACAATGGAAGAAGCAGAAGAAGAAGGAGGAAGCAGGTTATTGTATTATTAAAGCCTGATGTTCTTGGTCATGGACGCATCTGCTGACATGCAGTACTTGTCTTATAAATCTTCCAGATTTGCCATATGGGCCATGTAAAACAACTTCACAGCAACTTGGCCTCTCGTGTGAAGATCTCACCACTCGCTTGCCACCCTCCCTGCTTTGTAACAGCAAGCTGGACTGTGGTCATGGCGAAAATGAATCTGCTACCTGCTGGGGTGAGGTGGTCAGATAATCAAGATTAAAGAATAGTCACCAGCAACTAATAACTAAAATTCAGAATTATACTTAAAACAGTATCATGCAGGAATGTTTTCTATTAGAAATAATGCTGCTATCTAACACAGGCCAAATGCCCAGCACTCTCCCACAAAACTTGATATTCAAGGATCCCAACCAGAAGACCTGGAAATACACGGACAAGGAATGTGACAAAGATTGTTCAGGTGAATCAGGTAAAACTGAAAATGTTATTTTATTTTATGTTATTGCTGTTTTTTATGGTGATTAAGAAATCCAACTTGCCAGATATTACTGATGTGGTGAAAATACCTGATAATGTTTATATTTTTCCAGAACAATATTTTAGGGGAAAAAATGCCTCACTTTGCATAGTTCCATGATTGTGGATGTTCCCACTCTACATATATGGTAATTGATGGTGTTTTTGTTTTTCCATAACTTTTTTTTTCATTGACGTATACTTGACATACGATGTTACATTAGTTTCTGGTGTACAACATTATGATTCCACAACTCTGTATGTTATACCATGCTCACCACAGTTGTTGCTACCATCTGTCACCATGCAAGACTATGACAATACCACTGACTGTACTCCCTATGCTGTGTCTTTCAACTGCGTGACTTATTCATTCCATAACTAGAAGCCTGGACCTCCTGCTCTCCCTCACCCATCCCCCTACTCCCCCTGTCCTCTGGCAACCATCAGTTTGTTCTCTGTATTTATGGATCTGTTTCTGCTTTTTGTTTATTCATTTGTTTTGTTTTTTAGATTCCACATGTAAGTGAAACCATATGGTATTTGTTTTTCTCTCTCTGACTTGTTTCATTAATCATAATACCCCCTAGGTCCATCTATGTTGTTACAATGGAAAGATTTCATTCTTTTTTATGGCTGATATTCCATTGTGTATATACACAGTATCTTCTTTATCCATTCATCTGTCTATGGACATGGGTTGCTTCCATACCTTGGCTATTGTAAATAATGCTGCAACAAATATAGGGGTCTATATATCTTTCTTGAATTAGTGTTTTGTTTTCTTTGGGTAAATATCCAGTAATGGAATTACTGGATTGCATGGTATTTATTTTTTAATTTTTTTGAGGAACCTCCATACCATTTTCCACAGTGTGTGCACTAATTTACATTTCCACCAAAAATGCAGGAGAATTCTGTTTTTCTCCACATCCTTTCCAACACTTGTTATTTCTTATCTTTTTGATACTAGCCATTCTGACAAGTGTAAGGTGATATTGTGGGTTGATTTGCATTTTCATGATGATTAGTGACATTGGACATCTTTTCATGTGTCTGTTGGCCATCTATATGTCTTCTTTGGGAAAATATCTTTTCACATCCCCTGCCTATTTTTTAAATTGGATACTAACTTCTTACTATGTCATTTGCAAATATCTTCTTCCATTCATTAGGTTGCCTTTTTGTTTTGTTGATGGTGTAAAAGCTTTTCATTTTGGTGTAGCGCTAATAGTTTATTTTTTGGTTTTGTTTCCTTGTCTCAGGAGACATATCTAGAAGAATGTTTCTATGGCTGATGTCAAAGAAATTACTGCCCACATTTTCTTCTAGGAGTCTTATGGTGTCAGGTCTCACATTTGATGGTCTCTAATCCATTTTGAGTTTATTCTGTGTATGATGTAAAAACAAAGTGGTCTAGTTTCATTCTTTTGCATGTAGCTGTCCAATTTTCCTGGCACCATGTGATATAGAGACTGTCTTCTCCCCATTGTATATTCTTGCCTCCTTTCTTGTAGATTGACCATATGAGTGCGGGTTATTTCTGCAGTATTATGTTCCATTGATCTATGTGCCTATTTTTTTTTAAAGATTTTATTATTTATTTGACAGAGAGAGAGATCACAAGTAGGCAGAGAGGCAGGCAGAGAGAGAGGGGGAAGCAGACACCCCACCAAGCGGAGAGCCGGATGTGGGGCTCGATCCGAGGACCCTGGGATCATGACCTGAGCCGAAGGCAGAGGATTTAACCCACTGAACCACCCAGGCACCCCTATGTGCCTATTTTTGTGCAAGTACCATACCGTTTTGATTAGTATGCTTTGTAGTATATCTTGAAATCAGATTTTGATGCTTCCAGCTTTGTTCTTCTTTCTCAAAATGCTTTGGATTAATTGAAGTTTTGTTTTAAGATATTTATTTATTTATTTATTTATTTATTTATTTATTTATTTTGAGAGAGAGAGAGAGCAAGCGAGCGCACAGCTGGAGCAGCAGGGGCAGAGAGCCTCTCAATCAGACTTCCCGCTAAGGGCAGAGCCCGAAGCGGGGCTTTTCCTGGGATTTGTTCTCACCACCCTGAGATCATGACCTGAGGGAAATCAAGAGGCAGGCACTTAAGACTGACTGAACCACCCAGGTGTCCTGCTTAATTGATGTTGTTGGGTTTTGTTTTAAAGATTTATTTATTCATTTATTCATTTAAGAGGGAAAGGGAGAGAGAGCACATCCATGAGCAGGGAGAGGGGCAGAGGGAGAGGAAGAAGCAGACTCCCTGCCAAGGGAGGATACCATGCAGATCTCAATCCTAAGACTCCAAGATCATGACCTGAACCAAAACCAAGAGTCCGATGCCCAACTGAACCACCCAGGTACCTGTAATTGGTTTTTTTAAAAAGATTTTATTTATTTGACACACACACAGAGAAATCACAAGTAGGCAGAGAGAGAGGGGGAAGCAGGCTCTCTGCTTAGCAGAGAGCCTGATGTGGGACTCGATCACAGGACCCTGAGATCACGACCTGAGTCAAAGGCAGAGGCTTAACTCACTGAGCCACCCAGGCACCCCGTAATTGATGTTTTAATGAGTTCTTGGACTAGATACCCTTACGTTTCAACTACATAAATTGTTATATACTTAGAAACCTTCCTAAGGATACTTACATTCATGATTAAGCAATTCTATCATTTCCAGTAGTTTGCATATTTAAAGTAGGTGAGTTCTCTAGCTAAGATGTAAATACAGTCAGATTTACAACGTTTAACAAAGGAAATAATCTTGGTGGGCAACTCTTGTCTGATATCAGATTTCTTTGGGAATTTTTGTAAAGATCAAAGAAAAGTCCATTGAACACTCTCTCAAAGATTTTTTACTTAACCTTTATTGTTCTTTATTCCTTCTCCACCACTCTCCTCTCTGCCTCCTGCAGTGCTCTGTATGGAAGTTTAACACTGCAGCAACCCCCACCACTTTATAAGCAGTCAAGGGTGCATTAAGATCATGGTGGTAGATACAATTCTAATACCTCAGGGCCCCAGTCACTATGTGAAAGATTTATCAGAAATACTGTACACTTAACAGACCATTTCCTACCTTTTATCTGGTCATTATGGAAGGTAGAAAGAGAAAAGCTTCCTAGGAGTTGCATGTTACCTAACAATGCGTTGACAACAAAAGGCTAAGAGTATAAATAGATCCTTGTCTTCTTGATGACAATTAACAAATACTGATTCTCTTCCCTGCTTATTGAACATACAAACTCATATGGACCCTTGCTTATTTATGTAGTGTGTCATTATGTTTATTTTCAGACTGATGGAGAGAGGTAGTTCTCTTCTTGGCTTTTCAAAGTACAGATTCTCTCACGCAAACATGTAGAATTTTTAATAGACATCTGCCATTTTCTACTTGGACAGTTTTCACTAATATTTTTAGATCCAAAGGGCTATTTCTTTTCCAATAGCATCTTTTCCAGTCCACCTTGACATTTTAACAGTTAGGTTTTAAAAATAAACAGCATTGTCTAGTTTTACAGTGCTCAAAGTATTCAGACTGGATGTGATACTGTTTTCTTTGCTGACTGGGCCTGCATTCTCAGAACTCACTGCAGAAATGGCATTCAAGACTGTGCTGATTGGAGTGATGAAAATTTATGTGAATAGAAGACTTCTCTAATCATGTTTTGGAAAAGCTAAAAACTGTTACTAGTTACCTTAAGACTTCTCTCCAAAAGAAAAAAAAAAAAATGACATGTGTATCTTACTGGGGAGAGAGGAGCCTCCTGGAGCATGAATCCAGTGTTATGTAATGGAGAAAAGTCTGATTAGTAGAAATGAGACCCAACCTTTAGTGACCTTTAGCCATATCTAAACTTGTTTCCAAATTTTCGAATGCAACTTTCTGTCATGTGTGCCACAGGGTAATTATGGGGATGACACAAATTTACCCTAGTTTGATTATTTCAACAAATAAAAGGTATTAATCCTAAGAGTTCTCAGATCAAAATTAGATGTATTATCTCTTCATTAGCATAGCCCTGGTTCAGATTCAGCTGAAAGCTTGTTTGGCCCAGGGCTAGTCTTGAAAACAGTAGACAACAGCCAGCATGTAGTGACAACATCCAAAAGATCAACCAGGGGCTTAACATTCTTTCTAGCAGTGCCTGAGATCAAAAGATCAGACCTGGGTTTGAATCTCATGCTGCCACACAACAAGCTGTGTTGACCTGAGACTCACCTCTTGAAGATGGTTTCCTTTTTTTTTTTTTAAAGATTTTATTTATTTATTTGACAGACAGAGACCACAAGTATGCAGAGAGGTAGGCAGAGAGAGAGAGGAGGAAGCAGGCTCACTGCTGAGCAGAGAGCCCGATGCGGGGCTCGATCCCAGGACCCTGAGATCACGACCTGAGCCGAAGGCAGAGGCTTAACCCACTGAGCCACCCAGGCGCCCCAATGGTTTCCTTTTTTGTACAACGTGGCTCTTTGGTGGGGGGACGGGGGGCGGGGGGATTGTTATGATAACCGATGAGATTACATAAAACAAGTGGAACAGAGCAGAACATCTAATAGCCAGAAGGATTGTGGGCAATTAAAGAAAAAAATATAAGGATATGGTGGGTTGTAGTATTGTTCAATAGTATTTGCTGCCCTGCTCTGAGGGAGTATTAGATTTCCTCAGTCTTCATGGCCATCAGACTTGACTATGTACGTGACTTTCTCTGGTTGACGAAATCGGATTAATGATGTGCATCACTTCCCAACATAGGTTTGCAGAGCCAGCTGGTGGTTTGCCCGCTTTTCCCAATCCTGAGACCAGCAGTGTTCTAGTCAGATGCTACTCCTGGAGTAAAGTGGAGCCCAGCCACAGGCAAACCATAAACATCAAGTGTGTCAAATAAATCTTTGTAGCAACTAAAATTTTAAGTCATTTGCAACTGTAGCATAACCCTGTTTATCACGGTCTTTTAAGGTATTACAAGAAAAACCTTTCTTATTAATCTATGGCCCCTAACACACAACAGACCATTTAAAAAATGAAATGATGAAAAAACTTTTCTCTAGGTTGTTGGAGAAAGACTATGGGTACAAGCAAAACAGGATTAACCCTAGTCAGCATCTGCTAAAAAAAGCAAGTTGCCTGACTTGGAAATCCACTGTACTTCTCTAGTCCCATTCCTGTATGGATCTTGTACAAATACCTACAAGGATATTCAGAGTGACATTCTTCACATGCCCAAGCCAGCCTATAACTTTCACCTCGGTATCTTGGAATGAGCTGAGAAAATCTCTAACTTAAAATCTCATTTCCTCAAAGTACGGCCAGTGGACCGGCAGTATCAGAATCACTTGGGAACTCATCAGAAATGCGAACCTGCAGGCCCCACTCCAAGCCTTCCCAATCTTTTGCCCTCCTTTAGCCATTCCACTTGGTCAGTTAACATATAAGTGACATTTGTGTGTAACAGCTTTCTAAGCCAGCAAAGAAGCCCAAGTTGAGTGTTCCAGGTAGAGGATGCAGTCTGGGGCTACAGTGATTATGTAGCAGAGTCCAACCAGACCCACAATAGTCTGGAAACATGTACTTCTATTTTGCAATTTTGTAAATCATTGACACTGAAGTCTTTGCTACTGTAGCAGTGTACTTTAACAAGACGGATACACGTCCTTTAAAAATAACACAATGTTAAAATGTGCAAATACTATTTATACAAGTATTTCATTTTTGGTAGTTTACTTACAGTGACTTTTAGATATAGCTGCATAGTACCCTCAGAAGGTACTTAAAATTGTTATGTAAACTTAAAACGAATTCTTATGGCTACAAGTAGAAACTACGACAATTTTCTTTCTCATTTGCCTTGATGCAGATGACACATTTATTTTAATTATCATTTGTTAATTTTTAAGTTTCTTCAACATTATGATTGCTAATACAAATTTTTTTTTAAGTAGCCTTATAGATGGGATGATGGAACTGTTCAGTATCCTGATTGGGGCCCAGGCACAAATATTGTATGCTAAATTTCTTTCAAATGTATACATGTCAACTTTACTGTTATTTCAAAGATTTTTTTTAGAGAAAAAAGTAGCCCTATTAAAGTGTTACAACTTAAATTTAAGATGAGGTGACATTCTTAATACAAACACTAGTTTTTTCAGGGGTCTTACAGAATATCCTACAAGAAGAGTTGAAGTAATGAAATAATGAAGTTGAAATAGAAAGCTGAAATAATGAAAAAAATCACTTTTTCATCAAGAGATTACTTCCACTTTTTTAAGGTAACCTTGCGTTACAACTAGAAAGTGGAGCTATTAACCCCTACTTCGTAGATTGAGAATTAAATGAGAGAAAATTAAGTGCAGTAATATGTTAAAGGCACTTGGTATATACTTACAATATAGACAATATTAAGAGAAACTCTTTCTCACCCACTAAGCAATATTCCATCCCTTATAATTATACCCATTACTTACACCACTGTAGCTCTGAGGGCTGCTAGAGACAAGTTTTAAAATATGAGAACTTTATACCACCTCTGTTATATTATACGGCCATTTAAAATCTTTAATCAAATTTCACCAAACATTACCAGCCATATTACATGCCATGATTAGCTTTCTATAAACAACTTTGCTTTCCATGTACAAATCAGTGTTAATGAAATAAAAAATAAAACCGTATCCTAGGCAAAGAACTTTATTAATCTTGTTTCTAACTTTATTCCCAGGCTTCTTCAGCTTAATTAGCTGCAAAGAATGAATTGTGTATAAGCAAAAACTGAAAAGAGCTGCAGTGTCCAAGGGGCTTGGGCTTAAAAATATTAGAGATCTAGATTTTATCAGATCCATGAACAAAATTTTAAAAAGCAGTCATAATATAAAATAGCAGCTCCCAGTAACTTCTTCAAGTTTTATCTTCTCCAGAAGTTGACCCAATTCAGTTTGCTTCATTCTTGGAAGCTTCATCAAAATTCTCCACAAGATCTAGGGGGGAAAAAAAAAAAAAAAAAGAAAAAAAAGAAAAACTGAAAAATCCCAAATCTACAAATATCAGATTTTAAAAAGAGGTTAAAAAAATGCTCTCAAAATATATCTTACAGTTAAAAATCAAGATATATACCTAAAAACTTTATTTCCAAAGAGACCACTACCCATTTGGCACATTTTCAAGTATAGGTTCTGGGATTTAATTAAAACAAGGAAAAGAGGGAAATTTATTAATCTAATGACACAGATACTATGCTTAAAAATATGCACATGCCCTCCCCAGTTCCATTTCACCCCAAGAATTAAAACTGAGCAATAGTGATATATTAGTCAACATGGTGGTCAAAACCAAAGAACACCATCACAAACAACATGAAGTTTACCTGGATTCCTAAAGGACACCTATCTAGGCAAAGTGGAAGTATTTTAGTCTAGTGATTCTATTGCTCAATAAACATGTTTTATAACAAAACAATTTATCTTTAAAAAAAAAGATTTATTTATTTGAGAGAGAATGAGAGAGAGAGAACATGAGAAGGGGGAGGGTTAGAGGGAGAAGCAGACTCCCCGCTGAGCAGGAAACCCAATGTGGGACTCAAGCATCATGACCTGAGCTGAAGGCAATTGCTTAAATAACTGAGCAACCCAGGAGCCCCCAAAACAAATTATCAAGTAACAGCTAAGACAGCAAAATCCCTCCTGATGGCCAAGAGTTTTTCTGATTTTAGAATGGTTATACCATATCCCAAGATAGCTGAACTTCTCCATGCCTTATCATGAATTTATTAATCTCTAAGTAGGAAACAGGTCTCTGTGATCTACTAGTATTCTATTTATGTGATAACATACATACTTATTCAATATATGAAGTCTCCAAGTAGAAAAAGCCAAGTCTACAAACATATCTCCTAGTTAAATAATACTGCATTATTTTTTTCATTCTGGGCAAGGTTCGTGTCTTCCTTTCCTGTCCTTTACGTTATTACCCCTTTCCCCAAGGTAAGGCTTTCCTATAGTACAAAGATTTGTTATTCTTCCTTCTAAGATTCTCTAGTTTAACCATAAATGAAGGTTCCTACCTGGAACTTCATCATCATCATCCTCTCCGGTAGCAAGTGGTGCTTTTCCATCCACAGCTGTGAGTGAAATGAGTATGTTACACATTCATTAAGTCTTTAAAAACATTAACCATAAGAACAGATGAAAGGCCAAGTGTTGTTAGAACTTATGACAACAATGACATTTGGGATTTCATCCCTAAGTACTAATAATAACACGGTAGCCTAATGTCTACAAATGAACTAGAATGCTGTTCACAGCCAACAGAACAAATTTCATACCCATATTTTCAATCATCTGACCCACCACGGGCCCTGAAGTGGTATGAAAACAGAGTGCCCCCAGGGTAGCAGTAAACACACATACCAAATTATGGGAAGATTTCTTTTGGGAGGCAAAAATTAAGAAACTCTTTTCTCAAATGTTTTGTGCATGGCATATGGGAGGTGCTTAACAAACCTTTACTGAAATGAAAATAAAATGATCAAAAAATTAAGTGCCTCTGATTGGTGGTAAGCATCCATTTTCTTTTTAATACACAAAAAAGTGAACTACACATGGATTTGAGACCTCCCAGTACTATCCCTATCAGATTTTCAGTGGGGTATTTCCAAAGCCTACTTTAGCTCTAAAGGCCCAAGACTTTCTAGAATTTCTTATGCCTCTCCATCTGACACTCCGTTCCCCCAAAACCCCCCAAACTCTATCTACATAAAAACAGAAAAATGCCTAGAAAAACATGGAAGACTAAATAATGGACCATATAATAAGCCTGTCTTGCTTCTACATTGCCATTCTCCAAAATTTTAATCAGAGAACCAGAGCATAAAAGTAGCTACATCTCTTAATGCACTTACTCAACTACAAGATTTTTCTGCCCTGAACAAAATCCTTGTACTATAATGAAAACACCCAAATAATGCCAGACCAATTCTTAAACATTACTGGTAATACCAGCTGTAAATACACTGAAAAAAATTGACAACTTATAATATATTTTAATCAATTCTAAACAGTTATCCAAAGAAAACCCCCCAAAATTAACATTTATCATTTCCAGCTGATAAAGGTAAAAATTTTAAACCACTGATCCAAAGCAAATTGGCAAAATACATTCCACTGAATCAAGTATAAAGACCACGGCAAACTAGTTAACACACTGAAAACACTAAGAACACCTGCTTAAAAGTCATTGTAAAAATTGTCACCTTTTAGAGAAAAACTGTCATTTTCAAATTTAAAGATATTCATATCTACATGAGATCTTAGAAATTTCCTGATAAATCAGTAACCCTGGGCAAAATCACTACAGGAAACTCACATTGTTTGGGCAGAGCTTCAGCCAGTCTTCTTAAACTAGTCAGACTGTCTGCACCAAGTTGGTTTAAGATACTGGGTAGCATTTCTGTCAGCTGCTTTGTCTCAGCATGGCCTGTAATGGTGAAAGTGTTCGCTGCCAGCGATGCCTGAACTTTGGGGTTGTTAAAGTGGATCACTGTTCCTTGGTTTGTGAACATATTCACCTATCAGGAAAAAAAAATTAATTAGCAACACCCAAAAAAAACAAACATTGTCTTAAGGAAAAGCTTAAGTCTGGCTAACTAATCCACTATTTCACTGTGAGGCACAGGGATATTTTGCCTGGAATGGAAAGTGCAATCTAATCACTTTCAGATTTAGCACTCCCTAATATTCACTAGTGGAGTAGAAACCTATTTTAGAGGGATATGAAATTCTCTGTTGGGAGTAGGAAAAAAAAAAAAAATTAATGCATGACCACTGAAGCTTTTTCCGACCAAAACTTGTTTTATAAAGAAATAAAATTTGATACTTACTTCTTCAATACCAGAGATATTATTTACCCCTAACTTCTTTAAGGAGAACTGAAGTTTTTTGTCATCTGCTGTAGCTGTTCTATGAACCACCTTCTTCTTTCGGCGAGCAGTTCCCTAGAGTGAGGAGAAAAGAAAACCTCACCACATATATACCATAACATTTTTTTTTTAAAAAGATTTTATTTATTTATTTAACAGAGAGAGAGAGAGAGAGAGAGAGAGAGAGATATCGATCAGAAGTAGGCAGAGAGAGAGTGGGGGGGAAGCAGGCTCCCCGCTGAGCAGAGAGCCTGATGCGGGGCTTGATTCCAGGACCCTGAGATTATGACCTGAGCCAAAGGCAGAGGGGCTTAACCCATTGAGCCACCCAGGCACCCCATAACAGACATTTTCAAAGGAAAGCTTCTAATTTCTTTCTGACCTTTGGATCTGTTTAAGAAAACTACCATAAGCACAAACTTTTAGGCAGCAAGTAGGGAACGATGGAAGCAGAAAGAGGGTAACAAAGGAATTGTCTATAAATCCTTAACAACTTCTAAGCTTCTAGTTTTGTCATATATAAAACAATGATCTTTTCAAAGTCTTATTTTTTAAATTATCTGCTCTAGAAGTGATCAAAGAGGTAGCATGTATCAACCTAAATTAAGCCTCATTTAGAAGTTCTATGTCCAGAACTATTAACCTTTTCTGTTTTTCATTAATGAAAAATCAACATCCATTAATATTCACAGGCAAGACAGTGTATGGACATGTTTAAATGAGTTTATAATAGACTTTTATAATACCTAAGAATAAAATCTTAAGTTTTGGTTTTTTTTTTTTTTAGACTATTTACAAATAGAGATCACAAATAGACAGAGAGGCAGGCAGAGAGAAAGAGGGAAGCAGGCTCCCTGCTGAGCAGAGAGCCCGATGCGGGACTTAATCCCAGGACCCTGAGATCATGACCTGAGCCGAAGGCAGCGGCTTAACCCACTGAGCCACCCAGGCGCCCAAAATCTTAAGTTTTTATCTTAAACCACAAAGCCTCTACATGATATGATCTGCTCTGCCCCTACTATTCTATTCTTGACCACATCTTCTATCACACACACATTCTCATCTTTAGCCAAATAAACCTCACAGTTCCTCCTTCAACAGGCCAAAAAGGGCCTTTGCACATACTATTCCTTTCTTCCCTACCATCTGCATTTGTTCCCTCCCTTACTACAGATCTCTGTTCTTACATCACCCTATCAGTGGTCTTTCCCAGCCACCCTATGTAAAAAAGCAACTACTACAGTTATCTATCAATCCAGGTTTATTTTCCTTCATAATTATTACTATAAGATAAATGTATTTTATTCTGTCTCCCCTCACCAGAATGTAACCTCCTTAAGAGATTCCATTCTGTTTACTGCCATGAACAGTATTGAGAACAGTATCCAGCTCACTAAAGGCACTCAGTAACTTGAATGAATGAACGAACAAATACAGGCTTCAAGCAAGTTTGTGGCCACTTGTTCATATATACCAAGTTTCCAATCTCCTCCTTCTCAAATATATCCCATAAACTTTCACAACTAGGCAAATGTGGCTCTCATTTTCTGCTTAACTCTCGGTAATACTTAATAAACTCAAGAACTCTTATGTATAGATTAAGCCCTTTACATGATACATAAAGCTCTTTATGGAAAGGTTACCACCCACCTATTTCAAAATACCCCAACCTACATACCAATTTCTATTTGTCCTTTAAAACCCTTTTCAAACCATTATCTCTTTCATGCCATCCCTAAACTCTGCCATAAACCGCCCCAAGCAAAATCATTCCCATTTCTAGATTTTGAAAATGCTTCTAGGGGCACTTGGGTGGCTCAGTGGGTTAAGCCTCTGCCTTCAGCTCAGGTGATGATTTCAGGGTCCTGGGATCGAGCATCTGGGCTCTCTGCTCGGCAGGAAGCATGCTTCCTCCGCGCCCCCCCCCCCCCCCACCGCCTGCCTGCCTCTACACCTATTTGTGATCTCTCTGTCAAATAAATAAATAAAATCTTTAAAAAAAAAGAGAGAAGGAGAGAGAAAGAAAATGCTTCTACTGCACTATGTATATTACACTATGAAAACAAATTAAAAAACAAAAAACAAGAAAACCCCTCCCCTACTGGCATTAAAGTCCCCTAAGGGAACATAAATTTCTTAAATTTCATATTCTCAGAACTGAGCACAGTTAAAGGCTTAAGTAAATGATAGCTGAACCGAGTAACATATCATAGCTACAAAAAAAATACTGGCTACCAACCCCCCCAAAAACCTTTAAGAATAAAAATCACTTTGATGTAGTCATGTAGATACCTGGTTTTCAAAGAATTCTCTCTAAAAGACATTCTAAACAACTACTATAAGATTCTAAAAACAAAACTGACACACCTTCTATAGATTCCATACAGTTCACATCCATAGAGTTCAATTTTTACTGATATAATTTAGTATCAATGCTCTGACCAGATATTGAATAAAGCACTTTACACTACTTATCTGAAAGTATCTAACACAGGCTTCTCTAAGGCAAAACGAACTCACCAAATTTCATATTCCATAATAAAGAAGTTTTTTAAAAAGGTCCATATTACAAGGACATAAGTATTTTCTATGTCACCTAAACAAAGTTCAATCCTACATCAGCCTTAAGAATCTAAAAAACCTACGCTTTCCTTGCCCTAGAATGTTTCTCATAGCTAAAGACTAATGATCAGTACCAAAGAAAGACCGCACACAAGCACATTATCCACAATACTTCCTAACCTGTACTAAAAGACACTTTTTTAAAAACACTAATGTAAGAACACTGAAACACTGACCACAAAGGATATAATGAGTTTTTCTGGGACCTGAAGGCCACACCTAGCTTTTAACAATTGCTAAGAACAAGAAACACCTACCATTTGTTAATGGGCAGGTGCAGATGCTCAAGACTACTAGCTTCAGGAAAGAAAAAAGGATCGTGATATATTCATTGTTGGCAAAGTCCAGTAATTTAACAAATGCACACCTCATTGTTAAAGCCTACATGCAACTTCTGGCTATTTCACAGAAGATTCTACTTGAAGGCAAATACTTAAAATTGGGAAAAACTAATAGGTAATAAACTTGTCCTAGGGAAGCTTTACAAGTTTTACCAAGTAAAGACATGCTCTGTTCCAACAGGCTACCACACCTTGTTAAATACTAGGAATGTGCTAACATGATGCAAAATACAACTAAGCAGACAGACCTCTGTCTAGAGCAGACATCTGATTTAAGTACATCACTCAGAAAACAATCTAACACTTCCAAGTTCAAAAAAGAATACTCTTGAAGATCAGTATCCAGCAGGAAAAACCAAACAGCCAAAAACTTACCTAAAAACCTACCAATCATTCTCATTCTCTCAGTTTTAGCATATTAACAAAGCCAAAATTGAAAGATATCTGCTTAGGTAGTGTTTTCAAATCCACAGTCACTGCTCTTAAACTCTATGATGTGCCTCTAACATACGTATCTTCCAAATATCCTAGAAAACATACAACTACTCTAAACTGCATTTAAGAAAGAATTACAGGTCTTAAAACAGACACAAACTTCTAGCTATTAAGCACAACAATTATCCAGAACCTTACAATATAAACTACAGTTCAAAAGACAGGTGGAACTAAAGTTCAGAGTTAGCATCGTTATTTTAAAAAAAGAAAGAAAGAGAAAAGGCAAAGCACCGAATGTAAACAACTTAGGCCAAACAATTTAGAAGTATGATGGCCACCATGATTACCTAACAGAATTGACACATTTTCTTACTGATTAAACTAGGAAACACTTTTGTTCTACTTAAACACTGTAACACAAAACATACTTATACAGAAGTAATGTCTGTTGTTTAAGTTCTCTTTTCATCTAGACTCACTTTTCTCTTTTAATCTACAACATACAAGTCCCACTGACACACTCTACTGTACATCATTTAACCCCGCCTCCTCCTTCCCCCACACCTGCTTTGCTAGCTCTTTGAAATGCCCTCTAGAGACAGTGACAAGCCAGTAACACAAGAAAAGCAAATCCAAGGGGGAAAAAAAAACCAAAAAGCAAATACCACCCCAAACCTGTAAACTTCAAAAAGCTCCCAAAACTATTAAAACTTACTTTCCCACCAATGCGCACTTGTGCTTGCAGTTTGGCGAGTTTCTCCTGGTTCATGATAGTTTCTTTCATCTAGAAAAACAGGAAACCCTCAGAGAGGAAAGGTCTGGTTCACTCTAGCATTCCACGGTCGTTATTTCCCAAGACACCAACCAAAAAAAAAAAAAAAAAAAAAAAAAAAAAGTCCTAAACAGGCCAAGGCCTGAATTCCCAATCCACCCCGCAAAGCTCCCAATTTCAGTTTTTGAGGGAGCGTAAAGAGCACCCACTTTCCTACCCTCCTCAACTCCCCCCGCCCCCTTACAAGCCGAAAAGGGCTCTAACCCACGCCTGGTCAGCTCCCCCCACCCCCGGCCCTGGCCCGGCCTCGGCCTAGCCAGGGCCTGCCCGGCCCGGCCCAGCCACTCTCCGCAAGCCTCGCGGTACCTGAGGCTCCTGTCCTCGGGTTCCGCCGCGAGGTGGAGGAAGAGACGGCGTCGCCTCGCCCCCAGGGCAGCCGCCCCTGGCTCGACCTCGCCCCCGAGAGTCAGCCTGAGTAGGTGCGCCTGTCCGTCGCATCGCCTTCCTCTCCTCAGCCCTGTCCCTCCCTGTCTCGCTCCTTCCGGGCACTTCCCGCCCCCGTTCCCGTCCTCCTCCCACGCCGGCGTCCAGAGCCTTTTTGTACCTTGTTGGAGCGGAAATGGGACCGCGCGGGGGACTAGGGTTGGCGCTCAGGGGGTCTCGGGCGGACCAGCTGAGATTAGGTGCACACACGCGGGGACGCAAGATGGCAGCTAGAGGGAGGCCGGAAGTGATGCAACGCTGCTTCCTTCAAAAGCCAGGAAACGGACTTTGCCGCGAGCTTAATGCTTCGCTGCGCACGCGCGGCCTGAGGCCCCGGCGTTTGTGACCGGCCCGGTGGGACATTTGTCATGGAGCGCGGGCGGGTTTGGGGCCGCATAAGGGGTTCCGTGCTGTCGGCGCCTCGTGTAGTCCTGGGAAAGACCGTAGAGGAGTCAGAAAGAACGGTTCTTTGCAGTTAGGGTTGAGTAAGTCGGCCCTGATCCCCAAATTCTTTACCCTCAGAAGAAAGGGCGGTTCATATTTGCGGAAACGCTTGGGGCGCCCTGCGTGTGTTCACCTCTTCACTCGCTCTAGCTCGCTTTTTGGTGTAGATTGGAGCAATTCTCTGGATATTTTAGAATTTCCTTTCCGGCCCATATTGGCCTTTACCGAAACATTTTGTCACCACTTTGCCGAAGTAAACTACTTTTACTTTCCAGGATGAGGTGGTTTGGTGGGTAGCAGGACTATGGTTCACAATTTCTGGCGAGCGCGTTCAGAATGTATCCCCGAGGCCCGATCCTTAAAAGGGGTTCAGTCGGACTGGGGATGGAACTGGGTAATCTGAATTTCAGCAAGCGTAGCACCTACCGCCCGAGACCCCTGTACTTAATTACCTTACTTCTCTTGTTTAAACAGACAAAAATTGACTCCTTGATGTAAGTTGGCATGGATTTTACAGTTAGTGATTCACAGTTGAACAAACTTTGTTCCTTAACTCGGTAATGCAGTCAAAGGAGCATTTGTGCCTGGTGTGTTAAGAGAGGCTAAATTTTCCAACTGGTAGGGCAAGCTTTAAGACAAGCTTAAAGTCGGAATGCTAGCTGGTCAGCCTTTTTGTGGTCTTATTTATGAAAAGCCTTTGCAGACTCAAAAATGAGTCCTAAATCTTTGAGAAAACACAGTTTATATGGCAAGGAAACTTGTGTAGTTGCAGATTTCCCTCCGGTTAAAATTAATCATTTTGTTTTTTAATACTTTTCATTGGTAAATTTGTTAAAATGTGAGGTCTCTAAGAAAATAGTGAGAACAGCCATATTGCTTTTTAGGGTAATTGTAACTGTTGATATTTTCTTAAAAAACAATGTTGCTCCTCTTAAATATGAGTCAAGGTTTAGTATAGAAAAAGATGAACTATTATGCTCCGTGGGTTACTGTAAAAGTCAAAACGACTGTGCCAACATCACTCAGTACTATAGAAATACTACAGAATACATAGAAATACTTCCCTTTTGGGGGCTGCCTGGGTGGCTCAGTGGGTTAAGCCTCTGCCTTCAGCTCAGGTCCTGATCTCAGGGTTCTGGGATGGAGTCCCACATCAGGCTCTGTGCTAGGCAGGGAGCCTGCTTCCTCCTCTCTCTCTCTCTACTTGTGATCTCTCTCTCTGTCAAATAAATAAAATCTTAAAAAAAAAAAAAAAAGAGAGAGAGAAATACTTCCCTTTTTGACAGTATGTCTTTGTTCCAGAACACATTTTTCCCCCTTCTACCACGTTATACTAAGGGCATTTGAAACTCTCGTCATATAATGTTTTTTGAGCATTTACATCAACATAATATTCTTCCACCTACCTGTCACCTGATTTACCTTATATATACCTGTTTTCTGGAAATATCCCATGTTATTTTTTATTTTCCCTTGGTTCCCACTTTACTGTCTTGTTCTTTTCTAATTTTTAAGACTTTAATTATGTTGAAAATCATGAAAGTTGCTCTAATAGAAAAGACAGTTTTAATTTTTCTGCTGCTGTTTTGTGAATGGTTAGGAAATTCAGATTTTGGGGCGCCTGGGTGGCTCATTTGTTAAGTGGCTGCCTTCTATTCAGGTCATCATCTCAGGGTCCTGGGATGGGCTCCATGCTCAGCAGGGAGTCTGCTGCTTCCTCTGCCTGCTGCTCCCCCTGATTGTGCTCTCTGTCTCTGTCAGATAAATAAAATCTAAAAAAAGGGGGGAGGGGAGATTCAGATTCTGCTAATATTTATACACCAGTCTTCTAAAAAAGTAATTGAAGGGATTTTTTTAACTCCAAAAAAAGTTACTAAGTTGCTATCTTAGGTCAGTGATGACAAAACAGTAATTTATGATATCTATGGCAAGTAAGAATTACTAGCTCCCACATTTAACTGCTTAGCCTGAACAAACTCAAGGATTCAACATGACCTCTGTCAATAGAATAGGCGAGAAAGGGCAAACATGTTTGCTCTCCTTGCTTTATAGTTTATGGTCTAATCAAAGTCGATGAATTATTTTCACCTCTCAGTTGGACTTGAGTTGGCTTCAGCATGAACTAAAATACATACTTGACATAATGTTTATTAAGAGCCTATTTTCACCCACGGGAGGTATTGGAAATAACTGAGGATAAATGTTCCCGTGGTTTTAGTTGCTTTGTGATCTGGCGGTCGACTCCTTAAATTTCTAATACCCCCACCTTTGTCAAGTTAGTGCCTGCAACTTACGTAGCTTTTGGTTTAAATGTCTCAGGAAAGCCTTTTCTGACACCCTCAACCTTATTAAATTACATCCATCTTTGTTATTTTTAATTGTGGTACTTTATTAAATACAGAATGTAGATTGATAATTTTATTGAGTTAATGGAGAACTGAACTAGGAGTCTTAATAACAATTTCTACAGGATGATGTTGAGTGTTGGCTCTTTGACAGTTGGATCCTCATAGAAATCTTATGAGGTAGGTTCATCCCATAGTACTTCTCACTACTGGCCATCTAACTAGAGCTTAGAGAGTTAAGGTGTGAAGACTGACACCACTTCATCTACACTCCATTACTCTACCATCTTTATATATCTGAATCTATAAATTTTGCCTTCCTTTCTGTTACACACAGAATTACTCCCTCTACTTGTACTTTTGTGTATTTCATTCAGAACCTTGATTGTTCTGTTACAGCCCTCCTGTATCTATTCTCCCCCTTTCAACTAAGTCATTCTACCAGTGTACTAATAAGCCTCAGTCTCAAGTATCTCAAAACAGAAGAAAATGAAAAATTTTTTTACCTCTGTTCTCCTCCAGCCACTACTTAATTTTTGTGTTCCCTTTTATAGCAAAAAATCTGTCCGAAGAATTGTCTAAACCACCATCTTGACAAATCCGAAAGGTAAATTCTTAGTTCTTATTTTAGCCTTTAGGTGGCATTTGACACTCTTGGCCTCTTCCACATTTTTGAAATATTTTCTTCTCTAGGCTTCATGAACATCTCACTTCCTGGTTTCCTCTTACTGGCAGCTCAGTGTACTTCACTTTATCTTAATTCTCTGACTTCTAAATACTAGAGTTGCTTACATTTTAGTTCTATATTCTTTTCTACCTATATTCTTCCTAAGTGTTTTCATCCAGTCCCTTGGCTTTAACTGTCATCTTTATTTTGACGAGGTCCCAAATTTATAATGCTAACCCTAATTTTTTGAATATCAGACTGAATATCCTTCTTACATTATTGTGGAAAGCTTCCAAGTGCATCGGAGCACAAATAATATAATGAGCCTCCATAGACTCACCACACAGCACCAACAGTTACTAAATTAATAAATGCATACTCAGCTTTTTTTCATTCAATCTTAACAATTTTATTTCAGAAAACTTATATAAGGTCATGCTGGAAGAAAGATAACAGAAAGTCCAGTGCTGGGGAAGGGAGGAAGAGGAGGAGACAATGTCTTTTTTGTTTGTTTGTTTTGTAGAGAACCCTGGTAGAGAAACACTTGTATGAAGATGGGGAAAGAAAATTGTGCTAAAGTATTCTTAAAAGGGAAAGATTAATTGAAGTCACAGGAATTATTGAAAGCATCTTTTTTTTTTTTTAAGTTTATTTATTTTTCTTTGTAATCTCTGTACCCAACATGAGGCTCAAACTCAAGACCCTGAGATGTGGAGATCAAGAGTAGCATGCTCCTCTGACTAAGTCAGCCAGGTGCCCCCAAAGCATCTTTTAAAATCTCAGTCACCCAATATACTCTGTATTTTCGAGACCAGAATGGAATCAAGGCAGTCAATAACTTTTTTATAATTAAAAAAAAAAGCTTTAAATGTTTAATTGGTGGGAGAAAACCCACTGAAAATAAATTGCTCTTAGAATATACATTGTCTGCAGTCAGACAAGGATGATATATGGGTAGAAAGATCCTGGAGTGTCATGAAAGTAAAGCATGGAAGTCTACATTATCCAAATTTTGCTGATCATTTATTTAGCTAGCAGTTTACCTTACCACACCTTACCTTAACCACACTAAAATATTTTTAAGGCCTTTCTTGGCTGTGAAATCCTCCCCAATCCCATTATCTTCATAAAATCTTTCAAATTGGGGCACATGGGTGGTTCAGTTGGTTAAGAGTGCTTCTGGCTCAGGTGGTGATCCTGGGGTCCCGGGCTAATGCAAATTTAGCAAGGAAAAGTAAATCACTAAAGAGTTTGAAGCAGCCTTTCTTGTCAGGCAGAGAATGCCAGCAGAGCTTAAATTTTTCTAGTAGATTTTTAAAATTATCCGTAGAAGTTAGAAGTTAGCTGCTATAATAAAGCACTGTACCAAGTTTATAGAGACAAAGAGTCCAGCCTAACATCCTTTCTCTGCTTATAAGCTAAGCAACCTCCAGTAAGATTTTCACAGTGTCCTTAATTCAACACGATTTTTTTTTAATTAAAAAAAAAAGTGGTTTTGCCCTTTCTATTTTAGGTTACATTTGAGTGCCTTTTAAGAGGTGTTGTGCAGTTTCTTGGGGAAAATTCTTTTGAAGCTTTCATTTGCTCTAAGAAAATGTGACTGCAGAAACCAAATCTATAGGCATTTTTAAAATTTAAACTGTGGGATAACTTGGTGACTACCAAATTGTAACTGACTCAGTTTCTTGTTTCAGTGCCTTATCTTTCCCGCAAGCTCAAATCAATGCTAACCAGGGCCATTACAACCCCCCTGGGGTATTTCATTCCATTGGCTGGTGGGTTGTCTGGAAGTCTACATCCTTTAGGTTTACTCTCAGGACACCCAGTGTTCATTTGTCAGATACATTACACTGCTCGTGTATTACTTTTTATTTTTTGTTTTTTAAGCAAAACAAGTTGTCAGGGTAGAAAATAATTGAAAGACCAACATGTAATTAGTAACTTCATTTGGTTAATAAAACTGTCCAAATTTCAAACCTGGAAGGGGTTTCATTTTGTATATTCCTGTTATCATTTGTCACAGATATAAAAAAGGGTGAAGGGGCGCCTGGGTGGCTCAGTGGGTTAAGCCTCTGCCTTCAGCTCAGGCCATGATCTCAGGGTCCTGGGATGGAGCCCCACATCAGGCTCTCTGCTCGGCAGGGAGCCTGCTTCCCCCTCTCTCTGCCTGCCTCTCTGCCTACTCGTAATCTCTCTCTCTCTCTCTGTCAAATAAATAAATAATATCTTAAAATAAATAAATAAATAAGAGTGAAAAAAAATCCGGAAATAATTATTTAATTGTTTGCATTTGGGTGATAGACCCAATATTCTATTTTTTTTTTAAGATTTATTTATTTGACAGAACAAGAAGGTGTTGGGTCCCCCCAAAATTGGGGAACCCCAATAATGGGTCCGTGATTAAAGGAGCGAGACTGATACAAAGCGAAGGTCAAGCAAAGCTTTATTTTGCGCCAAGCATCAGGAATCATACCAACCGTCAAACAGACCAGTAGGGGCCACCCCTCCAGAGAGGACGACCCCTCCCTGCTTTCCAGACTAACTTTTATAGAGCGTAGGCCATGCGGTTGGGCCTGGCCACACACAGGTAGCCAATGAGATTGTAACACACACACAGGAAACTCCACAGTGATGCTAGGCGACCAACTGAATTACAATTTACCCTAGTAGACATTTGAACCAGCCTTTCACACCTTGGTTAGGATTGGCGCCAAAAGGCTCCCAAAGGGTGGGGGCCCATACTCCTTGGTAGCTAGGGGACAGTATGCGCCCCCACTGATTGAATACCTCCACCTGGCCTCACCCACCCTTGTACTTGGACTTTGTTACGTGGGACTGGTTTCCTGGACTTGCTTTTAAATAAGTTCCCCTGGGCCGGGGGGGAGGGGGGGACGGATGGGCAAGGTCAGTTTAAGCTTTATAGCAAAATGGCAGTTCAACCGGGGTGGGGCTGCTCTGGCTGAATAGGCCCTTATAAAGGTGGAGCGGCAGTCAGAGGGAGAGCGAGAAGCAGGCTCCCTGCTGAGCAGAGAGCCCAACATGGGGCTTGATCCCAGGACCCCAGAATCACGACCCAAGCTGAAGATAGATACTTAACTGACTGAACCACCTAAGTGCCCCTAGATGCAATATTCTTTATTTTTTTAAGCCTTTTGATTTTTTTGTTACTCAAAAAAGCTTCTTTTTTTTTTTTTTTTTTTTTTTAGCTTTCTGGCTCTGTGCTTTTGCCTATAATGCTTTCGCGATGATTTTCTGCTCCTCAGTAAGGAAAGCATGCTTGATCCTGTCACGAACACACTTAGCACACATGGAACCACCATAGGCCCTGCTGACTTGTTTTTATCATTTTAGACAACCTCATAAGGACTTGAGGTCTCAGCACGATCTCCTGGAAGTTAGCCTAAGCACAATCCACATGCAGATTTTGGTGCTTTCCCAGCCTTCTCGATATAAAGGTAAACAATTCAGGACAGCCTAGTTTTATTAGAGGCTGTACTGTAGGACAGCCTATGATGGTAGGACAAACACTAGACCATTCTGAATGTCTATGTTTGCCGTCCCTGGAAGAGCTAGACTCAGTATTCTTTTTTTTTTTTTTTAAGATTTTATTTATTTATTAAGCAGGCTCCCTGCTGAGCAGAGAGCCTGATGTGTGGCTTGATCCCAGGACCCTGAGATGATGACCTGAGCCGAAGGCAGAACCTTAACTCGCTGAACCACCCAGGCGCCCCTTTTTTTCATTTTTAAAGTTGACATATTCGAGACTTCTATCTCATATACATGTTAGGTTTTGTCAAATTATTCTAAAATTTTGTTGAAATAGTATAGATAATTTGGGAAGATTTTGTATCTTTACTAATTGTTGCATTCAGTCTGCATTCAGTTGCAGTAAATAGATCTGACTATTTTAAGGGTATAGAGATTTAATTTAGGGAATTGGTGCTTAGAAAATTATTTAATGGGCTGGAAGAGTGGGCTTTAGCCTAGACCATCAGAAACGAGTCCCAGGGTAATACTGCAAAACTAGACTGTTACAGAAGTGTCTACTACCCATCAGCATGGAGAAACAAGACTCCATGACTAGAATTATCTATGTTAAGAATAAGCTACTGTAGGGCTGCATGGGTGGCTCAGTTGGTTAAGCATCTCACTCTTGATTTTGGCTCAGGTCATGATCTTGGAGTTCTGGGATCGAGCTCCACATTGGGCTGTGTACTCAGTAGAGAATCTGCTTGATGATTCGCTCTTCCTCTCCCTTTGCCCCTCTTCCCACTGGTGTTCTCTCTCTCTGTCTCAAATAAATAAATTTTTCCAAAAAAAAAAAAAAAAAAAGAATAGACTACTGTAGCTACAATGTAGGAATCAAGAAGATACTGTATTACTCAACACCCACAAAGTCAATGACTATGCTCTTGAAAGCTGCTGCAGAAAATACTATTACATTGGCCACCATGCTTGCCAGTCAGAGAACAAAGTAGCAGGAGAAAGGTTTTGGCTTTCCATACCAAATCTTACTTTAATGTACCTAATTGGCAGAAATCATTTACCTCTAGAACACTAACTGTTCGAGTATTGGGAAATATAGTTTTTGAAAAAAAAATTTTTAAAGATTTTATTTATTTTAGGGGATGGGGATCGAAGTAAAGGGAGAGAGGCAAGCAGACTGTGCACTGAGCACCAAGTGACCAGCTGATCTCACAACCCTAGTTCTGACCAGAAGATCTGACCTGAGCCAAGACCAAAAGTCAGCTGCTCAACTGACTGAGCCACCCAGGTACCCCTGGGAAATGTAGTTTTTAACTTTTCAAGATTTATAGTACAGAGAAATAAGCTTTAAAAAAGTTTGAATGGATGCTGAGTACCAATCTACCTTATCCATGTACATAGTACAACTATTGTTTCAAATATTTTCTGTGTTTTATTTATATATATATATATATATATATTTTTTTTTTTAAAGCAATCTCTACATCCAACATGAGGCTCAAACTTAAAACCCCAAGATCAAGGGTCACATGCTCTACTGACTGAACTAGCCAGGTGCCTGTATTTTATGTATTTTAATAGAGAAAACTTTCTGAAGATCTTGGACCTGCTTTGTTGGCTGGATTTCCAGATATACCATAGGTTTTTTTATTTTTAATTTTTATTACATGTAGTTGGTATACAATGTTTATAGTCTTTATTTTTAATCTCTTTCACTTTAGATATTGCAAGTATGTCACATTTGTCTATACTACCTTTGTTGAATAAAAAAAAATAATTTTTGACCATGGGTGACCCAGCCATCAATTTACAGAAAATTCAAAGATAGAAAAACATGTTAAATTATTCCACAGAATGCAGGGGTGCCTGGTTAGCTGAACTCATTGGGCATCCGACTCTGGGTCATGAGATTGAGCCCCACATCAGGCTCTGGGCTCAGTGGGAAATTTGCTTGGGATGATCTGCGCCCCCCCCCAAAATAAATAAATCTTTAAATATGTTATTATATATTCCACATAATACATTCAATGAAATTCAGATTATGGGAAATGATAGGACTTCAACCAATACATTTCTGGAAGAAGGGAGAAATAAGAGAGAAAGGGGACTGTGGGTAAAAAGATACCTAAGAGACGTGTTAAAAAAAAAAAAAAAAGACAAAGGAGGGGCACCTGGGTGGCTCAGTTGTTAAACGTTTGCTTTCACTCAGGTCCTGATCCCCTGGTCCTGGGGTGGAGCCCCACATGGGGCTCCCTGCTCAGCGGGAAGTCTGCTTCTCCCTCCCCCACTCCCCCTGCTTGTGTCCCCCTCTTGCTGTGTCTCTCTCTGTCAAATAAATAAAGTCTTAAAAAAAAAAAAAGAAAAGAAAAACAGGCAAAACTATAGTGCATAGGAATGTGTGCTTAGGTGATAACACTGAAAAGGAAGTTATTATAAATATCAGGACAATGTTATTCTTGGGATGAAAAAAAGAGGTAATTGGAAGGAGTACATGGGAGGTTGCTAGGATGGTAAGCTAGGGTCTATCTTGTGATCTTTGTGGTTTTCTGTATTTGCTCTACTTAACAAAGTTTTTAAAAAAGCAACACAGAACAAAATATATAATACAAAGATATATGCGTATTTAAGGTCATGTTTCAACATTAGAGTGGTGTACTGTAATGGGAAATAACTATTTGGTCTTTGTCCCAGGTTTCTGGGCCATAGCTCCTAAAATCCTTGAAGTGGTAGGAATGTCTTTTGTATGCTAACGAGATGACTAATGTGCTGGAGACCACTAGAAAAGCTTCAGGATGGGGCAGATTGCCAAAAGATCAAGGCATGGTTAGAATGTTGAGGACTGGAACTTTCAGTTCCATTCCTAAACTTCCAGGCAGTGGAGAGGACCTAGAAGTTGAGTTCAATCACCAGTGGCCAATAATTTAATCAGTAATGCATAAGTGATGAAACCTAGATAATAGAACTGGAGAGCTTCCAGGTTGGTGATTATATCAAGGTGTTGGGAGGGTAACACAGCCAAAAGAGGGCTTACACATTCCAAAAATACCCCTTTCTCCATGTCAGGCCCTATGCATCTCTTTGGGTGTTCCTGAGTATTTTTGTAAAATGGCTAACATATGTATTTTTCTGAGTTCTGTGAACCACTTTAGCAAGTTACTAAACCTGAGGTAGGGTCATGGAAACCTCCAATTTATAGCCAGTTGGTAAGAGTGGCCTTGGATTTGAGATTGACATCTAAAATGGGGACAATCTTATGGGACTGTGTTCCTTTAACTGGTGGGATCTAATACCAGTTCCAGGTAGATAGTGTCTTTACTGAAGTGATTTATTAGACACCTAGTTGGTGTCTGGAGAATTGGTTGTTGGTATGGAAAAAAACGCACTGAAGTGTGTACCTTTGTGGGGAGGAAAATGGGAATGAAGATCAGGGAAGAAGGAAAAAGGAGAGGGCCTTGCTTGGACTGAAGATAACAGTGTGCTAAATGTTGGCTAATGTTTATATAACTGTTCTCTCTGAGTATAAATTTAAAATAGTTAAAAATTAAATAGTAAATATTCTGCAAAGCATTAGAGCACTCTGCAATGAAGCAAAACATGTAGAAGATGGTACCTTGAAAAGAAAATTATGAATATTTGTTATTTTTGTAAAAAAATATATTTTTTTCTCATTCTCACTGGAATGAGAAACCAGAGACTTAAAACAGAAACACCTATATGGTGTGAGCAGAAATAAAATGGAGAAATAGAGGTGATAGGAATGGAAGCAAGACTTCTCAGAGTATACGTTTTCAGTTAGTTTTGACTTTTGAACCTTCTGTATATTGGAAAATATCATCAGAGTAAAAAGAAAAAAGAAAACCCTGAAATTGAAAACAGACTGAAACAAAAGAACCTACCTGTATCAAATTGTGAAAATAGCCATATGGAGAAAAAACCTATTTCAAATGATTTTTTTCAGACTTTATTTATGTGAGAGAGCGTGAGAGAGAGAAAGCATGGGAGGGAGGGAAGTCAAAGGCAGAAGCAGACTTCCTGCTTAGCAGGGAGCCTGATGCAGGACTTGATCCCAGGACTCCTGGATCATGACCTGAGCCAAAGGCAGTCGCTTAACCAACTGAGCCACAGGCACCCTCAAATTATTTTTTAACACCCTATGTAGGTTCTCCAATCTTAATAGAATATATTTAAAGGAAAAAAGAACTGGAAAAAATGTAAACCTCACTCAGTAGTCTTATTGTTATTTGCAACATTGGTATTGTAAATTAGAAAATATTTCCTATATATTATAAGATAAAGCAGTGAGCAAATACTTCAATGCCTATAGAAGCTGAGAATTTTGGTTAAGAAAAAAGATATTATTATTTAATGTTATAGTTAGTGCTTTTTTTCTGTTTACAAAATTTGTATCTCCCTTGTTTATTGCAGTTAAACTTCCACATTTAACTCTATGATCCAGCTCTAATTTTTGGCTGTGATATAAGGTAGAGGTCAAAGTGTTTTTGGTTTTGTTTGGTTTTGTTTTTGTTCTTTTTCACATGGATTCTAGAAAGACCCTTGATAAAAAAACAGAAAGTAAAGTGTTTGGTTTTTTTTTTTTTTTTTAAAGATTTTATTTATCAGAGAGAGAGAGAGAGCGAGAGAATGCATGCATGGGAGAACACAAGCAGGCAGAAGCAGAGAGAGAAGCAGGCTCCCCACTGAGCAAGGAGCCCGATGTGGGACTCGATCCCAGGACCCTGGGATCATGACCTCAGCTGAAGGCAGCGGCTTAACCCACTGAGCCACCCAGGCATCCCTGGGATTTTTTTTGTTTTTTTTTTTTAAGATTTTGTTTATTTATCTGAGAGAGATCACAAGCTGGGGGAGTGGCAGAGGAAGAGGGAGAAGCAGGCTTCCCGCCAAGCAGGGAGCCCCACTTGGGACTCTATCCTAGGACCCTGAGATTATGACCTGAGCTAAAGGCAGATGTTTAACCAACTGAGCCACCCAGGTGCCCCAAGAACAGAAAGAAAAAGTTTTGAAATGGACTCTGACCTTAGCTCAGCAAGAACTCATGGTTGAGGTCACTGCAAAAAGATTTTTTAATGTAGGTTAAAAATATAAAGTAAATCATTATATCTAGAGGGTTCTACTAAACCTGATAAAGTATATAAGTGGTAGGTGGGGCACCCATAATTATTTCGGCTTTCCCAGATGCTCTACTGCTAAAGGGTTTTATTGTCATTCATTTGCAAAAATAACATCTTTTAAAATTTTAATTATTTTTTAAGATTTTATTTTTAAGTAATCTTCACACCCAACATGAAGCTTGAATTTACAACCCTGGGATTGAGAGTTGCATGCTCTATTGACTCAGCCAGCCAGGCACCCCCAAAATAATATATATTTTTAAAGATTTTATTTACTTATTTCAGAAAGACTGAGAGAGAGCATGAGCAGTGGGGGAGCGGCAAAGGGAGAGGGAAAAGCAGACTCCCAGATGAGCAGGGAAACTCAGGGCTTGATCCCAGGACTCTGAGATCATGACCCAGTCAAAAGCAGATGCTTAATCGGCTCAGCCACCGAGGTGCCCCCAAAACAACATCTTTAAACCAAAATCTAAAGTAGCACCAAGATCTAGGCTCTAGCATCTGCTTTCTTAATTAGTCTTTAATTATTGAGTAGTACCTGTGGAATAATATTTTTTTTTCTTTTGCTGAAACCTCTTTGTATCTCAGGTTTCTCTTTTTAGTTATTTTGTTTTTTGTTTTTTGTTTTTTTTAATCTGAGTATAGTTGACATGCGATGTTACATTCGTTTCAGGTATACAGCTTAGTGATTTGACAAATTTGTACATTATGCTGTGTTTACCACAAGTATAGCTATCATCTGTCTGGTTATATCACTATTACAATATCATTGACTATATTCCTTATCCTCTGCCTTTTATTCCCCAGACTTACTCATTCCAGACCTGGAGGCTTGTATCTCCCCTTCAGCCATTTTGTCCAACTCCCCACCCATGTTCCTCTCTGACAGTCATCATTGTGTTCTCTGTATTTATAGATCTGATTCTGCTTTTTGTTTATTCATTTTTTCTAAGGTTTTATTTTTATTTATGGGGGGGAGGAGCAGGGGGAGAGGGACAAATAGACTCTGTGCTGAGCAGGAGCCTCACATAGGGCTCGATTTCAGGACCCTGAGATCATGACCTGAGCCAAAACCAAGAGTCAGATGCCAGACTGAACCACCCAGGAGCTCCTGTTTATTCATTTTCTTAAAGATTCCATTTGTGAAGGACATCATAGAGCATTTGTCTTCCTCACTCTTTTCACTTAGTATCATGTTCTCTAAGTCTGTCCATGTTGTTTCAAATGGCACACTTTCATCTTTTTATGGCTGTGTGATATTCCATTATGTCTATGTGGTGGGCAGATATATATATATATATATATATATATATATATATATATATATATAATGCCACATTTTTGTATCCCTTTGTCTGTTAATGGACACTTAGACACTTAGGTAACTCAGGTAACTTCCATGTCTTGGCTATGATAAATTATACTGCAGTAAACATAGGGGTGCATATATCTTTTCAAGTTAGTGTTTTTGTTTTCCCTGGGTAAATACCCAGTAGTGGAATTATTGGATTATACGGTATTTCTATTTTTAATTGTTTGAGTAACCTCGTACTGTTTTCCACAGTGGCTACACCAGTTTGCACTCCGTCTAGCGGTGCATAAGCGTCTTTTTTCTCCACATCCTCGTCAACACTTGTTCTTTCTCGTCTTTTTGATTTTTGCATTCTGACAGGTATGAAGTGATGTTGTGATTTTGATGTGCATTTCCCTGATGATGAGTGACAGTCCCATCTTTTCACGTATCTGTTGGCCATCTGTAATATCTTCTTTGGGAAAGTATCTACTCATATCCTCTGCCCATTTTTTTTAAAGATTTTATTTATTTATTTGACAGACAGAGATCACAAGTAGGCAGAGAGGCAGGCAGAGAGAGAGGGAAGCAGGCTCCCTGCTGAGCAGAGATCCCAATGCAGGGCTCGATCCCAGGACCCTGAGATCATGACCTGAGCCAAAGGCAGAGGCTTAACCCACTGAGCCACCCAGGCATCCCCTCTGCCCATTTTTTAATGGATCGTTTGGGGGTTTTTTTTGATGTTCAGTTGTATAAGTTCTTTATTTTGGATATTAACCCTCTATAGGATATGTCATTTGCAAATATCTTCTCCCATTCAGTATAGGTATCTTTTTTTTTTTATTTTTTAATTTTTTTAAAAGATTTTATTTATTTATTTGACAGATAGAGATCGCAAGTAGGCAGAGAGGCAGGCAGAGAGAGAGGAGGAAGCAGGCTCCCTGCTGAGCAGAGAGCCCGATGTGGGGCTTGATCCCAAAACCCCGGGATCATGACCTAAGCCGAAGGCAGAGGCTTTAACCCACTGAGCCACCCAGGCGCCCAGGTATCTTTTTATTTTATTGATGATTTCCTTTGCAGTGCAGAAGCTTTTTTTTTTTTTTTAATTTTTGTGTAATGCCAATAGCTTATTTTTGCTTTTGTTTCCCTTGCCTCAGGAGAACTACCTAGAAAATGTTGATATGGCTGATGTCAGAGAAATTACTGCCTGTGATTTCTTCTAGGATTTTTTTATAGTTTCAAGTCTCATGATTAGGTCTTTAATCCCTTCTGAGCTTGGTTTGGGGTATGGTATTAGAAAGTGGACCAGTTTCATTCTATTACATATAGCTGTCCCAATTTTTCTGGCATCATTTATTAAAAAGACTTTTTTCTCCATTGTATATTCTTGCTTCCTCTATCATAGATTGGACCATATAATTGTAGGTTTATTTCTGGGGTCTCTATTCTGTTCCAATGATATATATTTTTTGCTATAAATTACAAAGCAGGTGGTAAAGAATAGTATTTTTCAGTCTCCTGTAGTTTTACAGAATTGAAAATTTAAATGTTATCCTCTCTCATTATTTTCTTTTAGCTGCAGTCTATTTTGAGCTCAGATTTGCTGAACACATGAAGAGAATGACATTTGCATTAAATATTAAATTATAAACATTATTTGTTCTTTTAAATATTGCAGCTAATTTTTAGATGTTGTTCTTCACTCTCCATTCAAACAAATGAGGAGTAGATGGTTGTATATATTGATTGTACTGACTAAAACAGAACCTTCATATTTCCATTAGAAGTAGACTTTTAAGTGGCTCAGTTGGTTGAATGGCCAGTTTCTTGATTTTGGCTCAGGTCATGATCTTGGGGTCCTTGGGGCCAGCCTCCATGTTCAGTAGGGAGTCTGCTTCTGGATTCTCTCTCTGCCCCTCCCCCCGCTTGCTCTCTTTCTCTTCCTCTAAAATAAGTAAATTAGTCTTAAAAAAAAAAGGTTGCCTTTTCATACACACTATAAAGACAGAATTGGGTGCTTACTTCATTAGTGCTTACATTAAAATTGAAACAATACAGAGAAGTTTAGCACAGTCCCTGCATAAGGATAACATGCAAATTCATGAAGTGTTCCATATATAAAAAACAAGAAAGATTTAAGACTGAATTGGAAAACTTCACAAACTTTGGTTGAATTATTCCGGTTTCATTTCTACTTTAGTTCTTGGACAAATAGATCACCCTCTCTGAACCTGTTCACTCACCTATAAAAGTTCTCAAACTTTATTGTGAGTCACAGTCCCCTAGAGAGTTTTATTTTATTTTATTTTTTAAAGATTTTATTTATTTATTTGACAGAGAAAGATCACAAGCAGGCAGAGAGAGAGGAGAAAGCAGGCTCCCCGCTGAGCAGAGAGCCCGATGTGGGGCTCGATCCCAGGACTCTGAGATCATGACCCGAGCCAAAGGCAGCGGCTTAACCCACTGAGCCACCCAGGCACCCCCCACTAGAGAGTTTAAAAAAAAATGCAGATAGAGTCCCAGGCTTACTGAAGTAGACTGGGGCAGGGGCCTAGGCGTCTATTTTTAATCAAGTTTTCCCAGAAATTTGACAGTTGCTGTTTTAGTATGCTTCTATGGATTGATGGATCATTCATACCTTTTTTCATTTATGCATGTATATAGAAAGAAACATGTATTAACTAGGGATTGTCATATAGTTGTGAGATCATGGAGATGACAGACCCAGCCCTGCCCTGAAAAAGTTCTCCCTTGGGGTGCCTGGGTAGCTCAGTGGGTTAAAGCCTCTGCCTTCTGCTCAGGTCATGATCCCAAAGTCCTGGGATCAAGCCTCACATCGGGCTCTCTGCTCGGCAGGGAGCCTGCTTCCCCCTCTCTCTCTCTGCCTGCCTCTCTGCCTGCTTGTGATCTCTGTCAAATAAATAAATAAAATCTTTAAAAAAAAAAAAAAACTCTCCCTTTCACGAAGAGGCAGACAAACTGTTAATTGCAGTGCGTTGTTATATGCTCTGAAACAGGCCGATGGGATGCTGAGGAAGCAAGAAGGAAGGGTGTCACACTTGGCCTGGAATTGCATATCACAGAACATGTCCTTGGTCTTGAAGAGCTAGAGGAATCAACTAGGTGAGAAAGAGAGGAGAGCATTTTAGGCACAGAAGAATAAGGAGGCATGAACCACAAGCCATTTGACAAGCTATAGTATTAGTTCTCAAACCATGGGACACTTACCACACTTTATTATTATTATTTTTAAAGATTTTAGTTATTTATTTGTCAGAGAGAGTGAGGGAGAGAGAGAGAGAGATCAAAAGTAGGCAGAGAGGCAGGCAGAGACAGAGGGAGAAGCAGGTTCCCTGCCGAGCAAGGAGCCCGATATGGGACTCGATCCCAGGATGCTGGGATCACGACCTGAGCCGAAGGCAGCCGCTTAACCAACTGAGCCACCCAGGCGTCCCTCACTTACCACACTTTAATCAGATTTTAGGTGGTTCATGTTGAGATAAGTCATTACTTAGTGATAGAATTATATGCTTTCCAATTCTTTTCTACATCTTTTGTAAGGAGAACATCTTTTTGGTTCTAGGAGGTAACATCTTTTGTAACATTTGCTAATATCCTTTTAGAGAAGGTAGCCTTAATCTCAGAGCTGGCAGCATTATCTAGGTAGAATTAACATTTGTCTTTACTCTGGCAGTTGAAACTAACTTGCTATTTTTGGTAGAAATACAGTTTCCTTTTTAAAATAATCTATTTGAGGGGCACCTGGGTGGCTCAGTGGGTTGAGCCTCCGCCTTCGGCCCAGGTCATGATCTCAGGGTCCTGGGATCAGGCCCCGCATCGGGCTTTCTGCTTGGTGGGGAGCCTACTTCCCCCTCTCTCTCTGCCTGCCTCTCTGCCTACTTGTGATCTCTGTCTGTCAAATAAATAAATAAAATCTTAAAAAAAATAAAATAATCTATTTGAGTAGTTAAAATTGGTCTATAAAAAATATTAAGTAGCTAGTTCATTTAGTACTTGAGTATGCCCGAAATTGTGAAGAAGGTATATGAATGACTGAAATTTTGAAGCTCAGCATGGAGATAAGTGGCAAGATCTGCCACAAGCGTTATGCTCGTCTGCACCCCCACTCTGTCACCCGCTGGGAGAGGAAGTGTGGCCACACCAACAACCGTGCCCCAAGCAGAAGGGCAAATAAGGCCCCTCCATCGGCCCTTCCTTTGCCCTCAGGGCGGTCTCCAGCTGGAGCCCCAAGGTCCTGGGACATCAATAAAGTTTCCCTTCCACTGCCCAGAGCAGTAAAAAAGAGAAGAAGGAAGAAGAGGAGGAAGGGGAGGAAGAGGAAGAAGAGAAGGAAAAAGAGGAAGAAGGAGAAGAAGAAGAAATTATGAGAGACCCTAGAAGGTGGTAAGTAGAGGGAATTCACAAATAAGTTTGGCTAAAGATAATCCAAAACTGTTGTTTTTTTTTTTTTTTAAGATTTTATTCATTTATTTGTTAGAGAGCCCAAGCAGGGGAAGTGGCAGGCGAAGGGAGAAGCAAGCTCTTGCCAAGCAAGGAGGCCGATGCAGGACTTGATCCCAGGACCATGTGATCATGACCTGAGTCAAAGGCAGATAGATGCTCAACTGACTGAGCCACCCAGGCACCCGCCAAAGCTGTTCTTGATGGACTTGTCTATTTTCATTAAGTCAGTGGAGAGTTCAGAAATGAGTGAGGTTGATCCCTTTAAGGGCCTTCAGCCCCATTTAGCTGATAGCTATAGCTTAGGTTTGAACTAAATGTCTAATTTAGGAATATAAAGCAGGACAATTCTACAGACTAAGACAATTATACAGACTATAACTCTACAGAGTTATAAAGGTAATATTCCATGCAAAAATTTTATAAGAAATTTGGAATATAACAAAATTACTGTTCTCTGATTATAGGTACCAAATATATGTACCGTACCAATAAAAATCAAAGCAAAAAGGAGCACTTGCCTGGATCAGTTGGTAGAGCGTGAGACTCTTGGTGTCAGGGTTGGAAGTTCAAGCCCCATGCTGGATGTAGAGATTACTTGAAAATAAAATCTTTAGGGGCACCCAGGTGGTGCAGTTGGTTGAGCATCTGACTCTTGGTTTCGGCTCAGGTTGTGAACTTGGGCTTCTGAGATTGAGCCCTGTGTTGGGCTCTGTGCTGAGCTTGGAGTCTGCTTTCCCTCTCTCACTGCCCCTACCTGCCCCCCACCTCCTCCCTCCCTCATCTCAAATAAATAAATCTTTAAAATAAAATATCTTAAAAAGTCAAGATGGGCGCCTGGGTGGTGCAGTCAGTTAGGTATGTGACTCTTCGTTTCGGCACAGGTTATGATCTCAGGGCCATGAGATTGAGCCTTTGTGGGGCTCTGTGCTCAGTGGGCAGTCAGCTTCTCTCCCTCTCCCTCTGCCTCTCTCCACCCCACTCTCTCTCTAAAATAAACCTTAAAAAAAAAATCAAAACCAAGAAACTCTTCTTCCATGTAATTTGGGTGAAATATTTCATACTTCTGGTAGCCCACTCCCTTGAAATCTGGACACACAAGTGTTGTCAAGTCATTGTTCCCCCACAGAGATTGGGCCAGGCATGACTGCCAGCTGCTCCAAAGCAGTGACTCTATTTGATCATGGAGCCAGATGCCAGACATCTGTCTTCCATTAACTAGGATCAAAATTAAGCCCTCCCCACTGGATGATTTAACGTATAACATACGACCTAAGCAAAGATTGCCCTACATTGCCTACAGAGTAAAATCTCAATTGCAAGACTTTCTTTCCCACCTTCTCAGTCGCTATGATGATACAGGTATTTGCAACATGGCCTTTTGCTCTTGGTTGTTTTTTTGTTCATTTTTTCCTAATGCTGGCCTGCCTTATTTTTTCTTTTCCTTTTTTTTTTTTAAGATTTTATTTATTTATTTGACAGACAGAGATCACAAGTAGGCAGAGAGGCAGGCAGAGAGAGAGGAGGAAGGAGGCTCCCTGCTGAGCAGAGAGCCCAATGCCGGGCTCGATACCAGGACCCTGGGATCATGACCCGAGCTGAAGGCAGAGCCTTTAACCCACTGAGCCACCCAGGTGACCCTGCCTTATTTTTTCACATACTTTTTAGGCTCTCCTCCTTTCCTTGTCCTTAGACTTTCTACAGGATCCTCTCTCCTTTTCTCTCTGTTTGATCCAAAGAGCTCAGCCATTTTCTGAGCCTCCTCATTTAAGTTTTGGCTGACTTTAGAATTTGTATTACAAACCCTGGCCTCTTATTCCCAGTTCAGTATGTTCAGATGCCTCCTGAATCCATTTGGATGTTCTCAAATGTAATGTATCCTAACCTAGATCTTCCTAGTGAATTAAATCTCCTTAAGTGATCTGATTTTTGACTATCAGTTACTGAGGCCGATAAAAATGACACACTCCATGCTATGACTTCACCTCCCATTAGTTGGTCTGCCGTTCAAAATTTTTTTTTAAGATTTTGTTCATTTATTAGACAGAGATCACAAGTAGGCAGAGAGGCAGGCAGAGAGAGAGAGAAGGAAGCAGGCTCCCTGCTGAGAAGAGAGCCCGATGCAGGGCTAGATCCCAGGACCCTGGGATCATGACCTGAGCTGAGGGCAGAGGCTTTAACCCACTGAGCCACCCAGGTGCCCCTGCTGTTCAAATTTTTGTGTCCCCAGAAGAATGGACAATGTTAACTGATTGTGTACCCATAGAATTAAGGAAGCCATCTTTTGTTGCTTCCAAGTCTCTCTCTACCTCCCTCTCTGCCCCCCCGCCCCCCCCTTCGCTTGCTTCCTTCCTTCCTTCCTTTGAAAGCATTCAGGAATGGAGTTGTTGAAAATTAAAAAATCATTAAATTTCAGATTACTGAGGAATACTTATGAGGAATACTGAACAACTTCAGTTGCTAGCAAATGCACTACTTAGAACTTTTAAAGTTCCAAAATATATTATCTAGTATACTATAGTTGAATTTTTAAAAATTATATTTACATGTTTTATAATAAAATTAGCAAAATCAGTTTCACCTGTTTATCTGTCATAAATTAATAGACATTTTTCATGGAGGTCAGAGTAGAATTTCATAAGTATAGATTCATGTTTGTTGCCTTTCAGTGAGTAATACCTTAATGGTACATACTTAATGATAAGTGAACTGATGATAGACTGTCACATAATTTATATATATAGTTACATACAGGGTAATATTTGGGGGTGTCCATAAAAGGAAATAAAACATGTTATTTCAAATAAACAATAATTCACAATTTAACCAAGAAATTAAAAGTGACGCCAAAAAATACTACTATAAGATTAGTGCCTCAAATTCAAAACCATACCCAGCAAGAATTATAACAGTCCCCCTGAGAGTGGAGTTCTGAGTAGGGGTAGGTGATGGGGTTAAGGCCTCAAATGGGAAAAGCAGACTTTGAATGAGGAACGAAAGAGGTTCCTAGACTCTGGGCAGAGGGTCATGGAATTAATGAACTGGGCAATGTTGTTTTATGAAGTAAAAACCTTTCTGGTTGCTGGTAACAGACAGAACTCCATTTGGCTTAAGCTACAAAAGACACCAAGAACTTGAGGGGTTCTAATAGCTTTAGGTATGACTAAATCTAGGTTCTAGGTGCTGTCACTGAATACTGCCCCCTCCTTTGGTTCTCTGGCTCTGCTTTTTGCTAGGTTGGTTTTACTGTCCGGTACAGTTGCCCCAGGTTATGACAAAGAGAGATGTTAGCAGCCCCAGGCTCACAGTCTGGCAAATGCTAACTCTTGCAGGAAATCATTTCTTCTCAGTTCCAACAAAAGTCCCAGGACTAACTGATTGGTCTGACTCATGTGACATGTCCACTGCTAGGCAAACCTGGGTCATCTACCACCACCTCTGGAGCCACGGAATAGAATTCTGGCCCCAAAAGGAAAAGAATGATTCTGTCTCTAGAAGATATACCACTACCTGGGTTAGGAAAAAAGCAAAGGAGGGGACATGAGGACAAGAAAAGAATATGAATAAATCCATTCTTATTTCAAATTTTGGCTGAGATTCATCCTGGCAAACCAACAGCAAAATGTTTTCATGCCAGAAAGCTTAGATGGCTTTAGTTCAGAGTTTCTTTCTTTTCTTTTTTTAAAGATTTTATTTATTTGAGAGAGAGAGAGAGAGCACAAGCAGGGGGAGTGGGAGAAGAAGCAGATTCCCACTGAGCAGGGAGCCCAATGTGGGGCTCGATCCCAGGACTCTGGGATCATGACCTGAGCCGAAGGCAGACGGTTAACTGACTGAGCCACCCAGGCACCCCCAGAGTTTCTTGATTTTTAAAAAATTATCATTCAAAAAGAGTCATTTCCCTGAAGAGCCTTTTTAGACATGTTTTTGCCTAGTCACCTGCCTGTGAGATTTTAATACCACAGATTTACTGTATACGTTTATTTACTATATGTATATCTGTGCTTTATACATGAGAAGAATAAGTATAAAGCTTATTCTTTTTATCTAATGCAGGGTTAAGAACAACAAAATTTTAAGTTAAAAATTTTAGTTAACTTGAAAATCAGGGGCACCTGGCTGGCTCAGTCATTAGAGCATGTGACTCTTGATCTCCGGGTTGTGAGTCTGAGCCACATGTTGGGTATAGAGATCATTTAAAAATAAAATCTTTTAAAAAAAATCAAAGCTTATCACATCTAACTTTATAACTGTATTTGCTGAATAACTTTTAATAGATTATTTACTTATAAACTGCAGTGTATCAAATAATATATACATGTTAGCAATTTTGGAATTATATAATAATAGCAAAGTAATTGATATGAAAACATTCAAAATAGTTACTTTTTCAGCAAAAGAGAAACAACTGAAGAAAATTAAAGCTCCTAAGTATTAACTTTCAACTTTTGTGTGATATGAGAAAATGGCTTTTAAATGCTACTTACTCAGATATTGTTGACACTTCTTTTCTGCACTTGAAATAATGATGGGTTAATTTTTTTTTTAACTTTAGAGAGAGAGAAAGAGTGGCGGGGGGGGGGGCAGGGATAGGGGCAGAAGGGAATGGGGAGAGAGAATCTCAAGCAGACTCCTTGCTGAGTGTGGAGCCTGATGCAGAGCCAAAATAAAGAGTTGGAAGCTTAATGGAACAAACCTAGATGTCCATCAACAGATGAATGGATAAAGAAGATGTGGTATATATATATATGTGTGTGTACATATATATATACACACACACACATATACATACATACAATGGAATACTATGCAGCCATCAAAATAAATGAAATCTTGCCATTTGCGACGACATGGATGGAACTAGAGGGTATTATGCTGAGCTAAATAAGTTAATTGGAGAAAGACAACTATCATATGATCTCCCTGATATGAGGAAGTGGAGATGCAAAGTTGGGGGCTTGGGGGTAGGAAAGGAATAAATGAAACAAGATGGGATCGGGAGGGAGACAAACCATAAGAGACTCTTAATTTCACAAAACAAACTGAGGGTTGCTGGGGGTAAGAGGGTAGGGAGAGGGTGGTTGGGTTATGGACATTGGGGAAGGTATGTGCTATGGTGAGTGCTATGAAGTGTAAACTTGGTGATTCACAGACCTGTACCCCTGGGGCTAATAATACATTATATGTTAATAAAAAAATTAAAAATTTTTAAAAAAAGAGTTGGAAGCTTAATGGACAGCCACCCAGGCTCCCCTAGGTTGACTAACTTTTGTAGAATTAAATAGTAAAATACAAGCCATTTTTATTTTCTTCTCAAAGTTCCAGTCACACAGTAGCACTGAGGATCGAACAAAGACAACATCCTTAAGGTAGCCAACAGCAGCTGACAGCCCAGCAGGCCACATCGCTCACAGTATGACTTTGACCGATCAACTGAAAGTCTTCAAATCACAGCCACCTCTTCACCATCTTGTTGTAGTATTGATCTAGCATCTGTTTGCGTATCTTCTGTGTTAGTGCCAATGTGGCTCATGTGATGCCCAAGAAAACTCAACAAGAGAAATTAAATACTAAGGAGTAAGATTGTGTTGAGTAGGGTAGAACTTTGAAGGGCCTGAAACCATTGTAATCCCATTCTTGACACCTCACCCTCTCTAAGAACAAACTTTTGCTCCCTAGACAGCACCCATTGGGAGTGGATATAATAACAGGGGGCCTAAAGAGCTGCTTTCCCCCCCGTCATGTTGAGGTGAACTCTGCTTCCAGTGAAGTTTACTTATTGGTTCTATTGTTTCCATACCAAATAGACTTAATCTTTCATATAACAGATCCTCAAATATTTGATAACTGAAATTTTACTCCCTCTATACTGAACAGCTTCTTGAAGCTTTTCCTTTCTGAGACTAAACTTGACCACAGGATTCTTGAACGGGCATTCTTTTGACTCAGTTCCCCTATTGCATTAGACATTCTTTAGGGGCAGGCCCTATGTCTTTTTTTATTTTATTTTATTTATTTTCAGTGTTCCAGAATTCATTGTTTATGCACCATACCCAGTGCTCCATGCAATACGTGCCCCTCAAAATACCTACCACCAGGCTCACGCAACCCCCACCCCCTCCCCTCCAAAACCCTCTCCTTGCCCTGTTTGAATCCACTCCCATTTGTTATTAAAATTAGGTGTGTAGATGAACATAGTATCCAAGCCAGAGTCAAAGGCTATTTCTTCCTCTGTCTTGGACAGTATTCACCTATTAGCAAAGTAATTGAGCCTGAATAGCTTGCTGATGCCTATCAAGTAATAAAGTGAAATCTCTAAGCCTTTCCTCATACATCCTGCTAATAGATTGAATTCTTCCATTTCTAGTTTTCTGAGACTGAGGTGTGATTTTCACTCACACCTGCTGCCCTTCGTTCTCTTGGGCTCTTCCAGTTATTCTATCATTTCGAGACATTTGAAGGTGCGGATTCATTTTTCTTGTTCATTCATACATTAATTCCATCCATTCATTCATTACTTATACTTGCTTTTCTAAAGAATTTTCATAAAAGTGAGAACCGAAACAAAAAGTCCATATGAGGTAAAAAGAAGAAGGAAATGTTCCAGTCCCTAGAGTTAATATGAGTTCTGAGACCGAGCACACGAAGTGTACCTCTAAGCTTTGTCCTAAAGGGAGATTGCATTCCTCCTTCATGCATCTCCCATTGGGTGAGAGAATGGTTGTAAACTAAGTTTACATTATCTCAGGAGTTCTTATATAATGACTTTTACAAAATAAAATATACTTGGCACCTGAGATCTAATCACCTCCTGGTTGTCGGTGTACATTGGAAATTACAGATATTATTGGAGAAACAATCTTGTAGAAATGTAAAATATTGTTCTTTCCAAGCCCATAATGAAGCATTTTATCATTTTGGCCATATTAATATATGTCAACAATGTAGCATCAAACACTGAGTTAATCAACAGTATAATTTTGGGGGGGAGAAAAGACCTTGCTAGTGATACTTTCTATAATGAAGGCCAAAGAGTGTTTCAGACTTGAATTAGTTGGTTGGTTAGCCCAGTCCTTTACTCAGAATAGACCTGGCTTATGAGAGTTAATTCATACCATTTGGAGGTTGAAACAGCTATAAAGCTGCTTTGGAATGTCCTAAATTGTACCTATGAGACCTGTTTTTGACAGATGTGTTCATGTATTTCAGTCAATTGGCATATGGAATTTTTATGTATAAGTTATGCAAAAGTTTCAGCATGTAACATTTATTAGTGCTTCCACTGGCATAGAGAGACAGATGGTATACACATTACTTGCCAAAGCAGGCTTTGCAGTGGCCTTACAAGTCTGACTTTGCTCAGTTACCTAGGTCACTTAACCACCGCCCCCCCATGCCCCCCCACCCCTTGTCCACCCAACACACACGTGCACAAGAGGCCAAACCCTCCCTCCTCTGACCCTGGAATTTGCTATAGGAATTCCCTCCCAATTGCTTGACTTAAAATTTCCCTTCTTTCCTTCCCCTTCCTTGGCCCAGATCCCTACCTCCTCTGTCTTTTCACTCCCTCCAGCTGGTCCAGAGTGAGGTCTGGAGGGTGAGGTAGGGAAGAACACTCCCCTACAGCTGTTCTCAGCCCCCACCCATCCCTAATGTTAATCTTGGCAGCATCCAGCCCATTTCCCCCACATTAACCCCAAAGTCCTCCTCTCTTTAAGTCTCAGCTGCAGTAATGAAAGGCCCAGTTGCAAGAGCTGCAGATTAATCTTCTGTCCCAGTTATTATTTTTACTTTTATTTTATTTATTTTTTAGAAGGAGTGATAAAAAGAGGGTGGTGGGTGGGCGCAGAGGGAGAGGAAGAGAGAGAATCTCAAGCAGGCTCCACATGCAGCTCAGAGACTGACACGGGCCTCGATCTCATATCATGAGATCATGACCTGAGCTGAAATCAAGAGTTGGATGCTTAACTGACTAAGCCACTCAGGCACATACCCCTGCTTTTTTTTTTTTTTTTTTTAAGTAAGCTCTATGTGGGGTTTGAACTCAGGACCTCGAGATCAAGAGTCATATGCTCTACTGACTGAGCCAGCTGGTTTAAAGAAAAACAGGGGGTGGAGGAAATATCTTTCCTTCTTGTAGGATCTACATGAAATAGCACATGAGGGGCACTAAGAGGGGCACTCTCCCTCTGCACTGCCCCCCTGGTAACACACGCTCTCTCTCCCGCTCTCTTTCTCTCCCAAATAAACAGATAAATCTTTAAAAAAAAAATACTAAATAAAGATTCTTACCGATCAATAAGAACCACTCCCCGGGGCGCCTGGGTGGCTCAGTGGGTTGAAGCCTCTGCCTTCAACTCAGGTCATGATCCAGGGTCCTGGAATCGAGCCCCACATCAGGCTCTCTGCTCGGCGGGGAGCCTGCTTCCCCCTCTCTCTCTGCCTGCCTCTCTGCCTACTTGTGATCTCTGTCTGTCAAACAAGTAAATAAAATCTTAAAAAAAAAAAAAAAGAACCACTCCCAAAAAGAAGTTGGGTAAAGAAAGGACAATTCACAAAGGAATGTTTTTTGAATATGTGTGTTCATCACTTCTCGGCCTTTGGCTAAGATCAAGTGAATATGTGTGTTCGACCTCAACTGTAATTGAGGACATGCCATTTAAAATGAGATTTTTATTTTTCTTATATTCATGATGAAAACTTTAAAAGAAGACCGTGCTCGAGCCTGGCCAGGCAGTGGGGAAGCACCATTCTCCTGTGTTAAATGGATTGTTCCCACACATGTGGGAATGAGGCTGGAGTGTGGGAGAAGGGTGTGGAACTAGTCAGCGGTGAAGAGCACAGTGTGGGAAGAGCCTGGGCATGTGTTAGACCTACCTGGCCTAGCTGCAGGGTTTATGGAAGTCCTTGTTGGGGTAGGCAGGAAGGTGGACAGCAGGAGAGCTAGGAGAGCAAGGGAGAAACAGATCCAAGAAGGTACTAGGAAAGAGCGATTTCTGATGCCATTACAGCTATATTTCCCTTGATAAATGCTTCTTTGCTCATGCTTTTGATTTTTACAGAGCATCCCAAGAATCAACTCATGAACCAGCACACATTTATACTCTTAAAAATTGTATTTATTTGCAACATTTGTATCAGGAATTGTAACACAGTGGTAGAAACAAGCAAGGACTAACATTTAAGTGTGGTGCAGATAGTGAAGGCGCCCCGTTTGGGCAGAGTGGGGTAACAATGAGAGTTCCGATCTCAGTTTACTAGCTGTGGGGTTTAAGGAACAACAATCTCTCTTACTTGTTTCCTATATATTTGTATTTCTGTAAGTAGGAATAATACTGTTTCACTTTACAATGTTGTTGGGATCAAGTAAAATTACATATGTGAAATCCTGAGAATTAGTATGTGCTCAATAAAAGTAGGTTCCCTTCCTAGTTGAGAACAGCAGCAAAGGGACTGCTTAGTTTACAGGTGTCACCACAAATTTCTTATGTGGTCTGCTTCCATCCCAGACAGGCCATGAGGCCTCATGCTGCCTGAGGGTCTTGTTAACACTTGATAAAAGTTGATGACCAAGACCAAAAAAAAAAAAAAGCTGCTTCCGGTTTTGTTGTTGTTCAGGCTGAGAGGAAGGTTGTGACTTCTGGTAAAATACTGATGGGTTCAATCTAGCAGTGCCTCCCTCATCTCCCTGGATGCACAGCCTCATATGTTGTTGGTCTGCATAAAACTTAGAGATTGTGTGACCCCATCTGGTGAGGAAATGGAGAGCAGAAGGCAGGCAAACAGGAGCCTCAAAGAGCCCTCTAAGTTGCCTTAGTCAAATTGGAGTGGCAGCCATCTACTAAATGCAGATGGGTCTCAGAGTTTGGGGATTATCCATGGCCATCCTACCAAGGACACAAAACCACATGGTAAGGCCAAACAGAAAGGTAAGGGATTGAAGCCCATAACCAGGGCTTGGTGGAGGTGTGACGGTTCCATCACACACTGAGACACATGGCACTGGGTCAGGGGGCTTCTGGCACTGCTGCTGCCATTGTTACTGTTGTCTTTTGACAGGTAGTGTGGTGTGTCAAAAAAAAAAAAAATGATCAACATCAGAAATGGAAGATCAAGATGTTAATTTCCCCACTGCTGCCTTGCTGGTTAGAGGTGCTCAAACCGTCACATGCCTCAAAATCACCTGGTGGGCTTGCCAAGACCCAGATTCAAGAGCCCAACCCCCAGGATTTCTGGTATAGGCCCAAGAATGTGCATTTCTAATAAACTCCTAGGTGCTCCCAAGGCTGCAGGTCCAGGTGGGCCCTGAGAAGAGCCATCCAAGATAATTTTTTTATGCCCATAATAGATATATTTTTTAAAATTAACATATAATGTATTATTTGCCCCAGGGCTACTGGTCTGTGAGTCATCAAGCTTACACAATTCACAGCACTCTCCATAGAACATACCTTCCCCAATGTCCATAACCCAGCCACCCTATCCCTACCCCCCCTCCAGCAACCCTCAGTTTGTTTCATGAGATTAAGAATCTCTTATGGATTGTCTCCTTCCCAATCCCATCTTGTTTCATTTTTTCCCTCCCTACCACCCACAACTCCCTGCCCTGCCTCTCAAATTCCTCATATCAAAGAGATCATGTGATAAATGTCTTTCTCTGATTGACTTATTTTGCTTAGCATAATATCCTCTAGTTCCATCCAGATTGTTGAGAATGGCAAGATTTTGGGGGTTTTTGATGGCTGCATAGTATTACATATATATATATATATGTATATATATCTATATACATATATATAGATATATACCACAATTTCTTTATCCACTCATCTGTTGATGGACATCTAGATTCTTTCCATAGTTTGGCTATTGTGGACATTGCTGCCATAAACATTGGGGTGCAGGTGCCCCTTTGGATCACTACATTTGTATCTTTAGGGTAAATACCCAAGGTAATTTTTTTAGAGAAGGTATGGCCCTGTTGCTAGGGGGTTCACCCTGAAGATGAATTTGGTCCCTGAACCCACCCCCACTTGGATCAGTCTTCCCTAGTTTCTTTTTTTTTTTTTTAAGATTTTATTTATTTGAGAAAGAGAGAGAGAGAGTGTGTGAGAGGGGAGAAGGTCGGAGGGAGAAGCAGACTCCCCATGGAGCTAGGAGCCCGATGTGGGACTCCATCCTGGGACTCCAGGATCATGACCTGAGCCGAAGGCAGTCACCCAACCAACTGAGCCACCCAGGCACCCAGTCTTCCCTAGTTTCAAAAAAATAAAAATCATCATCTCAATTTCCATTGTTTAAAACAGGGATATTGGGGTGACTAAGTGTCTTGGTTGGTTAAGCATCTGACTCTTGGTTTCAGTTTAGGTGGTGATCTTGTGAGTTATAGGATAGAGCCTGAGTGGGGCTCTGTGCCCAGTGCAGAGTCTGCTTGAGATTCTCTCCCTCCCCCAACTCACGTGTGTGCCCACACTCTTTCCCTCTCTCTCAAACAAACGATTCTTTAAAAAACAAAACCAAGGGATTTACCAACTGCAGCAAAAACAATAGTTTATAATACAGATACATTGAAGTCCAGATTAGTGATCCCCAAGACTGGGGGTGCCTGGGTGGCTCAGTTGTTAATCATCTGCTTTTGGCTCAGTTCATGATTCCCAGGGTCCTGGGATTGAGCCCCACATCGTGCTCTCTGCTCATCAGGAAACCTACTTCTACTCCCCTGCTTGTATTCACTCTCTCAAATAAATAAATAAAATATTTTTAAAAAATCACAATTATCACTGAAAAGCTAAAAAAAAAAAAGTAATCCCCAAGACTGCTGAACTTTGGAAATATCTGGAAAACTGAACAGGAGGGCAAGGGGGAAGGAAGGGATAAAGGAATGAAGGCAGCCCCCCCTGGCCTCACACCCAGATATTCCAATTTAATTGGTTCAGGGTAAGGTCCTGGCAGGAACCTGGTTTAAAAGCTCCCATAGGACTTCAATTTGTACCCGGGTCTGAGAACTGCAGGTCTACATCACTGGTTCTCAAATTTGCCTACACGTTGGGGAGCACTTGGAAAGTTTTAAAAAATACTGATACTTCTGTCCCATTTTCAAAGATTCTGATTTACAATGGGATGAAGCTTGGGCAGCCAGAGCTTTAAAATCTCTTCCAGTCATATGCTGATCAATCTATTCTAGATTTAACAAGTCAGATTGATGGCTTGGTCCCCCTCTCTGGACACATTCTACCACAGTGGTTCTCAAAATGTGGTCCCTGGACCAGCATCAGCATCACCTGGGAACTTTTTAGAAATGCAGTGTTCAGGCGATGTGTCACCCCTGGATCACAGTTCCTGACCACTGAATCAGGAATCAGCTTCTTTTTTTTTTTTTTTAAGATTTTATTTATTTATTTGACAGACAGAGATCACAAGTAGGCAGAGAGGCAGCCAGAGAGAGAGAGGGGGAAGCAGCCTCCCCACTGAGCAGAGAGCCCGATGCGGGGCTCGATCCCAGGACCCTGAGATCATGACCTGAGCCGCAGGCAGAGGCTTTAACCCACTGAGCCACCCAGGCGCCCCAGGAATCGGCTTCTAACAAGCCCCTAACCCAGAAACTCAGATGCCCCTTTGAGTCAGAGAACCCTGTCGTATCATCCTGTCTGTTATCTGAGAGTTCCTCTTGCCATCCTCCCAGAGACCAGCCAGCGTTAGAGGCAAAGACTTCAGTCCTCTGACTGTGAGGCAACACCAAATCCCCAGCTTCTGGATGAGCAAAGCCAAATTTCTTGGTGTGACTGAGTTCTTATATAATCTGTGAAGCTTTTGTTGGCTGGAAACTGATGGCATTTAAATGGGAGGGTCAGTAATGGGCCACAGCTGCAATCTTGGTCAAAATGACAAGCAAAGACCCAAATAACAGACAGAAGACAGGCAACATAAAGCAAACGTCGATCCCTGTTGTCTGGGCTGGGAAACAAGGGCGTGAAATATGAGGGGAAAGGAGGGAGCAAAAGCACCTGTGCCAGGAGAAACCGGGCGGGCCCTGGTTTGGGAGGTTTTTCCTTGAATACTAATGCCCTTCAAGTTTGTCGGCACAACAGGTGAAGTCTGTTTTCCTCTTTATAGGGCCCTGCTTTCTTGCTGAGAGAAAGAACCTGTGTGTACTGTGTTAATACTGAAAATAAATATCCTTGATCATGCCAGAGCCAGGAGAGAAACAAACACTCAGCAGCCTGACAGAACATGGTAAGATCAAGCAGTTTGTACAAAGGAGGTTTAACCTGTTTGACAAAGGACTCCTTTGCTGACTCCCATAAACCACTTGATTCTGATTCAATTCAGCCCAGGCTTAGATGCTAGAGCACTAAGGGGGAAATGGCACAGACACTGCCTTAAAGCAGATCATACTCTGGCAGGGAAGAGAGGTGAGCAAGTATATTTCTACACGGTGTGCTGACTACTGCTTGAACATGGTGCAGTTAGAACACAGAGGAGAGAAGGATTAATCCTGGGTGGGAGTGAAGGTGAGGTAGTCAGGGAAGGCTTCATGGAAGCAGACTCTGGAGCTGGATTTTGGAGGCAAAATAGATTGTTTGGCAATCAAAGTGGGTGGAGGGTTTTCAGCCTGGGAAAGGCCTGAGGTGGAGAGAAACAACATACTGAGTATGATTTTGGGGGTTTTGGGGTTTTTTTAGATTTTCTCTTTTGAGGGGAGTGAGGGGTAGAAGGGGAGAGTGAGGGAGAGAAACTCAAGCAGACTCTGTGCTGAACATGGAGCCTGAGTGGGGAGTGGGGGGGGGAGCTCAATTTCACAACCCTGAGATCATAACTGGGGCTGAAACCAAGAGTTGGATACTGAGCCAACTGAACCACCCAGGTGCCCCTTGAGTGTTTTGTGTTTTTTTTTAAGATTTTATTTACTTATTTGACAGACCGAGATCACAAGTAGGCAGAGAGGCAGGCAGAGAGAGAGGGAGGGAAGCAGGCTCCTTGCCGAGCAGAGAGCCTGATGCGGGGCTCCATCCTAGGACCCTGGGATCATGACCTGAGCCAAAGACAGAGGCTTTAACCCATTGAGCCACCCAGGTGCCCCGCCACTTGAGTATTGTTAATGGATAAATCATAAGGTGGGGAGTGACAAGGTATGCGACTGTAGAGTTGAACAGGGCTGACGACTTTTTAGGCTAAGCTTAACAAACTTGAATTTGATCATGCTAATCTGTAGTTAGCAGACCTAGCTGATGACCAGAATTACCTGGGAAACCTCGAGAGATTCTCATTCAATAGGTCTGGGTGGGCCCTGTGATGTGTGCTGCCCAAGTAGGCAGGAAGAGAGAAGCTGACCAAGTAAAGCAAAGTGGCAAGAGTAGACAATACTGGAAAAGCAATTTGGGGGTTAGCTCAGTGGCTTATGGAATAACTAGGTGTCTGCCCACTTTTTTTTTTTTTAAGATTTTATTTATTTGAGAGAGAGAGAGAGCACAAGCAGGGAGAGAGGCAGAGAGAGAGGGAGAAGCAGGATTCTCAATGAGCAGGGAGCCTGGTGTGGGGCTCGATGCCAGGACCCTGGCTGGCATCATGTCCTGAGCTGAAGGCAGATGCCTAACCAGCTGAGCCAACCAAGCACCCCAGTGTCTACCCGCTTTTAAAAGAAATGTTTAAGTTTTTGAGACTGGCTTTTGTGAAATCCTTATTCAGTGGTTATTGTTGGAGAACATTTGCTGATGTGCATTGGGCCAAAAAGAGTGTTACCCTTTAGCTGGAGTGCCTGGCTGGCTCAGTCAGGAAAACATACAACTCTTGATCTTGGAGTTGTGAGTTCGAGCCTCATGTTGGGTGTAGAGATTACTTAAAAATGAAAAAAAATCTTAAAAAAAAAAAGGAAAATTGCTAATGGGTTTGGCAGGAGCTGCATCTATTTTTTTGTGCTGTAAGTCAAGTAGTAATAGTAATGGCAACAAATGAAGCATGATAAGGTTTATTGTTATAGCAGGTACTTAATAATATGTTTTTCATAAAACTTGATAAAAATAAATGTTTAAATTTACTTTGCCTACAAAATAAAATTAACAGACACAAATTCCTCTGAGTGAGGACAAGATTGCTCAAGGAAGAACTACAGGCACTAAGAGTGAGTGTCTACTACAAATAAGCAAATCAGGAAAGGAGCTTAAAGTAGAGCAAATCCTTGGGCCAGAAATAATACTCTGCTGGAAATTCTATTGGAAGCCCCAGCTTTTGAACCACATCCTTTCATTGCCTTGGAAAAGTCAGCCATAGATTTTCCAGGTGTCTTGTTTGGAACCAACACGTAGTATTTGAGCTCTCTGACCACCATAAAAATATGATACACATGAAAATAGTTTTCTACCAAAATTATATGTTTTATTATGTGGTGTGCTGACTTATCTGAAATGAATAATGTAAGTTATTATAGAGTCTAATTATTAAACATTTAATTTTATTTTTTTTAATTTTTTAAAAAGATTTTATTTATTTATTTGACAGACAGAGATCACAAGTAGGCAGAGAGAGAGGGAGGAAGCAGGCTCCCTGCTGAGCAGAGAGCCTGATGCGGGGCTCTATCCTAGGACCCTGGGATCATGACCTGAGCCGAAAGCAGAGGCTTAACCCACTGAGCCACCCAGGTGCCCCTAAACATTTTATATCATGATGTAATAGCTTATATTTTCCAAAGATTGTAGTAATAATATCTCCATCACACACTTTTTATGTGGTGACTTTGACACTCTGTCCATTGAGAGTTGAGAGTTTATGTTTTTTTTTTAAATATTTTATTTATTTATTTGACATACAGAGATCACAAGTAGGCAGAGAGGCAGACACAGAGAGAGACGGAAGCAGGCTCCCCGCGGAGCAGAAAGCCCGATGCATGGCTCAATCCCAGGACTCTGAGATCATGGCCTGAGTCAAAGGCAGAGGCTTAACCCACTGAGCCACCCAGGCACCGTGAGAGTCTATGTTCTTTTTATGAATTAAATTGTGTCTCCCTCAAAATTCATATATTGAAGTCCTAGCACCTCAGAATGTGACCTTATTTGGACATAGAGTTCTTACATAGGTCATCAAGTTAAAATGATTAGGTTCAGCCCTAAACCAGTATGACTTGTGTAAAAAAAGGGGCGTCATGAAGAGACACAGGGAGAAGATGGCCATCTACAGGCCAAGGAGAGAGGCCTAGAACAGATCCTTCCTCTCAAACCTGAGAAAGAACCAACCCTGCTGATACCTTGTGGACATCTAGCTGTCCACAAGGTATCAGGTATTAGCTGTCTCTAACTGTGAGACAATGAATTTCTGTTGTTTAAGCTACCTAGTCAGTGGTACTTTGTTATGGCAGCCCCAACAAAGGAACACAGTTCCCTCTCCTTGAAACTGGGGGACTTGTCACTACAATGGAAATGATACTATTTTGTAACTTCCTAGGTTAGATGATAGAAGGCAATAAAGCTTCCATTGGTACTCTTGGGGGAGACTGGCCAGCCATGTTGTGATGAGCTCAGGCCACTTGAAAAGGTCACATATTGGTGTTCTGACAGTCCCAGCTGATAGCTAGCATCAGCTGCTAGAGATGTAAATAAATGTATTTCCAAATGACACCTATTCCCAGCCTGGGTCACCCTAGCCTTCAGATTTTTCTAGCTGAGTCCTTGGATATTGTACTGCAAAGACCTAGCAACCCCAACTTGCCCCTTGTGAATTTCTGACTCCCTGAGGTCACAAACATGATAAAATGCTATTTCAAGCCAATGAGTTTTGAGACAATTTGTTACCTAGTAGATGGTAACAAGTCTTCAAAATTACCTTTGTTCACAAATTTTTACTTTCCATGGCTGGTATGTTTATTGAAACCATCAGATACTTTAGATCCTACATGTTGGTCACCCCTCACTTCTCTTGTCATGAATGACATTAGGCTCAGATGTTAGAAACAGTAGGTGACTCTGCCTTAAGTTAATTTAACAGAACACCAATGAATGGATTTCTGACAGTCTGAACAGGACAGACAACAGTGGCTCAGGGTTGAAGGTAGAATTTCAGAACAACTTGTGGGATGAGTAAGCGTTTACTAGCAAGGTTAGTGCGGTTTTTCTGGAGCAGGGGAGGAATCTTGGAACATCAAGGCAATACTTTCCTCTTCTAGGGCACAGAATCCAGGAAAAAATAAAGCAAAAGTGCCGACCTATTGGGGGGCAAAAAATAGTGGCTGTTCCAGAAGAACAAATTGGGAAGCAGATTGTGGCAGCATCTGAAATCTCAGTGAAACTGGGCAGCACTGCCAAGCTGGTGACCTACAAGGTAAGTGTCTGAGTGCCTCATAATCAGGGTCTGGAAAGAAGATATGGACCAGTCTTCTCTGAGGAGCTGTGTTCACCAGGCTTAAGGTATCAAACCTAAGGAAAATGCAGGTTGTAAATCTCCCCAATTATTTCCTAGCTTGCTCTTCTTTTTAGATTTTTGCTTTGCCTTTCATTGTGGTTTTGATAGAATTCATTTTGAGCAATTCTAAATTTTGTCAGGGGTTGGGAGAATTAAAAAGCAAACAAACAGCTTTATTGAGGAATAGTGGCTATCTAATACAATGCACATATTTAAAGTGTACAACTTGATAAATCTGGACATATGTATATAACCATCATCGTGATCAGGATAGTGAACCTATCTACCACTCCCAAAAGTTCCGTGGCTCTTTTAAGTCCCTGCCTGTGTCCTTTCATGCCCTGCTCAGGACTGGGGGAGTTTTAATCCATACACTTCAGCCTTGCTTGGGAAGCATATTGTCCCTAGTGGTAGTGCCCACTGGCTTGCTGAAGAAATATCCTGGATAAAAAGGAAAGTGGAGGGTGCCTGGGTGACTCAACAGGTTAAGCCTCTGCCTTCATCTCGGGTCATGATCCCAGTGTCCTGGGATCGAGCCCCACGTCGGGCTCTCTGCTCAGTGGAGAGCCTGCTTCCCCCCGCCCCTTCTGCCTGCCTCTCCGCCTACTTGTAATCTCTGTCTGTTAAATAAATAAATAAAATCTTAAAAAAAAAAAGAAAAAAAGAAAGTGGAAAGTTGCAAGTTCTGTACAATGGTGTGTGTGTGTGTGTGTGTGTGTGTGCATGTGTGCACATTCCCACTTCTGTGCGTGCATTATAAGCCCTTTTTTGACTACCCTGGAAATACCTCATGAGGTTATGGTTCTGTTACTTGAGAACTACTTCTTCTCCTCTTCCTCCTTCTTCTTCGATTTTATTTATTTGATAGAGAAAGCACAAGCAGGGGGAGTGGCAGTCAGAGGGAGAAGGAGAGGGAGAAGCAGACTCCCCACTGAGCAAGGAGCCCAATGCAGGGCTCAATCCCAGGAACCTTAGATCATGACCTGAGCCAAAGGCAGATGCTCAACTGACTGAGCCACCCACGGGCCACGGTGTTCTGTATTTTTTAAGCATATATCTTTTCATCTATCAAAAATACTTCATAATAAAACATTTAGAAATTGAAAACATTTATTCACCAAACATTTTGGGGGTGCTTTCTCTGTGCCTGGCTCTGTTTTATCATTGGGTACAGCAATAAATAAAACTGATAGGATCCCTGCCTTTACAGAGCTCACATTCCTGGGGAGGGATTGTTTGGAGGAAGGACTTTTTATATAAATGATTATTTCTTTGGGATGGGTCCCCAGAAGTGGAATCACAGGGCAAACAACACTACAGACATTTGGAGGATTCTACTGAATCTTGTCAAACGCCTTCCAAGCCCATCAGAAAGCCTCAGGAGTGCCAATTTCCTCATTCCTTGACAGCCTTACTTTACTTTTTTGCCCATTTGGGGGAACAATAGTATTTGCCTAACTTGAGTTTCTTTAATTACCAGCAGTTAAAGTAATTATAGACAAGATGAAACAGTTTTCAAATGTTTTTCTGTCTTCTAAAAAAAAATCAATTCATAAGGATGATTTTTAATTTTATTGACTCTTTGCTGGTCACATTTGTTGCAATTATTTTCCCCATTTGGTCTTTTCCCTTTGCTTCTGCTTAAATATTTGTGTACAACCTTTATGTAGCAAAATCTGTCCACTCTTTTCCTTATGATTCATTCCATTCTCTGATACTTGAAAGTCCTTGCCCATTCCAAGATCCAGTAAATAACTCCTGTATTTTCCTTCATTAGAAGGGGTTTCAATATTTCATTGACTTTCAGTTAAAAGATTGCAGCTGACACTGAAAAGAAATTAAATTTAAAAAAAAAGAGGAAGAAAAAAAAAAGATTGCAGCTGGGGGATGCTAGGAGGAGAAAGTACTTGGATTTTGAAACACCCTCCCTAAGTGAGAGATCCTTGCCCTCCTCTCCCTACTTCTAAAGAAATACCAGTTTTATTTACAGAGATTTTCCTTTGGTATATGGGCTAAATGTCTAACTTTTTTTTTTCCACCCCAAAAAAGTTATCAAGCTGTTCATTATCAGTTACTGAATGATTCCTTCATTTTCCCTCTAAACTGTAGTACCACATTTGAGTCCTATACTAAGCCCTTATTCACAGTTTGTGGCTTGTTTGTGGACGTTATAATTTGCACTATCGCTTTACTCTTACGTGAGATCCCTGTTATTTGGATTACTGCAGCTACTTAGTAATACCCGGTAAGATAATTTCCATTGTCCAATCACTCTTCTTCTCCAAAACTTCCTGGGTTACTCATTTTTTCCCTGTGATATAGTCTGAATGAAGTTTTAAAAAGCCATGATAATTTTTTAATTAAAATTGCATTAAAAAGTTAACATCTTTGGGGCACCTGGGTGGCTCAGTGGGTTAAAGCCTCTGCCTTCGGCTCAGGTCATGATCCCAGGGTCCTGGGATAGAGCCTTACATCGGGCTCTCTGCTCCGCGGGGAGCCTGCTTCCTCCTCTCTCTGCCTGCCTCTCTGCCTACTTGTGATCTCTGTCAAATAAATAAAAAAAATATTTTTTAAAATGTTAACATCTTTAAAATAGTCCTATGTCTGTCTAATGGACTACAGTTTTTTTGTTTTTTGTTTTTTTTTTAAAGCAGAGCCATCGATTTATTTGTATTTGTTTCGTCCCAGCAAAGCCTTGCTGAACACAGCACGGTCAGGAACCGTGTTAAACACTGGATATGGATACAAAGATGGCTACTGTATATCCTCCAAAAGAGGTCACCTCTAACTCACCCAAATCAGTATGTTACAGATGCAACAGAAGATATAGAAGAGATGAAATTAAAAGGTAAAATTTGGAAGGGAGAAGGTACAATTTGGCACATTTTGGCCTGTCTACATCTATGAAATCGTCCCCAAGGTCAAGATAGAGAGTGTATTCATCACTCCCCAATTTTCCTTATGTCCCTGAGTTATTCCTACTTCCAGTCCCACCACCATCTCTAGGCAAACGCTGCTACACTTTATGTCACTCTAGATTTGTTGGCATTTTTTTACAATTTTATATACGTGGAGTCATACTCATTTTTGGCATACTCATTTTGCTTTCACGTCCATAATGATTTGAGGCGTGTCTACATTGTTGCATGTATCCTTAGTTCATCCCTTTTTGTTGCTGAGTAGTATTCTACTGCATAGCCATGCCACAGTTTGTTTTTTCATTTACCCATTGATGGACATTCCAGTTTTTGGCTATTGCTGGTAAAGCTGCTGTGATCATTCAGATACAGGTCCTTGAATAGCCATATACTTTTGTTTCTCTTGGGTACATTGCTAGAAGATATTTAAGATACTGCCAAATTGTTTTTCAAAGTAGTTGTACCCACCTTCTCACCTAAAGATACTAAGGAAATTCAGTGGATAATCATCAATAAACAGTGCTGGGACAATTGGATAGACATAGGAAAAAAAAATTAAAATAAAATTTAAAAAAAAGAATAAAAAAATTAAAAATAAGCCTCTAACTACATGCCATATAAAACCATTTACTCAAAATGGATCACTGACCTCCATAAATGTAAAGCCTAAAACTGTAAAGCTCTGAGGAGAAACTACTTTAAAATACTGAGATTAGGTTTGATTCCACCAAGAATGTAGCATCTGAGTCAGGCCTTGTAGCAGGTAGTACTGAAAGGACTAGGCAGCAAACTGGCCTTTGCCCTAATTGTTCTTCTGCTTGGACTTCTCCTCCCCTAAATATCCAACTGTACCACTCTTCCAGTCTTCATTCATTATTTAAAACTGTAACTTATGGGTCCCTTTCTACACTATACCCATCACTCCCACCCTTCTTACCTCTTCTTCTATTCCCTCGGCCCCAGTATCTCTTACTTTCTAGTATACTATAGAAGTAATTAACTAATGTATTCATTTTTAAAAGATTTATTTATTTATTTTAGAGAGAGAGAGCGAGTGTGCAGGGGAAGGGGTAGAGGGCAAGAGAGACAAACAGACTCCCCACTGAGCAGGGAGCCCCATGTGGGGCTGCATCCCAGGACCCTGAGATCATGACCTGAGCCAAAATCAAGAGTTGGACTCTTAACTGACTGACTGAGCCACCCAGGCACCCCTCATTTTGCTTATTTCTAGGGTCTGTCTCTCTCCTGCTCAATATATAAAATTCCTCGAACGAGAATTTTGCCCTTTCCAGCTGCTTTTGGGAGACTCTTTCAAACTGATATCCAAGCTCACTCCATTCTCCAGCTCTATCCATTCTGCTGTCTATTCCGTCTGTTTGTCCTTTATTTCATCAATTGCATACTTACCCTGGGTTTGGTTTATTTTTCTTGCTTGATCTTATCAATAAGTTTGTTTCTCCTTAATATATTTATCATGCTTATTTAAAATTCTTAGTTTATTACTTGTCAGTTATACCTCAGTAATGCTGAAAAAAATTTAAAAAGCTCCAGGACCTTTAAAAAAATTAAAACATAAAAATAAAAATTACAGGGGTGCCTCGGTGGCTCAGTCATTAAGCGTCTGCCTTCGGCTCAGGTCATGATCCCAGGGTCCTGGGATTAAGCCCTGCATCGGGCTTTCTGCTCAGCAGGGAGTCTGCTTCTCCCTCTGTCCCTCACCCCAGTTCATTTTCACTCTCTCAAATAAATAAATAAGTCTTTAAAAAGAATAAAATTCTCAGCGTCTGTTCAAATAATTGTTTCAGATAATATAAACTGTTCTATTCGTAGTCTTTTACATTAATTGTGCTCCTCAGGTGTCACAACTTAGCAATTTGGAAGTTGCACAATGTGAATAATTAGGAAAACAGGAAAGTACAATAGAAATAACAAAATAGAAACCACCCACAGTCCCACCACCTAGAAATAACCAATCAACTTTTTTTTACTGTGTTTCCTTCCAGTCACACTATTTACCTGTCCAGTATATTTAAAAATTGTTAAAATACTATGTATAATTTTCTATCTGGATTTTTCATTTACTTTAGTCTTTTTTTTTTAAGATTTTATTTATTTATTTGACAGACAGAGATCACAAGTAGAGGGGCAGGCAGAGAGAGAGGGGGAAGCAGGCTCCCCACCGAGCAGAGAGAACCCGATGCAGGGCTCGATCCCAGGACCCTGAGACCACGACCTGAGCCGAAGGCAGAGGCTTGAACCCATTGAGCCACCCAGGCGCCCCTCATTTACTTTAGTCTTAAGATTTGTTTCAAGTTATTGAAATTGTTCACAGACCTAATGTTTTTACTGAAGTATAATGAATACACAGTGTTATATTAGTGTCAGGTGTACAGTATAATGATTCAGCAGCTCTATGCATTACTCAGTGCTCATGAAGATAAGTGTACTTGGCCTTTGGTGCAATGGCATCCTCCCCGTAGAAACATACCCCCGCCAAGGACCTCCTCTACCCATCCCCAGAAAAGAGAGAGGAAGCACAGAGAGGAACCCCCTGGTGCAGAGCCCCAATTCCTACTTCATATGATGTGAAATGCCCAGAATGCTATAAAAATCACCACTGTCTTTAGCCATGCACAAATAGTAGTTTTGTGTGTTGGCTGCTCCACTCTCTGTTGCCAGCGTACAGAAGGAAAAGGATTCGCCTCCAGACGGATGCAGTACTACAAGCATGCAGAATCAAGAGGAGTGGGAAGCCATCCCAAGAAATACATTTTTTTAAAAGATTTATTTATTTATTTGACAGACAGAGATCACAAGTAGGCAGAGAAGCAGGCAGAGAGATAGAGGAGGAAGCAGGCTCCCTGCAGAGCAGAGAGCCCGATGTGGGGCTCGATCCCAGGAGCCTGGGATCATGACCCGAGCTGAAGGCAGAGGCTTTAACCCACTGAGCCACCCAGGTGCCCCAAGAAATACATTTTTTAAAGATCTTATTTTTACATCTATCCTGAAGGTGGGACTTGAACTCACAATCCCCAAATCAAGAGTCACATGTTCTACCAACTAAGCCAGCCTGGTGCCTGCCAGTAAACACATTTTGGATTAAAAAAAGAAAAAAGGGGCACCTGGGTGGCTCAGTGGGTTAAAGCCTCTGCCTTCGGCTCAGGTCATGATCTCAGGGTCCTGGGATCGAGGCTCGCATCGGGCTCTCTGCTCTGCGAGGAGCCCGCTTCCTCCTCTCTCTCTGCCTGCCTTTCTGCCTACTTGTAATCTCCGTCTGTCAAATGAATAAATAAAATCTTAAAAAAAAAAAAGGTAAGTGTACTCTCATTCCCTTTATCTATTGCACCCATTCTCTCACCTACTACTGATCTAGCAACCACCAGTTGATTCTATTTTCAAATCTGTTTTTTGGTTTTTCTTCTTTGTTCATTTGTTTTGTTTCTTAAATTCTATGTATAAGAAATCATACAGTATTTATCTTTCTTGGACTGACTTATTTCACTGAACATTATGCACTCTAGGTCCATCCATGTTGTTATAAATGGCAAAATTTCATTTTTTATGGTTGAGTAATATTCCATTGTACATATATACTGTGTCTTCTTCATCCATTTATCTATGGATGGATAGTTGGATTGCTTCCATATCTTGGTTATTATAAATAATGCTGCAATAGATATAGAGGAGTATCTACTTTTTGAATTAGTGTTTTCATTTTCTTTGAGTAAATACCTGGTAGTGGAATTAATGAATTAATTAGTGGAATTAATAGAGTATTTCTATTTTTAATGTTTTGAGCAACTTCCACACTGTTTTCCACAGTGGCTGGAAAAATTTGCATTCCCACCAATAGTGCAAAAGGGTTCCTTTTTCTCCACATTCTTACCAATACTTGTTGTTTCTTGTCTTTTTGATTCTAGCCATTCTGGGAAGCTGTAAGGTGATATTGCATTCTGGTTTTGATCTGTATTTCCCTGATGATGAGTGATGTTCAACATCTTTTCATGTGTCAGCCATATGTATGTCTTCTCTAGGAAAATGTCTATTCAGATCCTCTGCCCATTTTTTAATTGGATTGTGTTTGTTTTTGTTTTGGTGTTGAGTTGTATGAGTTTTTACACATTTTGAATATTATCTTCTTATTGGATGTATCATTTACAAATGTTTTCTCCCATTCATTAGGTTGCCTTTTTGTTTTGTTGATAGTTTCCTCCACTGTGCAAAAGCTTTTTATTTCTGTGTAGTCTCAACAGTTTAATTTTGCTTTTTTTTTCTTTCCCTGTGGAGACATATCTAGAAAATATTTCTGTGGCTTATGTCAAAGAAATTACCACCCATGTTTCCTTCTAGGAGTCTCACGGTTTCAGGTCTCACATTTGATGGTCTCTAATCCATTTTGAGTTTATTCTGTGTATGGTGTAAGAAAGTGGTCTAGTTTCATTCTTTTACATGTAGCTGTCCAGTTTTCCCAACACCATGTGTTGAGGATAATGTCTTCCCTATTGTAAATTCTTGGCTCTTCTGTCTTAGATTGATTAACCATATAAACATGGGTTTAATTCTGAGTTCTCTACTCTGTTCTGTTGATCTATGTGTCTATTTTTGTGCCAGTACCATACTGTTTTGATTACCACAGCTTCATAGCATACCTTGAAATCTGGGATTGTGATACTTCTAGTTTTGTTCTTCTTCAAGACTGCTTTGCCCATGCAGGGTGTTCTGTGGTTCCATACAAATTTTATTATTATTTGTTCTATTTCTGTGAAAAATGTTGTTGGCATTTTGATAGGGGTTACATTAAATCTGTAGATGGCTTTGGGTGGATATTTTAATAATATCGGTTTTTCTAAGTCATGAGGATGGGATAGCTTTCTGTTTGTATCATCTCCATTTATTTAATCAGTGTTTGATGGGTTTTGGAGTACAGGTCTTTCACTTTCTTGGTTAAGTTTATTCCCAGGTATTTTATTATTTTTGATACAATTGCAAATGGGGTTGTTTCTTTTCTTTCTGCTGCTTCATTATTAGTGTATACAAATGCAACGTATTTCTGTATATTACTTTCATATCCTGTAACTTTACTGAATTCGTTTATTAGTTCTGGTAGTTTTTTGGTAGTCTTTAGGGTTTTCTATGTATAATATCATGTTATCTGCAAAGAGTGAAAATTTTGATTCTTCCTTATCAATTTGGATGCCTTTTATTTTTTTCTCTTGCCTGACTGCAATGGCTAGGACTTCCAGTCACAGACCTAATTTTTTTTTTAAGATTTTATTTATTTATTTGACAGACAGAGATCACAAGTAGGCAGAGAAGCAGGCAGAGAGAGATAGGAGGAAACAGACTCTCTGCTGAGCAGAGAGCCTGATGTGGGGCTCGATCCCAGGACCTGGGATCATGACCTGAGCTGAAGGCAGAGGCTTTAACCCACTGAGCCACCCAGGCGCCCCACACAGACCTAATTTTTAATGATTGCAAATGATTCCATTTTAGGGATATATATAATATGTTTAATTCTTGGGCATTTAAGATGTTTCCAACTTTTTTCCTTTAAAATATCACTGCAACATTTTTTGTACATAAATCTTTGTTCACATTTCTGGTTATTTTCTTAGGATGAAATCCTAGAAAGAATGATTCCAGGAGAATGGACACTTAAGATCCAATTGCCAAATTGTTTGCCAGAAGGTTTGTATCACCTTACACTTCACACAGGAAGTGTATGATTGAGTTCCTTCCATTACGTCCACTGTGTTCACAAACTTTACTAATTTGATAGAGGAAAGTGGCATTTCACCTTTTTCTAATTTGCATGTCTTTTATTACCAGTAATTGTTCATTATTTTTATTTATTCTTCTGTAAATTTTGAGTTCAGGCCCATTCTCAGTTTTTTTCTGCTCTAGAAGGCTAGCCAAACAAAGCTTTCTAGCAAAGGCAATTTGTTGAGTCTGCCTTCCACATGGGGACCAATGTGTGTGAATTCCACTTCAGCTAACTTCCCAGATGCCCCTACCAGATTGGTACCAGATTGTGGTGTCAGGTGAAGCGATGCCCTTGAGGGTGAACATCATGATATTTTGCTGTATTTGCATATGTAGAGCAAAGGAGTGATAGTTCAGTCTTGGTTTAAGCCTGGACAGCAAGCAACAGAGTGTAAATGTGTGCACGTGTGTGTTTGTTGTATGTGCTAGATAAGTTTGGTCACTGCACACTTTTTTTTTGGTCATGTATATATTTTAAACACAAAAAATTACAATTAATGACAAAGCTTTCTCATGATCTTATAAAGGATCCTTTTTATTTTTGATGCACCTGGATAGCTGGACCCTTAAAATCATGTTAGAGAGCCCCATTCTTCCCAAGCAGAGAGATTTCTTTTTACAGATGGCCCATGGGTGAACTACAAATTAAAAAAAAAAATTCTTTCTAGATATGAGGATATTTTTTTCAGTTTTTGTATTAGAATTAAAAATAGTAAGTCTATTTTCAAGAAATTAACTTAGCAGTGTAAGTAAACACCAGAAGATTACAGAACTATAAGCATGTACTCTTGAGAATCTTGTATTGAAGGTGGGTCTTAAATGGAGGAGTCCTCTCTGGAATGGAGATGTGTGTATTTTGCAGTTAAATTCCTGATAAATGTATTTTTTGAACATTTGATTTGGGAGTGCAAAATTTAAACATGCACCACTGGAGACCACTGAGATCAGAGCTAAATGAGTCTCTGTGTTGGTGTGTGTTGGGGCAGGAGGGTAAGTCCAGGTTAACTGTGGTAATGAAAATTCTTGAGTCAGTGTAAATAATTTTGCTGTTATAAAACACAGATTTAGACCTTTGCTGACATTCTGAATTCTTGAGGATTTCTGAATCCTGCTCAGAGGCCATGAAATGCTTGTTTAAGGAACTGTTGTGTAAGCATAGACAGCCTAGTAAGACCCAGAAGGACTCTAATACATCTTCTTCAAAAAGAATCTCAATTCCCAACTGTACTGTCAAGACTCACCATTTGAAAGTGGAATATGACATTTTATTAACAGAATTCCCAGGTTAAAAATGTACCTACTGTTGGGGCGCCTGGGTGGCTCTGTGGGTTAAAGCCTCTGCCTTCAGCTCAGGTCATGGTCTCAGGGTTCTGGGATCAAGCCCCACATCAGGCTCTCTGCTCAGCAGGGAGCCTGCTTCCCCCTTTCTCTCTGCCTGCCTCTCTGCCTATTTGTGATCTCTCTCTCTGTGTCAAATTAAAAAAAAAAAAAAGACCCTTAAAAAAGAAATGTACCTACTCTTGGGAGAGGTACCATCTACTCTCAGCCAATAATACCTTGCCTTGAACTTATTTTCAGACTACCTAACTGGCCCTGAAGAAGCAGATTTAGGGGTGGAAAGAGGGCCCATGGATTCCTGTGTTGGGAGAGGCTGCTGGAACTGGGACATGATGACAGCAAGCTTCACTCACTCTGCCATCACGGCCTCTCTTATCCCTAGCAGCAGCTATGCAAGCCTGTTTCCTCAGCCATCATATGGAGGGACCCACTTCACCAGTTGTTGTGACCTTGACAATTAGCTCAGTGGCGTGTGTGGGCCAATTCTCATGGCGGGAATATTAAACCACTAGAGAATGTTGAAGTGGAGGGATCTGGACAGCCAGAGAAATATTTTAAGGTCGTCTCAGGCCTCCAAGGATTTAGGACAGGTAAGGCAAAAAAGAGATGTAAAACTGTGTGCGTGTGTGTGTGTGTGTGTGTGTGTGCGCACGCGAGCGAGAGAGAGAGAGAGAGAGAGAGGACGCACGCGGGCGCTTTAGGGGAAAATGTTCACAATTTTGGAATTAATTCTGGTGAAGTCTTAACCTCTACTTTTAAAAATTGAGGATAATGTGCAGAGTGAGTCTGAAAGTCTCAAAACTGTGAGCAAGTTGAGATTACAAATCTAGAAGAGTGTAGGAAAACTATGGTTGTGACTTCAAATGATGTGTGTGCTCTCTTAGGACAATGGGGGTCCTTTGAGGATTTCTGGGGTGAAAAAAGTGTAGGAAAATGACCAACCTTTATTGAGTGCCTGCTGCATGCAGAGTGTTACAATGGGCTAGGTATGTGGAGGTTCAGAATGGAACAGAAAAGGAGAAAACACCCCCAGTGTCCATTGGTGGATGAATGGATATGCAAGATGTAGTCTACACAGAGAAAAAATATTATTCAGCCTTAAAAAGGAAGGAAGTTCTGATACCTGCTATAATAGGGATGAACCTTGAAGACACTATTAGTAAAATAAGCCAGTCACCATGGACAAATGTCGTATTATTCTACTTTTATGAGGACCGGAATAGTCAAATTCATAAAGACAGGAAGTGAAATAGTGGTTGCCAGGGGCTGGGGACTGGGTGGGGTTGGGAATGGAGTTACTGTGTACTGGGTATAGAGTTTCAGTTTGGGATGATGGGGAAGTTCTGGAAATGGATAATATGTTGCATCAATGTGAATGTACTTAATGTCTCTGAACTGAACACTTAACGTGGTAAATTTTTACTACAGTATTAGGCCACAGATGTGATGTTTGTATGTACATTCATGTTATACATTACTTAATTACCTATGAGGCTCTACTTGAGCCTATTCAAGAGAAAAAAATTAAAAGGTAAAAATAAAGCAAAATTTGTGCTATGTATATTTTAACACACACTGAAAAACAAGCAAACAAAAAACAAGGAATAGAGCTCCCTTCAGCTTCTGGACGTTTGAGTTTTCAAAAAAGGGAAGAAGCATATAGCGGCAAGGAAGGGCAGCGCAGGGTGAAAGAACGGTTCTGAGGCTCAGCAACTCAGGCACCACTCAGTTTTGAGTGGGGGGATAAGAAAGCACGGATCACTGGGCATAACAATTATCTCTCTACCTGGCTTCCTCAAGAGACCATGAGCACCCTCACTAGGCACCAAGTAGTATCTCAGTACAGGCTTGTGGAATGACTTCGAGGAGGGACGCGGCCCCAAGCGTCCGCGGAGTTGGGAAATATGCTCATATTCACATTCGTGGATAAACTCCTGGGATGCTCTGGGGCCAAGAGAGAGGTGTCCAAGTTCCCAATCCAGGAGTTTACTCCCCCAGGTCTCTGACAGTCTTCTCCCACTGAAGGAGGTCCCAGGACCTTACGGGGTTCTCAATCAGGACGCCGAATACAAGGGGGCCAAGGCGGCCCCTTCCGAGGTTCCCGCCGCTTCCTCGATTTCTGCGGCCCCATAATTCCAATAACCCCATCCCCACCCCCTGGGCGGAGGGGCTGCTGGAGAGCCCAAACCGTCCAAGGGAAAACAGGAGAAACCTGCGGCCCAAGGAAAGACCTCTGCTCCTTCTCGGTCGCCCCAGAGAAGGAGAAGTGGGGGCTCAAGAAGCATAAAGCTCGGCTGTCCGGCGCCCAGTGGGAGGGAAGTACTGGAGCCCACTGCCTACGCTTGCAAAACGCCGGCAACTTCTCCAGCTCCGGATCCGGACCTGAGCCGGGGGCCAGCAGGCGCTGAGCCGCCGCCAGGGGGCAGCCCTCCCCCACGTGGGCACCACCGGGCCAGGCGGGAGCCGGGCGCTTTCAGCGTCCACGCGAGCGGAGCACACGGGAGGGCGATCGCCGCGTGGCCCCCACCCTGCCTCAGAAAAGTTTCTCATCTCTCGTGCTAGCTTGAGTGGGTGGCGGTGGATATTTCCCAGCCGCGACTGAGAGCTGGGAGCGCGGTCGGGAGGGATCCTAGGAGGTGGGGCACGAAGGGGGGCCAAGGGGGACACGTGGGAAATGAAACACTTGGGTTTCCGCGCTCCGGAAATTTCGGGAGTGCGGAGCTAAAGATCTCGTACGAATGTGTAGCTCAACTAAAGCAAATAAAGCAAGTGACGTGCCCCAGTGTGGGACTTTGGGAAAAGCTCAACCAAATCTCTGCGAACACTGTCCCTGCAGCGCTCCTCCTGGGTTAGAGCGCTCCTCTGACCTTCACTAAATCCTAACACTTAACCCTGAGTGGCCAGAAGATAATTGGCCACGTTTTTCAAACGTTTCCAGGGAAGACCCCTTGAAACCTTTTGGGAAGGGAGCTTTGGACAAAGTTACAAAAACGGAACGCCAAGTCCACCTCTTTGCCCTCCTTGGCCAGACAAGTTCACGGTGGTGCAATGACGGCTGTACTGATCATCTAAAGTAACTAATGGTCTCCGGACAAAGTCTTCCTCTCCGTTTTATCTTCAACGACTCCGCCACACACCAGTCCTCAGTCTAGTGAAAATCATGATGTTTATTTAGCTATCGACTAAGTACTTATAAAACTTCAACTTCCAAATGTTAAAGTGAACTCCTCGGTAAGGACTCTTGGCTAGATCAACAAAGCAATGTAATGCCTGATTAATAGTGCTGATTAATGTTGGCTCAGGTTAATGCTGAGCCCATTACAATAATTAAATGGTTCAGCCATTTTTCAAACGAGAGTCAATGAAAAATAATTTATTTAGAACTTTGAGGCGTTCCCATAGATCTTTCAGAGATCTATGACAGACTTTGTGGGTCGTTTGTAAGTGTAACTGGTGGGTAGCTGTCCTCAGCAACAAAAACTCGATTTTAAAAGAGTTCTTAGGTGGGAGGAGACAGTTTATTTTTGAGATTCTGTGAGATTGATAAGGGGAGTAAGACGTTTAAAAATGTGAAAAACTTGGTGGATAAACTGATGTACACAAAGGCAGCTAATGATTGTTTCTACAGAAAGCCATTGATTTTTGATAGTTTTGTCAAGTGGTCATTTTAATCAGAAAGCTAAACTTTGGAGGCCAGTCCCCACTTTGAAATAGAAAGGTTTTGGGAAATGCAAAAACCCAAAAGGAATGGCTTTGTGTGAATTCCACAAGCTATTAGGATTTTTACACTACCCACAATAATTTGAGTTAATGACAAAGATAAGAATACTTAAAAATAACATATTTATTTCTACTACCTTGTCACCTGAAAAAGAAAATTGGGCTGAACAGAACTCTAACCTTATTTTACAATATTATTTCGTTTCTTTCCACCAGTAACTGTTGGAAATATTTAAGACAATTTATTTATTTGACAGAGATCACAAGTAGGCAGAGAGGCAGACAGAGAGAGAGGAGGAAGCAGGCTCCCCGCAGAGCAGAGAGCCCATGTGGGGGCTCTATCCCAGGACCCTGGGACCATGACCCGAGCGGAAGGCAGAGGCTTCAACCCACTGAGCCACCCAGGTGCCCCGGAAATATTTAAATTTTCCAAAAAACATTTTTAAAAGCTGGCTTGAAAATTTTAATTAACATAGTTTCTATTATTAAGCCTGAGTAGAAGTATGTGTATATGTTGTAGTTATTTAAGCATTTTGAGGTTACTGTGAGGTGTTGATTAGAATGTTCCTCTTACTAAGAACTAGAGTCCCTTACCCCATTATGAAAGAACTTTTTGAGTTGTTTCTAGGTGCATTGTGTGTGGATGTATTTGGGTTTTCACTAACATTTTCTATTTCTTTTCTGCGTTCAATGATTACTTAATTTATTCCCATGAAATTTGTCAGATCCTCTCATTAGTGTGGCTTAGTTTAGCTGTCAAGTTTCTCCGGCATTCGATTGCAGATAAGTGACTAAAACGCCAGCCTAACTACAGTTTTATTAACAGATGGTGGAAAACAAACGTCTTGGGAGAAGAACTGAAGAGGACAGGTTAAAAGGTCAGTAAACAATTATTATTGTGCTTAAACTGGGGGGTTTCTCAACAGATTTGTTGGGGAGCTGCTGGCCCAGTCTGAGGGAGATGGGATAACACAAAAGATCTTGGAGCCATTTCCAGGGACCATCTCGGATGATTGGGCGAGGGGAGTTATCTCCGGGCTGCACAGCTCCTACAGGCCATCGAGTGGTCAAACAGTCGCGTCACGAGAGTGCTTCTGAGGTTAGAGCGGAAGGCTGATTGAAGAGTAGGAGCCCGGGAATTCTAACTCTTGCAGCGGCCCTACGGCCAGACCACCGCAGGCCAGCGCCTAATTCAGGTCTCAAGCTCTTTGACAAGGAGCTGTGGGGTCCTGTCTCCTCGCCCCCCCCCCCCCCCCCCCAATCTTCTCAGTTGTGGCTCCCTCCTCCGCGTAAACTTTCTCTCCCGAGCAGGGCTGATTTCCTAGGCTTTCTTTCCCTTCCCTCGGTAGCGCTCTGACGTGCACACCATGTGACAGGCCTCCTACTATAAGCCGGGGAAAGGTCCGCCCTCTCCTGGACTCAGCCCTCGCCTCGCGGAGCTCGGTCCCTCGACTCTCCTCCGTCCCGCACCCTCCCGGGCGCCCGACTCTCTGGCTCTCCCGCTCGGGGCCTCGCCACCCCCTCCTCAGTGACCAGGGCGCCGGGCGCTCGGAAAGGGGAAGGTCAAGTCCCCCGCCTGGGACCGGTGCGCGGGGCCGAGGGAGTGCAGAGACCGTGCGGCGCGCGCGGCCGCGTAGGAGTTACAAAGTCGCGGCGCGAGCGTCCCCGGCCGCCGCGCAGCCCCTGCACAGCTAGAGCAGCGGCGGCGCCCACAGCGTGGCGCCCCCGTGCCGGGCCCGCTGCCCGGAACCCGGGCTGGGGAGCGGCGGGAGCCCGGCGCCCGGCGCCCCTATGCGCCGCCCCGCCGCCCGCGCGCCACAGCTATGACCCTGAGCACGGAGATGTCCGATGCCTCCGGCCTCGCGGAGGAGACAGACATCGACGTGGTAGGGGAGGGCGAAGACGACGACGACGACGAGGAGGACGACGACGAGGGCAGCGGTGGCGTGTCCCGCCTGGCGGTCCCGGCGCAGCGGCGGCGGCGGCGGCGCTCCTACGCCGGGGAGGACGAACTAGAGGACCTGGAGGAGGAGGAGGAGGAGGACGATGACATCCTGCTGGCCCCGCGCTCAGGAGCCTCCCCCGCGCCCCCGGGCCCAGCCCCAGCGACGGGGGCCGGGACCGCTGGGGGCGGCAGCGCGGGCGCGGGAGGCGGCGGCGGCGGCGCGACCGCGGGCGGCGGCGCCAAGAACCCGCTGGTGAAGCCGCCCTACTCGTACATCGCGCTCATCACCATGGCCATCCTGCAGAGCCCCAAGAAGCGGCTGACGCTGAGCGAGATCTGCGAGTTCATCAGCGGCCGCTTCCCCTACTACCGGGAGAAGTTCCCCGCCTGGCAGAACAGCATCCGCCACAACCTCTCGCTCAACGACTGCTTCGTCAAGATCCCCCGCGAGCCCGGCAACCCCGGCAAGGGCAACTACTGGACGCTGGACCCCGAGTCCGCCGACATGTTCGACAACGGCAGCTTCCTGCGGCGGAGGAAGCGCTTCAAGCGGCAGCCGCTGCTCCCGCCCAACGCCGCCGCCGCCGAGTCGCTGCTGCTGCGCGGCGCGGGGGGCGCGGGGGGCGCGGGCGACCCGGCGGCCGCCGCCGCGCTCTTCCCGCCCGCGCCGCCGCCGCCCCCGCACGCCTACGGCTACGGCCCCTACGGCTGCGGCTACGGCCTGCAGCTGCCGCCCTACGCGCCGCCCTCGGCCCTCTTCGCCGCCGCCGCGGCCGCGGCGGCCGCCGCCGCCTTCCACCCCCACTCGCCCCCGCCGCCGCCGCCGCCGCCCCCGCCGCCGCACGGCGCGGCCTCCGAGCTGGCCCGGACCGCCTTCGGCTACCGGCCGCACCCGCTTGGCGCCGCCCTGCCCGCGCCCCTGCAGGCCTCGGCGGCCAAGGCGGGCGGCCCGGGCGCCTCGGCGCTGGCGCGTTCGCCCTTCTCCATCGAGAGCATCATCGGGGGCAGCCTGGGCCCGGCCGCCGCAGCCGCCGCGCAAGCCGCCGCCGCCGCGCAGGCCTCGCCCGCCCCCTCCCCGGTGGCGCAGTCCGCGCCCGCGCCGGGGTCCGGATCCGGCGGCGGCGGCTGCGGGGCTCAGGCGGCCGTGGGCCCGGCGGCCGCGCTCACCCGCTCGCTCGTGGCCGCCGCGGCCGCCGCCGCCTCCTCGGTCTCCTCGTCGGCCGCCCTGGGGACTCTGCACCAAGGGACTGCCCTGTCCAGTGTCGAGAACTTTACTGCTAGGATTTCAAACTGTTAATAACGCTATGTTAGCGCGCTTGGGAAAGAGAAGGTAGGAATCCCGGCTATTTTTTTTTTTTCCTTCATGTTGGTGGTTTGGTGTTTTGTTCGCTCCTCGGGGCGCGGCCCCTCCCGACCTCGCGCCCGGGTTTTCGCCGCTTGGGATTCTCAGACCCGACTGTGTTTGGCAGCAGCTGAGGTGCGGTTTTCGGCTCTGCGGGTCCCTCTATTTATGCAAAGTCGCCCTATGCTGCAGCCTCCCACCCCGACGTGGGGTGGGGAGGAAGAGGGTGCTGGTGGGTGCCCTCTCTTGTGTAAGCGCAAGGGGCTTCCTTGACTTGTGGGAAAATTAAAAAAAAAAAATCTAAGCCTTTATGAAGGTCTAGAGATTCTCAGGTCCAGGCGTTGAAAGTATCAATAATGTTCAAAAGAATGTAAAGGTCCTGATTTACTATTTACGGTTTTACGAATTTTTATTTACTATTTACGAATAGTAAAGGTCCTAAAGAGTGCCAGCGAACCAAGTTTTTACTTGAGGACACTCGTCTGGTGTAGTTTTTCATGAAAAGGAAAAATGATTAACATGTTTACACAAGGAAAAAAGTCAAAATTACCATTTCTTATTTTAACCTGTGTTTTGTATCATAATAGACATGCGGAATTTTTATTTTGTACTTACTGCGTATTCTTTACAAGGAGTATTGTAAATTTTACTGGCAATTATTATTGTACTATTCTAATGTAAGATTTTTACACTTTTTCAGAAATAAAATGCTTAATTTTCAAAGAAAATCCACCGAAAAATTGGCTTCAGTCGTCCCCTTCTTAGTTTATTTTCTTTTTTGTTAAAAAAATTTCTATGGGAGTTAAGTAGGAACCCAATATAGAATAGAAAATTTTGTTTTCAAAGAGAATTTAACAAAAGCATCATGCCATGATTTTTCATTTATCCTTTTCAGGTCAACACCATTGCAAGAAATCAGAAATTACTTTTAAATGATTACAATAGAAGAAGTTACTTTGGTGTTCATTTTCAAATCTTATTCTATTCCATTTTGAAGAGCATTGAGGCTATTAAAATTAATGTCATTGTTACCCCCAGGTAACTTTATAGAAGTTTTAATTTTGTTTTTGAGCTTCCCACGTCATTTAATTTCCATTTGCTTTGGAGCACAATATGGTATATATCTGTAAAAATTCTGCAACAAATTACATTATAATGGAAGCAACACAACCAAATAGGCAATTTTTAGTTTAAAAATTGATATGATCAACACTCAAGTAGCTTTGAAGTCCTGACTAATATTTACATATAGAAAGTAAACTTTATTTGAAAGCTCTGGTATTTAAAGCTATTATTTCTTGACAGAAGGGATTCCAGGAATTGCATAAAGAAGTTTTTATTCTAAAAGACAAACAGTGAAATTCTAATTTTAAATTAGTAATTTAGGGTATGTAAGAAAAATCTTCAATTTTAGGGTAGCACATACTTTGAGAATAAAAATGAAAATGTATCAGGTGTTTATTGAAGTAATTACACAATTTTTGTGATTTGCGATATTGTTTTTCAAATTTTAAGTGTTTTCATGAACTACTTGTTGCAGGCAATTTCTAGTTCTTTGACAGAATCTGAGACTCTAGTTTTGATAGATGTTATCTTGGGCTCCAAATAAAACCAAAGCATATATAATATGTAACCTAAATGCTTAGTACCAGTGAGTTGCAGAGGAGGTTAAATACGTTTATTAATTCTTTTTCAAAAATCTAGACAGAAGATCTGCACAACTAAACCTATCAAGTTAACGAAGACTGAATTATAGGCCAATATTTTTGCAGTGACATTCACCCTTGGTGCCCCGTCCTCGTGTCCCTTTTTAGGGAGGAAAAAATGGACTCTCACAGTCTCAAAATTAAGTTCTGGGTTTTTTCCTATCAAACATTTGGAGGAGATTTAAAAGAGTTTAAACATACCCTCAAAGTTTACCACTAAATATAGAGATACAGATTGAAATATTCTTAGACCAAAATCTTATATGCAAAAGTTACTTTTATCCTAGCACGGTTAAGAGAGGAGACAGTGGAACGGAGAACGTCGGGATGCTCAAGCCGCCCCGGGGTGGAGAGGCGTTAGCAGGCGGAACCCAAATGGCACTCTGTAAGTCACAGATCTGAAACTTAGAGGTGAAAGTCATTATGGGGAGAGAGTAGAAGAACAAGACTGTGGGTATTATTATTATTTGCACGATACTTGGATGTCTTAAAAGGAGGGAATCCCAGCTAATCCTCTCTGTTCACATTCCCGCATCTGTTAAAAAAAAAAAAAAAAAAAGTGCCCGGATGGGCTCTATCCCTTCAGTTGTGTTTTTAAGAGAATGGTAAGAAGGCACTGTTCAATCCAGTGCTGGGGTCATTTGGGGTCTGGAGGTGGGGTCCCGAATCACCCACGCCGGCTTGAGAGACCCCAATCGCTCGATGAACCCCTGAACCCTAAGAAAAAAAAAAAGCCCAACCCGCCTGCTCACTCTACAATTTTGCCTCCTTCACCCTCCGGGCTCTGGGTTCTCGGCGGCGGGTGGACAAGATAGTGGGGAGCGAAGGCGGCGGAGCAGGCAGGGAGTGAGCGGTGGTCTGGGATCCGGCGGCCAGGAGCACAGGGCTAGCCCAGACCCGCTGCGTGGGCGAGCAGGTGCTGGAACAAAGGCCGCTGGGCTGCTGGGCTACCGCAGCCTTTGATGGGCAAGGACGTCTCCTCCCGGGGCTCCTCATTCGCATGCAAATCCAGCTCTGGTCCTCTTTTCTTTGAAGGCAAACAGAAGGATGTTTGTGTGTTTGTAAGGACGAAGCTTGCTTGAACAAGCCTTCCTCAATAGGCTGGGTCTCGAAAAATAAACCAGTTGGACAAACATTGGCCACCAGCTCTCCTCCTCCCAACTACAAAGTGTGGATTTGCTACAACTCATTAACCCGACGCTTTTCTCCCCTTCGTCTTGTTTCTCTGCTCATCAAACGCCCCCGTAGAGTCTGGAGACAAATGACCGAAGCACAGTCGGGAGGGAATTGCAGTTAATAGGGAGAGGGATATATTGGGGCTAATGGTTCAGGCAGCTCCGGGAGAAGGACCACACAAAAAGGAGCCTCTCCATTCAAGGCTCTGTTGTGCTGTGGAGATTTACTCTGCAGCTAGATTTAGCCAAATGTTATCTATTGCGGTGGTAATGAAGCCCTTATGGATTGAATTGCTCCTTGTACCACACATGGTGTCATGACCTTAGATCATTTCGTGGTTGATTTCTTTTTTCTCTATTGGGTAATTATTTTATTTCTTTAAAATAAGAAGCTAGAGCTTCTGCTCAACCCCACCCCCAACCTGTGCATTTATTTAAGAACCCCTTCCTTCCCTTCCTCTTAAAAAAAGAGAAAAAGAAACTGGGGAGGAGAAGGGAAAAATTGCGAGAACCTTTCTCATTTTCTCTCCTGAGCCATCTGTATGTTTGCACATCTCACCTTCCCTGTCCCATACTCAAAGGCCCTTTCCTGCCCAAACTTTCTGCTGGTGGAATTGGAATTTGGGGCTATATTTACTATAAAAATGCTTACAGTGAATGTAGTAAGCTTCCGTCTGGGGGAAAAACTTCTGCCTTTCAGTTTTGTTTTGTTTTTTGAAAGCCCACTAAATTTCTTCCTGTAGCCTGTTCTTTGAGAGAACTGGGGGAGGTGGGTTTTTTTTTTTCCCCTGATGGAAGGTGATTATTATGATGGAATACCAGCCTATGTCATTTATTAAAGGCTGTCTGAGGCCAGTGGTAGTGCCTGTTTTGTTTTTCTCTTCTGGCCCTGGTGGCTCTGATTTCCTTGCTTGACCGAGGACCAAGCTTGGAGGAGCTAACGGTGTTGTTACAAGTGCTATAGATGGGTAGGGATTTGATCTTACTACCCAAAGCCAGGAATTAAAGACTCTTGTTTTAGTTTAAAAATTCTCTGCTGGCTACACATTTTGCTCACATCTATTTTTATTAGTGAGTGAGAAAAGTCATGTGGGAGCAACTCAAATGTCATATCTGCATCAAACGCAATTCAAATCAGAAATTTGCCGAGCAGTCCCTCTGGTATCTCTGGGCTCTTCCAATCAGGTAAGCCTGGGATAGCTGTGGGACACATTGGAGTTCCAGGGGTCCCCTTCCCCCTTTAAAGCTGAGCCAGACAAGGATAGGCTTGGGAAGCAGAGGACAAGTCAAGTGGGCCCAGCATTGTCAGCATCCATTCTTGTCTCTACTGGTTTCCTGGTGTTGCAGCTGGGTCACCCGTGTACACACACAGGCATGCATGCTCATTGCCCATCAGCTGCCACTTGCCTTTCTTCTCCCCTATGATTTTGTAATTAGGCATATGCTTTTTGTTGGTAAATGTGTTTGATGTCACGGCCAGTGAAATGTGGAGTGTTTATAGGACCACGAATGTAAATGTGTAAATATGTTTAGTGTAAAATCTGGCCCTTCGACTTTAGCAATAAATACCCTGCCAATTTGGATACGATTACATTTGACAGAAAGATGGAGAATCTGATCATGACCAGCTGCTCTCGGCTCTTTAGGACTTATACTTTCCCAACTGAATTCACTTTTCAGATAATTTCTTTGCATGTCACATCTCTCTAATCACATCTTTCCCTTGATGTGAACAGCTTGGACTCCTTTCTTTTTATTGTTGACCCCTCTGGCACGCAGGAATCTTCCTGGTTTATTCCTCCTGCCTCTTTACCAGGAATACACTATTCAGTAACAAGCAGAGACACACATAGAAAATAACTGATTGTTGTCATCGATTCCCCTTTTTGAGTTCTGAACCTCCAGATGTGATAAGATGACTTGAAAAGAAATGAGGTAAAGACTATGAGTTTCTGGCCCACATTAACAGTTTCCTGTCTTTCTCATCATGATCATCATCATCATTCATCATCCTGACTTTAAAAACTGTTTTGAGCTCGCTTAACTTTTAGAAGTAAACATTTTGGGAAGTATAATATACGTACAGATAAAAGCACAAATCTCAGTCACTTTTCACAAGGTGAACACATCCTTGTAACTAGCATCAGTTCAAGAAGTAGATGTTACTAGTTCCCTTGGAACCACGTATGTGTCTGTTCTATTCCCTACCCTCAGCACACACCAACTTTTAAAAAGGATTCTCACTAATATTTCTCTCACCCACACTGGAATAGTGAGGACAAGAACTATTATTGATCCCATTTTACAAATAAAGATATTAAGGTTCAAAAAATATGAAATGACTTGCCCAAGGTCACAGCTACTGGGACTTGAGTATTTTTTTTTTAAAGATTTTATTTATTTATTTGACAGAGAGAGATCACAAGTAGACAGAGAGGCAGGCAGAGAGAGAGAGGGAAGCAGGCTCCCTGCTGAGCAGAGAGCCCGATGCGGGACTCGATCCCAGGACCCTGAGATCATGACCTGAGCCGAAGGCAGCGGCTTAACCCACTGAGCCACCCAGGCGCCCCTGGGACTTGAGTATTTAAATCCCATTTTATTTCCTTTACACCACGGTGCTTCTTTGTGGTCATCGCGGTGATTTATTAAACACCCACTGTGGCAGGGCAATTGCCCGAGAGGTCCCTGTAAAGGACAGTCATTTATTTCTTATACACCCTTTGGTTCCTTGCTGGATCCTCCTCCCTGTGTCCTCTACTTGGGAAATACCCCAGCCCCTTCTTGTAGATACATTAGATACATTCGGAATCTATAGCCAGTTATTTCACATGTGTCGGCTTCCCCTACCTAGTTCCATATGACACTCCCCTAGCATCACTCTTCCAATCTTTTTTTTCTTATTGCATCAGCAGTCTTTAAAATATTACACACACACCTACTTCACCTTTTCACCTTTGTACTATTTGTCCATTTCCTCTGCTTTTCTCCCTAATTTTTAATGGTTGAAATCTGCCAAACTGACAGAACTTTTTGCTAAACTGCTAAGTCTATCTTTATAACCAGACTTAAGGTCACATTGTCTCCATGTGAAAAAAGGAAGAATATGTAAGAGTCTGATGAACTGATTTAACATTTAGTAAGAAAGCAAATCATTTTTCTCAGAATGTACCCCACCCCATCCAGACACATTCTTGAAGATTTTTCTGTCTTTGAGCAGCTGTGTATGATGTTGGTTAGCAGGTCCTTTTAGCCTCTGTGCAATTAATCCATTGCACTGGAGCCTTCCAAAAAACAGTCTCACCTGGAGCTGAAACCTGCCTCACCACAGGTCTCCTTGATGAAATGCTTTTGTGGGGGGGGAATTCCACGCCACTTGCTGGAATCCTATCTTTCCCTAGAGGGGAACAGCACATCCTTGCTGGTTGCCACCAGAAGCCTTATTGAAGCCCAGCCTTCTCAGGCAGCTGCTGGGGCCAATGCTTTGTCCGTTAGGGGACATCCAAGCTGGAGTCCATGCAAGGATTGCATCTGACTAACTGTGAGCTGCAGACTGCAGAGGAAAGAGTACTGGGTACGTAAGCACATTCCAAGGGACAGTGCTTAATGCAAGGTAACATTGATTTGCTAGAGAGAGTGTTTTTGTAAAACCAGGAACATTTTTCTTTTAGATTTTATACTGTAAAAGACAACAAAAGCCCAGTTCAAGAAGAAGAGCTATCAGTTAATATCAGAGGCTTTAGAAAACCTGTAAAGTTCTGATTCTGAATTTGATATCAGGAGACAGTCTGGAAGGTTATTTTTCTATTCTTAAAATGAGAGTGACTCAATTTTTCAAGATGGGGTGTTTCCCTAGATGTAGGATCTTATAGTTAAAGAAGAATCTGTCTAATCCGCTAAGAAGAATGCAAGGTATATGGAATGGGTCCATAGGCAGAGTGAATCTGCTGAGCACAGGTCCAGGAGAGGACCTGGCAGGCCCAGGGTGGTAGGTCTGAGGCCCTGGGGCCTTGCCTGGCCCTCTCTTTCCCCGGGGTGGGGAGCCAGGCACAAGTTGAGGATTCTCTCATATGCAACTTCTGATTAATAACAGACAAATAAAGACAAAGCAGGGGCACATATTAGTTATGGCATAGAGCAGAAGCTTCTTTGCATACTTGTTTAGGAATTCCCATTAATATAAATAAAAGACAGATATTTTCAGATATAAAAGGACACAACACATTTCCTGAAATGTCAACAATGAGGCATTATTATGAATGAACAGTAACTTGGTCCTCTATTTCTATTTTTATTATTTTAATGCATAGCTTCATATATATGAAAATGACCTTCACAAGATTATGTGTTTTGTTTTTTTTAATGATTGACTATGGGGGGTGGAAATCACGAACCAAAAAAATATCCAAAGCCCACAATAGAATAAATAAGACTAGGTTGAAATTAAATGTTAGATCAGTCTTTACACTCATTTGTAGTTTTGGAGAGTGTGGGGATAGGTTGTGAGAATGAAATAAGACAATTTTTGTGAAAATATTTTGGAGAACACAAAACCTATACAAATGTATAGAATGATGATTCCTTTGTGGCTTCTTTCTCACATAGTTATTCTTCCAGGAAATAAAAAGTAAAACTTCCAAACTCTGGAGGATATATTAGTTAAGGAAGTCTTTGGCTATATGTAAAAACTCACCTTTCTTCAAAATCCCCACTCTATGTGTGAAATAAATTGTTACTTTACCCTTTCTAGAAATAATGAGAAGAGATGGCATTGTGTTTCCTCCTACTTCAGCCAGTTGTGTATTTGGACAGCTAACTTTCTCCCTAAATAATTCTCTCCTAAAATAAACAAACCAATAGTGTTTTAGATCCACTCTTCTAGTCTCTTGCTCGATTTCTTGTCTCTAGTTACTTATCTACCGATCATCTCCTTAACCTCTAAGCTTTGAAAAGTGGGATTAGTCTGCAGTATTTATTGAGCACCTGCTACATTGCAAATCCCTTTCTTCCCACTTTAAATATAGGAAACCAGTGAAAAGAATCCGTGCCACCAAGTTGCTTCTAATAACATAAGCATGCACTCAGGGAGCAAGAGGAGCAAGCCGCTGCAGCAGGAAAACAGTGGGGGTGAAGGGAAGAGTAGGAAGATTTTTTTTTTTTTAAACAGAGCTCTTTAAAAAAATCTTGATAGTCTATAAACAAAACAGAAGTTGTCTGGTTCTTGACAATGTCTTTGTAGTTTGGCAGTTTACTCACAAAACACCAAAAACACCTAAGCATCTAAGTGGTTTGGAGATAACTCCGTGCCAAACTCCTCCATGCAGAAAACTATAAATTTGAGTTTCCTCCCAAGTTTGTAAGGCTTTTTACTAATAGATGCCCTATTAGTGGTATCCCTAGCCACTACTTCTCTGTGAAGACCAGAAAGTGAGGAGGAGCACGTCATGAAATGCTCATACTTCTGTGAACTGAGACTATGACCTACATGGAATGAGTTTATGTTCACATGGGTTTGTGAAGAATTAAATAGAGGCACAGTGAAAAACCCTAGGTTACTGCCCCTCATGCTTAAATATTTTATTACAAATCAAATAAAATAAAAAAAATAAGGCATGGTCTATTTTTCTTGTATTCTTTTACAAACTTCAAAAATAAATATTTTTCTACTTGCAGAAATTGTAGACATATCAATATGCAAACTCAGAGAGTCCAGTTTCTGGACCATTGGGGGTGCATAGGCACCAATATTTTTCTGTATCCAGTTCAAGCATTAGCCTCACCTTTAAGTTGTCATCACCAAGGAATGGTGAGGGCAAGTCACCAAGTTTGGGTCTTGTTTTCTTCTTCAAAAGTAACTAGGGGTACAGAGGATAAAAATAATATGTGTTCTGTTTTCCTATGTAAGGAATTTAATATTTCTTTGCCTTTCCCCTCTTTCCCTCACTCACCCTCCCCTCCCCCAATACATAGCAGGACTCCAGCAAACCATCCCCCACACTTCTTTAGAATTATCTGCGAAGGGATCCCTTATTTTAGGGAGTTAGTGGGTGCGAGTTGTTATTGTAACTCTATTCTGTAACTAAAGCTCTGGCATGTAATAAATCTCTCCCCAAAGACTTTTGGATCTTTGATTTGAAAAATCGGATTCCTTTGTGGAAACAGTTGACAGGAACCTAAAAGGATTAGTTGCATTCCACATAGGATAATTTTTACTGGCAACATTTTGAAACGATTTGGTCCCTTTCAGACTTTAAACAATGTCCAGAAAAATGATCTAACGAGACTTGTATTGTTTTCCTTTGTCTGTGAATCCGTTTTCTGCTTGTGCCAACGTCTCGATACGGTTTTGACAGGCTTTTGCTCCCGAGCAGTGCACCGAATTAATTTTTGATCGCCCTTTCTACTTGGTTTGTTACCTCCTTCGGCCAGGGGCGCGGCAGTGTTTTACCAACGTCAGTCGCTGAAATGAACCCCGAGCCGGTGGTTTGTCTCTCGGTGGCGCGGTGTCTGGGAGGGGGCGCGGGGACCCGTTGATCGCAGAGGGCCGCACGACCGATGCGCCACGGCCAGGCCCGCGAACCGCCACGGCTCAGGCACCACGACGTAGCAGAAGTCGGCGAGGCACCGCGCGCTCCCCGAACCTTCACTGTCTTAACAGTTCTGGGGCCCTCCGTCCATTGGGATGAGATGCGGAACGCGAAAGGGCGAGAAGGGAGGGAATTTTTCTTCTTCCTCCCTAGCCCTCCCCACTCCCCTCCCCCTCAGAGCCCAGGACAAAACCGAGAGGCCTGCCTTCCCTGAGCAGACGGCCTCTGTGTTGCTGCGCGCGGGCCGCGGGTGACAGCGCTCCCCGCCTCCCCCAGCCCTCTCCATTGTTTATTTTGTTGTCAGCGGACTTATCAAGATGTTAGTTTGCTGGAGGTTCTGACCTGCCCGGGCGCTTAGGCTGCTCGGCCCGGGCCTTCCCCTCTGTTTTTACACCTGCACAAACTCCACCGCACTCCCCTGTCTGATTTATAGCCCAATTAAAGGTTCAGTGTTCTTGAAGCCACCCGCACTGCTCCCTTCCCAGCCTCCCGTGGTCCGCGCGAGCGCAGGAATGCGCGGAGCCCCGGCCGGTCCGCGCCTGACACCCCGGCGCGCGCGGCCACGAAGCGCGCCCAGGACCCCGAGGGGCGGCGGCGCGGTGAGGGGCCTGCTTCCAGAGAACCGCAAAGAAACCTCGCACGCACAGCACCCCGCAGCCGCGCGCAGGGAAAAGTTATTTTTTTCTTGGGGTTTCGGCTTCATTGGGATGAGGCGTTTCTCGGACAACTCGTAAGGCCGGGGGCGAGAGGGCGCGGGAGCGGCCACGTGGCGCGGCGGGACGCGGAGGTCCCGCGCGGAGCTTCCCGTCGCTAGCCTGTCGGGCCCCCCCGCGGCGCTGCTTGGCCGCCCCTCCGCACCGTTTTCCCGGCGAGTAAGGAGTGGCTACGGGGCCTTGTGGGGCGGAGAGGCGCGGGCCTGGGACGGGAGGCCGTGCGCTGCTCGTCCGCAGACCTCCCTCCAGGTCTCGCGCGGCGAAGGCCGGGAGGCCGCGGGCCGGAGGCGCTCGCAAGAGACGTGGTGGTGACCGCTTCGGGGCTCCGGCTGTGGACGGGAAGCGCCGGGTCGGTGGCCGCCCGGCCCGCGGATCCGGCCGGAGCCGAGCCTTTGCGCGGGCGGGCGGGCTCCGGCTCCAACCTCCTTTTATTGCGCCCTTTTTTTCCCGGAGAGAATAAGTGGCAACCCAGCCGAGATTGGCAGCATTGAGCATCTTCCTAACCCAGCTCTGTCTTCCTCCCATTTATCAATCCACCTTTCTAATTAGACTAATTAGGAGCGCTCTGGAGTGTCGCTAGGCCCAGGGACTGAAACGCTTAGAGGTTGTGAAAAGAGCTCTGAATGGCCACGCTGGGGGCCGAGCGGGAGCCTTTGCGACCCATTCAGCACAGAGTAACAGTGGCTACATTTATCCCTGGCCATTGAAAAGAGGCTCGATTAAAACGTTTGGGAACTAATGCCACCCTGCATCCCTTCTCTAATTAGAGAAGTCCGGGGTGGTTGCGAGAACGCCAGGGACCCCGCGGACTCAAGTCCTGCGCGCCACTGCTTTCCGCCCTTTCAGCGTAGCCCATTTCCTCCCCGAGACAAAAGTCCACCACCTCCCCACCTGTTGCCCAGCCCTGCTTTCCCACCCGTCCCTAGCCGGTTCGCCCGAGTCCCAGGCTGAAGGCTCAACCAACTGCGTTAGAATGCGCAGCACGGCAGAGCAGTTGGGGGCAGCCAAGTGGAAAGAGGCTCCTAGTTCCCTCTTCCCGGCTTGGAAAGCACCTACTTTGCTTTCGGTAGGCTCCATATTTTTCTCTCCATCTGTCTTCCTCCTGTTTCTCACATTTTCTGTGAATAGCTTAGTCTTACCCCTCCCCACCCTATTTTTAAACATATTTCCAAGACAAGCGTCTGGGAATGGGAGTCTCAGCATGCCCCCCTGAACCATTATCTTGGTTGCACACTTTGCTGTAGGAGTTCTTCACTTGCATATTTTGTACTTTCTGTCACCAGTCTTTTTAAAAAGAAATATATAGAGAGCATCTACTATGTGCCTAGAGAGATTCTTACCATACTTTTCAACCTTCTTTTACCCTCTCAGCCCATTCCCAGATATGCTTTAAGAAGTTAAACGTGACTTGGTTCAATTCTTTAGGCAAGCTGTTGATTCTATCCCCATGGTTTATATGGAGATTTTTTTCTTTACATTTTTCATGGATTGGTTAGGAATGACCCAAAACACAAGAGATCAGGGATACAAGAGATAGAAATGAAAACTAAAAGATATAGTGCAACTACAGATTGTATATATGTGTGTGAGGTTGTTTGTTCATTTTGTTGGTGATAGGGTAAAAAAAAATGTGATGCTTTAACACATATTTGAGACACATTTTTACCCTAGAATAAAGGTGACCAAGAGGGTTAGATTTCCCCTTTCCCTTTCTCCCTTCCTCTTTCTTTCTTTCTTTCTTTCTCTCATCCTCCTTTTTGGAAAAGAGCCAAACGTACAAAGAAATATCATCAGGTCACTCTTCTTGATCTTGTTAATTTAGAAAATGGAACCTCAGCTAAAGATGTTATTAACTAAATGCCAATCCATAGCATGCAAAATTCCTTGGATCCAAACTTCAAAAAAAGAATGGAAGATGTCATGTGAGTGAAAGAAATCATGGAATTTTTAAAGGCCTAAATGGATCTTACTAGAGTTTTATTGCTTCCACAGCGTGCTTCACAATATTTTAATTTAAGTTACAGTATGCATGACTTTGCAACATAAATCTCATTGGTTAAGAAGCTGGGGGGGGGCAGAGAAGAATAAGAGATGAGAAAAAAGCTTGCAGTAGGAAAATTGTAATTTGCAAAATTTAAAAATTCTTGGAACCTTTGAAGTGAACACCCAAAATCTATTCTGTCTTGTGATTTTTTTTTAAAGATTTTATTTATTTATTTGTCAGAGAGAGAGAGAGAGAGAGAGCACAGGCAGACAGAGTGGCAGAGGGAGAAGCAGGCTCCCCTGTCTTGTGATTTTATCATCAAACCTCTTATTTTTTCATTTCTGTTGCTAATTAAAATTTTAACTAAAGAATAACACAGTAAAGTGTCCAACTCCTAAACATTCAACTTGGTGAATTTTGTGTGTATACACACACACATGTGCGTGAACATGCACACGCACACACACACACACACACAACACCTGTATAGCCACTACTTAGGTCAAGTTATGGAACACTTTTGTCATCCTAGAAAACTCCTCCATGCTTTGTTTCCCATCAATACTACCCTCCCCCCAACCTCTGTTCTCATTTCTGTCACCATAGATTAGTTTTAAATGTTCTTGAACTTCATATCAATGGAATCATACAGTGCACATGCCATCTTTTGTTTGACTTCTCTTACTGATCAGTATGTTTTTAAGACTCATCTGTTCAACTTTTATTTATAAGACAATATACATGGTAAGTCATTTTATATTGGTCAAGAAGAGGAGACAGACATTGGAAAGTTTTACCTTACTCTGAAATTAAAGACAAGCAAAATTAAAAACAAACACTCTTTCTCCCCCCAAACTCCAACCCCCGCCAAAACACATCATTATCAACCAGAGGACGTACTTTTACGATTACAAGTAAGTTCATAAATACAATGAAGTGTTTTAATTGGAGAAACTATTAGGTACATCATTTTCTATGCGCAGTTGTGGGTACATGTAAGGAGAGCAGAAGCCATAAGCTGCTTTGGTAATTGGATTCTATTTCCTACTTGCCATTTTAGCCCCTAATACTAGTAGTAAGTACTTTGGGCCTCTTCACAAAGAATGGCGTGAACTTGAGGGGAAAAGTGAATCACATCTAGTTTGTTCTACCTCAGACATGCAAGTACTTAATGTAACAGCCTGTCAAGTGTGCTTTGAATTCTGTTTGGAGTAAAGTGTTCATTTTGCAACTAACTTAGCAGTCTGTACTGTTTCTATGGATCATTATACAGGCCAGTTAACGTTGACCATAGAAAAGCTCTTCTCTAGAAATAAAAGAAGCACAGGAAACGTGCAGAATTATGGTTATCTTGCTGTCTCCCAGTATCCCCAGTGATGCAGCCACAATGCCAGCTCTCTCATGAATTCAACCAGAGACAACCCGTGCTCCCCTCCTCCAGTAAAAACAAGACAGTGCAGCTAGTAGGACTTTTTTCCCCAGGAAGGGCAGGAAGGTGTGATCATGTTTGTGCCATGGGAGAAATTATGAGCCCAAATGGAAGTGACTGAAGTGAGGTTTTGATTGCTTATTACTGGATGTTGGTAAATATGAAGTAGAGAAAACATATTTTTGTGAACTTGAACCTAAAAATGAATATAAAATAAATCTTGAAGTTCATAGCCAGGAAGATAGTTTGAAGACAAAAGTCATCCCTGCTGAATTACCGTAGTACCAGTCATATAAACTGAACCACTAATTTCTGAAAATAAGAAAGAGAACTATGCATTTAAAATAAAAAATAGCAATGATATTCATTGCTGGTGAGGAAGCAGAGAAACTGGATCTCTCATGCATTACTGGTATGAATGTCAAATGGTAAAGTTACTCTGGAAAACACTTTGTCAGTTACTTACAAAACCTAATATGCACTTACAGGACAGCCCAGCAACCATACTCCAGAGCATTATCCCGCAGAAATGAAAATTTATGTTCACAGGAAAATCTGTACATAAATGTCCATAGCACCTTTATTTGTTATACAAAAAAGGAGACAATCTGTACTTCCTTCAATAGGTGAAACTCTGGGATGTTCACACAACCAAATACTCAACAACAAAAAGGAATAAACTCTTGATGCATGCAACAAACTGGATTTTAAAGGCATCATTTAGTGGAAAAAGTCAATATCCAAGGCTACTTACTGTATGATATTTGTAGAACATTATTGAAGTGACAAAACTGTAGAGATGGAAACAGGTTGGTGGTTACCAGGGACAGGGAAATTAGGGAATGGTCCATATATAAAAAGGTAGCAGGGGAGGGGTCTTTTATAGTGCTGGAAGAGTTCTGAGCCCTGAGTGTTGCGGTGGGATACATGAATCACTGTGTGGACTAAAACTAGAGAGAACTAGGCACATTAACACACATATGTACCTACATACAAATGAATGCATATGAAAAATGAGGAAAATAGAATAAGTCTCCTTAAAATGTACAACCTACTTAACAGTGTTAGACAATGTCACTTTCCTGGTTTTGATATTGTACTGCAGTTACATAAGATTACATACATTCCTTTGGAGGAAACTGAGTGAAGGGAATCTAGAACTCCATGTGGTATTTTTGCAACTTCTTGTGAGTCTATAATTTTTTCAAAATAAAAAGTTTAAAAAACCAGTGATGAATAAGTAACCAGTCAGTATTTCATTGATAGAACCATCTGATGTGACAAGGGCTTTCATTGGTTGATTTCTCATAATTAATTATGGCAATGACTTTGGCCCTGTCCTCCCAACAGGTATTTGATAAGTGGTATTTGAAAGACAGATCACTTTAAATTACATTTTTATTTTTTTTAAGATTTTATTTATTTATTTGACACACACAGAGAGAACACAAGTAGGCAGAGAAACAGGCAGAGAGAGAGGGGGAAGCAGGCTCCCCGCCAAGCAGAGAGCCCCATGCAGGGCTCAATCCCAGGACCTTGGGATCATGACCAGAGCGGAAGGCAGAGGCTTAACCCACTGAGCTACCCAGGTGCCCTTTAAACTGCATTTTCTATTGATTGGTCCAATGATGAAAACTTTTTGGATCATAAACATTTTTGCCCATTTGTTAGACAGACTAACATTCTTTGAGGATGGATTTGATTTTTCACAAATAGCCAAGTGTCAGTGAGAGTCAAATATGGTGAGTAAAACAGATGACCAAGTTGGGTCAGATAGGGTTTTTTGGCAAAACCAAAATGTTGCTGAAGATTTATCATCTTGTATAGAGTAGTTACAAAAGGAAAATTCTTAACATGTTCTTCAGAATGATAGCATCATTGGTATCCGTGTGGCCTCCCAGAGTGATTGCCTAGAAGGAAACACTCATTTGCATACATGAATTCCTGTAAAGGTTTAGAAATTTTGCCTCATTTCTAGAGTCAGCCTTTAAGAATGGTTCTTGGAAATGTGTGCCTTATTTTGGAAATAGTATGTTAAGCAAGATATTGAGTGTTTAAAGAGTATCACTTATTAATCTCTTTCTAAGCAAAGCAGTATATGTTACCTTACCTGTTTTGTATTTTTAAACTATCGCAAGTGAATTATGTACTAACTTTAGACATGGTTGTTGCTTTTTTACTCCCTCTACCAAAGCATAAGGGTGACTCAACCAATACTAACACCAGTCAACAGACTGGTAGTTCACTTGTTACCATTGGTAATGAGTGTGTTCAACAGTTGCATAATTACAGCACTTTTTTTTAAGATTTTAAAAATTTATTTATTAGAATGTGTGAGAGAGAGAGGGATCAGGAGCAGGTGGGAGGGATAGAAGAATAAGCAGACTCCCCATTAAGCAGAGAGCAGGTTGTGGGACTCAATACCAGGATCCTGGGATCCTGACCTGAGCCAAAGGCAGATGCTTAACTGACGGATCCACCCAGATGCCCAATTACAACACAGTGCAGACCTTGGTCAGGAGGTCTGGCCCGACTATCTCTATGTGGACTATAACATAAAAGGAATCTAAATTCCTAGTGTAAGCAGACCAAATCATGAGTGATTGGATTTCAGACAGACTTTGAGTTCGGATGCCAATGTTTTAACCATGGTGCTTGTTCTTTTTCTTGAATGCTTTACTGCTTTATTATTTTATTTCCACTAGGAATTGTGGAGTTCTAAATATTATTAGTGGTTTACCACTTTTACACACATGTATCCTATTATTTTTGGAGATCTGTATGTGGAGAGAGAGACTGGCTTCTTTTCTTCATCTATTCATCTACCTGCTTTCATAGATGGGCTCCCCACTTTTTAAATAAGCCATAAGGGGGGTGCCTAACTGGCTCAGTGGATTAAAGACTCTGCCTTTGGCTCAGGTCATGATCCCAGGGTCCTGGGATTGCGCCCCGCATTGGGCTCTCTGCTCAGCAGGGAGCCTGTTTCCCCCTCTCTCTCTATCTGCCTCTCTGCCTATTTGTGATCTCTCTCTTTGTCAAATAAATAAATAAAATCTTAAAAAAAAAAATAAGCCAGAAGGGACCACATAGAATCTAAGGGTCTTGAGCAGAAGAACCAGATCATGGGTATCTGACAAAAATGTGGATTTATGATAGAAAAATCCCTAGTAATTAATATTAAATTTTTATTCACTTTTTGATTTGCCTGAAAATAATTCATTATCTTAAAAATAAAGTAACTTAAGACTTGTTACTTTGCTCAATTTGACCAGAAATTCTTGAAAAAAATTATAAACATTTTCATTTAAAAATTCAATGAAATACATGAAAAATTAGTAACAAACTAAAACTACTTCCTGTTAAATGCCTATAAAACGTCAAAACTTGGGAATTTGTTGCCAGATTCTTGGGTCTACATAGCATTATAAGCATAAAATAGCATAAGAATTGAAGAAAGTATAAATAAAGATTGTGTTAAAATATGATACTATAACTAAAACAAATGATCAAGGGAAACCAAAGACCTGTACTTGATTGTTCATTCATTTATTCATTCTTTATTTAGTGGGCACCTGCTGTGTCCAGGCATGGTGTGATGAGCTATGGATACAGAGAAAAATAAGTACTGGGTTGGGGATGGGTGGAGAAAGATATGTACACTAATTAAAAATATTATATGGTGTGTTTTAATAAAAGTGTGAGCTGATTAGTTGAAGATCACGAAGAAAGAAATAACTGTGTCTCGAAGGGCCAGGGAAGCCTCTCCAGAAGAGGGAATGCTCGACATGACAAGAAGGAAGAAAAAGGGGCGCCTGGGTGGCTCAGTGGGTTAAAGCCTCTGCCTTCAGCTCAGGTCATGATCCCAGGGTCCTGCATTGGGCTCTCTGCTCAGCGGGGAGCCTGCTTCTCCCCCTCTCTCTGCCTGCCTCTCTGCCTACTTGTGATCTCTGTCAAATAAATAAATAAAATCTTTTTAAAAAAAGAAGGAAGAAAAATTTTACATGGGAATAGAATGTATTAAAAAATAGCAGGGTGAAAGAACAAAATGTTTTCAGTGAGCAGGTAAATGAATACTGGAACCTCATCACACGGAGTGCCCAGTATACACAAATGTTTATAAAGTACTCAGCAGATACTCCTAGTCTGATCACCACGTGTGAAGTTTCTTTGGCTGTGCCTGGAACCATTTTGGATGTAAAGTGAGGGTAAAGGTGGACAAGGGGTCCTTTCAGTTGAGTTATGTGGTTAACTGTTGAAGTATATTTAACCCTTCCAGTGTATTTCTATTATTTTTGACTCCAACATGGAAAAAAATTTTATGGGATATGTAACTTTCTGAATGGCAAAAGGAGAGGAAGATTGGTGGTTTTAGGGACGGGTCTCAGACATGTATAGTGTGTTTTTAATTTCCATCCTGATAAAGGTGGAGAGGGATAAAGAGGTAGAAGTTGAGACCACTAGCTGGGCCAGCTGGGAAAAGTGAAAAAGATAGTGAATGAGGCATAGGGAGAACTAATTCTGATGATTCACAGTGGTGCCACTTACAGCAATTCATCATGCCCTTCCCCTACTCAAGTGATAACCAACATCTTCTCTGTGCTGTGGTACCAAATTTTCAATTCCTGCCAGACAGATTCACTTAAAAGCCTCAACCTTTACATTTCTAAGATCAGCATCCTTTTGTAATTGGCTTCCCTTCTTGACTGCTTTACTTCCATCCATTGTGTTCCATTTTCCTATTAATCCAGGCTTAACATTTTCGGAATCAACTTTTATTCCTTCATCACCTTAATTCTCCCATCTGGTCATTTGCCATGCTTAGTCAGTCCTTCCCTTGCTAAGACTTGTCTTTTCTCCCTTCTCCACTCCCACTGTCATAATCAGAGATCGGGTCCCTATTGCCCTGTGTCTGTGCCACTGATATATTTTTCCCTCTCTGGTCTCCTTGTTGCCAAATCCCCATGGTGCAATATACACTGCAGATGAACTCCTCAAAAACCTCTTAATCATGTCACGGTGCTGCTCAAGAAGTGTTCTTTATTGGCTATGTGAAGAAGTAGTAAGTTTACCTTATGTTCAAGACCTTTCACACCTGGGTCAAAATAACTGTCCCAGCAGATACTGTAATTTTCCTGCTTTTTGATGATGTTATTCTCCGCACCTGTAATATCTATTCTTCTTCTCTTTGTAGTCCCCATCACATAACCCAGCTGAGATGTCACCCCTCTGCGTGACTACTACTACAATGGGAGTACTATTACTACATAGTTAATATGCATGGCGCACTCTGTGCTAAGTGCTTCCCTAAATATTATGTGACTTATTTAATTCTCACAAGCATCCTATGAGGCGACATCCCTGTTTTTCACAGAGGAAAACTAAAGCATGGAAAGGTTAAGCAATTTGTCACTGTCATATATCTGTAAGTAGATGACCTGGATAGGGTTCTGATTCCAGAGCCTGGGCTCCATTACTCTTCCTTGTCCCCAGTGAGGGACTTGTCTCTCTACACCTGAAGAATTTATTATTAGTACTACTTAACCGGCATTAATTCTATAGAAGCTTTTGGGAAGTGTCCACCATTAAGTGTCTGTTATGTTTTAAGTTGCTTAAAAGTGTGGCCTTGCCTCCTAACTCTTTGTTTTTCCATAATACCTTGTACATAATTATCATCCAATAAATATTTTTTGGCTAATGGTTAAGTTGACCAATCTACTAGGGGAATAATCTGGGTAAAATAATTTGGAGTTGTTTAGCTTTGTCTATGAGGCCAAACAGTAATGGTAAGAAACTGCCATAATATTTAGCCTAATGGATCTACCCTGTTCAACTGGAGTGGTAGAGTTATAGAAACCCATTCCCCCGGATATCTGACATTTGTACTGCTGTGTTGGATGACTATGACTTTTGGTCATAGACAAGGGTAGATGTAACTATCATCTCCATTTACCTGATGTGAGGGAAGACCTCTTATTTTAACTCCTGGTACATGACTTTTGAAAGGCCTTTCCATTGGAATTGAGTGTACTTCTCTTCATACTTTCATTTATTTGATTGCCAAAAGTTAATTTTTTACTTTATCTTAATTTATTCATTTGAGAGAGAGTGAGAATGAGAGAGATCACAGAGGGAAAGGGAGAAGCAGACTCTCCACTGAGCAGGGAGCCTGACAGGGGGCTCAATCCCAGGAGCCTGGGATCATGACCAGAGTTGAAGGCAGATGCTTAACCAACTGAGCCACCCAGGTGTCTCAAGTTGTATTTTCTTTTGTATTGCTTACTTTCACATGTGTTTTTTACTGACACAGCTAACTTACAGTAAGTCAATGGGAGGATTGGAATACCTCTCATTTTGGCCTTTTCTTCAGCATATGGCCGCAAAGTTGCCAAAGGAGAGCCATACTCTTAAAAATTAAAGTATATGTAGTACGGGTAAGCTCTGTTATTTATATCCATAGAAATCTGGGAAAGAGGTGTCAAATTACAACTGTTCATTTTCCATATTCACCATCCATACACCAAAGAGGCAGTTGAGGTCTTAAGCATTACTACCTGGAGGTATCATTAGACACATTATTATTGTGCTATAGGAAACAGGACACTATCACCAATACAATTACATGGGGTTGTTGAATTAACTGTTCACATTAATAAAATCAATACATCATATAAATAATCAGAACGATTCTTTGGGAGAATTACCTACTATGATAATAAGAATCTACTCACTCTGTACATTAACAGTTGACAAGTACATTTGTTGGCTATATTGTATGCTCTTCTGTCTACTTCCTGAAAATGCCCAGCCTGTCTGAGGGCATACCTCTGGATTCTCTAACATTTTTTTTTAAAGATTTATTTGTTTATTTGAGAGAAAGAGAGAGTTGGGGAAAGAACAGAGAGAAAATCTTCAAGCAGGCTCCCCACTGAGTGCAGAGCCTGGTGCGGGGCTTGAACTCATGACCCATGAGATCGTGACCTGCACTGAAACCAAGAGTCAGCCACCCAGGTGCCCCTGGATTCTTTAACATTTATGGAAAACCTAAGATATACAAGACATTATGCTAAGCACTAAGGGGAACGCAAAGGAAAGTGAGGGTGGAGTAACATTTATTATACATCTGCTCTGTCCTGGGAAATTTTTGCATCCAATCACTTTTAATTTGTACATTAAACCAATGAGATAGGTGTTTGGCCTCTTACACTAGGAAATAAGGGCTCAGAGAGGTTAAGTAACTTACTTGAGGCCACACAAGTACTAAGGATCAGAGCTCAGGTTTGAACCCAGATCTTCCAACCCCCCAGTCTATATTCTTTCTATAATCTGTGGAAGCCTCCCAAAGATGATGAGTTTGAGAGGATGTAAAATAAATCAAAGGGACACAACTGTGGCGGAGTGGAGATTTTGCCACAGCATTCTATGGCTATGAGGACAACTCACTTTAGAGTTTGCATTCATGCTAGAAGGACTAGAATATATAATTAGCCTTATTAACCTCCTCACACTTTAGGAGTATACCTGTGGCCATTAAAATCTTTTTGCTTTTGAGAGTAGGTACAGAGTTCAAGAAGAACCTTCTTAGAGAATCAAGGTATTTGAACAGTCTGGCATTTAAACAACTAAATGATTTTTTTTTTAAATTGTGGATTAGCTGTTTTGAAACCTTACTCAAGTAAACTAGTTCCCTTTGGTTCCCAAACCTACAAAGTACTGGCCTGTGGAGTTAGGAGCATGAGGTCCACTATATTGAAAACTTTAAACCCAAGATACAGAAAAACCAAAATAAACCTCTTCTGGATATGCCATATGAGGTACATTGTAACATGTCTCCTGGTTTATGTTGCAAATCACCATCATTACAAAACCATCAGCAGCCATGAGCAGGCTGACAAGATGGGCAGACCGTTGCATCATTGAAATCTAGGTCTTGTAAGAGAGAAATTGGGAGATTCAAATCAGCTCTGCTGCCTTGATTTTAAGGGCAATGTTTCTCAAACTTTAGCGTGCTCAGAATCACCTAGAGTCAACTAGAGTTTTTGATTCAGTAGGTCTGAATCAGGCCTAAGAATTTGTAATTACAGCAAATTCTCAAGTGATGCTGCTAGTTCAGGAATCACACTGAGAGAATCACTATTCAAGAGTATGAAGTGGGCCAGAGGATACAGGCAAAGTAGACCCGTTCTAGTCACCCGGAATATGTAGGCAGCTTCTGACTTGGCTCCCAATGATCTAATCCCCCAAGTGACTTGCTTCCATCAAAGAGAATGCAGCAAAAGTGATGGGATGCCAGTTCCATGGAAGACTGTGTCTTCCTCTTGCTGGCAGGTTCTCTCTCTTGTTGGTTTTCTCTCTTGCCCCCTTGCTTGCTCATTCTCATGCAACCAGATGACATGCTGTGAGATGATCTGCAGAGAGGCCCATGTGGGGAGGAACCGAGGGAGGCCTCTGGCCATCATCCCTGTAGGAACGGAGGCATCAGCCCACCAAACAGCAAGGTACTGTATCCCACCAACAACCATGTGAATGAGCTAGGAATTGAATCCTTCCCGCTCAGGCCTTGAGCTAATGGTAGCCACATGAGAAAGCCAGAGCTAGAGGGTTCACTTAAGCTGTGCTTGCAGTCCTAACCTGTAGAAACTGCAAGATAATAAATGTTGTTCTAAACTGCTAAGTTTGGAGGTAATTTGTTATGCAGGAATAGATTGCTAATATAAGTGACTTCTTGCCCTTGCATGAGATACTAGCTGGGTGGAAGGACAAGATGTGGGAGAGAGACTGTGCCTTAGCATGAGTGATGAGAACCTTCCTGTGCATAGAGGTATGCTGGTTCTGCACAAGGTCACTGCAAAAGTCTCTATTTCCATTTTTTTAATTGTTCATTTTGTACTTACAGTATCATCTTTAAATGAGAGTGTTTATTCAAATAGCGTATTGCTTATTCTCAGAAGTTCTCTTTTTGCACTCTAAGACTAGCTGTATGAAAAAGGAAATGCTAACGGAGTAAACAAAAATCCTATCTGCTAGTTTGTAATGTACCTGCACACTTTGGCATCTAAGGATCACGAGTCTTACACATTGACACCTCTTTGAAGCTAATACCTAGAGGCAGATAAGAGCTGAAAAAATTCTCAGGTCTAACATAACACTTACATGTAAAGTAAATGACCAAAAGGAACATTTCAAAACCATATGGTTGTAAATGCTGCTGTGTATTATTTAGGTAGATTTTAATTTTTAATTTTTAATTTTTTTTCCTTTGAAACAGATCAAAGGAAATATTTTTAATGTCCATTTTGTCAACATATCTGGAGACAATCTATTAATGCAGGTCAGTAATAGAATTCTATCATAAAAGACAAATAGATTATAGGGTGTTTTTTTTTTCTTTTTCCATGACTACATGACTTTTGTGGATTAAAATCAGGATGATTTAAATATTAATAGATTAATTTATGTGGAGGAAAAGTTACAAATCATTCACTTAAAAATTGGCTTAGTGCCCACATTCTGGAGGCACACCAGGGAGAGTTGTAGCTGCACAGCTAATGTCTACACACAGTGAATTTCTGAACATAATTTATGTAGATGAAGTGTGCAGAATGTTTTTATTTGTTCTACATCTCAGTGTCTCACCTCTGCATGAACTTCCCAAACCCAGATCTACTCCAAATACTCTTACTCCCCTTCTCCACACTTCCCTCCAACGTGTTTGCTTTGGCAACTTTCATGTTCTTACAAACAATTCTCCCAACGAAATCAATCACTCTTGCACCCAAAGAGAAATACTGTGCACTCAGTGCGATGACAAAATGAAACATGTTTGAGGCAAACCATGTGTTCCCGCATGTCCGGAATTATGCTATTTGCTCAAGGAACATGTTCCTAATGTGTTTGGCTTCTGTTACCCCTTGTGATTGCAACTTTCATTGTCTTTTGGAATTTATGATTTCAGAAGCAACTGCTTGGACTCATTTAATGGGACGCTTTTGGAATGTGAAGCTGAGGGGAATTCACTGGGCGACGTCATTCTGTTCTCCTTTCTAGGCAAGTTTGGCCCATAGAAGGGCATCTGATGTTTGAGGAATTCTGGGGGATTGATCCTCTTTTCCATTTGGAACCCTGGAAAAGTGGCTTATCTAAATGACAGGGATCTGTCATGATCTGAAATCTCTTCAGTTCATCAATCACATTATCTGGGAAAAAATACTTTCTAGTGGTAGAGTGAGAAACGTCATTTTAGAAAAGAATTTTTCCACGGTGCTTTCCTTGGAGGTACCCAGGGTACTTGACCAGGTTTGCTCCTTAACGTGACAGCATATTTATTTAGAAGGGAAGCACCAGTATTACCAGTTTCATTTCATAGATTTGAGACCCATGAGCTAATCAAGACCTTGGCCCTGTTCTTTTTTCTCTGATTGATGGATATCCAACCCTTACTCCAAGGACTGATATAGGAAGAGGTCATTCCCAGACCCACTGGGCATTTTAACTGGGTTTCTGCACTCTCCTCCCTTGGAGCTCTTCAGGAAGCCTTGGGTTCATTTCCTGCTCCATTCCACCTACCTACTGGGGGCCTTGGGAAACTCAGTTCCTTGTAAGCCTAATTCTTTTTTCTGTATTTCATCAGTCTTAAATTTTCTAGAATGACAAATGGAGTAAGTAAATTTTTCCCACCAGTCTGGTGTTTAATACATTTAAAAAAATTAAAGCTATCAATCATCATTGCAGCAAACAGAATGACACAGGCTCAGGGAAGGTGCACAACAGTGATGGAAAATACCTTAGTTTTAAAATGGGGAGGAGACAAGATTTAGTATGTTGTAAAGACCGGAATATAGTTTTGTTTTTTACCCAGTAAGCAAATGTTCAATACTCCCAAATTTTAGGCTCTTTTTGATTTCAGGGGAGTTGACATAAAATATTACATTATCATCCTCTACAAACATCTGGAGGGACACTGTGTGCTTAAGAAGGGGCTTATGTGACAGTACACTGGTGAGAAGCTCAGGCTTAGGGGCCCAATGGCTTGAGAACCAGGTCTGCCACTTTCTAACCTGGTGAATAAGCTACAAACCTCTCTGAGACTTAGTCTTCTCATTTGTAAAAGGGCATTCATAATACCTACCTCACAGATTTATTGTGAATGTTGTATGACATGATGCATGACAAGCACTGGTACAAGAGACAGGCCAAATCAAGGGTACCTGCTGTCATCATCATCTCACTACTGTTATTGCTATGATTTTCCAGTTAGGCACACATAGTATAACTAATCCAAAAAACAACAACAACAACAACAAAAAAACACCCCGAAAAACAAACTAATCCAAAGTAGCTTATGCTAGGAAATAAGGATGGCAGAAGTAAGTGCTGTATGAATTTTAATGGAGGAATGACAGGTTTTAAAGAAGGGAAACAGAAAACTTCAAGAGGGAGGTGGGTACTTTGTAGGGTCTCGGTCTGTGCCTTGAAAGGAGGGTGGCATTTGCCACCCAGTGTCCCATCCCACCGGTTCTCTAGTTGCATGGCACTAACATGGTAGGGCCTCCATGTTGGGTATGAAATGTTTGCGTCCCCTCAAGTTCATATGTCAAAGCTCTAACCCCTAATGGGATTTAGAGGTGCGGCCTTTGGGAGATAATTGGGTTTAGAGGAGGTCTTGAGGAGCACCCCTCCTTTCCCCCTGTGATGGGTTAGTTTCCTTATAAGAAGAATAAGAGACTAGAACTCACTGTCCATGTCCATGTGAAGACACAGAGAAGTCTGCAAGCTGGGAAGGGGACTCTCACCAGGAAATGAATCTGCTGGCACCTTGATCTTGGACTTGCCAGCCTCTAGAACAGTGAGAAGTAAGTGTCTGTGGTTTAAGCCACCTGGTCTAGCATCTGACCATGACACTCTCACATGGAGTGAAAGCGGGGCATCAGAAGCCTCAGCTTGGGCATAGGAACAAACCACCTCCAGATAGGCACTCTTCTTGGTTTACTGGATGTCCTGGCACTGAGCTGATGTCTTTTTCTTGGCTGGCAGGAGCAAGGTGTTATCTTTTGCCTGGGGTCATTGAATAAAGGAAATTCGAGTTGGAAATATTGAAACTCATTCTCTGATTCTGAAAAATTTAAGTTCCTCAGCTATGATTTTTTTTTTCTTGATTCTCTGAAACCTACTTTCCTTAGTTCCTTCATCTCTGCCAACCAGTTTCAAAATAATATAGAGTGCAGGCAATTTTTATTAGTGCTGTTTTCTTTCATTTTCTGTTTAAAATTCAGGGTCATGGATTTCTTTGATCAAAAGAAGCCACAAGCTCTTTTCACACTTCTTTGGAGACACAGATAATTTAACTTTGATTTGGGGAGTATTTGGCCCAACTTAATGACAGGTGGCAACTGTCATTAAGTCATTAAGATCAGGACACTTAATGACCAGTGTAAACCAAGCAAGTGAAGTGCAGGAGAGAAGGGAGACTGTTGTAATTCTCCACATCAATTCAGTTATGGCTCCCCAAACTGGGAAAAAGCTCTAAGAGTACAAAGGGAGAAGTAGGTTGATGGCTCCTAACAGTTTATTTTGCTTTCACTATCCTAGTATTCTCTTTGCTTTTGAAAACTACCTGACTGCATGGTCAAATGATACTTAGCTTAGGATTTCTAGAACCTTAAGGATATTTTTCTTCTGTGTATACATTCCAACCAGGCCGATATCATCTTGCACTTGGGAAGTCTTCTTTTTCATGGTGGACAAATTTGCTTTCTGCTTCTCTGATCCAACTTCATGTAAATCTGCTCATTTACACTTTCTACAGGCACTTCTTGGGGGTGATACCCTACAGACCACCCCCCACCTAGTGGTGGGGGTGGGCAGAGGTGCTGAAGAGTCTTTTCTAGGAAGCACTCTCAAATGGATTTTTTTTTAAAAAAAGTTTTATTTATTTATTTATTTGAGAGAGAGAGCAAGAGAGGGAACACAAGCAGGGGGAGTGGGAGAGGGAGAAGCAGGCTTTCCAGCAGAGCAGGGAGCCTGATGTGGGGGTCCATCCCAGCATCCTGGGATCATGAACTGAGCCCAGGGCACGACTGAGCCACCCAGGTGGTCCTCGAATGGGTTGCTAAATTGTTCAGGTTAACCATTAGGAGTTCATGCCAGAGAGCCCATTTTATTAGCTACTTAAGTTCAATTTCTTAATTACTGCTATGAATTAGGATATTTCAACCCAGTTCTCAGTCAACAGCATTTTAAAAATTACAGTCTGGTATTTTTGCAGGTATCTTTACAGTCCGAGGTTGTTTATTATGAACTCTCATTTGTCCATTTTCAAACTTGACTTGAGGTAACCTTTCATGACTTTTTCTAGATAGTAGCTAGTGGTTCTGCAATGACTTGAATGAAGTAGATGGTTTAATCAATATTGAGTAGACTCAACGACTTTATTTCAGTAAAGTTAAAAGTGAGCTTGCTCCGGTATTGGAAGGAAGAAAAAAGAGGTAGGAAAGACTGTTAGCAGGTTAGAAGGTCTATTGAGATAGATCTTGTGTTAATCCGGTTTTGTTTGTGTTTACCCTGGAATCCCTGAGCGTTGGCCTTCCTTTAAGATTGGGACATTTCCCTCTACTTCCCCTTTAGTTGCTTCACTAGGAGGGGCGTGCGTTCCTCTTCTCATTCAGCCCAAACATAATATATGAAGCCTCCTGTCCTTTGGTGGTGGTGGTGGGGGTGGGGGTGTGTGTGTACATGTGGTTGTGTTCTAAACTCCATCTGCGGAAAGATGGTCTTGGGAAAGCTTCTTCCTCAGAGCGAGTGATCTCTGGCGCGCAGATTCAATAAGCCCAACCGCACTTGGCTGCGTCACAAACCTAATACGGCAGCCCATATTGTTGCTCGGGAAGTCTCCAGCCAAACCGAGTTCTTGTAAAAATAAATACTCATCAGCAAATATTTTGATTAGTTAAAAATGTTCTAAATGGCTAACCCCTCGCTCCCCTGCTCCCCAACGGCGCGAGGGCGGAGAAGAGTGTCCCCCACCCCACCAGTCCCCCTATCCCCCCATCCCACCGCTCCGGGGACTGGGGGCCGGAGAGACTCTCCCTCGGGGCCCCGCGCGGGTCGGGTCACTGCGCCCTGCCGCGCCTCTGCGTGCCCAGCCTCCGCTGGGCTAGGGGCTCGCTCAGCCTCTGGGGCGCGCGGAGCCGGGGGCCTGCGGGCCGCGAGCCGCTGGCAGCAGGCGGCCTCGCCCTCCCCGGGGCCCGCGGGCGTGGCTGGCTCCGAGCCGCCACAACCTCGCTACCCTTCCTTGCCTTCAGCTCTTTATTAACTCCCCGGAGCAGCGCGGCTGCGGCCGCGCCTCCTGCGCCCCGGTGGTCTGGCTCCTCCGCGCGGCGCACATGCTAAACAGATTAACATGCCTTGGCTGACCCACGCTTCGCAACCCTCGGATAGGGTTTCTGCAGCTCCATGTGGAAATTAACCTAGCTGTACCCGTGGTCAGCTGCGCCCGGCCGCTCCTGCGCCGGCCGGGCAGTCCAAACAAACTCAGGCCGCTGGCTCCCTTTGTTACTCTTGGTCCCCCTCCCCCACTCCGGGCCAAATATTTATTGGAGAAGAGGTTCTCCCCTTTGGCCGAAGGTGGGGCGCATTTCTGAGGGCTCTTTATTTGCAAATGATTTTTGGCAGGAGCGGGCATCTTTCGGAGGGGGTGGCAGGGCACCCAAACTCCACGACTGGAGGTTTTCTAGGCCTCCGCAGGCGGGAGCTGTTTATGTTTGCACGGGGCACCCTAGTCCTGGTCATTAAAAAGACACGCACAGTCTCTGTTTTGCTTTTATTAACAGAGTCTCTGTTTAATACGGTTGTTGGTTGTTCGCTTTGTTCTGGGGCACATTTAGGCCCTCACCTCCCATCCTCCCCTTCAGTTATCATCCAGTGAGCAAAGTGCTGTGATTCTTCTAGGGTTTCTTTCCTACTTAGAGCAGCTGAAAAGGCCAGCACCCAGGCTGGGGGTGGGGGTGGGGGTACCAACCTGACGTTAAAACCAAATCACAGCGCATCTGCCTCTTAGTTGCTACCTCTCCCCTGAACCGTGGGACTCTAAGGATTACTCATTGAACTTTGGTTCACTTGTTAAGGATCTCTTTCTCTTTATCCTATATTCATATTATGATTAATATAACCACAGTTGGGCTTTCACTAGGTATAGATTGGAGGTGTGGGTGTCCGTTGGTTGGGGCCGCTGTAGTGAATACTGCTGCCAGGGAGACAGAACCCGCTTTTTACGTTCCTTTCTATCTTGTACCTCGTGAAATGTCTCCATTGTTTGGGAACCACAGATGACTATTTTTGGGAACAACTGCTACCTGTGATCTGTTACCCATGGTTGCCTTGCTCAGAAACCAAAATGGGCTCAGGCCATTGGAGGGTCCCCTCTGGGCCATCATGCCACACTAGCATCTGGCAGTGTTGCTTCACTTTGCTGAGGTGGTTTGAGCATGTCCCTAAGTGTCGTTTGTCAAGGCCTGTGGCCACCACCCATCCCATTTTCCAGTCAGCCCTCACTGCAGTCCTTTGCCATCCTGGCATCAAAGAATTATGTGAAACTCTCAGGGGGTCCTGATCAAATTGTGATAGTAGCATCTATGTGGCAGGGCCAGAGTGGGACCACAGTCATCGAGAAGGTTGGACACAGCCGTCCCTCAGCAGATCACCACTTGCCAGCCCACTGAGTGACACGCTGACTCTGTTGATTCATTTTGTCCGTTCTTTCAAGTAGTGTGTTTCTTGGATGTAGGGGCACGTTCCTGAGGCAAAAAGCTTTTGAAGCTGCAGAGCTTCCAGAAAAATAATCAGGAACCAACTGGCGGCACATTTTAGGGCTTTCAGTCTGACGCAGAGGAGATGAACTAGAATTGGCACTGATAATACGCCCCCAGCTAAGAACTGCATTGAAACTAAACTATAAATAAATGTGCTGAAGAACAGGGAAATCATGGCACCCCTACTCCCACCCCCAAACAGGCATCGCCATGGGAAACCTGCTAAGGGAAGAGGTACTGCTGAGTTTGAAAAGAAAAGGAAAAAAAAAACACAAAAAACAAAAACAGAAAAATAGGCTGGAGCTCCAAGACAACACAAGGCCTAAGTCAGTCAAGAGCCAGTGGTTCCTTTTTCCTCTGGTGATGGATAACATCTCAGAATTCCTTCCAGCTCTGGAACTGTGGTGTTTAACCAGAGGCTCACTGTGAGCCTCTGCATTTCTCTCAAGGCGGCCGGCATCTTGATTCTGGTAATCCTTTTTTTTTCTTCATCCACCCCTAGAGTCGATATTGTCCATATGGATCATGCGTGTGGGAACACACAAATTACAGCAACTTTTGTCTTTTGTCGTGAAGGGGCTGACAGGGCTGTAAACACAGGCAGCCTCCCTCCTCCAGGAATTCCTCCTCCGCCCTGTGTGGCTCTAGCCCTGTGGATAATATCATTACAGGACTAAACAAATAAACAGTCAATCCGAATCAACCAGGAGGCTTGGGGGACTGCACAGTTCCTCTCTGCAAGGATGATACAAGTAAATTTACACTCACAGCTTGGAAGTGCTCCAGCCACTATGAATAGCCGTTCAGTCTGTCAGGCAAGGGAGGAGCTGGGGCCCTGGACTGACCCCCCAGCTCCGTCTTTGCTTCACTCAATGTGAGCTTTCAGGGTTCTGTTTTCCTTACTATCCTCAACTGGGAACATCAAGGACCAGTAACCCTTTTTATGAACCCTGAGCTCAAAGAAGCAGCTTTCACTACAAAGTTAACATATGAAACCCAATGACGTGCATGAAAGGTTAACACGCCTCTGCCAGCCCGGAGCTTCCCCTTCAAACTCGATTTCCTGCATTCAGGCGGCCACGACCAACCAACTAACCGTCCATCTCCTCTGCCACAGCCCCAGCCGACAAGCCGGACGACTCACACGACAGGTATATTTTCCTTCAAGCAGAGGCACAGAAGCTGACTGTAGTCAGAGCCACAGCAACACTTACTTCTCATCCTGACCAATGAGTTAATTAATATCATTTCTTCCACTGAAAGGAGTCCGTTACGATGATCACATGAATCCTACATGCCATCTCCTTTGCCAGTGCTTAAAAACGAAGCGGTCCCATTGCCTGTCTTTACACCCGTGCCAACAGTCTCTGGGATGTGCAGGCCTCTTTTTTTGCTCGTTTTTGGCCACGAGACTTCAATTCTTTTTTAACCAACACTTTGCCTGAAACTAGAGGCTAGGTCCGTGTGTGCATACGTATGTGTGTTTGGATTTAAATTGATGAAAGAGGGCACCTGGGTGGCTCAGTTGGCTAAGTGACTGCCTCTGGTCATGATCCCAGAGTCCCAGGATCAAGTCCCACATCGGGCTCCCAACTCCATGGGGAGTCTGCTTCTCCTTCTGGCCTTCTCTCCTCTCGTGCTCTCTCTCTCTCTCTCAAATAAATAAATAAAATATTTTAAAAAATAAAAAAATAAAACGATGGAAGAGAAATACCCTAAAACATTAACAGTGGTGGTGGGATTCTATTTTTTTTTTAAGATTTTATTTATTTATTTGACAGACAGAGATCACAAGTAGGCAGAGAGGCAGGCAGAAAGAGAGAGGAGGAAGCAGGCTCTCCGCTGAGCAGAGAGCCCGATGTGGGGCTCCATCCCAGTACCTTGGGATCATGACCCGAGCTGAAGGCAGAGGCTTTAACCCACTGAGCCACACAGGTGCCCCTGGGATTCTATTTTAAAGACTTCTTTATATTTATCTGCTTTTTTCATACATCCTTGTCTCCTAATTTTGGTCCAGAAGCATATGTTATTTTTAGAGTTGGATGAATTAAGTATTGAAAGGTTTTTCAGAAACAACATTGGTCCTCTGGAGTTAAGCACTAATTTAAATTTAGCACAGCCTGTACTCAGTAAAGGTAACCCCAAGGCATAGTGTTATTGGCTTTTCTGGGTTATGTATTGGAAACCTAGGGATTAGGCATGCAGAGGTCCTGCCTATATTTATTCAGGAAGGTGGAAATGGGCCAATGGGGGGAAAACACAAGACAGAAAAACGGTAAAATACAGACATACACATACAAATAAGGCAGCATTATTTTCAACAGGTGATTTCTGGTATTTACGATGCTCTCTGGGACCCAACAGAAAACAACTCTACCTTCTCTCAGTGTCCAGAGGCCTCCACAGGTAAGCCCAGGCCTGGGCAGTATCTGTTTTACATCTTAAGCTGCAAGGGTTCTGGGTGACCACAAAGGAGTGCTATAGCATCTGGGAACTAACAAGAGGCCCATCAGACTCTGAGGGCAGGCAAGGGAGAGTGGGGACTACTTGTGGGCCCCACGTGAAAGCAGCCTCCTACAGCTTCTCTGAGGTTGCCGTTCTAGTAAAAACAAGTGGAGGAGCAAAGCAATGAGAAATGGTGCAGTGAAACCAATATAGACCTGGGTATTCCCCAGGGGCATCTCTGTCACAGACTGGCCATGAGATCCCGGGGAAAGTTACCTAATCATTCTCTGGGCCTTGGCTTCATTCTTTCAAAATGAGTTGGTTGGTCTGCTGATCTCAGGTCAAGTCTGAGTCAGCCCCCATTTCAGAGTGCATGAGGACTCCTGCTTTGTAGAGCTCTGAGAAGAAGAGTTGTCCAGGTTATGAAAAAGGAACTTTTCCTGAGGGAAAGGCCTGAAAGTGCTTCACAAGTGGGTGAAGCATCTAACTGAAGTCATGAAGCCCGTCTTCACAATCCCAACAATTTGAGGAAAGGATCACCCTCAGATCTGAAGCTGAAATTAAGTGGGAAGACTGAGTTGCTCTGATCTTTTGTTTGTAGAAAAGTTTGGAATTTTCTCCCAGGAGATATTACATCAAACCCCAGTATGTGCCAGGTATTATGTTGGGCAAGGGGGCAAGAAGGAAGAATAGATCCTACGCTCTGCTAACTATTAGTGTCCATGGAAGCCCCCAGAGCCTGACTTAGGAGACCAGTGTCTTTTGGTTAGTCTTTAGAAGTTCCACCTTGGTAGGAGAGGGCCAGTCTCCTGCAGGTTAGGAAACAAGCTATACCCTGAGCTATGCACTCACAGAGATGGACAGGGCACTGAGCAGGAGGGCGTTTTTGATGTAGCCCAAACAGGGTTTCCTTGTGCCCAGGCTGAATTTCCAAGAGAAACAGGTTACTCCAGGGATCAAGTGTGATACTTCCAGGAGAAGATGCAACTCCGGAAATGTCTCAGGTTTGGAGACACAGATGGAAATGAAGATTCACTTAGGCAGTCATTTCTAGGAGAAACCTCCTTCCAGAAAAGTCTCTCAGTTCGCACTAGTTTAATAAGATACACGATACACTCCTGAGGTACCTTTCAGTTCTAAGATTCACAACCAGCCTATCCATACAACAGCTCTTCCCTGCCTTCTTGACTCATTGGCTGGTTCCAGATCCCTGGGACTGAGCATAGTTTGGGGAAAAGGGAATGATATTTTCTTCATTCTGTTTCCTTTGTAGGTACCTGGCAGTTCCAGGAAACTTGATCTTAGAAAATCTGGATTTTCCCTTAATTATTATTTTCAAAACAGCTCTTCAATTTACAGAGGACTTCCCCACTAGGCTGCACCTATGGCAGAGACCGTTAATTGTCTCAGGATACCTGCTGCCTCTAAGATTTGACTCTTCCTTTCCATATCTGCAGCCGAACCGAGTCCAGGTTCCAGCCATCTCATGCCCAGGCTTCTAGAGCAGATCCTAATTGTCTTCCAGTCCCCAATTCAGCCAAGTGCCCACCTTCCACCACCAGAAAGATCTTCCCAAAACATCAGTTTCTTTGCAGTGTCATTTCAAAAACTCCATCGTTCCAGGGAACCATATGAAATTCCAAACAATGGACTGTACAGACTTACAAAGAAGTGGAAGGTTCATATGATCAACCTAGTATTTAGGCCGGTCTTCAAAGAACTTCACTCCTTGTGTTCCTTTTTTTATTTGCAGCTCCAGTTCTACTCAGTGATCTCTTGATGCAGTCTGTTCAGGTCTCTTAGACTCTTCTTCATACATCATCCTTCCTGCAGCAGATGGCTTGGGTAGTTCACCCTGCCTAGTAAGTTTTTCCTGTTCTTGTCAATATTATCCTCCATTTCTTTCAAGACTCCGTTCTAGACTCTCTTCCTTGTTGTGGTTCCCATGAATAATCATGTTTTATGTTCAAGGATAACTTCATTGACAGGAAGATGAAATGCTCAAAATTGATACTTATTATACTAGAATCATGTTATTTTTTCTGGATAATGTTTAAGATATTTACCTTTAATTGTGTTTTGTGGGTATGAGAAGTTAACCTTTTTCCCTGCAAAATAATAGAGCAAATTTTTTATGTCAGATTAACAAATACCACTTATATGACATCTTTCATTTATGATAACTTGGCTTTCTGTAGCATTCTCTAACAATACAGGTATCTTCTTTCCTAAATAAACTGCAAAATCTTCAAGAGCTGATTGCGTCCTCTAATTTTTAAAGCAATTCTTAATTTAAAAAATGTTTTGCTTATGATGGGTGCTTGATAAATGCTTTCTGGCTTAAATAAGCCATTAAGACCATTAACTTTTCTAGTTAGACTAAGAAAGACCCTCTCAGTGAAATGTCGCAGTTGTCTATAGAATGGGAAATGTATGAATGGCGCTGGCTGAGGTGATGTGACTCCTCCTGCCCCCCAGACACACAGAGGGACTTAACTTGAATCATTTCTTCTCACTGGTGAATGTGGTTTTAGATCTGAAAAACACTTCCTCTTTTCTTTCTTCCCTCTAACTCATCGAATTTCTTTCTTATTTGGAAGCTCCCTTGTTCATAGTATATGTTGTACCTCTGGTTTTCCATGTCTAGACTGTGAGTACTCAGATGTTGATGGATGTTTCATGAACGTGTATGTGAACAGTCAGCATGGAGTTCTAGTTCAAGTGAGAGCAAAATTCAAGGCTGATAAGTAGTAAGTATCACCACTAGAGTTTGCAGACCTTCTGGCTCAGCAGAATGACAGTGCTGTGCGTGGCCCTCACCAAGTGTTTTTCTGTGCCGCTCAAAAAGAAACTAGTTTTTTTTTTTTCTTTTTAAGATTTTATTTTTTTATTTGACACAGAGAGAGAGATCACAAGTAGGCAGAGAGGGAGGGGGAAGCAGGCTCCCTGCTGAGCAGAAAGCCCAGTGCAGGGCTCCATCCCAGGACCCTGAGATCATGACCTGAGCTGAAAGCAGAGGCTTAACCCACTGAGCCACCCAGGTGCCCCAAGAAATGAATGGTTCTTTAGACTTGCAGAAGCTCCAGTTTAGATGCCAAGTTGCCTTTGTCTCCCCTCTTGACTCCCTTTCTAGGTCTCATCCCCTACTTCTCCTGATGCCCAACCACAGGACTCAGAATACAGATGGCACGGACCTGGCAGGTTTGTTTCCTCGCTCATAAAATTTGATACAAAGGACTAACAGGAAAGAAGGAGGAATCGAGGCAGTCTCTACCTCGTGCGCTATGAATACTTAAGTATGTACCATTGTTCCCTGGCTAGAAATAACTTCAGTTAGGATGGCTTCAGTGCAACTTCTTTGGCTTTCAGATCTTTCTAATCTGGAATATGAAACAGTGTACCTCTTCCCATGACCCAAGGCATTGTCTGCGATTCTGGGAATGACAAGAATTTGACCAGAGTTTGTAAATTATTTCATGATTAGGAAACACATTCTAAGGAATATTATTTGAGTTTCTACTATTTGGTTTCATGTGGGGGAGAAAGGAATGAGGAATACCTTTAGAATGGTGTTCAAATATAAAAAAAAAGATTGTTGACCAGCTGTTCTCAATTTCACCTGAGAAGAATTAAAAAAAAAAAAAGAATGAATTTAAGAAGCACCGTGGGGAATGTAAAGCAGACTTTTCTGACACTATAGATCAGTGGGTCTTAAACTGTAGTGTGCACAAAACCCCCCATGGGAGGCGGGGTGCTAGTTTAAAATATAAGTTCCTGGCCTCTACACTTAGCCGTTCTGACTTGGTAGGTCTGGAGGGAGCCTAAGAATCTGTATTTGTAATCAGCCCCTCCCAAAGTGGAATTGGAGCAAGTGGTCCTGAGATCAGGCTTTGAGAACTGATGGGTTGGATGACTGCACAGAATGGATTTCGTAGGGGACTCTCCGAGCTTTTCTTTTATGGAACATCTCGTAAAGACATTTTGGTTCATTTTATTTCATTTCAACAGAGAAGAGATTACCATTTGTTTTAGGGAGATGTACGAGGTTGAAAGTCTCCCTCCATATTCATGTCCATCCAAATAGGCCAGAACCTTGATCTCAGACTTGGAGCCTCCAGAGCCAGAACTGTGGGGCAGAACGTCTGTTGTATAAGCCCCCCAGTTTATTGTATTTTGTTGGAGCAGCCTGGGTAGACTGATACACCTCGTCCCTGTAAAAAGAGGAGAAGGGGGGTGCCTGGGTGGCTCAGTGGGTTAAGCCTCTGCCTTCGGCTCAGGTCATGATCTCAGGGTCCTGGGATCAAGTACCGTATCGGGCTCTTTGCTCAGCGGGGAGCCTGCTTCCTCCTCTTTCTCTGCCTGTCTCTCTGCCTACTTGTGATTTCTCTCTCTGTGTGTGTCAAATAAATGAATAAATAATAATTTTTTAAAAAAAGAGGAGAAAGTCCTGTGACGATGGAGGCACCGACTGGGGTGCTGTGGCACCAGTGACGACCACAGCTGGAGGAGGCAAGCGAGAATGAGCCTTCAGAGAACAGGGCCCACTGACACTTTGGTTTTGGACTTCTAGCCTCTGGAACTGCACGAAAATCAATTTCTATTGTTGGAAGCCATGCAATTTTGGAACTTTGTGATTGCAGTCCTAGGCAATTAATGCAAGGGTTTAGATATAATCCTGCCATTAGGCAGAGAAGTAGGTGAGCTCTCAATACAGGCATTTATTGTTCTGCCGACTTATTTGCTCCTATGCTGAAGGGGATGGGTATTCAAGTGTCTGGAGCTGTCGTAAACCACATGGTGGTTTATTGGTGTTGATAGCATCCTTGCCCTAAACTGTCCCTTGAAACAACATATTTGATCCTTGAATATTTGGGACAAAGGGGCTTTTGATTTTTTATATGATTAAGGAAAAAGAGTAAATGTACTGGTTTTTGATAATAAGTAGAATATCCCAAACTTTCTAAATAGAAAATAAATCCATTTGGAGGTTGTGTTGTCAGTCGGAATAGATTGGAAGTCACGTTCTCCTCTTAAAATTCTCCAAGGTAACTTGGAGAATAAATCTCGTTTACCATTGATTTGAAGTGATGGTGATATTTTGTACAGGGAGTTTATCCACTCGGATGTGACTTCAGTAATTTGAACCTAGCAGAAAAACTCACGCAAGAAAACCGACTTTTCCTTATAAGGTATTGAGAGAACCCCCTCATTTGGGGTAGCTACTTTTTAATTGTTAAATTATTTGAATAGATTTCACTTCTCAATGCTGAAGTTTCTTTATGTTTTATGGTTGGCACTTTGGTGAACCTAATATCTGAAAAGCCATTGATTTGCTGGCATTTAATTTGCAATCTACTTCCCAGATAGGTGCTATATTATGGTGTAACATGATAGAGAAGGGGCAAAGAACTTGGATTGTTGCTGGCATATCAGTTCTTTCCGTTAATAAAACACTCAACTGAGTCATTTTCTCTGGCCACTTTTCCATTGTAAAAAACTTAAATCAAAGAACATGACTGCTTTTATTGGCAAAACAGTAGATAAATCAGGGATGTAAAAATGCAAGAAGGATTCTGTATAAGCACTATGCAGTCAACTCGCTGGGTGAAAGGTTTATTCTGTCAGTTTTCCTCTTGAGACACTTAGGTTTAAGGAAATGTTTGCACTGCTCTAGAGAAAAAGTTGGCTGTGTGTTTTTCTTTTGTGTTTAGGCCACTCTGGAAGTAATTCCTTTGGGCACAATTATCTAACATATGGTGATTTAGAAAAAACCCAAAGCAAAGGTCATTTGGATGTTTTAGACAGGAAAGAAGAAAATCCATCTTGGAGAATAAAACGAAGTCAGGAAGGGCTGAGGTACAACTTATGGTCAAAGGAACATGAAAAGTAAAAGTGAGATAGAGTCCAAGCAAAAAATGCAACTCAAGGTTTTGGTTTTTTCTTTTTCTTTTCTTTTCTTTAAATTTTTTTTTTTTATTTTCATGAGAGTTGTGCAAAATGGAGATTAAAAAAAAATGTCGTGGTATCAGAAACGTTTGGTGCTGGACAAGGCATAGGAAAGATCAAGGCCAGCTTTGACCTGTGTGTGTGACCTGCTTTGTCACCCAGGCCCGGTGCATAGAAGGGCCCCACAGTTGGTTTAATACTCTGTTGTTGTTCTCCTGAAAATCTTAATCATTTCCGAACTTTAGGCCCTCTATTTTAATTTACACCAGGACCTGCAAATTAGGTAGCCAGTGCTGCAAACGACGGTCTATTCCAAACCCCTCGTGTTTTTTAAGATTACCAAATAAGGTCCAGAGAGGATCAATGATTTGCTTGGTAGAGCCAGGAAGAGAACCAGTGACTTGGGGTCAAAAATACAAAATGAATTCACATCCAAGGTGTCCAAACACAGAGAAATGCTTTTCACTTTAATATTGAAAAGAAACTTCTTCATGTATCATCAGCGAGCCAAACAAAACAAAACAAAAAAATAACATTTAAGGAATCCAAAAGGAAGAAAGTTCTGGGCATGCTTGGGGCCAAGTAAGGAAGATCTCATATTGATTTGTTTTTTAAACTCAATTCTAATAAAACATTGGCTGCTATATTAATTTTCCTCACTTTAGCACCAGCCCTCAGATCTTCTGATGTCAGGGCATCCTGGCGTACACACTCAATGTTTTCTGACCCAAAGAGCCAGATTGTCAGTGTGTCGAAGCAGAGGGTCCTGCTAAATTACCACCTACACTGTGACAAACTGTCCTGGTCCCTGCACCTTTGCCGTTGGTGCTGTCCCAGTGAACGTGATTAATTTTAACAACTACATTTTTCTTCTCGCGTGGTCAGGAAGCTAATTAAGATCAGTCCAGCATCAGCCAAGCAGCAAACAACACTACACATCTGAACTGAGCCCATGCTGTAGGGGGCCATTTCTAGGGCTTCCGGAAGGGTAAACAAGTCAGAGGAAAGCAGCTCAGGGAGGATTCTCACTAACCTGGAAAACATCCTCTGTAATTGTGATGTTCTGTATCTTCAGACTGATGTGGCCATCAGAATTCATACTTCTGGTGGGTTCTAGATGAAGAGAACTATCTTTTTTTTTTTTTTAAGATTTTAAGAGAGAGAAAGAAAGAGAGCACAAGCTGGGGGAGGGACGGAGGGAGACAGAGAGAAGCAGGCTCCCTGCTGAGCAAGAGCCCAATGTGGGGCTTGATCCCAGGACCCCGGGATCATGACCTCAGTTGGAGGCAGATGCTTAACCAGCTGAGCCACCCATGAGGAGAACTATCTTAAAGACTTAGTTTTTTTTTTTTTAAGACTTAGTTTTTAACTTTCTTTTAAGATTGGAGCAAAAGAGATGCTTTTAACCACCATCCCCCAACCAACTCCCCACAACTTTCTCATGATAAATAATATCTATGGAAATAAAAATGTAGTTTTGCGACTCTGCCCAAAAATTGTCACCTGAAATTCCGCTGGGCCAGAATGGGCAAAGGAATTCTCAAAAGAGAGATTTTTTTTTTTTCCCCACGAGAAACATCCCTTCAAATTCCCTTGATGTAAATCGGAGATAAATAGATAGGCTGGCATCCATCTTCTGATCCACAGAGAAAAAGATGTCCAAAGTAACCGAATCTGATACAACGTTGAAGGAACCTGATGACAATCAGCTATGTTCTGGATGCAGGGTTTAGTCCCATGATTTGAAGAAGTGGCAAGGATTTTATTGGCAAAGTGGAGCCAAATGTGTAGAAAATATGGCTCAAACTCTTTTATAGAAGAAACATTCCAGATTTTCTCAAGTGTCTGGTGAGGGTGAGGAAGGGTGAGGCATCAGATATTTTCCATGTGCAGAACAAACAGAGAAGAGGGAGGTGTGGACATACAAGAAAACAAACTTAAGAGATTTGTCTTGGCAAGATTTTTACATCATAACCTCTCAGAGCTGAAAGACATTCTAATCCTCCAGTCACAATTTATAGAAGAGGAAACTGAGGTCTGGGGAGATGACGGGTTACCTGAGGTCACTTGGCCATTTGGAAGAAGAAATGTCACTGACTCCAAGGGCAGGCTTCTTCCACAGGGTGCGCCCACGTGGGGAGGTTTTGGGAGAGGAAGTGGGTCTCTGCTGAACCTTGAGGCATCGTAGCGCTAACTCCTAGTGCCTTGGTGGCCCAACGCGCTCATCTTGGTGCCCAACGCGCTCACCCAGCCTGCTTGGGTTTTGACTGCTCAAGCAGCTGTGGAGAACTCTTTCAAATCACCTTTCTCGAATGACCCACACCATGACCACCAGGGCAGACAGCAAAGGGGGAAGGAGAGCTGATGGCCCTGAGGCACTTTGAGAGTCTGGGCCACTGTACCGCAGAAATAACAGCAGCAGCAGTGATGCTAATAGAGGTCCAGACCCGCTGTCTCTGAAGAGTTCTGTTTCTGACAGCTGGAGTTCTTTTTTGACCTCTGAAACCTCAAGCCCCCTAATCTGACCATGTCTGGACGAACAGCTCAGAGGAAATGGCCGAAGCAATGCAGTCAAGCAATGGTTACAATCGTGTAATGTGGAGTCAGCTTTTGCAAGGTAGCTAGCTGTCACAGAGCAGGTCACTGTGACATACAAGAATCGGGGAGGACAAATGAATCCCCTCCCACTAATGGAATAGTGGTAGTGATTGCTGTTTTCCCAAGGGCTGTGCTTTTCTTTTGTTGGTTTAGAAGTGAAAGTAACGATGCAAGTCGTAAAAAAGTACCACTGTGTCCGGACCTGGCAGGCTGAGAGGTACATCAACTTCTAAAGCAGCGCCGGAGTCACCTGGAGGAGTGACATGGTGAGGGCGGTTTACCTTGTACTCATCGTCATAGGATTTCCCGGCCTATAAAATTTGCTTTTGAAACTTTTCTTTACAACATGTAAAAGGTAGCTAAACCGCCCCGGACGGTTACCACTCGCATGCGTGTAAGAGCAGCTGATGGCAATCATGCGCATTCCCACTAGTACGGGTTACACTTGAAGCTGAATTCTCTCCCCCGTGAGAGCATGACACAGCCAGGTCCATGCTTCTCAGTTTTCTGTTACTGTTATTTGGGTTCTCATCTAAAAATAAATCACCGGGGGGCGCCTGGGTGGCTCAGTGGGTTAAGCTTCTGCCTTCGGCTCAGGTCATGGTCTCAGGGTCCTGGGATCGAGCCCCGCATCGGGCTCTCTGCTCCGCAGGGAGCCTGCTTCCTCCCCTCTCTCTCTGCCTGCCTCTCTGCCTACTTGTGATTTCTCTCTCTCTGTCAAATAGATAAAATCTTTAAAATAAATAAATAAATAAAAGTAAATCACCGGCACTTGGTTTCCGCTCAGGTCATGATCTCACCGTCAGGAGATTGAACCCTGTGCTCAGTGCTCAGTGAGTGGGGTGGGGATTGGTCCTGCTGGAGATTCTCTCTTTCTCCCTCTGCCCCTCCCTGCCATTTGTGTGCATGTGTGCTCTCTCTCTCCCTTCTCTAAAACAAATTCTAAAAAAAAAAAAAAGTAAAGCACCTTAAAAAAATAAGTAAACCACCTACATGCAAAGCAACACTTCAAACTCTGCTTTTCAGAAAGGAGGAAATTAGGCTAAGACAACATTTTTTTCTCTCCATTACAGTGCCTGCTCCCTGCATGCTGGCCTCTCCTGTGCCTTTGATTTAGCAGTTCAGTGCGACACTTTCATTCTTTTCCAATTTTCTTCCTCAATTCTGACATTCTGTTTGGCTTCCAACCATCTTATTTATTGCTGATTTTTAGCCTGTTTTTCTCATTCAAACCTAGTGTACTGATGCTCCAAATCCTTTCTAAATCCACAGCTATAAAAATGCCTCAGTTCTTCCTTCTCTGAATCCAAATGCTCACTAATTTCAGTGGATTTAGGCCCAGGATAAGGTGAGCACAGCATTGTATCTTTAATTAGGCACTTTTCAAATCTCCTGTGGTATGTACAGTTTGGATTACTAAATTATGTCAAAAGCAGTTCATGTGAGGGAGTGTGTGTGTGAAGCTTAGTAAGTCGTGGTTTCTAAATCGCCTTAAAAGTCTAGAATGCAAGGTGTTTTGCAAATACATGGTAATGCTTCTATTAACAGACATTGCCTCAGTCCACAGAATAAATTCTATTTTGAGAAAATGTCTTGTGTGGCTAAGCCTGGATAGGATGAATAGGCCACAGTAACTCTACACTTTGACACCCCAGGCTGCTGCAATCCATCCATCCATCTGTCCATTCGTAAACACTCAGTAGATATTTGTCACGTGCCAGGAGCTCTGCTAGGACCTACACACTAAAAAAAATCACCTTCAAGTTGCTTGCATATTAGTATGTGCGTGTGTGTGTAGGGGAGGGTTGAATAGTACACAAACAACTGTAACATATAGGATGCCATTTAAGAAGGAAGCAAAGTGCGAGGAGGGTTTTGAAGAAGGAAAGGTCAGAGCTACATGGAGGATTCAATAAGGCACAACAAGGGAGATGGCAGTTGGATGAAGCTTGACCAGGAAGTATAGAATTCTGTTTAAAAAGTTTTCAAATTTTAGGGGCACCTGGGTGGCTCAGTGGATTAAGCCTCTGCCTTCAGCTCAGGTCATGATCCCAGGGTCCTGGGATTGAGCCCCACGTCAGGCTCTCTGCTGAGCAGGGAGCCTGCTTCCCCCTCTCTCTCTGCCTGCCTCTCTGCCTACTTGTGATCTCTCTCTCCCTCTGTCAAATAAATAAATAAAATGTTTAAAAAAAGAAAAAAGTTTTCAAATTTTAGACCAAGTTAAAATACGCAGAAAGTTACAAAAATAGCAGAAAGTGCTCTCGCATAGCTCTCCCTTGGTTTTGCCCATTCTCAACATCTTACATTTGCATAATACAGTTGTAAAATCAAGAAACCAACACTGATACATTACTCTTACCTGCACTCCACGCTCTTAGGGATGTCCCCAATTTTTCCATTAATGTCCTCTTTCTGTCTCAGGATCCATTTGGGGGAGCCGCATTGCACTTACTTGTCATGGCTCTTCAGTCTTCTCTGGTCTAAGACGGTTTTTCAGTCTTTGCCTGTTTCTGAGAACTTGAGGGCCTGGAGGCCTCATCTCCTCTCCTCCAGTCTGGATTTGACTGATGTTTTTCTCATGGTTGGAATAGAGTTCTGAATTCTGGGGGAGAACATCACACTGGAGTTTCTTTTCTTTTTTTTTTTTTTTTAAGATTTTATTTATTTATTTGACAGACAGAGATCACAAGTAGGCAGAGAGGCAGGCAGAGAGAGAGGATGAAGCAGGCTCCCCGCTGAGCAGAGAGCCCAATGCGGGGCTCGATCCCAGGACCCTGAGACCATGACCTGAGCCGAAGGCAGAGGCTTAACCCACTGAGCCACCCAAGCGCCCCTGGAATTCCTTTTTATCCTTCTATCTTGGGGATACCTGATGTCGTGGGTTCTTTTAGCCAAGCGGGAGAGTTTTAATTCCATTGGTGGAAGGGTCCTAAGTGGGCAAGGTGTGGGTGTCTGTGGACTAGTGAGAAGCCCAATGGCTGAGAGGTAAAATACTTGCAAGTGAGAGATAAGCCACATGGTGGTGAGACACTTTTACATTTTATCAAAGATTGTGTGGAAACGAGCTTTTTCAAAGCTTAGAACCTCACGGTAAAGTGATAGAGTGGATAGTGCAGCTCCCATTAAAAGGTGAGAAGACTGAGGCCCAGGGAATTAAGAGGACAGCCGAAGATTGTACAAACAGCGGCAGAGCCAGGACTCAGCTGCAGTTCTCCTGATTCCCATCCCTGGGTTCTCTGCTCTTCATCGTGGTCACTGTCTCTTGGAGAGGCCCACTGAATAGTTGTTGAGAGTGATGGAGGAGGATTGCATATGAGTCTGATGAGTCTGTTGTGGCTGGACCTCCTGTGCTTTATCCCAATTTTCCATCTAAACTCTGTGCTTCAAAAAACCGGGTAAAGCAAAGTCAACTTACTTCTTCTTCTTATTATTATTATTATTACTATTACTATTACTATTATTATTATTTTTGGGGGGTATGTGTGTGTGTTTTAAGATTTTTATTTATTTTTTTGACAGAGAGAGACGCAACAAGAGAGGGAACACAAGCAGGGGAAGTGGGAGAGGGAGAAGGAGGCTTCCTGCAGAGCAGAGAGCCTGATGCAGGCCTTGATCCCAGGACCCTGGGATCATGACCTGAGCCGAAGGTGGATGCTTAATGACTGAGCCACCCAGGCGCCCCTCAACTCTTACTTCTGAAGAGGTTAAAGCTCTTCCAAGAAGGTCTGGGAAAGTTTTCTTCTGCGCTGCCCCTTCACCTAGTGTTTGTTCTGGGACATGTCCCTAAAGGGAATGTACCACCATGGTTCTAAGGGCTGAGGGTTAGTCATCTAGTTCCTACTAGGAAATGTTTATTAATGCATTCCCTGGGTGATGAAGGAAATATAAGATGAAGGAAATTCGTCTTGACTGACCCAGGTACAGATGGAGGAGAGAACGTGAAAGATCAGAGCAATTTCTCTTTCCTTCATCCTCAGTGAATGCTGGGAGTGGCCCTTTCCTATGTCAGAGAGGGAGCTACAGTTGGCTAATCAGGAAGGTCCCATATCCCACCTTTTTAGATTTAACGTTTTCTTGTTTAGGTCATAAACACATATTTTGTGCCCACCATAAGTCTGGATCTGTTAGGCAACAAGAATGTAAGAGAAGCAATATCAATAGGGTTTCTTTCTTTTAAGTTCTTTAGCAGGGAAGACAGTAAGAAAAAAAATGAAGAGGAGAGAGTAATTAACTGTCTGGGCTTTGTAGAAGAGGTGATCCCGGAGCTGAGTCGTGTAGGACAATGAGGAGTTGTCGTGGTGGAAAACAGCACACACAGTGTGGAAGAGAGAGGCCGCCCTGCACATCTGGGGATGTGCGAGTCATTTGGTCTTGCTGGAGCATAACAGAGTGTGTTGGGAACAGAGGATGTTGGGAACAGCAGGAGGTGGAGCAGGAGAGCGCGCTTCTCTCTCCTGTTTCAGGTCTCCAGCCAGAGCCCTCCTCGGGGGTGGGGGGCAGAGACCTCCAAGAAGGGGTCTTCTAGCCTTCTGCCTTCTACAATGCCATCCTTTAGACAGGCAGGACCTCGGCTCTTAAGGGTTTTGCCTGACTTCCCATTCTTGCAACTTGATCTTGGAAGTGCATAGCCATAATGCCTAATCCCTTAAAATGTGTTGAAAGCATAACAGCATTTGGTCTGTGACCAGCACCAGATTCTCTTGAAACTGATTTTTATGCAGCTCAAGATTGAGTGGAAACATCCCACCATACTTAGTGCAGCGTTCCTGTAAGTCTGCAGTTTTTTTGGGGAGAAAAGAAGATTATCTGTTGATCTTTGATACTCACTTGTTCAGAGCTCTGTCAATATACTGTGTCACATGGCTCCCTTATAGTTTCCAAAGCCATTAAATACTAAAGAAAACAGGATTTTTCCAGCTCTGATCTCATTATGTGTACAAATTCCAAGAGCAGCCTCCCAGAAAATAAAAGTTTTTATACAACAGAGTGGATGTGTTCATGAAAGATATATTGTTTATTTTCTTGGCACAGAGCTAACTCTAAAATAAGATTACTTAATTGAAGAAAACATTTCCTGACATGCTGAGAAGCAACATTTGAACCAAATCTCCGCTCTCTTAGATTAAGTCTAGGGTGGATGTGTTCTAGGCTATTTAATCCATGTGAATCTCAAACAAAATCATTTCAACTACTGAGGCATTTAGTTGGTGAGGCAAAATGTAACTCGATGCTATAAGCAACAGCTTGTAATCAATTATGATTTTTAGTTGGGAAAGATCCTGGGGTTTGTTATTATAGTAGTAGTTTATTTATTTATTTATTGGCACAGAGACTCTTAAATCTGGAAGCATTCAATTCATTTTTTCATTGCACTTGGCTCCTCCTGGCTTTGGTTTGCTGGGTAACTCAGCTCATTTTTAGTGGTTCCTTTATTCTGGTTTTAGGTCTTGGGCATCAGAAGCCTGGTATTTAATAGTATCTATTACTATATATTATATATTTCTGTCATACATAGTGTACATAGTATTATTATATAATTTTTATGGGCATATAAAATATACATTGTATGTTAATATCTATTGTATATTGTAATATTTACATAATTGAAAGTAATCTATATGTGTGTGGTAGAAGAAGTGAGTTGTTCATCAGAATACCTTTTCTCTTTCTTTCTGGGCGTGTGCCCACTTCAGGAAGAACGGATTTCCTGGTCTTCCTTGGAGCTGGGTAAGGCCCTGTGATGAGGTTCTCATTTACAGAATGTGAGCACAAGTGATGTGTGCCCCCTCCAGGGCCAGGCTTTAGGGGTGGAGTGGGTCTCCTCCCACTTGTCCCTCTTGTCCCTTTCTGCCCGTTGGAATTTGGCTGTGGAGACAGCTGTGACCGGGTGGGTGAAGACCGTGCCCCAGGATGGCAGAACAGCACAACCAGAGGAACGTAGGTCCCCGATTGTTCACGGGCAGCAACGCTGTGCTTCCCACCCGGGCTGCTCACCTTCCACCAGTTACACGTGAGGGAAATAAAGTCCCCTATTCTTGAGGCCACCATATCAGTCAGGGTTAAGTCAGAGAAGAAGCAGATGTGCAAGAAGATACACGTGTGGTGAGGGATTTGTCACAGAATTTGATCTTAAGCAATCGTGGGAGCTGGTTGAGCTGTTTCTGTGAGGCCAACTTTGTGACCGATGCTAGATATCCAAATCCAAGGAGTGGACAGGTGGGAAGGCAGGGGGAGTGCAAATCAGGGCAGAGCAGGAGAAGGCGAAACCCACAGGGTGAGCTGGTTGTTCTGGCTCTGGCCTGGGTGCTAGGAGTGTCTGCGGGAGACACTGATGTCTTCACGGACCTCACACACATTGGGCCCAGGAGTCAGAGAAGCTGAGAGGAGGAGCCTGGAGAAGTCGTTGAAGGCCTGGCTGCCACACACACCAACAGGGTGAACCAGGAGATCACAACAGTCGCAGCTGCTTCCGGCCTCCAGATCTCACACAAGGATCTCTCTTGTGACACATTCTAATGGGAAACCTGCAGGATGAAATTCTGGGCAAGAGAATTCAGTCTAGTCATGGTGACACATGACAAAGCCACATCAGCCGACCCTTCATCCACTTATTTTACATCCAGAGGAAATATATTTTATACCCAGAGGAGAACCACAACAAAGTCGTGCTTCAGCCTGGCATGGTGCAACCATCATGCATACAACCAAAGCCCATAATCCTTCCCTCAGAAGAGGATACCAAGTCCCTCTTTTGTTTTTGGGTGAAGTTAATTTTTCCTCTTGCTGATTCACAGTCCCTGTAACTTAAATATTGGTATATAAGGTAATTAGTATATAACACATTGTAAGTCAGGTGATATGGGGATGAGAAACGGCAAGAGAACGAAAATGTTTGAGGTAGGTAGATAGATAGATAGATACCTGGGTGGCTCAGTTCGTTAAGCATCTGCCTTCAGTTCAGGTCATGATCCCAGGGTCCTGGGATCGAGCCCCACATCGAGCTCCCTGCTTGGCGGGAGTTTGCTTCTCCCTCTGCCCTTCTCCCTGTTCCTGTTCTCTCTTACTCTCTCTGTCAAATAAATAAATAACATTTAAAATACATATATATGCAAACATAGAGATATCTAAATGAGGAAGAAACCATCACACTATTGCAGTCCTCGTTTATGCAATGGGCACATAGTCATTGCTGATATAACATTTCTTTCTTCCACTACCCATTCCCTTTACTGTAAGCAAGCACTTCAGCTGGTCATGGTTGCTTGGCTGGTGGAGGAAACTCAAACCTGCATTCCTAAAGTTCAGGGTCATTAGTGGTCCTGCTTGAATGGGGTTGCATTTTTCTGTGGACTTTAATCCTAGGATATAGGAATAGTAAGAGATACCCCAGAAGATCTCCTACTTTCCTATGGTATAGTCATCCCAATTTCCCCGTGGTTATCAGGGTCAGTCCCTTGAGCCAGTATAGTAATCCTGTTTTTGCTTGTTGAATCCTTAGTATATGGAGCATCAAGTGTTTAGGGGACAGTTTCAGTTTCAACTTCTAGTTCGGTGGAATTATTGTTAACGTCCCTTGGTGGAAGCATTTTCCACCAGTAATTCTTTTTGAAACTAAAACTCCTAAACCAGGAGAGTCCAACTGCAGGCAAGCTAGTAAAAAAAAAAAAAAAAATGTTGCCAGTGAATCACTAGGGTTAATAGTAATAAAAGCTATCCCCATTTTCATCCCTTGATTCCCAGACCCTTGAGTCCTGACTATGGATTGGACATCCATTTAGAGCATGCATTTTATCCTGGAAGATGTTGCCCCAGCCTTGCAAGGCATTGGTACCTAGCCACCACCATAACTGAGTCTTCAAAAGGCTATACAACGGAGTATCACTTAACCATAAAAAGAATGAAATCTTCCCATTTGCAACAACGTGGATAGACCTAGAGAGTTATTATGCCAAGTGAAATAAGTCAGTCAGAGAAAGACAAGTATCGTATGATCTCACTCATATGTGGAATTTAAGAGCAAAACAAATAAACGAAGTAAAAAAGAGACAAACCAAAAAACAAACTCTTAAATGTAGAGAACAAACTGTTCTCTAGAGGGGAGGTGGGTAGGGGAAATGAATGAAATAGGTGAAGGGGGTTAAGAGTAGGATGGTGATGATGAGCACAGAGTGATGCACAGAATTATTGAATCATTATATTGTACAACTGCAACTAATATAATACTGTGTGTTAACTATACTGGAATTAAGAAAATAAATTTCAAAAAGGCTATTCCACTATTCCATTAAGCCAGTGGCTTTAAGATGATGGGGAGCTCGATGGGACTAGTGAATTTCATGAGCACAGGTCCCTTTTTGCAATCTCATTTGTTATGAAACAAATTCCTTGGTCAGAAATAATGCTGTTTAGAATGCTACAACAGTGGATAAGTTATCCTGTAAGTCCATGGATGATAGTTTCGGTAGAAACATCACAGGCAAGAAGAGTAAGCATCTATTCTATTAAGAATAAAGTGCTGTCCCTTCCATTATAGAAATAGCCCAATGTAATTAACTCATCGTCAAGTAGCTGATGACTTCTCTGGGAAATTTGTGGCATATTAGGAACTAAAGGGCCATCAGAAGTTTGGGCAATCAATAGCCTTGGTAGGCAGAAGCCCATGTTGCTGAGCCCATGCATAACCTTTATTCTTTCATTGCTACTGTGGCTGTTTTGTTCATGATCCCATCTGGCAATGCCAGGAGTGGGTAGGGAATGATGCTCATTCATGTCCATAGAATGAGTCATCCTTTCCACCTGAGGTCACCTTTCTTGGAGCATTCACATAAGATACAAATATCTCCCACTCTCCCATTCAGAGAATTCTATCCACATACTTCTTCCTCAGATATCCTTGTCACCAATTTTCCAATCATGTTCCTTCCAAGTCCCTCATCACCCCACCAAGCCATTGGGTGAATCACTGTAGATCATACCTGTGGCCGTTCTCCTTCCAGCTGTAGCAAATGGCATGAACTGAATTGCTGACCTAACTTTAGCTATTTCCAAAGGATTCTACTACATTTCTGGGAAACTTGGAGCAAAAAATAGTTTCCAACTTACCTTTGGTTCATAAACACTAATCCTCGAATACCATAGCACTTACATGTGCACTGTAACACAGAGTCTTATACAGGGTAGGTGGGCGCTCCATCAGTATTCGTGCAGTGAATGGCTAGCCCTGGCACTTGACCTGTGCAGCTGCTGAGCCTGTTAGAAAGTAGTCAAATGCAGACTGAGTTTATGCATCTGCCCAGCAGCTGAGAGTGCATAACACATGAAGACTTACAGCCCACAAGTCTGTATTGATCAACTACTGTGCACCTAGGTACTAGTCCACAGTAAATATTTTCATACCAATTGTTGAGCTAGGTTAATTTTAAGGACATGTGATATCAATTATATAATATTACATTTATTTCTTCTCCAGGTTAAGCACATGTGTGTTTCTGGGCTTGCAGTTGTAATTACTGCCTCAGAAGTGCTCAAAGGGGAAAAAGGGAATTTATCGTTTCCTAGTAATTATACATCTAGATGGCTGAAGCAGTGTGCTCTTAAGCTGTGGGAGGTTAAGGCTCCTATTCGACACTGGTCTTGTTCAGCACTCTTGAACTTTCCCTGGTGTTTGGCACGTGACAGAGCTTTAAAAATAATGACTGAGAGGATGAATGAGTTGTTCACCAAGACCCTGTCAGATGCTACTAACTTTCTGAGGTGCCTCAAGGAGCCACTCTGTGGGAACAGAGGGAACACAGCACAGCAAACCAGCACTGGGCCAGGGCAGGCAAGTTCCAGCTTTAGCTTTGCTCCTGCCTGGCTATGCATCCCAGAGCAAGGCACACAGACTCTCTGGGTCTTGATTTCTGGTGTGAGGATGTTGGAGAGTCAAAGAGCAGCCACGAGGGGCCTCTCATGCTCAGAGGTATTTTTTCTGGACTGCAGAGTATACTAAAGAAACGTATCTGGACACCATTTGGGACATACACTCTAGTGTGCTTACCTCAGTGCGTGTTTAATCCAGGTTTGGCCCCTGTAAGCCATTTGGGTTTGTAACTTCTGAACATGATAGGCTCCAGTGCTGACATTCTCTGAGCCGATGCCGCTGGAATACACGGGCCATAAGGGCAGGGGTTTGAGCCTGCTTCCATCACCACTGAATGCCCAGTCCTAGAACGATGCCTGGAATATAACTGCTGCTTAAAGTGTTTGCTGATTAAATGATACCTGCATGAAAATGAAGCAGACCCATGGAGGAAGGGAGGTAGGGGATCACTATCTCCCTCCAATACAAGTTGGTGTAAATATCAGGAGCTTTCCTCAACAAAACTGGCCACACTGTGCAGCCTGTATGGCTGTGGGCATTGCTAGGAGCCTGGTTCTAGATGTATCTGCCTGAGCTTCTGGACTATTTCCTGACCCAGTCGGTGTTATTTTACTACTGGATCCTGGAATCTTCCTACTGTGTGTTTTAAAAAATTCCTTTCCAAGGGGAGCCTGGGTGCCTCAGTCAGTTAAGCATCTGCCTTCGGCTCAGGTCATGGTCCCAGGGTCCTGGGATGGAGTCCTGCATCCGGAATCCCTGCTCAGCTAGGAGACTGCTTCTCCCTTTGCCTCTGTTCCTCCCCCTGCTCATGCTCTCTCTCTCTCTGTCTCTCTGTCTCTGTGTCTCTGTGTCTCAAATGAATAAATAAAATCTTCAAAAAAAATTCCTTTCTGAGAGTACAACCCCACAGCACTGCTGTTAACACTCAATAAAACTTTTTTTTTTTTCCTGGTAGCTGTTAAACTTTAACATCAGATTATACTACATATCAGCTGAACACTCTGCACAGGCCTTCCTTGATAGGCAGGAATGAGTCCCCCTAACACGTCAGCTTTGGGGAAAATACAAGCTCACTTTCATAGTCACCTGGGGAGAAGCTCTGCTAAAACAACACTTCTGGTACGTCAAAAAGAGTCCTGGCAGTTAGATACATTAAAATACCTCTCAGACAGGGGCGTCTGGGTGACTCAGTCGGTTGAACATTGGACTCTTGGTTTCAGCTCAGGTCATGATCTCACAGTAGCGGGATCGAGCCCTGCATTGGGCTCTATGCTCAGTGGAGAGCCTGCTTCTCATTCTCTCTTCTCCCTCTCCATCCTGCCCTGGTGCTCGCACTCTCTCTCTCTCAAAAAAATAAAACGCTCAAAAAAAAAAAAAATACTTCTTGGACAGGTGGACAAGATGAGGTAAAAGACACGAGATTTAAAAAAGCAGTTTTAAGTTAGAAATGAATGCAGAATTATTCATAGGTACATATGCCATTTTCTTATACTTTCTAGCTCCAGTAATTTATAATACAAGCCTTCAATTTGTGAATTCAAAATGTAAATAACTTGACATATTTTGTCTGACAAATCCAGACTAATACTCCCCTGGATTCAAAAAGGAAAAACACCAGAACTGTGTTCAAACCCCACAGACAGAGAAAGACAGGTGAAGAATCCTTCCAGTCTCTTAAAATTTAAAACAGCAACATTGACCACAGTCTGGAAGCTGAAGGTCTCCGTGTGAGCTCCGGACACCACTAACATAGTCACATTTCGTTTATGTGGGCAGGAAGGTGGCTTCTATCCCACACTGACAGAGCTGGTGATGAGTAGAGCACTTTCTGGGGCCTGCTAGCCGGACATTTCTTCACAAGCACAGGATGGAAACCCTTCTTCCCTGGCTGCAGTGGATTTTCACTAGAAACATCCCAGCCAGTGTTTCTACTTTTTGATTTCACTTGCCATTTGTAGGCAGATGAACCTAGACACTTTCACTCTGCCCTGACTGCCCATTTGGGAACAAAGTCCAAGACCTCTTGGGACGATAAACATGCAGAAGAATCTGGGTCCTCGGGTTTCATAGGCTTTGCCTTTGTGAGTTAGATTCTGAGGTAGCACAGCACTGGGTCAGGTCCTCCCAAAGGATGAATTTGAACCAGAAACTGCAGAACAGCAAGTCATATTTATTTATGCATCTCAGGCCTATACTTCATATGTTATTTTCACCATCAAATGACCTGATTAAAAAATAAAGATGTGAAAATATGTTTTAACAAGAGAGGGAGAATAGTTCAGTAGACATCACACTTAAAGTAAAAGTGATCATTTAAAATTATTCCAAGCCAGCAGTGTCACCAGGTGGCTCTGAGAAGGACAATGAGAGAAATCAGAGACTAATTCATAGAAATGGTCCTGCAAGACTGTACCAGTTTAAACCGATGTAGACTATCACATGGGCAGCTGAGGGATAATGACTTTATCTTTTTATTTAGCGTGTGTGGAAGATAATTGTCTTCATTATTTTAATCATGTTCAACATCTCCTAAACCAGCAAAGGCCATCCAGACCTAGTCATGTTGTAAGTATTCCCGATATCAGAATGAATTTATAGCCCCAAAGGAGACATCGGTGATGGGGATGCCCGTGTGAAGTATACACAGTTAGAAAGTAATTACCTAAAATTTACACTGAGAGAAAGTCCATTTCCAAAGATAGATAGAAGAGTTTCAGACCAGGTAAAATTCTTAAGACAAGTCCCTTTTTAATTCATTTTTATATTCCTCAGAGCAATCAGCAGAACCTCTTGCAAAAATTTGGTGTCAGGGAGATCTGGTAAAGAAGATAGGATTTCCAAATTTGTCTGGAAAACGGAATAAAATTTACCCCTGAAGTTTACTTTTGGATCTCTTAAACAATCTCTTAAAGAAACAAAATTTTCCTTTGGCTCTCTTTTTGGATCTTGTCTTTAAATTTTTCTCTTCAAAACAAAACAAAACAAAACAAAAAAGCACCCACCCTCCCTCAATTTCCCCAAGCCCTTCTTTCTAAATTGGAATACTCCCATGAGTTACTCTTTTTCTTCCACTTCCTGGAAAAGTGTGTTTCCTTGGGACAGCTCTTCAGTAGCTACCTCTTCACAGGTGAACCAAAAACAAGTCTGGAAAGTCCATCCCTGGGCCATTTACCACACTGTAGTCAGGACTGTTTATGTCTGAATGTATTGCTTATGTAACTCAAGCTGGGCATCTTTATTTTTTTTTTAATTTATTTATTTGACAAAGAGAGAGAGAGTGCATGGGGGCACACAAGAAGGGGAGTGTTAGGCAGAGGGAGAGGGAGAAGCAGGCTTCCTGCCAAGCAGAAAGCCTGATGTGGGGCTCGATCCCAGCACCCAGGGGTCATAACCCGAACCCAAGGCAGATGCTTAACCGACTGAGCCACCCAGGAGCCCCCAAACTGGACAACTTTATAGCGACCGTGCTTTTGAGTGAACTGTTTTGGAATGCTGAGATTCATTGGAAATGCTTGAAAGAGTGAGAAATAGCCTAAATTGTTAGTAGGGTTTTCAGGATAAGATAACTGAATGTGAGAGACTTTATAAGAAAACGTAGAAAGTGGAAGAGTTCCTCAACTCTGACTGTGGTGCTGTCTGCAGCCTGCTGTAGCTGCTCTGTCTTCGCTGGCTTCCCCGCTTATTGCTCTGGGAAGAGGCTGAGGGCCATACCTTCTAGTGTGACCTCTAACTAACCAGTTTCACCTGAGGAGGATTCTGAGGGGTGTCACGGTGGATCAGGAAGTCACGGAAATCACACGAGTTTCACACCAGAACAAAACCAAAAGGGTTCGTGAGAACACCACAGCTTTTAGAGAGCAGCACATTTTCATCTGCGCTCACTATCAAGTAGTCTTCAAGGATGTGTCAGACAGAAGCCCTAGATGATATTGCTTTTTATTTAGTTCTGACTTTATTGAAGGCCATGTGTGAGCATGTAGAGAGGCAAGGAGTTGTAGAAGGCTTGCATAAAAAACAGAAGACCGGCTGTCTCTCCCACCTCCCGCTTTCTGAGGGCAAACCCACTCGACGTTTCCAAGCAGTCATTTGCTATTTGCATCCGTGTTTCTAAATTACGTGATTTAATTGATACTTCTCGAATTTTCACTTTTAAATATTATCTGTTGACTTTCTACCAGGAAGATAAGGATCTAACTCTCACCCCTTCACATGACCCATGTTCACGTGACCAGTCATCTTCCCGAATAGTTTCACAGGCTTTTAGTTAGATCAATATATATGTTCCCGTTTTATGACCCCTTAAAGTGCTGTTGACAGCTTAGCTATGTAGTCTACCATGATGGCTTTTTTTTTCTCCCCAACTTACCGTGGCATTAATACTAATCCTTTTCCTTTGCTTGGTTTTCTATATATTTATCACCAAGTAAGCCCCAACTCTCCTCCAGTATGGAAATCTCCTCCTAGTGTGTTCAGACACATTAGATAACCTGTCAGAAGTCACTCCATGAGTCTTTGGAACCACTGCAATCTTGATTGTTTGGTCTCTAGACTGGTTACCTATTTGTTAGCTTGAGATTTTCCTTTACCTGCAACTTGGGGATTACCTTAGCCTCTGTCTTATGTTGAATTCCCTGTTTTGTGGGCCTCATGTCTTCCTCTTTCTTGATTTATTAATGTGTTTTGGTGGAACCCATGTGGTAAATATTTTGAGAATTGCACTTCTGCAAGTATCTTTATTTTATTACGCTACTTGATTAATGTTGGGTCCAGGTATAAAATTCCAGGTTGGGAATAATTTTCTGTAAGGAATGGAAGACATTTCTTCTTGGCCTTCATATTGCTAGTGTTGCTGTTGATAAATCAGATTCTGTACTGATTCCTGGCACTTTGTAGTTATATTTTAGGATCTTTTCTTTGTCCTAAAATGTTAGAATTTCACAGTGATAGGTCTAGGTGTCAATCTATTTTTATCCATTGTGGCTGATACTTGGTAGGTCTTTAGTTCTGTTGACTTTAATGAGCTGTTGGATGATCTCTGTTTTCTTTGTCTTTTTCTGGAGTTCTTCCTCATCAGATGACAGATATCCTGGGCTAGTCCTCTAAATTTCTTACTATAGCCTGGCTACTTTCTATCTCTTTGTTTTGCCTTCAGGGATATCTCTCAACTTCATTTTTTAAAAAAAGATTTTATTTATTTATTTGACAGAGAGACAGTGAGAGAGGAAACACAAATAGGGGGAATGGGAGAGGGAGAACCAGGCTTCCTGCCAAGCAGGGAGCCCGATTTGGGGCTCGATCCCAGCACCCTGGGATCATCACCTGAGCCGAAAGCAGATGCTTAATGACTGAGCTACCCAGGTACCCCTCAACTTCATTTTAAGTATTCTATTGAGATTTTCATTTTTTTACTTCCTACTTTTAATTCTCTGAATGTCTTGGCCTTTTGTGTAAAGTCTTGTTCTTGTTTCATGTATGTGATAATAATTTTTTCAAGGTTTCATCTCCCTGCAGTGTTTTCTTCCCAATGTTTGATGCTTTGCTATCTTTCTTTCCTATTAGAAGTCTTCCTCAGATGTTGGTGATCTTGGCTCTCTGTTCATATGCAAGAGTGGGGCCCTACGGAGCTTCTAGGAAGCTCTGTATGCAAGGCAGGCCTTGTCAAACTCTGAGCTTCTCAGCTGGGTGATCTGTCTGGGCCATTTCACAGGTGAATCTCTGATGTCAGTCTCTGGGTCTTTTCTCTTGAGTTCACCGGTTTCCCCCTAAGAAGTCTTTTCTAAATAGGGGGGGGCAAAATACTGTGGGGTTAATTTTAACATGGTGTTAGTTTTCACTTATTCACCCTGTTTTCAGGACACTTTTTCTACTCTAACAATTCTTATTGTTCCCAAGCCCAACAAAGCCTTGTCTTACTCTCTTCAGGGAGTTAAGTTTTTGGTTTTCTATGAGAGTAGTGGAGGAGATATGGGGGGGATCTTACTCTTTTAAAACAAACTCATCCAGTCTTCTGGATTTTAGCCTCATCAAATGTCCACTCCCTGGAGTAACTGGTAGCACCAGTTCTTAGACATTTGGGGGATTCTGTGGATATAGATTAGATTGCCTCTCAGTTTTTCCTACTTTCTTGGGTCTGCTAAGTCGTTACCACTCTTTGAAATGCTCTCCAGTTTCTAAAATGTTATTGTTTCTCCTTTTTTCTTTGTTTACCTTTGCTTTTTGCGTTTATGGTTAATCCCTTAGTTGTCACTTTAGTGGAGTTTCTGGAGGGAGTGGAGACAAATCTGTGTATGTAGCTAGGTATCCTAAACTGGAAATCCATGTAATCTGATGTATTTTTTTAAAGAGAAAAAAATTGTTCTACAGAGAAAGCTTTCCATGTGTGCTTGACATGCATAGAGTCTCCACCTGCTGTAAATTGTTACATTAAAAGGAAAATGATACCTTTGTCAGTTTTCCCCATATCTGATCTGTAGGTTGAAACCTTGGTTCCTATCACTGCCCTGTTAGTCAGAGGTCCTAAGGAAGTCCTCTGCCCTTGGGTCTATACTAGTAAGAGTCTCAGGAAGGCTTTCACACTCTGTTTATCCCTCCACTGTATCCAGCAATGGTTGCCTGCTGGGTAACAACGGTGAGGCTAAAAATGGCGGAGAGATAGTCACAGACTGGGAATGAAGTTGAGAACCTGAAACTCTAATAAATGAGCCTCTCCCCTTACCCTGTGATCCAGCCAGGGACTCCCCCCCGCTTCACTGCCCCTTTTGAGTCTCCTTTCGTTGAATCCCCCCCAACTCCAGGAAAAAACGGGAAAGCACACACTTCATTGGTTCAGTAAGGACTGCCCAGTCCATGAGGTTGGGGACTAGAATTTTGCCAGATCACTTCTAAGCAGCCAGCGGATGACCACATCCCTGCAAGGAGATAGTTTAATATGCCTCACATTTCCATCACTTTTTTTGGAAGGGAAAAAGTTAAAAAAATGATTTTAGAGTTTTTAAAACTAAGAGCTCTCGGCTGGGTCAGGTCTTAGTAGATAAGTTTACATGGAGAGGGGCTTCCAACTACCTATTTATACTCAGGCACACACATGTGCATGCACACATACACACACACACACACTCCCTTCGAAGATTTTATGTAAGTCAAATAAGACCTGAATATCAGGCAAACCTGAGATGGGAAAGAGTTCTCAAAACGGGAACTGCGTAGTCTCAGGAGGGTGTTTGTAGAGGGGGAAAGGAGGACCCTTAACTTGGCAGACATGGGATGGAAGTTACAATGAACCAACTATGTAGTCCGACCTCAGGATTGTCTGCCCTTGCCTTTTAAAGTACGACTAGAGTGTCTAGAATCTTCATGCTCCACACCTGGGGCATGAGTCACCTAGCTGTGTCCCAGCACTATCTCTGGCTCCCAGGATTACAGCTCCAGAGCCAGAGCTTGCCTAATGTATTATCTGGATGATTCCCATAAAATCTCCTAGACCTTCCCTGCATGGGCTGTGGAGTGGTGGCAAGAGCTCTCACCTACCGGCGGCCTTTCTTCCCCTTTACCCTCTGATATTTTGAATTCAGATCTCTGTTCCTTGGTCTGCTGTAGAGCTCCGGGGCTCAGAACCCGAAGGAATTCCTCAGGGTGCCGGGAAACTGCTGGCCTGGACGTCAGCAATGCAGTACTCAGCTCAGCTCCCTGGACATGTGCTGCAGGCTCCATCCTGCTCCAAGCTCAGGGAGAGCTGCTTTCAGAGCCAAGGCCATTTCTGCATGTGTGTCTTTCTATGTCATTTTCAATCATACTTTGCAGGCAGTTGCCTTTATACATAGGATGAGCCGCCGGAAATGCAGGAAACCACACAGGCCAGAAACAAAAAGACACTCGAGGTATTGTTTAGAGAACACATGTAAGATGTTAGAAACCACAACATCCTACACCTGTAGCAACAACTACTGCAGATGGGTATGTGCTTTGCAGTCCATTTTAGACTTTCCTGCGAATTACTTCTAAGAAACAACCTGGGGCTGCCTTTCTGTCAAGCTCCCTGCTGTAGATGATTACTCCTGAAAGGCCTAGTAGATTACAACTTGACTACCTCTGGAGCAAAGAGGAGACTTCATTTGTAAAATCTTGTCCCCACCTCAAGCCAAGGGCATCCACGTTTCTGTTAGAGCCCTTTGGCCTCAGAGATACTGCTTGCTCTTTCAAAGCAAACAGGAAACCAAAACAAACCCTACAGGCCTTATGTTTAACAAAAAGCAGACTCAGCCAGCCACTCACTCCCTCAGTCACTCATTACTGTCCAAAAGCAGGACCCACCTCCTCCTCCACGTGAGTTCTGTGAAAAACACACTAGCCCTGTTCATTCTAACACCCTTCTAACTGCATTTTCTGAGACTGGACCTGGGGCCCAGGGATGCACTCATGGAACTCACGGTGCCCCTGGAAAGTTGCCATGACTGGTGTTCAAGCCCCTTACCAAGCAGAGATTCTATCTTTATTAGTTTCCTATTTAAACCCAGGCTATAAACACCAGAGTCATTAACAGTTTCGCTGCTCAGAATATGCAAACGTTCTCAAAATTGATCACTGTCTACGATCTGGGGCATGATCCAAGACCATAAACTCTCCCATGTCTTAAGAACCAGAGAGGCAGGGAGGCTGGGAGCCATGGGAGTATTATATAATGCCAACTGCCTCTTAGGGGATATTTTATTTTATTTTAAAGCTTTTATTTATTTGTTTGAGAGATATTGACACAGCGAGAGAGGGAACACAAGCAGGGGGAGTGGGAGAGGGAGAAGCAGGCTTCCCACCAAGCAGAGAGCCTGATGCGGGGCTCGATCCCAGGACCCTGGGACCATGACCCAAGCTGAAGGCAGACGCTTAACGACTGAGACACCCAGGCACCCCTGTAAATATTTTAAAGTTGGGGACTCTCTAGGCATTTTTTTTTTTTTTTTTTTTTTTTTGGGTACTGATTCTTAGGGTCTTTCCGACTAAGCCAACTTCTAAACAGGGAAACTGGAAAGGCTCCGTGAAAGAGACCTAGACTGCTTTTCTATTGGTTTTATCCCTTAAGTACCGTGAGCAATTCCATCTGATGATCAGTTTTCTGAGATGACACTTTCTCTACTCCTGTCACAGTGTTGTAAGGAGGACCATGTATGTTTTCTTGAAAAACATAAACTCAAAAACAAACGTAAGGTTCCCTTTTGCCTTTAAAGATAAGAGAATGTTTACTTAATTACCTGGTGTGTTAATTTATCTTTTGCTATGTGCTAAATCACCCCAAAATGAAGCAGCTTAAAACAATAAACATTTATTATCTCATAATTTCTGTGAGTTGAGAATTCAGGAGTGACTTAGCTGGATGGTTCTGTCTTAAGGTCTTCCATGAAGTGGTCATCAAGTGTTGACCAGAGGTGCAGTCCTCTGAAGGTCTGAGTGGGCCTGAAGGATCCACTTCCAAGAGAGCTCACTCACTTGGATGTCGGCAGGAGGTTTCCGTTTCTTGACCCACGGGCTTCCCCAGAGGACGTCTTCAGTGCGCATGACATGGCGACTAGCTTTCCACAAAGGGATGGATCCAAGAGAAAGCAAGCGAGAAGCCACAATGTCTTTTATGACTGAGCCTTGGAAGTTACACATTGTCGTATCTGTAATCGTTTATTGGTTAGCCAGTTCATTATGGGAAGGGAGCGCACAAAAGCATGAATACCAGGGAATGAGGATTGTTGGAGGCTAATTTGGAGCTTGGTTACCACAAATCTGAACTATATTGACAAGTAACTAAGTGAACTAAAAGTGGTTATTAAGTGCATGTTTGAGGTCAGTATATTGTTTCCAAATATATTCCCATGCCCGATTCACATGGGTGACGATTCACATGGCCAATCATCTATTTGAGTATAGTCTGAAAAATTCTGAGCGTAGAATCACTTACTCAGGCCTTGGAGTCAGAGAGTGATGGGTACAAATCTGGCCCATCCACCTACTTTTTGAGCCCATTATCTCCTCATTTGCAAAATATGGACATAGCATATTTACTTTACAGGCTTCCTGTAGCCATTAATCAAAAGACCACAAAATAAAACCTATGTACTCAACCAGTGGTAGGCATTTTTATGAATTATTATTGCTTTTATCATATAGGTGAGCTTGAGAGATGAGCATGAGTACACAGAGTTTGCATTTTGGCACTCATATACCAAGAAATCTGGGTATTGACTAGTTTCCAGTTTGAGGAATGCAGTGGCTCAATGACATCATCAGGTCCCCAGGTTATTTTCACCTTTCTTCTCTGCCATCCTTCTCATTTGGCTTTTCTCCTTGATAAAATAACTGCAGCAACTTGGAGCATCCTGTCCTCATACAAGTACATGCAGAGCCTGGCTGGAAAGAGTAAATCCCTTCCTTATGCCCTTTTTGGAGGTGAAGAAAATCTTCCTGTATGCCCAGCAGACTTTTCATCTGACTTAATCGACCTGAGTTGTGTTTATGCCCATTTCTAAGCCAGTTTTTTGGCCCAAATAGGGAACTACAAGTTGTTGTTGGCTTGAATTAGTCAAGCCTACTCCAAAGGGCTGGGTAAAGGTTTGGCTTCCCAGAAGCACATGGCTATATGATGCCTTAAAAAATAATATGAAAGGAGCACCTGGTTGGCTCAGTCGGTTAAGCATCCACCCTCAGCTCAGGTCATGATCTCAGGGTCCTGGGATCTAACCCTGCTTCAGGCTATCTGCTCAGCAGGGAGTCTTGTCCCCCCCCCCATCCTCTCTCTCTCTCAAGTAAATAAATAAAATCTTTAAGAAAATAATATGAAAGAAAGATGGGTGGTTGTTGGGTGGGTCAGCAATATATGTTGCAGGGTACATGGAGATAAAATTTTGAGAATTTTCCATGTTTGAAAATGTCTTTATCCCATCAGCATATTGGATGGGTATTCAGCTGGATAGTATAGAATTCTGACTGGAAAATTTTCCTTAGAATTGGACAGGTATTGTTTTATTTTCTTTTCACTTCTAGTGTTATTTTTGAGATGTTCAATGCCATTCTCACTCCCATTTTTTTGGCATGTGACCCAGTTTTCTTTCTGGAAGAGTTTTGAAGTTTTTATTTATTCACAAATTTCTGAAATTTCATGATAATGTCCTTTGGTGTTAAGTCTTTAATCATTCCTTGTGCTAGGCACCCAATAGCCCTTCTAATCTGAGAACTTACCCCAGTAAGTTCTGGGAAATTTTCTTGGGCTGTATCTTAAAAAAAAAAAAAAAAAATCCCCCCTCTCTTATCACTCTCTTTTTGGATTGTTTGAATTGTTTGAATGTTGGACTTCCTATATTGTTCTTTGAGTCTTTTTTTCCTATTTTTCATCCCTCTCTCCTTTTGTTCTTTTCCTGAAAGATTTCTTTAACTTCATTTAGACTCTTTTACTGAATTTATTTCTGCTAGCATATTTTTAATTTCTTAAATTTCTTTCTTGTTCTTTTAATGTTTCCTTTTTATAGCATCCTTTTCTAATTACGTGGATGCAATACTTTCATCTCTCTAAGGATTTTACTTAGAGGATGTGTGTTTGTGTGTGTGTGTTTCTTTAAACTTTTCTCCAGTCTCTCTCAATTACTTATTTTTGCATTTTGGCTTTTGTCTTTTGGTAAAGGTTTTCCTTAAAATAGCTGGTGATTCTTCTTCACTTTCTCGAATTTCAGAGGGAAAAAAACACTTTCCCCTACTTCACAATCTACCAATTAGGTAAATTGTAATATTAGAGCAGAGAGGAATGACTTAATACCCCAGGTAAAATTGCATGTTATTTTATTTAATCCTCATAAATATGTGATATAACTATTATTACTATCCTCATTTTACAGGCGAGGAAACTGAAGCTCAGGAGATTTTATAGTCTGTCTAGGGGCATACAGACAGAATGGTGAATATGAGCTCTTAACCACAATAGTATATCACCTCTCAGGAGGTGAAACTTGTCCTGGGCATTGGTCCACATCTCTCTCTCTTGCCCACCTTTGAGTGGTCTTCTCACTCACTGATTCTTTGGTGCCCTCTTGGTTCCTTAGGTACTCTCACTTTGTACTGATGCCTATCCCTATTATTTCTCAAAATCCTCTGCCTTCCCATATTTCTTCCTCTTTTCCCCACTTTCTTTCTCCTCTGATCAAAATTTCAGTTTCTTCAGCAGTACTCTATCACTATGGATTCAGAAGAGAAGCAAGTTTATTGACATAAAGTAGAATGAACCAGGAATGATGAGGGGAAAGCTGGTATCCCCACTGACCATGATCAGTCTAGTTATTAGCTTTTTTGAGAGGAGTATTAATTTTAGCTGTGGAATCAACATGGGTAACATTTCTTGATCTGGCACTGTACTGTGAGACAATACAGACAATTGATCTTGGTCATTGTCCCCAAAGGGGTTAACTTTTAGTTGAGGAAATAGGTAGGGTTTTGGGGTTTTTAAAAAAGATTTTATTTATTTATTTATTTGACAGAGATCACAAGTAGGCAGAGAGGCAGGCAGAGAGAGGGAGAAGCAGGATCTCTGCTGAGCAGAGAGCCCAATGCTAGGCTCGATCCCAGGACCCTGAGATCGTGACCTGAGCCCAAGGCAGAGGCTTAACCCTCTGAACCACCCAGGCACCCCTAGGTTTGTTGGTTTGTTTTAACAACAACAACAACAAAAATTCAGTACTTCATAGTTTACTGGTGTGCACCCTTTGAGATTCTTAACACTTTAAAGGTAGTGATTGCTTGACATCAAAAAGGCAACTTGACCTTCTAAGTACAGTGAGATTTTAGAGGAGGGTGTGGCCTTGGACAGGGTAGCCAGGTCTGCAAGGCTTAGAGGTGCCCAATGGATGCAGGAGGCATGTGAGTGGAATCTAGACAAGGGAAAGGGATGAGTAAGGTGAGGGGGGATTATGAGAGATGATCTAGTGCTGCCCTTGCTTAGGTTACCAGAGGAAAGGGGGTCTGTAGCAGGGCCTTGCACTTTTGAAAGCGAGGATGAGGAAGTTGCAGGAGCGACATATGATTCAGCGTTAACCGTCACACCAATTCTTCCCAGTTCCTAACCTTCTTAGTTCTCAACAGCAAACAAAGCTGCAGGAAAAGAGGGCTTCTTAAGAGCCTCCCTCTTTTGACCTTTTGAGTGTTTTAAAAAGTGCTTTCTTTTAGTATATTTGAAAAATCTGGAAGGAATAAGGTAAATCAATGCCTCAAGCCTTATCAGCTTCCCATTTAGTCATTTTTCTTGGACTGATTTCCCCAGCCTTTTTTAAGAGCAGTAAGAACGCAGATCCTTAGCACAGAAAGCTAGTCTTCTAGACTTCAGGATGAACTCAGCAGATCCACTCTTACTGAAAATAAACACCAAATCCCTTTTCAACTTATCTTTGGCTTTCAAAACCGGCACTAGACAGCAGATTGAAAATGTCTGCGCTCGAAGTCGGCCTTCCAGACCCTTGCTTTTTGAAGGGAGGAACCATTCCCCACTCCTTTGGGGGCACACACTTATTAGAGGCACCTCGGGCCTGGGATCCACGGTCAGGAGGAGCTGATTCCCTGGGACGCAAACTCGGTCCCCAAAGCCCTGAAGCCAGGGGCGTCGTAAAGACACCAAAGGGTCGCCGAGCCACAACCCAACGACCCGTGTCAAGTATGCCTGGCCTGCGCTGCTGCGATGTTAAATGTGGGCTGTGTGTTGTTTTAATAAAGCAGGGCAGACGCCGGCAGGTTTCCCCGGGGCAGGCCCGTTCCCTCCGGAGCCAAAGAAGCGGAGCTGAGAACTGAAGGCGGAACCGTGCGGGCCTTGGCTTCCCGGGCCTCAGGGACGCCAGAGCGCCTCGGCACTAGTGCGGGTACCTCCCGAGAGGCCCCGGGCTCATTTTCCACTCGGCTGCGTCCCGGCCGAGCTGTAAACCCAACCTGACGTGGGCTCATTAATTTGGCAGCGACTGGAAGGCTGGGCCATGGCTGCGCACCCAGGAGGCCTTTGTGCGCCCAGGGTCAGGTCAGAGGGCAACCGAAACACGGCTGAACCCTGCACGCGGCTCCCGGGCGCGAGGCGGCGCGAGGCGGCGCGAGGCGGCGCGACCCGAGCCGCTTCCTCCGGCCGGAGAGCCCCAGGCTCCGGCCTCCCGCCCTGCGGCCCCGCCAGCGCGGCTTCCGGAGCCCGTAGGCGCGGTGACCCGGGCCCTTCGCAGCGCGCCCAGCCCTCTCTCCTCCAGCCCCGCGCTGGCGTTAGCCCGCAGGCGTCGCACTCGGGCGGGGCGGACGGTCTCTGCGGCCTTCCCCCGCTTCGAGATAACGGCCCTGCCTACCGCCTTCCCCTAGTCTCCGCGTCCCTCATCAGTCCCGAGCTGAGCGCTCGCCGCGAGCCCCGCGGAGAGGCCGGGCCCGACGCACCGCCCTCTCGTCCCGAACACGCTCCGAGCCAGGCCTCTGCCCAGCTCCTGTGGTCGCTCGGGACTTCGGAGGATTTTGGCTGGGCGGCCCTTGCCCTGAGCCCTCAACCGGGCTCCGTGCTATTTCTGCACGTGGTGCAGCCCGGACCTCGTGGGCCAGGATCGATGGCAGCCCCCTTCTTGCTTTTTCTTCCTCCGCCAGGCCCGAGGCGTGCGTGGGGAAGGACGGACACACATCTCGGAGTGGAGAGAGGAGGCGGGGCCCCGGCAACGCAGAGGGGGGCATTTCCGCCCCATCTGTGTTCGGGATGGGCGGGGGTGGAGGACGGACCCCCTACGCACTCCTTAGACCCTCTGGGTTGTCAAGCGCCTGCTAGATTTTCCTTCTCTTCCCCAGTTTTCTCAGCTAGCAGATGCACGTTTCTAAAACCCTGTGCCGGGATCCCAACCCGGGGGTTCTGGCCTTCACAAAGGCCTGAAACAGGGCGGCGGGGAGGAGAGGGGAGGGGAAGTTGTTCTGCTTTTCACAAGTGTCTCCAGCACAGATTAATTTTAGCAAGTTTCGCAAAAACAAAGCGGCCCCCTTCTGTGCCTTTAGGTGACTTTTGTGACATTTAGCAGCAAAGAAAACTATTTCCTCTGACATTGAGAGCTAACCACGTGTAATTGGCCCAGAAGTCTGTTGTATTTTGGGGAACTGTTTGCGATATCCCATCTGTTTTCATCTCGCGGTTCAAACGAAGTCTGTGTTTACCCTTCTGTCGGGGAAATTGGTTTACATGCACAGCAATTTCGGTGCGACACCGAAATATTCCCTTGAACTAATGCTACGGGTCCGACAGGCTTTGTACTGCTAATAACCCTCCATTACGTCTGTCAGGAGACATTTACACAGCCGCGTGGTCCGTCCCATAAAGGAAATTAAGATCCTAGGCTTATCTTAACTATTTGAAATCCAATTGGTTTCTGGTGATGGCCACAGATGCAGATGCACGGGTTGGCGGAGGTGGCCGAGCAGCCCCAGTCGTAATCGTGTCGCAGGAAGGGGGTCGGGGGAAGCCCTGATGCTTTCTGGTTTCTGTGGGGTGGGCTAGGGTGACACTGAGTGACACCTCCTCCCCGCAGCTACTCCTACTGCCCGGAAGGCGCATTTGTGTCTCTTTCCTCCGCATGGCCATCCCGAGCTGTGGGGCTAGTTTCCCGAATGACCGACCGCAAACCCTCAGGGTACTGGCGCAAGCCTGGGTGGGATGGTCTCTGAGCAGTGTATTTTGCCAATGGAGGATGGGTGGGGACGTAGGCGGCCCAGCGGCCGTCTCGCCGTTTGGCGGGTGGCAGGGAGATGATTTGGTGCTCCCAGGAGGGCAAATTCTCCCACCCAGGACTGGGGGCATGCGAAGAGCTCAGAGCCATGGAGCATGAAGCGCTGGCCGGTCGCTGCTGGGGTGGCGGGCTCGTTCTGCCGGCGTGGGGCGCCTGCCCAGGCCCGGTCCCGGGGTGAGGAGCTGCAGCCAACAGGAGGCTGCGTTGGGGCCTCCGCACGCCCGGGAGTGTGCCTGGAGACGCGTCCGGCTGTCCTGGGGCTGAGTAATCGGAGAAATTGCTCTGAAATCCCAACCGCTGCCCTGGCTGCGAGGCCCATAATCAGCGCCTGGCATGTGTGCAAATGCTGATTTTGCGGGTGTTACTTAATCCATTCGCGGTGAAAAGCCACAGGTTGGTGGCAGGTTCATCTCCCCCTCCAGGCTTCTTCCAAGTTTGGTCTGGGGAGCAGACCCTGAGCCCCTGTTGGGGTAGGGTGACTGGTTGGGGTGTGTGTCTGATGCTTGGGTTATTAACCCAGCATCCTTGTAGAAATCATTCATTTCTCCTGTGTCTCCTGTTAACTTACTCTTCAAGGAGAGGAAAAGTTGGTAGAAGAGAACACTGTAATGATTTCCACACTGTGTAAAATGTAACCAAGGCTCTTGTGAAGGTGCAAACAGAGCAATATTCAGTTGTTCATTTAAACCTTAGTATTAGACGCTGTCACAGCTGTCTGTGGGAAGCCATAAAATCAGTAAATGACTCTTCTGCAAAGGAAGACCCAAATCTTAGCTTTAAGGGTTTGAGAAGTGACCTTTGCTAACTCTATTGGGGTTGAGGCCTACTTCTAGGTAAATGCAGGAAAACAAAGGTCTAAGGCCAGAATCTGTGTCCCCATCACTTCCAAAGTGTCCATCTCTTCCAAAGGTGAAAGGAAATCAGCTTCAGCACACCCCCTTCTGCTGGCAAGCCCTGAATTCGTACCCCCCATCATAAACTTCCTACATTATTTGACTTATGTACGTACTGGCAATGAGTAATTTTTAAATTTTTATTTATTTTTTTAATTTTAAAAATGAAAATATTACAGAGGTAAAGGGGTGAAAATTCCAACCTACCTCACCTCTGAAAGCTCAAAAAGCAAATAATTCAGTAATTCATGATGAAGAATGAGAATTTACATAACTGCTAGGGGATAGGTCCGAATTATAAGGGGACAATCTTCCTTTTGAGATCCTTGAGCATTTTATTTTGTGGCAGTTTAAGTACTTGTACTAAAAACAAATCTACGAAGAGTGTGAGAGGACCCCAACTCTAGAAGCTAGTTTTAGTCCACTAGTGAAGGTGGGCCCAAAGGTTTGTCCTGAAAAGGAATGTATTGAGGGTTAAGATTCTATTTTGTATTCATGGTCAGCATAGCCACGAAGCCACGAAGAAAAGACTACAGAATTATCTCAGAGTAGGGTGCTCATGTACTCTGGGCAATCACAGAAACAGGGTTTTGTTTTTTCAGTTTAACAGGGTTTCTCGTAGTGGCTGACTTTGCTGTACTGTCATTCCTGATGTTTTCTTTTGTTCTTCTTGCCCATCTAGTACAACTGACCAAAAATTACACTGAAGAGACTCCTCCCACAATTTGTTTTTGAGGGGCTGCTGCTGGTTAGCCCTGTATTAGCAATAATAAAGGCCACAGAATGTTTTGTGCCCTTTGGGAGCCTTTACTTTGCTTAGGGAGAAGAACCTTAGAAAGCCACCGGCTTTCCAAGACCCAAGTGATGTTCAGGTCATGTCAGAGAAGAAACTAGAAGAGGAGAAGAAGAAGTCAGTAGCCAGATGGGGCCTGGGTCACCTTTGTTCTTCTTTTCCTGCCCCTTCTGCTCTTGGAGTGGGCACCAGAAAATGACTGAAGGGCAAATCTGGAATTTCATGTATATGTCTGTGTGTTTGGAGGGGTGCAGTGGGGGAGGGAAAGGCCAAATACATTGTCTGATCATTCTCTACCTGTGGTGAGGTCAGGGAGCTCCTTTTTCTGGCTGTGGACCCAGAGCTACTTGCCTTGCTATTTGCATCAACATGATGCCTAACTATAATCTCGAGAAAGTAAACTAACAGGATTATGAACTAAAGAGTCATGCAGGTTTTTTTCCTGGGAGGAACTTAACAGCTGTTCTAAGACAAACATTCCCGATAAGACTGCCCCCATCACAGAATGAATATAAAGGACCTAATTACTTGCAAGTAATTAATAGAAAGCACTTGCAATTGTGTATGTGATTAGAAGGAATAACCACAGTGGAATCACGGCTGCATTTTTAATCGATTTTGAGACTGCTTTTACCTGGTCCGTGTTTGAAAGCAAAAGAATTCTTTCTGCTTGAGAAACTTGTTTGATTCTGTTACTCCACATGCATTCGGCATAGTTAAAAACAAATTCAGATACAGTTGCTGTTTTGATTCTGCCTGCCCTCTCCCCACACCTCCCCAAAACACACACTTTGGTTTGATTTTTTTCAGACCACACACACACACACACACACACACACACACAGAACTGAAAGTTCCATAAGTGATCAGAGTCTTATCACTTCTATAGTTGGCGGAAGCCTTGCCCTTTGACCACCTGCCTCTTCCTAGTATTGCACTATGGCAAGAGTTTCCCCTGCCACTAATAATGTGGAATGCAGTAGGATGACTCTCGTGCCCCATTTGCTCTGGCATTTAAAACAAAGCTAGTTTAAGTTCAGCTGGTCTGAAGCCTGATTTCTTTAGGTCCTGCCCAAGGTCTATAAGTGTAATCATCCATATGGAGCTGCGCCACTGACTCTGCCCAGCTCCTGCGCGAGTAGACTGAGGCCCAGGCCGGGGTTAGCATCATTGTTTGGGGAACCTTAAAGAGCCTGGAGGAGCCCTGCAAGTGTGAAGCACCCCCACATTCCCTTTCCTGTCTCCCTCTCCCATGGAGTGCCAAAAGACCTGCCTGACCCTAAAATATTGAAAGTAAAATACCCATTTAATAGGCTTTTGTCAACGTGTAAATGGTTGAATTTTTGCCCATTAATGAATTATTAAGCACTTAATTTTTATTTCCTCCATATATATTCACTTAGTCATTGAAATTTTGCCCAGCACACGGAGCACTTGGCAATCGGTTTCTTCTCTTCTGGAAAACTACTTTTGTATTTTCAGGGATGACCAGGGAGACAAGGATTAAGTTTATGTGCAGTCAGTGAAGCCCTCAACTGGTAAAGGCCATGCTCTTGGCAGAGTAGTGGATGCGTGGGTGGGTGGAAGCAGGGGATGGGGAGAAGGAGAAAGAGGGGGTGGGCAGATGATCCAGAAGTTCTAGCTTCTGAATTTTCTTAGCAGGCTCTGGCCATAATCTCTTATGCCGGTAGGACTTCAGATATGGTAAAGGTCATAGCTATTAGATGAGAGAACAAAAGGACCATTTCTATTAAAAGCAACTTAAAAAGAAAAAATTGTCATGCATGGTTTGATTCTAGCAAAACAATGATTATATACCAATAAGACATAACATTACAGTTATCCCTAGTACATGTATGCTTCATTTTTTCTATCTGTATTTCTTCCATCTAAATACAAAGATAAAAAATACAAAGTCAGCATTTACCGTTTGTCATATTATTCACATATATTTATTTTTTGTTGTTGTTCCTTAAAATGTATGATTTTTTTTTTCCCATGGACTTCTTTTTAGGCACAAAATCCAGATTCTGCAAAACACTTCCAGTTGTTTTTTTAGCTGAGCTAGCTTTGCCCATTTTACTAACTGTGCTTTTATACATTTATTTATTTTTGTGATATATAAAAATGTCCTCATCATTTTAATAGTCACCCCTGGGTGCATGGGCAATGGTTTAGAAAACTTCCAAAATATGGTAATACCACTATAGCAAAGCACCATACAGCAACAAAAACACAAACCCACTGAACATTAGCCCAGAACAACATTCCTCCAACTGTCTGGGGAAAATAAACCAAAAAAAGCTATCTTTCATCGTGCCTGAAAGGTCAGCTAACCAGGGCTCTCAGGAGAACAAGAGGAATGGTACTTTACGGAGGAGGGCCCCTCATGGAAGACCCTCGGCTTCCAGCTCCCCAGAAATGCGCTCACTCCAGGGTGGGGTATGGAGACAGATCTCATCTCGGAAAGAGAGGTAAAAGGCGTGTCACCATGTGGAGGCTGCCCCATCTTGTGTGGACATCTGGGATGCAGGAGAGAATACATTGAAGGTGGTCCATTTGAGCTACTCATTTCTCTTATGCCATAAACTGAGGGCAGGGTTCTGGTTCTTTGTTTCTCTATCTCTTTATTTATTTATTTCTAGTTGCTGTTGTTGCTTTTAAAGGGCTGAAGGAAAGATAGATTTGTGTTCAGTATCATGATATAGACAGGGCTTTGGAGGCCTGGGGCTGTGCTTTTTACTGGATATATGATCTTGGGCAAGTCACAGAGCTTTGTTTGAATCTTCAGTCTTTTCCCCTCTAAAATCAGAGATAACAATGGCTGCTTCCCCGAGTTGCTGGGAGAAGTAAATGCATTAAGACATGCGAAAGCACTGATTTCATATATTGAAAGTGCTCTGTAAATGACTATCCTGCTGTTTGGAGTTTTTCTTCCATCTGAATCAGCAGAAAACAATTGTCTATACTCTCTCTTTGTCTTTACACACAGCCTTTGCCAGTGGCGGATCAGATCCAAGTGAATGCCTGAAAAACCTGGAGAAGAGAAGGAGAGCCTGGTCTGAGGGTGGGGCCCCCATCAGCACCCCATCTAACAGCCCAGGGCCACACAAATAAACCCGTAGTCACTCCAGAGTATAACAGGGCTCCTGGCCGACTTTGGTGTTAGAGCAAGTGTAATGGGACAAAAGGGTAGAGGGGACATGATATATTCAGTTGACCTTTGTCAGCCATGTCAGGAGGTAGAATGGAGTGCTGGTTATAGGCAGGGATATCTGGAGCCTGCTTAGAACATTGCTTACTCTATGGGTCCTGGTATTTTCGAGAAGCAGCAGAGATTCGAGCTAAAACTTGTGGCTCGGAATGAACTGCCAGCGTCTGCTTTCTCCACTCACTGACCAGATGACCTTGGGAAGTTCCTGCACCTCAGTGCCTCAGTTTCTTCATCTGTAAAATGGGGGATGGCAATAACACCTGTTTCCTAGGGTGGTGGTTGTTGTGGTTAAATGAGTTCATAAACGTCGGTTGATTAGAACAGTGTCTGGCATGTAGCACATGTTTGCTGCTATTATTGTCTTTTTTTAAAAAAGATTTTATTTATTTATTGGACAGACAGAGATCACAAGTAGGCAGAGAGGCAGGCAGAGAGAGAGAGGAGGAAGCAGGCTCCCTGCTGAGCAGAGAGCCCGATGTGGGGCTCGATCCCCGGACCCTGGGACCATGACCTGAGCTGAAGGCAGAGGCTTTAACCCACTGAGCCACCCAGGCGCCCCATTATTGTTGTTTTTATAGACAAGCTCCCCCCACCGCTTTCCCTCCAGCTCAATAAATGCGTATTTCCCCTCAGCCAGCCTGGAGGGGAAGACTGTTCATCACCCAGAGATCTTTCTAGGACCAGTGTGGCTGGTCATGTCTACATCATTGCAAGGTTGTTCTTTTACAGTCCACTACAGGGGAGACACATTTACACCTCCCAGCAGGCAATCCCATCCCACAATGTCCCTGCCTTTGCAGATAGTGCCCACTTGTCCCTTGTGGCTTTTCTCCACCTTCAGCTCTTCTGCTTGTGTTTTTCCTCTTCCTTCTGGTTTTTGAGTATGACCAAGGTTTCTTTTGAGTTCTGTCAACCATCAGGGGCCCTTGCACTGATCAGAACAAGGCTGCTGTTGGTCCGGATGAATGAATAGGTGGGTAAGTGGGCTCGATGGACAGTGTTTGATTGCTGATTTTTATGAAATCAATAGGAAATGAAAAACGGAGTATCAGAAAAATTAAATGCCCTGTTGCTTTTAAATTATTCTGATAATTTCATTCTTTATGCTGCCATACATCCAGAATGATACCAATGTTATTTTAAGAGATGGCAAATAAATATGAATCTCATTCCAAAACATCGCAGGACTCTGCAGTTTCCTCTGAGAATTTCTTGCCTTTTGAGGGTGGCCTTAAATTCCACAGTGGGAGGAGCATCCCTGAGCAGGCCCCCTCCGTGAGCAGTCTGCCGTTCAGACAAGGACTTAAGGCATTCCTTCAGGACCGCCATAGTGGAATGAGTTGGGCATGTCATTTAAAAAATAGATATATATTTTTTATTTATGTATTTGACAGAGATAGACATAGTGAGAGAGGGAACACAAGCAGGGCGAGTGGGAGAGGGAGAAGCAGGCTTCCTGCTGAGCAGGGGGGTGGATGTAGGGCTTGATCCCTGGCCCCTGGGATCATGATGACATGAGCCAAAGGCAGATGCTGAATGACTGAGCCACCCAGGAACCCCCAAAGGCATGCCACTTTAGAACGAGCTCTGAATCTCCAGATTGTGAGCAGTTTAATTCATACTCTTTGCGTAGCTTTGCCATTGACATTTATAAGCCAAGAGTGTTGCTGCCAACACAAGTTTTGAGTAGATTGTGGTATAAACAGATTTCCTCTTTACACATTCTAATCAGCGCAGAAGGACTGTTTTTATTGAAACCGTATCTCAGCTTAAACTTCTCCACACATGTAGGCACACATGTACAGAGTTTAAATTGCATTTATGGTTGGTAAATGTTCTAATTATGGGGCTGCGTGTGCTCAGAGAAGAAAATTAAATCAGCAAACATGGGAGGCCAGGATGCCCTTCCTCTCCGGTTCGGGTCCTTTATGGTTTTAGGTTTTGAGAAATCAAGGCCGTGAAATGGTGGGTGACAATCCAGGCGGACATTTGTCTCCTGGCTGATTTACAATGTTACCTACAGATTCTTTTCCCCCTCCCTGATGAGGTGAAGTTTGATTCCCCATTGCCTGCTTTGTCCTAACACATCACAGAGCAATTTCCAATAAGCAGTTCTTCTAGATAACATCCTGGGCCTCCTTTTCCATATGAGAATATGTGGAATGCTTCAATAAAAAGGTTATGTAATTGACATTGTGCCCATCAGCCCCATCCCATGCTGCTCTCGCCATAGTAGCAATGAATACGTTGCTGTTCACTAAGCAGTGCCCAGGAGTCTTTGGAACTCACCTAAGAGGAAGTGTCAACATCCTTCCCGGCACCACTGAAGAGTGCCGCTCATCTGCAACAGAGCCCTGGCTGCTCAAGGGTTTTGAAAGTAGCAGCTGCTGTTATGGAGCTAGCTCAAGGAGCATTGGAATTTGCAAAAATGGGCAAAATATGCATCCGAGGACATGTAGAGCTCAAACTCGCCAGGTCGACCCAACCACAGTCATTTTGCTGCTGCAGGCAAAATGCCTTCCTGGTGTAGGTTTGAGTTGACTGATTATTGAGGGAAATTTTTGTCTTGCCCACACTCCTGGATTATTCAGCTTTCTTTTTAACATACCACCCAGCCCTCCTCCATGCAGACCGTGTGATGTAGACCTGGCACCCTTAACTGAATAATCTCTTTGCTGACAGCTGGAAAGTAAAGGCATCTGTGACAGTCGGACGGGGTGCCTCAGGTTGGTTCCAGATGTCAAGCTGATTAATGTTGGAGTCGGGGCTGCCAGCAGATACCCCGGAAACAACCCTGGTGGTTGTGGCATCAGCGGGTAAAGATGTATATGCGTAAGATACTGAGCAGATGCCCCTTCTTCTGTATCAGTTTAGGAGAATGCCCCCAAAATTGTGAACTCCCCCAGCGTGTAAACCCTGATACACGCCTTTTTTTCTGGCATTTTTCATGTTTCCTAAAACAGGGAGTTTGTTCCATTATATTAACATCAGTATTTCCAGGCTGAGAACTCCAACCCAGAAAGGCACCAGTGGAAAAGCCCAGTACACAGTTAGGACGTTTGTGATGATAAAACAGCCCATTTCTGTCGTATTTCTGATTTTCCAAAGCACCGTCATTTTCACTGCTTTTCTCCCTGTTGTCTTCAATCACCATAAGGCTGAGAAAGGTGTGATTGTGTAAGTGACCCAGGGTTCGTGTTCCGGAGTGCTCTGTGGACATAAGGAGCCGGTGCCATTCCCACAACCATGGGCCCCCGTGAGATGGGTGAATGGCCTCTTCAGTGCCAGGCAGTTTGATCAGCGAAAGAACTGCAAACTCAGCACCCACCACCTGGCCTGTTCTCCTAAGTGAGGTTCCCCAGTGCAGCAGCCACAGCAGTGCCCCCAGCCTACTGGATCAGAGCCTCTGGGAATGAGGCCCAGCAATCTCAGGTGTCCTTCAGTGATTCCAGTACACCCTGAAGGGGGAGAGAACCGCTGGCCTGGGCCAGTAGTAAGAACTTTGCATTTCCTGACCCTCGGGGCCCAGGGTGCTTACAAGGCAGCCCCACAAACAGTGTGCAAAACTGCATGAAGCTGACTGGAAATCGTACTCTTCATGTTACTTTTTAAAAATTACATATTTCATTATAGGTGGCTGATAAGTGAAAGTTGGGAAAGAAAAGTGGCTTAAAGATTTTTTTACATTTCAGAGTGTCTGGGTGGCTCAGTTGGCTGAGCATCTGCTTTGGCTCAGGTCCCGATCTCAGGGCCTTGGGATCAAGCCCCATGTCAGGCTCCCTGCTCAGCGGGAAGTCTGCTTCTCCCTCTCCCTCTGCTCCCTGCTTGTGCTCTCTCTCCCTCTCTCTCTCAAATAAATAAATAAAATCTTAAAAATTTTTATCACATTTATTATTATTTTTTAGGAAATGTATTATTAATCAGTGCTATTTGGTATTTTTTCCTTCATGCTGCCGCTCATTTATTCATTTATCAGTTATTACGTGCTCTATGCTTGATACTGGGAGATCCAAAGAAGGTAATGTCCCTATTCTCAAGATAATTATAGGCTCATGAACAGATTATTGCAATACAGCATAGGCAGACTTAACCACTACTGTAATAGAAAGAAATCTGAAGAACTTGGGGAAGTAATCTTCAGGCTAGGCCATATGGCTTCTAGGCTTTGTGGATAAGCTTGGACAGATGGATCAGGGGAGGTGGAAACCTACTCCTTCCTCTTCATTCCCCAACCACCTATCCAAAAGAAACAGGAGAACAGGAGCCCACCTCTGGAATCTGGGTTTGCCCTCCTCTTGGGATCTTCTGCCTTTTTTCTGGGCAATAATTTTTTTTTATAATAACATTTCTGATTATGAGAAGCACTGATAGAACATTTGAGACAGGCTCACAGAGACTCTGCATTAGTAAGAACTTGAAAATAAGATTCTTGGCATACTTTTATACACCTGCCTCATCTCTTACTATAATGGGCAGTTATTTAAAGGGCACTCTCCCTTTAACCGGGGACTTGAGACCAAATGCAATGTTGTCTTGATTCCAAGTCTGTTTGGAGAACATTTCCGTTTTATTCCAGCACAATGACTTTTGAAAACATGTAGGTTTAATTTCAGCGCAACTATTTCACAGGTCTTTCTCTTTAAAAAAAAAAAATTCACGATTGTGTGGTTTCTGTTTCAGAAAAAAAATTCTCCAGGTTAATTTTGCTTTCAGGTTACAGTGAGGTTGGTCCTCGTTTGTCAGATTTCTGGTTCTAGAACCCCAGGCCTAAGCAAATGATGGGCTTCCTCTCAAGTTTGCTTTGTGTCTGTCTGTAATTACACTTCAGAATGCCTGTGTAGGCCCAGTACCCCCAGCAGAACTAAAACGAGAGGGAAGGGGAGGGACAGGGCAGAGACGCTGATACAAGGAAACTTTATATGTACCAACTGAAACATATACCAAGAACATCAGCGATTGCTTACTCAATCGGGGAGGGGGTGCTTCTGGTTCTAAATGAGGTGTTAGTGTTGTGGGGTGATAACCTTGTCCCACTGAATTATGATGAGAAAACAACCCAGTTGCCTACAGAGCCAAAAACAAACTTCAGAACTGCTTAACTCATCCGTCAAACAAATTGTATTTTAGGAAATGCAGGACAGAGAAAAATGCAGAAAAGAAAAGGAGATTTATTTATTTGTACAAAAGTAGAATGACAGGGGTTTGAGTGGATCCAAATAGCATTTATGGAGAAAAAAATGTGATTCATTGCCAGCTATTAAATCTTGTTTATCCTTCTTTAAACTAACCAGAAACACATTTGGGGAAAACACTAGTGAACAGTTGAAGAAGCATTGGAAGCCTCCTAGTGTGCTGTCTCTGCTTCCCTGCTTTCCCAAGAGGAGGACGAGGGTATGAAGCAAGTGAACGGTGCTTCAAGAAACTAGGACAAGGGAAGAATTTCCAGTCCCGCCTGTGAAGCTCACCCTCAGACTCAGAGGGAATTTCTTCAGTTTCCTCAAAGAAGGAAACTGAAGCTTACCTTAGAGCAGCAGCAGATGATCCATGTTTACCAGGTAGTTTCAGTTTTATACCCCAAAACCTTACTTCAAGACAATCAGTGACCAAGTGATGTGTCTCTTCAAAAGGCACCATTTCCCCAAGAGCTAGTCATCATCATAGCATCTCCCAGACCAACAGCTCACAGTGCCAGGGCCGACTCCAGACACAGCTCTGGGACTGAATGCTTCAGAGCACTTGGCAAGGACCTGAAAAATTTGCTGAAATCCCGGTATCTGGTAGAAGAAACCCCTCCAACCCGCATTGTGCTCTGGCGGTCCCTTCCAGGCTGGTCCTGTGCTCTTCCCGCTGAGGGCCCACGAGGGAGAAGCCTCGTGTAATATTTGGGTCCTCAATGCCTTTAAAATTAGAAGAGGCTGTACCTACCATGGACCAAAGGGTTCACTTGATTTAATTAATTACAAAAATATACGCTTTTCTGAAAGAGGGCACTAGCATCTTTTTGCTTTCCAAGCAAATAATTCCAAAAGGATTATCTAGAGTTTGTGGTTTCAGTAGTGTCTACAGAGGGAACTGTCTGCTGAGGTTAAGGCCACAGGGAAAGGTCCAAGTAGACTCATTAGATTCACAGAACTACTCTCCCCTCTCTCCCTCCCACCAGGATGGTCTAGGCAGAAGGAATACGGTCTGATGCCTTTCTGGCCTCAGAGCACTCAGTGAGGCTAAGTGATCTTGGCCTGTGTTGGCGTCTGTCCTTTATCCCCTGAAATCTTCAACTTTTCACTTGTGCCCAACATATCAGATTCCTTCACATATTTCCATTAATATTATAAATTCTTTGAGGACAGAGCTGTGTCTTAATCACTTCTGTATCCCTTTCTCTTAGCAGAGTGCTCACCATGTAGACTCAGGCACAGAGATGCGGTGGTTAGAATGGATAGGACGGTTTTACCTGCCAGTGTTGTGAGCCTCCCAGGCTAGATTTGTGCAGATTGAAGGTGCAGATGAAGGCATATCCCCCCCACCCCAGAGAGCTACCTTAATCCCTAGTATTACCTAGTATTACGAAGACTCTGCTCTTTTCATTTTAATTAATGCTACAAATAGCATTTCAATGGTCACTACCACCACCACGAAAAACCAGCCTCCTCACCATCCTGTGGGTTTCCTCTGCATCTGCACTCTTAGGGTGACAATCTACTTGAACTACTGCGGGATTTATTTGATGAGAGGAACTTAAATAGCCTGAGAGGTCAGAGGAGACACACTTCAATTAGAAGAAAGGTGCCTTCCATTCTGGCCATCTGTTTGCAGAGGGAAGGGAGGGGAAGGCACAGAAGAGCATCATGCTATTTCAGAAATGTTATAGTGTGTGTTCTTCCAGGAGGTGCCGGGAGCATCACTAAACCCCTCTTGTCTCAGGAGGAACATTTGGGCACGAGATGGACCAAGGCAGAGCATTAACAAGGGTTCTCTGACTCTTAAGGCATATCTTCCCTTTATCATTGATAAAGGGAAGAAAGTCTTTTTTTTTTTAATTTTATTTATTTGAGAGGGAGAGTATGAGTGGGGGAAGGGGGCAGCAAAGGGAGATGGAGAAGCAGACTCCCCACTAAGCAGAAAGCCCAATGTGGGGCTCAATCCCAGGACCCCGAGATCATGACCTGAGCCCAAGGCAGACGCTTAACCGACTGAGCCATCCAGATGCCTCTCTGCTACCCTTTTTTTTTTTTTAAAGATTTTATAAGAGAGAGAGAGAGCGCACGCGCGCACTTGCAGGCAGGGCAGGGTGGGGGTGGGGTAGAGGGAGGAGCAGAGGGAATAAGGACTTTTAAAAGTAACTAACATTCCCAGGTGCTGTACACTGAATGTTTTTGTCCCCATTCCACGCCCTGCCCCCCAAATCTGTGGGTTGAAACCTAATGCTTGGTGTGATGGCATTTGGAGGTCAGGCCTTTGGGAAGTGATCGGGGTCATGGGGATGGGAGCCATGAGTAGGATCAATGCCCTTGAAACAAACTATAGAAATGATCTCAGAAAGTATAGTCTTGGATCAATGCCCTTCTAAAAGAGACCAAAGAGAGCTTCCTCTGCCATGTGAGGTCACAGTGAGTAAAAGGCAGACTGAGATCCAGGAGAGGGCTGTCACCAGAACCTAACCATGCTGACACCCTGACCTCAGGCTTTCAGATTCCAGAAATGTGGGAAATAAATTTCTGTTGTTTATAAGCCACACAGTCTGTGATAGTTTGTTATAACCACCCAACTGAGACATTAAGCACCTTAAAAAATCTAATCAATTCTTTGCACCTATTCACTTGACTGCCTGACCCACGTTTTGGTGCTTCTGGGAAGAGCATTAGTGGATGGAATGTGGCTGGGACAGCAGGCTCCAGAGAGGAGCTGGTCTGACAGCAGGAGGCAATGGATGTTCCCTGCAAGGGTCCTCTGACTTTGACCTGGCTCCCTTTGCCACATCACCTTCTACTTCCACTTTTCAGGGAGTAACTTTGCTTGCCATCACATTCCTGCAGGCACCAAAGCTCACCTTACACTATCACATCACATGGCATCTCTGCATCAAGAGCTTCGTATCCAGGAGGGTGGCAGCAAGAACAGTACTGTTGCCGTTTCACCCCACGCCCCTCACTGAGGTTAAGAGTTTCAAGAAGCAAGGGAGTCTGTGACCCAGCCATTGCACTCCGAGGTATATATCCAAGAGAACTGAAAACATATCTTCACATAAAAACCCACACACAAATGTTCACAGCAACACTATTCATAGTAGCCCAGAAGTGGAAGTCATCCATATGTTCATCAAGGGACGAATGGATCAATGAAGGTGGTACGTCTACACACAGGAATAGTATTCAGTTACAAAAAGAGTAAGCGCTGACACGTGCTCTAACATGGGTGAACCTTAGGAACATTTGAAGAAGAAAGAAGCCAGGCACAAAAGGCCACATACTGTATGGTTCCGCTCAGAGGAAATACCCAGAATAGGCGAATCCATAGAGTCCAAAAGTAGATTTGTGATTCCTTAGAGCTGGAGGAAGGGAGAATGGGGAGTGACAGCTAATGGGTGTGGGATTTCTTTTTGGGGTGACGGAACTGTTCTGGATTAGAGAATGGTGATGGTTCCTCAACATGGTGAATATACAAAAACTCACTGAACTGTACACTTAAAAATGGTGGAATTTATCTCAATTTAAAAAATGCAAGTAAAAAAAAAAAAGCAGCAATGAACTCATGTCTTCAGAAAGCAGCAGCTGCCTTTCCTTCTCTCTTCCCTCCCTGAGCCAAGTAGGAACCTTATTCAAATATTTATACACCCCAGACCTGTGGTTTGGACTGATCCTTTGGCTCTTTAGTCTTTTCTGCTACCTTCCAGCCACATAGCTGCACTTCAGTGTCCCTCCATTGAGACTCCAATACGTATTCAGGTCTGAATATTCCTTTTTGTGTCCACACTATGCACTTGGTCTTTGGGGCTCGGTTGATCTAGACCAAGATCTTAAATCACCACTGTGCCTCTGGGAACACAGCTCCTGTGAGCCACTTCCTGGGGATCCTGGATTTCCTAATTGCTGGAAAGCATCAGGGAGGCTGGCTGAAGGCACTGGATGATAAATGAGGCTCAGCAAAATGCCAGCTTGGACCATCTGCTTTTGTTTGCTTGTTTGTTTGTTTTGTGTTGTGTTTTGCTGCTGTCATTCCTGCTCACGGTCATAAGCCAAAGCCTTGGGGTAAAGAGATGCCTCTATCCTGGGGATCCAAGCACCATCCTCAGGCCACTGGTGTGGAGTCCACATATCTAGTCTAGCTACACGTGTGAGGATTTCTCAGGGTATAAACCTCATCGAAGTGTCAACTCAGACACTCACTGTGGCCACTCTCTGAGGTCCCCTGGCTGCAAGCCTCCTCTTCCCGCCTGCCCACCTCTCACCCGTGACACTGTGCTCTGCTCTCTGCCTGAAGGAACTTTCCTGCCTGCTGCTGCTGACTCAATCTGGGCATTCCCAATCCTCAGTTATCTTTTTCCCATTTCACATAAGCACATCCAAGAGCAGGACACTGAAGGACAGATAAAATGGGAAGATTTTTAGAATATTCGTTCTGGGAGGGAGAGGGAAATCACAGCCCGCCAAAGGCTTGCAAGCATGCATGCTGAAATGTGGTGCAACTTGAGTAGTGCTTTCTCAACTGGACCCAGATAAAAACACGGGCTCTGGATTTACTTTTTTTTTTTTTTAAGATTTTATTTATTTATTCATGAGCAACAGAGAGAGAGGCAGAGGCAGATGGAGAAGCAGGCTCTCTGAAGAGCAGGGAGCCCGATGCGGGACTCTATCCCAGGATCCTGGGGTCATGACCTGAGCCGAAGGCAGATGCTTAACCAACTGAGCCACCCAGGCACCCCTGGATTTACTTTTTTTAATTGGCAAATAGAGCCCAGAATGGTTAAGTGGGTGAAAAATATTCCAGTGATTCACATCAGAACACTGCCATTGCGTGGACTACAGGGAGGTCAGGAGAGTAGACCTGGCCACCTATCAGCACAAATAATAGAAACAGAACCCTCATGATTAGTAGCTTACTGAGCTAACTCCTGCAGACTGAAGAGAAGGTGTTCATAGGGTCAGAAGTATGTTTTCCTCATTTCGTGAGTGGGTTAGTCACAGTGCTGTGATGTAAGCAACAGGCAGAGATTCTTCATGACCCAAGAGAAGGGGAATTTATTAGTGGCTCTCTGGTGTTCACAGACTGACAGGGAGGCTGAAGATCCAGGCTGGGAGGGAAGTCAACACAAGACTGCTCCAGAGTGAGGAAGCCTGCTGTCTGGGAATGATGCCACAGCTGTCAACAGTCAGGATAAGGCCAAGCCGCCATGCTTGGGTCACTCAAGAATCAAAGTCTTGAGAAGAGGCATCCAATTGGTTGAGTTTTTAAGATGATGAGAAAAGCAGTATCTAGTCTCTCAGCTTCTGTGACAGGAAGTGGCAGTTCCCCCAAAACTACACACAGGGAAAAGAAGTCTTTCCACCAAAAGAGATCAGAGTGCTAAATAGGAAAAAGGAACAGATGCTAGGTAAACAAAAACCAACCATCGTTTCTTTCATTTGAATGACAGAAGATCACTTGAAACAAACTGAACAAGAGCTTATCTCTGAAGGAGGGTGTCCAGTTATTTGTAGTGAAAGGATTGTGTGTTTACAGCGAGACTTTAATTTTATGGGGATGCTGTGCCAAGTCACGTCATGACTTCAGGGAACTGGGGAGAACCGGGAGCGGGGGCAAGGGCCAAGGCACAGTCACCAGGAGGAGGAAGCAAGCAGTGCTCACTCTCTGGGAAATGCCTCCTCCTCATGGGGAGGAGGGTATCTGTATGGATATCTGTATGGAAGAAACAGCCTGCTCTTTCCCCTACTGGTTTCTCTGATGATTAGCGCAGCCTTTCAGCCACAGAGGAGGTCAGCAAGGTTCTAGGAGAAGGGAAGGCTGGTCGTCTCTATAACATTCGGCACGTTTTTGTGGTGGCAGTAGGTAATCCATTATGATTCTTGGTGGCTACACTACAGATAACATTCTCCATGCCTCTTTGCATGTAATCTTAGCAATAAAGTGTTTGGCCAATATTTTATTGATTATTGAGAATTATGAGTAATAGCAGCTGTGTTTGCTGGAGAGCTTCTGGGGAAAGATAATTGGAAACATCTTACATTTCCTGGCCATGAAACAATTGTCATGTTAGTTTTTAAGGAATTCCTCTAAAAATTAGGGTTGAGTCTTTTTTTAAAAAAGAAATTTCTAAAATAAAGACCATAATGTAACACTAAAATTAATGATCTGCAGGAACAACAGAGAAATCAGTTTGTGAGTAATGCGGTACGTAAGGAAAAACGAAAACATAAGAGTTGTTACGATTACGCACATTTAGCTCTGGAAAAGGCTTTGGCTTTAAGGAATAGGCATGTTGAATATAGGCCAGCTGTGCAGGTTTCCCTCCTATTCTCTGGCTTCTTAATACAAGAATCATGCATTTTAATACAAGTTTATAAAATATTCTAAAAATATTTAAAGTCTGCGTCCGTACAAACAGGATTGAAGTGGCACTGACCCAGTTATTTGCTTCATGTACAATATAGCTTCTTTTAAAAAACAGCAAAGTGTAGAAGTATTTCTCTGTCTTAGACAACTCAATCTTTTAATTATGAATCTCTAGACACAGCCCAGGATAGATTCTTTGTAAAATCAAACATTAAAGGAGAGTCAATATTATGCCTATAACCTAATATTCCTCTAGGATAGATTCATGGGGAAATACTTTCACATCTCTGTTAGTACATGATTCTTACCTTTTCTCAAGTTTTAACGTAAGGGCATAAGAATCACAGCATTTTGGTATGATACAAAGGATCATTGGCTGACAGTGGCACCAGTTAGGATGCTATTGCAATAATTTGAGCAAGAGAAGTGAATAGTTGGACTGTGAATAATTTTTTAAAAAGATTTTATTTATGGGGCACCTTGGTGGCTCAGTTGGATAAGCGTCTGCATTCGGCTCAGGTCATGATCCCAGGGTCCTAGGATACAGCCCCGGTTCAGGCTCCCTGCTCTGCAGGGCGTCAGCTGCTCCCTCTCCCGCTCCCCCTGCTTATGCTCTCTATCTCTGTCAAATAAATAAATAAAATAAGAATATATAAAGAAAACCTTTCTTTATAAAAAAGATTTTATTTATTTATTTGAGATAGAGAGTGGGAGTGAAAGAGCATAAGCAAGGGGAGGGGCAGAGGGAGAGTCAGACTCCCCAGGTCAGGCAGATACACAGTGGCCAGAGAGGGAAGTGGACAACCAAGGCAGAGTGGTGTCCCAATAGTTCAATAGCTGTTCAAGAAGAAAGGGGTAATCACCCCTGTCAATTGCTCCTGAAAGGTTGAGAAAGATAAAAATTGAGGAATAAGGCAACCAACTGTCCTGATTTGCCCAGGACTTTCCCTGTTTTAGCACTGAAAGTCCTGTGTTCTAAGAAATTGCTTAATCTCAAGCAAACTGGCTTGGCTGGTCATCCTACCAATAAGAAATAGCCATTGGGCTTATTGGTCATGAATAATAAGGTGAGAAAAGTTTGTGTGGAATAGTGGGGACAAAAACCCTAAGCAGAGTGGATTGGTTTTAAGAGAGAAGAGGTGAATTATCGTCACATAATATATATTTCAATACTGTTACACATTGATTCTTACATATTATTAAAGTTGTGTAAGAACATTCTTCATTTTTTAAACAGATGCATTCTAAAGTATTTAAGAATGAGATGTCATGTTATCTGTGACTTGCTTTAAAATATTTCAGCAAGGAATGAAACAAATAACTATCACATTTGGAATTATTTAATTTGGGGTTCCTTATGATATTCTTTATTTTATGTATGATTGAAAGCTTTCGTAATAAAAGGTGTTTCTAAATTAAAGAAGGTGAATGGGAAAAAAAGAATTAGTGGCAGCAGGCATACAACAAATCTTTTCAGGCGTTTTGCCATAAAGGATAGTAAGAAATGCGCAGTATTGGATTGGTCTCTGGGATTTGTTTTTGTTTTGTTTTGTGATGGGAGAAGTTTCAGTACATTTGGAAGCTGATATAGGAACATAGTTGAGGCAGGTAGGGCAAGGAAGTACAGGGGTGCTCATCTTGAGTGGGGAGAAGGGAAGCAGCTGATGGCATGTAGGTGGAGGGCTTGGCAATGATGGTGCTGAGCTTGTCCACGGTCAAAGGGGAAGGCAGAGAGAGTAGACACAGGTGCAGATAGAGTAAGTGGGCTGGTGGGAGAGGTGCAGTTGTTTTCTGATGGCTTTGGTTATTGCAGTAAGGAAGGAGGCAAGGTCAAAGTTTGAGGGGGACTTAGAAGGTTAAGGAGCGAGGAAGTGATGAAAAGGAGTCTTCTGGGAATGTGTGAGAGAGGGACAGAGGTGACTGGAGAAATGCCACAAGATTGTCAGGCAGCAGTAAGGTCTTATCTGAGTTGGAAACTGGTTGGTAAGTGCAGAAGCTGCTGGTGGGGCGGGGGGCATCCTATTGGTGCTCACCTTCCCGCTATGACTATACACATTTCCAGTGCTCTGCCTGAGGGTTTCCTTCTGGCTCTGGAAGCATGCCCTGCCCGAACCCTGCATTAGCAGGACGTGCTAAAGACTGACTGGCCTTCTGAAGTGGCCCTCAGCCAACAATGGACAGGGCTTTGGTGGATGGATGCCCCCGCTCCCGAAGTGTTCAGCTGGAGAATTTTTTTTTAAATTTTATTTATTTATTTGACAGAGATCACAAGTAGGCAGAGAGGCAGGCAGAGAGAGAGGAGGAGGCAGGCTCCCCGCCGAGCAGAGAGCCTAACGTGGGGCTCGATCCCAGGACCTGAGCTGAAGGCAGAGGCTTTAACCCACTGAGCCACCCAGGTGCCCCAGTGACTTTATTTATTTCTTGAGCACCTCATAAGTTGCAAACATTGTTGTGGGTACTGAAGAAATGGTTGTAAATGAAGGAAATGAAAATCTCTTCCTTGTGGGTCTTACGCTCTAGGGGAGAGAAGGCAATGTGTATTATGGTGCAAAGCCACGTTTCCTGGGTAGGTGGCCAAGCTGAACTCCAAGGTGAAGTGTATCTTAGTGACTAACCACTGGGGGCCTGCCATGTGCCGGTTGTTTTAAACATGCTATCAAACTCCACCCACCAACGTAGGGTAGGTAGTGTTCATCCCCGACTTGGAGATACGCAATCTGAGGCTCAGAATGGTGAGTTTCGCAAGATAATGGTGTCAAATGTGCAGAGCAGGGATTTGAGCACAAGTCTCCCTGATTTCAGAACACGTGGTCCCAACCACTCTACCGCATTGCCTCTTACTTTCTACTGAGTCCCAGTAGGTGCGTTTATGTTGAGAGAGGAGGGGCCCTGGTGAATTTGGCATCTTCATTTCTCTTTCTCTCACTTGGTCATGGACTAATACAAGAGCAGACTTGTCACTTAAAATCAGCCTTTGACTCTGAAGCCACTTGATAGCCTTACACTACCTATCTCTGGTTAATATCCAGTTTGCTACCGAGGCAAAGTTGAAGGCAATCTAAAGGTAGGACCCCGAGTCCAGGAGCTTTTCGACACCCCTGTAAGGTAGCAGTATAAACCCTATGAGTAAGAAACAGAGCGAAGAAGCTCGGCAATATACGCGTGTCACCGAGCCAACAGCAGTGCCATTATACGTGTTTCTAAATTATGCCCCAAATCTTAGACAACACTCCTCTGCTGTTATTTAAGAAGTATATTCTCATGTTACTGTGCGCACAGGAGAAGCATTTGGAGGGGGTGGGAAAGAGGCCCCACACAGAGTCAACCCTGCCTTATATTTAAAGAAGCAAGAAGTAAGTTGTCCAGCCAAGGAATGCTGGGAGGCAGCTCTCTGGACCCGAACCGTGTACGTGAGTGGAAATTACTTCCACGCTGACACTGGGGTCCCCTCTGCCTCTTAGGGCTGCCTGCAGGAATCCAGGACACTGCCTGATTACCACTCCCCATGAGGGGGTTCCACAAGAGCCTCTGCCTTCCAGGATGTGTCCCAGAAGTATACCTAAGACAAGGCCTTGAGAGTCTGCTGCTCCCCTGGGAGCCAGCCTTTTCATCCGCTCTCCCTTTCATCCAGGATAAGGGATCTCCCATTGTGCTTGGAGAAGGCTAGGGCCTTGTGACTTAGGGCAAGGGACGTCAGCATTGGGGGTGCCAACACGCTGTGGGATTGCCCTCGGACCTCAAGTTCGGTCCACACTGAGGCGGGGTTCTGGGTAGTGAGCCCCAGTACACCCTCTCTTTCCAAGGTGGCTGGGCCCTGCTCGCCACATGCAGAGGACTTCAGGAAAAAGGAGCATTTTAAAATATTGAGTTTCCTGCTGGAAGTTACAACAAGAAATGAAACAGCGGGAGTTTGCTCTCCTTGGTCGCCTGAGAGCAGCTGCTGACCGGCGTCTCCAGCCCCCAGCGAGCGGAAAGCAGAACTTGCCCCGGGTAGGCACTGCTCTCATCCAAACCAAACTTCCCCTCAATGACTTCATTGAAAGCTGGTTTACATCATGAAGAGAAACTCCATTTATTTATTTGTAATAACGACAGGATTTTATGGACCCACAAGAGGATGTAATTTAAGAAAACATTAGCAAGCTATTCCAAATACCAAGGTTTTGAAACTTGCTATGCCAAATAATCATCAATGGAAATATTTCAATATTGAGAAACCAGAGGGGCAGCAAAACTCCTTTTGAGCAGGGCTTTGGAAGGTGGAGAGGTTCTGAAATGTATGTTTTTGGTCATAACATCCTGAGGTCCCAAGAAAAGACAACCGGATTTTCAGAAACCCATTATAAACAACATATGACCTAAGAGAAGCGAGTCCATCTAATATCTCCCTCGTGGGGCTTCAGCCCTATGAGTAACTGAGAAAATGCATGGCCGATCCACTCTGTTGCTTTGCTTTGAACACAGTATTGGAGGGAATTACATGATGTTTTTATTAGGGTTTTTAAGACAAAATAATCGAGAGGTTACCAGGAAAAAGGGTGAGCTAAGAACAGACACTTGGTACTTTTCAAGTTCCCGTTCTATGAGCAATCCTATGTCAGTGATGTTTGTAGTTCCTTAAATAGTGAACATCATAAATTTTTGGAAATCTTTTTTGAACCATGTTCAACCCTTTCCTTCTATAAGAAGCCTGCAGGATTCAATGATGGGAGACAAGGACTCCCCAACCTACCAAATCCTTGTCTTTTACCTCCAGGAGACATATGTTGGAAAGGTTAGATGGGTACACACAGTCACCTGCTCATCTGACTACAATTACGTGTCCACGCCTATACTCAAAATTAAGGAATCTGTCCCTACCCCCCAACCTACTTGACTGACCTTCCTGAGCAGATAGTTAAATCTTGTTTATGTTTATAGCCCCGGGCTGACCTGATGCTCAAGTATTCAAAAAGTTGATGGAGTATTTACTATACTGAACACTGTGCAGCACTGAGGGCCGGGGGAAGGAACAGAGTGTACAAACCAAATAGGCTACTCTTAAGCCACTCAAATCTTACAGAAAGAGAATCACCACTTCAGAGAAAAATTCAAGATCTTAGCGTTATAGCTAACATTGAAATAGCAATTTGTATGTTAAAAGATGCATTTCTAGATATTATCTTATCTGATCTATAGAAAGACACTTCGAGGTGGATTCATTTATCACATATTCCAAATGAGAAAACCAAGTACCAAAGGGTTAAGGGGACTTTTATAAGACCATAGAGCAAATATGGGGTGAAGTTGAGTCTTTCATCCCCAAGTTTGGTTCTTGTCTCATCATACCTTCTTCACCCACTGCTTTTCCTGAAGTTGAGATATTGACAAATAGACACTTTTTCCTCTTTAATAACTTTCTTATTAAGATGCAGTTCACATATTGAAGGTATGATTTGGTATATATAGCTCAGTTTTATTTTATTCACAAAGCTGAGACATCATCATCTCTCTATAGTTTCAAAACATCTTTTATCACCCCAGAAGAAACCCTATACTCATTAGCAGTCCCTCTCTATTCCTCCTTCCCCAGCATCTTGCAGCCACTAATCCATGTTCTGTCTCATGTGTTTGCCTCCTCGGAACATTTCGTATACATAGACTCATGTAACATATGGCCTTTAGCGTCTGACTTACTAAACTTAGCATACTGTTCTCAGGTTCATTCGTGTGTAGTATGTATCAGAATTCCATTCCTTTTCGTGGCAGAAGAGTATTTCTTTGCATGGCTATACCGCATTTTTTGTTGAGGAACACTTGGGTTGTTTCCACTTTCTGGCTATTATGAACAATGCTTCTATGAACATTTGTCTACACATTTTTGCATGAAGATCCGTTTTCAATTCTCTTGGGTATATAGCCAGAAGTGGGAATTACTGAGTTATCTGGTAACTCTATGTTTAACATTTTGAGGGACTTCCAATACTGTTTTTCCAAAGTGACTGCACCATTTCACATTCCCACCAGCATTGTATGACTATCAACACTTTTTAGTTTCTGGGTTTTTAAAAAATTTTTATTTTTTCTTATTGAGTTATTTGACTACCAGGGAGCTATGTCAGAGATGTGATTGAAGCCAGATAAAATACCGGGCTACCCCTAGTTTAGCACTGTCTAGCGTTCTGAGTTCAAAGTCTAGCCCAGCAATTTAGTTAGCTGAATAAGTCACAGTCTTGCTGGCTCAGCTTCTTTTTCTGAAGAGCAAGATTGTTGTATATTTCGGGGCACCTGGGTGGTTCAGTGGGTTAAAACCTCTGCCTTTGGCTCGAGTCATGATCTCAGGATCCTGGGATCGAGCCCCACATTGGGCTCTCTGCTCAGCAGGAAGCCTGCTTCCTCCTCTCTCTCTGCCTGCCTCTCTGCCTGCTTGTGATCTGTCAAATTAAAAAAAAAAAAAAGATTGTTGTATATTTCAAGAGAAACTGTAACTAACAACACTGAGTGCTGGCCAGCATGTAGAATAAATGGATCTCATCCCTCAGTAATGGGAATGCAAAATGGAACGGTTGCTTTGGACAGCCATGTGGCAGTTTTGAATAAAGTTCAATATACACTTACCAAATGATGCAGTGATCTTGCTTTCAGATATTTACCCAAGTGAAGTAAAAATTTATGTCCATGCTGAAACCCATATATAAATTTTTATGGCAGCTTTATTCGTGATCACCAAAAACTAGGAGAAAAATGTCTTTCAGGTGATGAAAAGATAAACATAGAAATAATATAATTCCAGAAAAAAGAATTATATTCAAAAATTAAAAATGACACATTACTGATATTCCCAGTAACATGGATGAATTTCAGTGCATTATGCTAAGTGGAAGGAGCCAGACTCAAAAGAGTGAATAGTGTATGGTTTTATTGATATAATGTTCTGGAAAAGGCAGTGGTTGCCAGAGCCTGAAGGTGGGAAAAGAGGTTGACTACTGCTATGACCTGAATGTCTCTGTCCCTCCACAGTTTCTGTTGAAACCTAACTCCTAAGGTTATGGTATTTGGAGGTGAGGTCTTTGCGGGTGATGTGGTCATAAGGGTGGAGCCTTCATGAATGGAATAATGGAATTAATGCCCTTATAAAAGCAGCCTGAGGGGTGCCTGGCTGGCGCAGTTGGTAGAGCATGTGACTCTTGATCTTGGAGTTGTGAGTTTGAACCCCACAGAAGGAGTAGAGTTTACCTATTTAAAAAAAAGGGGGGGTTCCTGGGTGGCTAAGTCAGTTAAGTGTCTGCCTTCAGCTCTGGTCATGATCCCAGCATCCTGGGGATCAAGCCCTGCATTGGGCTACCTTGCCCCTTTCTACTGTATAAGAAGATAGTGAAAACATGGCCATCTGTGAACTAGGAGGCCCTCATCAGACCCTACATCTGCCAGGGCCATGATCTCAGACTTCCTGAACTCCAGAACTGTGAGAAGTAAGTGTCTGTTCTTTATAAGCCACCCAGTCTCTGGAGTTTTGTTATAGCAGCCCAAGGAAACTAAGACCAACTGCAAAGTGGTATGGGGAATTTTTAGGTGGGGGGATGATATACCTGTGTAATATCTTGATTGTAGTGGTTACATATTTATTATGCTTGTCAAAACATTAAAAACTCTGTGATTAAAAGGGTGAATTTTATTATGTGTAATTGATGACCCTGTTTAATAAAGAAATAAAGCTAGATATGTACAGAAAGAAAAAAAGTTCTGCTGTTCTCTGCAAACAGGAAATCTTGAGACCCAAGATCCAATCATCTCTACCCTGCCGTAGGCTGCTTGAGTCTGCCCCCTAGGCTCCCCTCCATTTAAACTGAAGACCCATAGCCCTTCCCCCCACCAAAATGTATGAGTTAAAAGGATCTTAGAGCTGGTCCAGTTTAACCCTTGTCTCAGGGCTGCGATCACACTCACCCAAGAATATTTTAATCCCAAATAAGTCAAGAGCTCCAGGGAAGTTTGCAGCAGTTTTGAGACGCTGAAGGATACTCTAGCATTGTTTGAAACAAGCATGGAAACATAGTCCCCACATCACGATTCTGATTACATCCAAATCTCCATGGACTTTAAGCTGTCATGACTCCCACAGTGGCTGGGCTTTGATTAGCCTATTGGCAGAGACCACAATGCAGAGGACAGCCAGAGGCAACATTTAAGGTGGTTGCATGAAGATGATAGGATACAGGGGGGAAATTACTGTGTCTTAATCTCTTTTTCGTGTGCTATCTTAAAGAGCCCTTTCTGGTATAATGTCAAAGCTTGTTTGGCTCCAACTTTGAAATTTATATGACAAGACAACCAGTTAAAGAGAGGTCAGGAAAAGGAAAACAACCGGCGCTAACCAGCAGAGGAAAGCAGGCATATATTCTACATACTAGAGGGAGAATGTTTTCACTGTTTTGATGATATACTATGTGCATAGAACATGCTGTCTCTGGGCATGGGTTTTGGCATGGGCTGCCTTCTGGCATGGAGCTCTGGGAATGGGCTGCCTGACCTCCCCAACTGTGAAGGTAGGTGGAGTGACCCTAACACTCAAGCTTCGCCCATATCTTATCATCTTGAACTTTCCTGCAGAGCCAAATTGGGTTTCTGGAAAACCACTGCTCATGGAGCAAGATGAGGAAAAGAAATCCCTGGGAGGGGCACCTGGGTGGCTCATTGAGTTAAGCCTCTGCCTTTGGCTCAGGTCATGGTCTCAGGGTCCTGGGATCAAGCCCTGCATCAGGCTCTCTGCTCAGCAGGTAGCCTGCTTCCCCCTCTCTCTGCCTGCCTCTCTGCCTACTTGTGATATCTCTCTCTCTGTCAAATAAATAAAAAATCTTCAAAAAAAAAAATCTTCAAAAACAAAGAAAGAAATCCTGGGAGACAGTTGCCAGCAGATTCCAGAGGCTTCTAAAGTTACTTTCCCCTTTTTGTTTGGTTTATTCCAATGGTAGGGCAGGCTACCAGGGAGCGGGAGTTGGTCCCCGGATGTGAAGTACTTGGGAAGCTTGCTCGTACCCCATCTGTTTCAGGGAAGCTGCATTTTGAGTCAGGGTGTTCTGTGGCATTCTGAAGTTCTCCAATCTTCTCTGGGCTGTTGGTGGGTAAGTTGGAGGTCTCGATCCATAGTGAAAGTTGCCACAGAAGCAAACAGCTGGGGGTATTTTCAGATGAATAGCTGGGGCTTCAGTGGGACATTCATTAGCAGGATGTGTGCCTTTGGGGGTGGGGGTGCACAGAGGGAGTGTCAGAGGGGGGACAAGAGTCTGAGTAAGTCACCTTTTAACACAGATCTTTCAGTAGGATTGTGCTGCCTGCCAACCATGGCCACATGATGGGGAAGATCACAACTCCATGATGCTGAAAGATTTGTTCTGAACTCTGGCCATGAGGATCTCTCCCTTTAGTACTGGCCAGGGGACAGATATGTTACAAAAATGACATGAAATCTTTCAGTGGCCCCTAGATGACACCAACTCTCATTTCTGACCATTCCCAAGGTTCCATTCAGGTCTTTGCTTTCCTCTGGCTCATCCTGCTCAGCCAGGCGGGTGATCCTAAAACAGACCAGCAATGGACACTAGCTGGCTGGCCTGGCTACTGCTGAGGGTCACAGGGAGGCTGTGCGGGTAAGCAGCCATGCCTTCTTGGAGACTGCTGAGCTATGAGGCCAGAGAGAGGGACTTTCCCAGTGGGGCTCATCTCCCCCTGCCTTCCAAGGGGGGCTTCTAGGACCTTGACTCGCTTTGTTCAATTTCAGCCAAGTTCTTAGGTTGCTTATGTTGCATGAGCATATACTTGGTGCATACTGTAGTTTGTATTTTTCACATTGTTGTGCAACTATCACAACCATCCATCTCTAGAACTTCCCTCATCTTGCAAAACTGAAACTCTCTACCTACCCATTAAACAATAATTCCCTATTTCTCACTCCCTCAGCCCCTGGCAACCATCATTCTACAATCTGTCCCTATGCTTTTGACTATTCTGAGCACCTCATAAAAGTATACATCTTTTTGTGACTGGTTTATTTCACTTAGCATAATGTTCTCAAGTTTTATCCATGCTAGCATGCATGTCAGAATTTCCTTCCTTTTTAAGGCTGAATAATATTCCACTGTATATATAGACCACTTATCCATTTATTCAGTGATGGACCCTTGGGTTGCTTTTGTGGTTTGGTTATTGTGAATAATGCTGCTATGAACATGAGTTTACAAATATTGATTCCAGACTCTGCTTTAAATTCTTTTGAGTATATACCCAGAAATGGGATTGCTGGATCATAGGGTAGTTCCATTTTAATTCTTTGAGAAACACCAGACTGTTTTCCACAGGGTTGTACCATTTCACATTCCCTAAAACGGTGTGCAAGCATTCCAGTTTCTCTCTATCCTTGTCAACATTTGCTATTTTCTGTTGTTTTGGTAGTGATTGTCCTAGTGGGTGTGAGGTGGTGTCTCGTAGTTTTGCTCAATATTTCTCTAATGATTATTGACGTTGAGCAGCTTTTTCTGTGCTTAGTGGCCATTTGTATATCTTCTTTGGAGAAAAGTATATTCAAGTCCATCACCAATTTTTGAATTCGGTTGTTTATTTTTATGTTAAATTTTAGGAGTTCTCTATATATTCTGGATACTAATCCCTTATCAGATATGTGATTTGCAGATATTTTCTCCCTTTTATAATTTTTTAAAAGATTATTTATTTATTTATTTGACAGACAGACATCACAAGTAGGCAGAGAGGCAGGCCGAGAGAGAGGGAAGCAGGCTCCCTGCTGAGCAGAGAGCCCGATGTGGGGCTCGATCCCAGGACCCTGGGGCCATGACCTGAGCTGAAAGCAGAGGCTTTAACCCACTGAGCCACCCAGGCACCCCTCCCTTTTATAATTTTTAATAATAAACTACTTAATTCCTGCCAGAACAGTAACACTATAGACAACTAACATTAAACCTTTATTGCTGGCCTGATCCTGCGAAGTGTTTTACGTACATTATCTTGGGGCCTCTGGGTGGTACAGTCAGTTGAGCATCCCACTCTTGGTTTCAGCTCAGATCATGATCTCAGGGTCATGAGCTCAAGCCCTGCATCTTGGCTCCGGGCTCAGCATGGAGTCTGCTTGAGAATCTCTCTCCCTCTGCCCATCCTGCTGTGACCTCTCTCTAAAATGAATAAATCTTAAAAAAGAAAAAAAAAAAAAGAAAAAGACCCAGATTCTAGTCCTGACTCTGCTGTTGCTCAGGGGGCTGTAGTGGGCTGAATGGTGGCCTCCCAAAATGTATGTTGTGTCCTAATCCTCATAACCTGTGAAAAGTACCTTCTGCAGTAAAGAATGAATATTACCTTATGGAGTGAAAGATGCGATTAGTGATTTTGAGAGGAGGAGCTTATCCTGGTTTATGTGAATGGGACCTACATGCCATCACAAATGTCCTTATAAGAAAGAGACAAAGGGAGGAAGGACAGATGGGAGAGGAGAACACAGAGAGAGAGCACCTCACAGAGGAGAAGACAATGTAAAGACAGAGCAGAGAGGGAGGCAGCTACCACCAAGGACTGCTGACAGCCATCAGAAGCTGGGAGAGGCAGGGAAGGGTCCTTCCCAGAGCCTCCAGAAGGAGCACAGCCCTGCCATCACCTTGATTTTGGACTTCTGGCCAACATCTAGGAGAATACCTTGCTCTTATTTAAGTCACCAGTTTGTGGCGTCCATTAGGGCAGCCATAGGAAACTAGTATGGGGACTGAAGACACATGAATTAAGTGAAATAAATTCCATGAAGTAAGTGTGTGGGTGAGACCCCTCTTTGGCTTCATTGCTGCCTGGAATGACCTCCATTGAACACACCAAAACTTACAACCATTTTGCAGTTTGAGCAATCCCCCAGAGTAACTGAAGTAGAACTACTTGGGTGTGAGCTCAGAAAACAGCAATGGTGAAAGCTCTTCATTCGGGTGATCTGAACAGGGCCCTGGCTGCAGACCCCTCGTTTCTATCTGTGCCCCTAGGGCTCTGAGTCTGTGAGCCTCGCAGAGTAGATCTCAGTGTTCCTTGCCATCATCTCCCTTTAAGTCTCAAGAATCAGTGTGAACTTCTGAGCAGGAGACAACCAGGGCTTTCCAGACTAGCAATGGATGTCAAGAGAGTCTTCCCTGCACTGCCAAGGGGGATGGAGAATTTAGGGAGAAAGGGAAGAGGCCGGCAGGGCAGTGGGTGGAAGTGAAACCGCCTGGGAGGTCTGGGGAGCCTTCAATAACATTGGATTGGACAACAGAGGGGGCCGTGGGGCCAGGGGGAGGCACCTGTGAAAATAGCAAATACTTGAGCCAGAGACGGTACACATCCTGCCCTGGCTCCTTCAGGTTCCCCACAGAGGCAGGGATCACAGGGCGAGGGTGATGTGTCTCCCACGGTGTCGGCATTCCCGAGGGCCCGTCAAGAATTTGACAGGGGAACGAACTCAGGGGCTGCTGTGACATCTGAGAAAGGCCTATGAGAGAGATAGACGGAGCAAGAGTCAGGTCATCATTCCCAAAGATATGGCTTTAACCTCTGCCCCCTCCTGCCCGCCAGCTCTGGGAGATCCCGACAAGCCAAGAATCTTCTCTCCAAGGGGTGGGGGTGGGTGTGGGTTGGGGGAGGGCCTCTGCCAGGCGCCATCATCTCCCCTCCACCACACAGCTGACAGACACTTGAGAACTTTCCTTCCCAAGCCTGTATCCTGCTGGTTCAGGGCAAAGTGTGCAGCTTTCCCACCAGGATCAGTGAGGAAATGGCCTGGTTTGGACTCAAACAGGCTGATTTGTTTTCCCAACATGGCCTCGGCTCAGTTCAGGGAGCCCCAGTCATGCCCATTTTTTTTTTTCCAGGGTGCCCCTCCCTCCCTGCTTCCCTCTCCCTGCTCCGAGAACACATCACCTAATGTCTGCAAGGCTTCTGCTTCGTGTTTGACATCCCTTATTTACAAAGCAAACAGAATATTCCTTTTAACACACATCATGCTAAGTTTATTAATGCAGAAAACAATCCCAGGGGGCCGGCCCAGGGGACCCTTGAAACCTGCCAGCACAAACTCTTCAAACGCTCAGTGCGCCAGACCCTCCAGGACAATATTTCACACAATGGAGTAAAAATAATATTTTTCTTTGGGCCTTTCCAGCCGCTTTTGTGGCGAGCAGACAGAAATTATTTTCTTACTCTGCTCCCAGAGCAGAAATCTGGACGAAGCTACGTTTATTTGTTTAACACAATGATTTCATCCTAAATGTCTCGACAGCAAATAGTTGGTGGTTTAATAAAGGGCCTTTGAAAGGAGCCTGGAGCTGGGAGATGGGAGGCGTGCGGCTGTCGAGGCCAAGGGGCCATAGGCTGTGGCGACGGAGGCAGAGGAAGACTGGGTGCCCCCTCAGGCTCTTTCAGGGGGCTCTGGGGCCTGGGATGTTATTGCTCCTTGATCGGAATGATTTGTGCTACCTCCAACCTGAAGAAGGAAGCACTTTGGTCGCAAACACCAGGTCTTCTCCCAGACCAGCGCTGCCAAATACAGACACAAACCCAAAGGCAGATACTCAGACTTGCTTGGAGAAAAGAGAGGCCTTTCATATTCACGCTTGCCTTTCCCTGACTGAAAGTATGTCCCACGTCAACCAAATGTGGTTTGCTCTTCTAATGCCAGGGCTGAGATTAGGGGGCGAGAGTGGACCTAGCCCCAGCTTGTTGACCTGTCCAACAATTAACTAGCCAACCAGGTTTCCCAACCTGCAGTGAGAAGTGTCAGTAGAAACTCAAAAAATCTCATCTGTGCTTGGCTTCTTTTTCTGGGGAAGAATTGTTAGGGGGAGTGAAATGGAAACCTACACACAGAGGGAAGGCCCGGAAAAGGTGGTGAATGGTATTAAAACTGCCTGGGGGGGGCGGGTGTCCCAGCTCCTCAGAGTCCAGCTTCTTCATTTTGCAGAGGGGGAGAAAAGCTCAGAGAGGGACAGTGATATATTTAAGGATGCACAGCTGTTAGAGCTGTGACCAGAACCCAGGCAGTCGCCTTCAAGGGGAAAGGGGAAAGAGTCCAATGAGCCTGCAGCTGATAAAATAAAAAAACTGAGTTACGCGTTTCATTTTTGCCAAGTGGGACTTGGATGGAACATCTGGTTCGGTTCCTGATGATTTGGTTCCTGGAATAACATCCTGGAAGGGATGCAAGAACCAGCAAAGAAGAGAGTATCCGTGTATACACATGCAGATGTATTTCCAATTATAAAAGTCATGCTTCTTTATTGGAGGTTGTATAAAACATATATAAGTATAAACAAGGAAAAAATTATTTGTAATTATTATAATTCTTTGTAATAGTGTATTACTGTTAACTTACTGGTATACCTCCTTTCAGTGTTTTTTCCCCTTGCTTCCATATGCTTTTATTTATTCACTTTTTACAAAATTAAGATTCTAATTGCCTTATTTTTTAAATGATTTAATTTGTTCATCAGCATCTCCCCATGTCATTAACAGTGTCTCTGAAGCGTGACCTGTGAAACGTGGTGTTCCATCATATTATATGACTGTCGTAATTCCTTTTCCCAATACCCCGAAGCTGGTCATAGGATAGAATATCTTTGAGTCGGTCTCCAGCCAGAGTCATTGAAAGACTGTCAGGCTGTGTGGGAATTGACCCTCATTCTTGCAACAGTTGAAACCCCTCTCCTCCATCTCAGACTGGCTTCAGATTGCTTTCAAACCCCAGTGCCTGCCCCACCCCCCAGCTCCCTTTCATCCTCCCCATTTCTTCTCCCTTTCTGCTACTTCCTTCTCAGACCCAAAACAGGCCAATATTAATTCCTTACATCTGCATGGTATTTTACAAACTCAAAGAGTTTTTATAGAAATGGCCTATTTGATCTTCATAAAAACCCTACAATGTGGCCAAGGCAGAATGATCCCAATTTATATTCAACAAATGTTGTACGAGGGCCAACTATTTGTACGTGGAGAGTCACTGAAGGAGGGACACAGATAAATAAGTTCTTCATCTCAAGGAGTGTCTAGTCTAGCAGGAGCCCTTTTGAGGAATTCAGCAGGTGATGGCTGCTGTTATTGGCTTAAATATTGGATTTACCTTCTGTGACATGTGTAATGAATAGCCTAGGGAAGGGACCCAACACGTCTTCCACTTTCCATATTCTGTCTCATGCCACAATTAGATTCAGAGCTGGGGGGAGCGGTCAGGGCAGGTGGATGCTGGGAAGCCCTTAGAATGCCCTCCGGCCCTGCATGCCCTATCGAAAGGTCCTAACACTTGAGATGCCAAAGTTCCCTAAGAAGGGCCAATGGATTGCAGCTTCTTGTGTATTAGAGGTAGATATCTCTATAATCTATCTTTTCATGAGCAAGCGATTATTTGGAATGAAACTCCTTCTACAGCTCTTAAAGGATTAAGAAAGAGAGAGGAAGTAGTAGTTATTCAGCATTTCCTATGTATGTGTCTCAGTAATAGATGCTTTACATATGTTATTTCATCTAAATCAGAACATGCAAGAAGTGTTATTCCTTGCTGTATTACATAGGATCTAGTGCAATCCTTGACATATACTAAACATTGAATAAATGCTAAATGGATGAATGAATGCCCATATTATAGATAAGAAAATGGAGACCCTGAAAGTTAAGGAAACAAATACCAGTTGACATAAGCAGGAAGTAATGCATTGGGATTCGAACCCAGTCTGTCTGTCTTTAGAGCTGTGCTTTTCTCATCACTTGGTGGGAAACCCATGGAGACACTATTCAGTTATCATGTGTGTGGTGGCTGGGCAGTCTGGTTTATTTTGTGTAGATTACCATCTGGCTCATTTTTGCCTCTTTCTCCACACTTCCTAGCACCTTCCTCTAAAAATGGCACATGTGGTTATCTTTGCTGATAAACTGTTCTCTTCCTTCCATCCTATGGGATGCTCCTTCCTTATATCATCACTCACATTGAGAGCCTGGCTCTTGGAAAGGGGAAAGTATGTGATTTTGTAGACTGCAATTTTTTTTAAAGATTATATTTCTTTATTTGACAGAGAGAGCCACAGCAAGAGAGGGAACACAAGCAGGAGGAGTGGGAGAGGGAGAAGCAAGCTCCCTGCAGAGCAGAGAGCCTGATGTGGGGCTTGATCCCAGGACCCTGGGATCATGACCAGAGCCAAAGGCAGACCCTTAACAACTGAGCCATCCAGGCACCCCTAGACTGCAATGTTTTTACATTCTCTTTAGAAGCTTGAAGAACACTGGCTTCCCTTTGAAGAAGCGAAAGCCAAGCATAAAGTCAAGTTTTGCAAATGTCCTTTAGATGTGGTCCTGTCCCTTTACTAGAGATCTGTTTGGCGAGGATAGGAGAGCTGCTGAAGGAGCTGCCCTTTGACTCTCTCAGGACATCACTATTCTCCTGTGTGGTCTTGGCCAGGGAGCTAAATGTTAGATCTTAAGGGAAAGGCTCTTGCGAGCAAGACTACTGCCTGGCATGAGCATCTTTAAGTCCATTGCATATCCCATTGTGTCGGTAGCTCTGGGAATGGAGAGTCCACACACCGGTATTTCAGGCATTGCCAGGATGTAGCATTACATCAGACGTGGAAAATAGAACCTTCTGAAATAAAATCAGAGGCAACTGGTCTGAGGCTGAACGACATTTCATTTTTTCCTCTCCTAATAAGTGAGGTCTTTGCTGGTAATATACATATTGACATAAGAGAACAATGATCTCTAAAGGGTTATAAGTGCTCTCTGGGAATATCTAGTTGATACTAAAAGGCTCTGTCAGAACTGTTTGGGGAAGAAAATTGATGTGTGTCGAGGAGAGTTGCTTTCAACTCTGGCGGAGAACACTTTGGGTTGCTTTTTCATTCTCCTTCCCCTTCCCCTGTCCCAAGACTCACACCCATTGCTCAAGTACACACTGCCCTTGGACCAGAACAGCACCAGCAAAATATTGACTGGGGCAGTGAGATTTCTTTGTCTTGGTTATCCAAGTCTGACTCTCATGCCAGAAGTCCCTGAGGACTTTTTTTTTTTTTTTTAAGGTAGGGAGGTGACATTTCTGAAAAAGATGTTTTGATTTTTGCAAACTTCAAAAAGTAATAGGATCCTCTCTGAAATATTTGCTGGAATCCCAGAATGTACACTGGCCCTCATGATCATCACTTTGCCTTTAAAAGGGAACTATCTTGGGGGTTCATTAAGCTATATAGTCAGCTGTTCATCTCTAACCTGAACCAGATATAAGCTGTTCCATGTGGGGGTGACCTAAGGAACTTCACCCCCACCAGCTCTTTGAGACTGGCAGTGTTTATTCCTGACACATAACCCATATCAATGATCTAATTGATTGGGGATACTAAGCAGACCATTCAGAAGGAGTGCCTGGCCTAGAATAACTTATCTTCCAACTTGAAGCATCCAGGCAATCAAATCCTCCTAAGACCTCAGAGTGCTACAAAATAAAATAAAACCTCCTTTACTTACCCTCGAATCATTTAAAGCACACTGACGACCTGACACTTTTAATATTCTTTTTATGACATGTCATATTTATCACACGTCAAAAGGGGTCCCACAAACAAAACAATAACACTGAGTGAAAACTTACATAGAGTCTCTCTCTGTTAGCAAAGTTAGTTTTGGCCCCTGAACACCAGCTTTTATGGGTTCTTATAAAGTCGTGACTATTTCTTAGCAGTTGGATTTTCCAAGTCTTGAAATGAAATTCTTCATGATACTAGTTACTTTAAAATGAAGAATGAGTGACTTTGACATCAGGGAAGATAGAACAGTCATATTTTTCCCTATTCCTGGCACTAAATGCAACTAAAACCCTGGCATTATATGTGAAAGAAACACAAGGAGACAAGGGAAGTTGGAGAAAAGGTAGGCAGAGCAGCTAGGGACATGAGGACCCAAGGAATGTCGCAGAGGATTTGTTAGCTGGGTTTTTCTTGTCTCCTCATGTATCCTAGACTTGGGGCTGAAGAAGCCGGTGCCCAACAAATGCCGAAGGTTGCACGTGTAGAAGACGTGCAACAACAAATGCCTTGTCTCCCTGGCGGGAGGACCAGGAAATGTACAGCCCAGCGAAACAGAAAACTTAGGTAGTAATCACTCTGTTCTAGCCAAACAACACAGAAAACACTGGGGCCCTATCCCACCCGAAGGCCTAGACTCCCACCCTTATGAGACGATAGTGGGCAACCCCTCAGCCCCCCATGATGGAGTCACAGGGGGTCAAATAGGGAGCTAGACCTTAATCTCCACACCTGTGGTGTCAGTGGAGACACATGGGGAGTCCAGACTGTTACCCCACCCAGCAGTAATGAGGCACCCCCCCCCCGCTTTTCCATTGGGATGTTGTTGGAGGAGGCCTAGTAGAAAATAGAGTGTCAGGGCTTCCACAATTGCCAGAGGTAAGGAGGCCACCCCCACTTCAGTGTTTGTGGGGACCACATGGGACCAGAATTCCCATTCCCACACAACAGTCAATAAAAAGAGGGGACGCCTGGATGGCTCAGTTGGTTAAACTTCTGCCTTCAGCTCAGGTCATGGTCCCAGGGATTGAGCCTTCTTTTGGTCTCCTCACTCATCAGGGAGCTTGCTTCTCCCTCTCCTCCCTGCTCATGCTCTCTTGCTATCTCTATTGCTCTACCTCTCTCACAAATAAGGAAATAAAATATTTAACAACAACGACAACAACAAAAGACGCCTGCTCCTCCCCCCTTGTCAGCAGAGTCTGAATGAAGAACCTGGGCTTCTACCTCCACCTGTAAGTAAGAAGGTGATGCGTCCCCACCTACCTTGCCTCCTGGAGCGGTGTTAAAAAAGTGGTGGTGGTGGGGGGGGGGCAATGGTAGATAATCTGAAGGTGGAACTAAGACCTGGTCTTATAACATAATACAAAAACATCCAAGTCTCCTTTGAAAATCCTTTGTCATGCAAGAGCTGGATGATCTCAGACTGAATGAAGAAAGACAAACCATGGATGCCAACACGGACAGAGATTTAGAATGATCTGGAAACAATTTTAAGGCAACCATGATAAAAATGCTTCAGTGGTAGATATTTGAGACTAATTTGCCAAAATCTCACAGTTACTGACACACCAAGTTTCAAGCTCAGCTCTAAGTTCTTCCTAACAATGGTGTTGTGATGCCCAAGACTCCTTAAATTTATGCTTCATAGACCACTGGCATTGTAGCATACAAGTCCTGCACATACTTTGCTAGATTTAGAGTATTTTTTAATATCCAAGAACTCATTACTGTTCGTTTTTTTTTTTTTTTGCTTCTTTTTTCATTTCAACTTGTTCTTGTTTTGTGGTGACAATTACTTCTCAAGGTACTCTAAAAATATGAATATGCAATTTTAAATTCTGTTATTTCCTGCATTACATTTGTCACCTCTGTTGTAGATTGTTCTATTTGTTCCTTTTGTTCCTCTTTTGTGCCATTGATTTTTTTTCCCCAAATGTCTATTGGTTCTTGATGGTCCATTCATATTTAAGGATGAAAGGCTAGGTTAATAAAATAGAAGGATGCAAATCTTTTTGGCTGATGAGTAGGCTTGCTGAGAACTCCTTGTGACCATTTTTTCTTTGAAATCTTTATTGGTTGATAGTTCATGGAATTGAAAAGAGGGATTTGCCTATTTCCATGATTTTGGCAATTTATGTACTAGCCATGATTGTTAAAAAATTATCAACAGCCCCATATGCAAATTGCAAAGTGAGATAAGGAAGAGGTCAAGAATAAAGCAAACCTTTTTTAAAGGATAACAAACAAAAGGGTATGCTTAGGAAGAGGTGGTAGGAGTAGAACCTTGCCTCAAATACACAAATTCTGTATTTCTATTGATTATCATGGGAACATAGGGATGGTAGGCCGTGCATAAATATTTATTGAATTATTTTTTCCTTAAGTTCTGCCTTCCATTAAATAAGAAACAATTAAGAACATTCACAAGTACTTTGAAATGTTTTTAAGTGAAAGATTATTTGAATCTCTTCAGTGTGAATGTCATCTGGGAAAGCAGTGTCTCTATGCCAGGCATTGTTCTAAGAACTTTCTATATTTATTTTGTCTTATGATTTATTTTGCTTAAATCCTGATGACAACCCTTTGAGGTAGTGTAGCAGATGCTATTGGTGTCCTGTCCATATCCGCTCTCATTTTCCCCTACACTGTAGACTAATACTGCAAGCACCTGAAATTCTCTGCTTACATAATCTTTTTCTCCCCCTGGCTTGGGGAGCACCCTCAACTCCCGTGCAAGACATTGTGGGTGCTGAGATTTAAGATCCTCAGAAACAACCTTCAGCCAATGACAGGCACTTGCTACAGAAAGACCTTAGCTTTGTTGACCTGTAGTTGGGCATATCTGGGATGTGTTCTACACAATCTTCCCGTTCCCCAAGTGCAAAGAAGCTCCAGTTGCCTACAGAGGTAACTCTTCACTAGCTTCCCTTCCCTTCCCTATTTCACTTCTCTCTTCCCCTACCAATGTTTCCTAGGAGCACCTTCCAAATAAACTCCTTGCTCTCAAGTCCTTGTCTCAGAGGAACATTCTGGAGGCACCCAAACTGAGAGTATTAGGTAGTATTATGGTCCCCATTTTGCAAATAAAGAAACTGAGGCACTGAGAGCGTGGTTACTTAACCATGGTTAGTGAGTGAGTGAGGGGAAGAGCCAGGCTTCTCAGGGCAAGCTCTTAACCACCGCACTGTAATGCCACAATGGCCCTGAGTGCCGACTCTGCCAGGCACCATGCTCAGCACTTCATGCAATTGATTTTTCAGGGGATAAAATAAGCAGAGATAGGCTATGTGACATATCCAAGGTCATGAAGTAGTAAGTAGCAGAGTGAGGATTTGAACTCAGGTCTATGATCTTACCCATTCTGCCACGTTGCCCCCATGTGAGCCTGCAGTGTTTCTCTGCTTTTCACCTAGGTGGCTCTCAGGGATAGGTAGGCAGAGTCTAGGGCTCTTAGGAGCAGGTCCAAGGGGACACAACCTGTAGTCCCTGGTGGGTTGCATTCCTTGTCCTAAATCTTTGTGCCCTTTCTTCAGTGTGAGGTCCAGACTCTCCAGGCTGTTTTCTTTCCTCTAGGAATGTTTTTAGTGCTTAGTTTCTCCTGCACAGGAGTGTTTTGGGATGCTGGTCTTACCCCCGAGGAGTAGATGGAGAGGCCAGGGTTGGATCAGGTAGGACAACCAATGATGACCAAACATTTTCTCTGCACTAGGGGCTCTGCATAAGTTACATAATTTAATCCTCCTAGAAATTCCTTAAAGTAATTGCTTTTTCCCATTTTGAAAACCAGGAAATGCGGTTAAGAGAGGCGAAGTAATTAGCTCAAGGAATTCATCCAAGGTTAAATAATTCAAAATCCAAGTCTTTTGGAGTCTGAAGCAGTCCTTTCTCCACTGAGCCAGGTGAGGCTCTGGCAAGGCAAGGAGAGGTGGGAAGCTGCCAGCAGCTTCCAGGGTACTACTTGTCTAGCACCGCTGAGAGATGCCAGGTAACTTCTGATCATGAGGCTTCCAGCATAAAACCCCTGGTTAGATCAGAGCTGGCTGAGATCGATGCCCCTTGTAGGGTCATAACTGTCTTCACCCAGAAAATAAGTCTGCGCACAAAGATCATTCAGATCTTACACACATTTGTCTTTCCACTTATGAGCATTCTCCAGGTGTTGGGTTCTGGGCTGATGGTTACAAGATGGGGTGAGAGGACAGGATCGAGTCCTGGTTTCCATGCAGGAGAAGACTAATGCCTATTTTGGGAAATGGACCATATTTTCGATGAGGCAGCTAAACACACATGTGACACTTGCACATGAGCTACTTCTGTGATCAGACCAGGAAACAGTTGGGTGACAGTATGAATTCTAAGTCCCTTTCTGCATACTCCTGATGAATTTGTCTTACCCAATTTGGGATCCCCCAGCTTGAACAAGACAGGAAAAATTGGAAAGGAGCTGGAATAAATATATAATATGAATTGCTTCAGAACACTCAAAGAATAAGAAATGTGTTGATTTTTCTAAATCAAAATAAATCTGATATACATACCCCCACTCACCCAGATGTTGAGAATCCCAGGACCAGCTGTTGGGGTACTGCATCCCCACCTTAGGTAAGAACCCTTGACCTTGCACGGCAACAGGCTTTGTTCTCATGTGTTCAACACCATTTGAAGGAGGATCTATTTGGATGAGGGCGGCTCCCCTCAAATCTCCTTCCTTTCTTGCCAGGCTTGGCCTCAGGGACCATCGTGTAGAGCCACAGAGTTGCAGGAATCAATCAGTGTCTGTTTCCACAGGCATTGGACATCCTGATTCTTCCACCTGGGGGTCCAGGAGTGTGAGTGGGTTCCGACTCTGCCTCTTCTGGAATGCTGTTTGTACAGACCCCTTCCAGATCTTGGGAGACAATTGTCTTCTCTTAACGTCAAGCTCACAGTCCCTACTTCCTCCCCATTGCTAATCCATCCTGCCAAATTCCCTTCCTGGCCCTCATCTTTGAAACCAAAGGCCTGACTCTGGGTGATCTTCCAGACAATTCTCTGAAGCCCCTACATAAAACAAAATGAAATGAAACACAAAGCAAGAAATTGTTTACCATCTCCCTCCATTACACACACACACACACACACACACACACACACACACACACACACACACGATGAGCAAACCAAATCCTTTGCAGATGAAGGGCTGTTCCCCATATATAAAGTGCTTTTACAAACCAGTGGCTGAGAGCCTGGCCTGCTTCATTTCATGTCCCAGCCCTGTCATTTATTAGCTGACTAATTTGGGGCAAATTGCTTAACCTCTCTGTTTTCTGATGTGCACATCGGGACTAATAACTACACCACAGGAGGATGGATTGAGGCTTTTATGTCGCACTGTACTTACAAGCATCCACAGGGCCGAAGCACTGGACTCACTCCACCTCATTCCAGCTCCTTCCTGCTCGTTCCACCTCTGCTCTGAGCACTGCCCAGCCTTCTCCTGCCATCGAAGCAAAGATGAAGGGAATGCGTCTGAGCACTCCCTGGGCATTTCAAACCCAAACCCATCTGTTATACGCTGAAGTGTGCCTCACCCCCAAATTCATGTGGTAAAGTCCTAATTTTCCGTACTTCAGAATGTGACCGTATTTGGAAATAGGGCCTTTAAAGAGGTGATCAGGGGCGCCTGGGTGGCTCAGTCAGTTAAGTGTCTGCACTCAACTCAGGTCATGATTCTAGGGTCCTGGGATTGAGCCCCACATCTGGCTCTCTGTACCGTGGGGAGCCTGCTTCTCCCTCTCCTCCCTGGTCATGCTCTTGCTCTCTCTCTCTCTCTCAAATAAAGAAGAAAAATCTTTAAAAAAAATTAAAGAGGTGATCAAAATGAAGCCATTCAGGGGGCCCTAATCCAGTCTGGTGTCCTTCTTAAAAGCAGAGGAGATTAGGACAAGCCCAGAGATCCTGGGGACATGCAGGACCAGAGGGACAAGGCAACAAGAGGGCAGCCTTCTACAAGCTGAGGAGAGAGGCCTGGCCCAGGTCCTTCCCTCATGGCCCTTGGAGGAAGCCACTTGATCTCTGACTTATGGCCTCCAGAACTGTGGAAAAGCACGTCTGTGATATTTTGCTATGACAGCCCAAGCAAACTAATACACCGTCCCGGAGCTGAAGTATAGTCAGGATCTCCAGAACACATCCAGGCCAATGTGTGATGCTTACTCGGGAAGGAGGGCGTCCCGGGAACCGAGCATGCGGGATGAACCACACAAACCATCATTGTTTCTGGTTACTGCCCTCCCTCAGCACCAGAAAGTTAGGAGAACTCCAAAACAGCAGACAGGGCAGAAATTCTCAGAAGAGACTAATGGAAAGCATTCCACCTCCAGAGACAAAATAATGCTTCTGGAAATGGGATCAAAGCTTCCCACATTGGTGAGGGTATGGAACTCTCTGGATCTCTACCCTATTGGCTCAGTGCCCAGGGCTTTTCAAGGGCCTACAAAATGTTTCAGAATGAAAAATTCAATGGATTTCAAAATAAGTAAAATGCCCAAGGAAAAATAAAAAAAGTAATTTCAAGAGCAAAGTTATAAAATGACTTTCAAAATGTTTTTAATTGCATTTATATTTAAGATAGGATGTGGAAACATTTTAATGTAATTACTGTCACAGAAGTGGTACCTGTAGGAGTTATATACCTTCAGAATCACGAAGGACTCCAATCAGTTCTGTTCTCTCTCCACCCCTCAGGACCTCATACCAAGCCTGTCTGGGTTTGGGATGTGACAATGACATGGAAATACGTTCTGTGATGTGGGATAGAGGTAGGGGAGAGGCCGAAGATCCTAGCAGTTATGTCTTAAAGGAAAGTGGTCAACAGTCCAGCTTAAACCAAGGTTCAAATCTTCATTCTGCCCCTGTGTGACCCTGGTCACCTTGCTAAACCTCTCTGAATCTGTTTCATCCGTGGCACAAAGGAGATAAGAATGCCTACCTCATAGGATTTTCATGAGAATTGAGTGAGAAGAAGACTATAACGAGCTTAGCCTTGTGCCTGGGGAATAGAAAACTCTCAGTAAAGGCTAGCTGTTATAATGTGGCCCTCAGCAGGATTCTCACAGGGGAGGGAGAGAGAGGAGTCTTGAGCCCCAGAGAAAATATTTAGTGAATAGATGTTGACTGGATGCATTTTTGTTCTCACAGTGGAAAAAAACCCCAGCAATGCAGTAAGGGTATGTGAGTGACTGAATCACAGGTCCCAAGTGAGGATTTGGAGGAGGTGGCACCCACCGGGGTGATGGCAGGGGTCCAGGAGGAGCTCTGCACGGGAGCCCTTGTGCAAAACCCGGGGGACTGACGCCATTCCCAGGATGCTGTGAGCTCAGGCGCCCCTTCTGCAGCTCCTGGACAGGGGGAGCAGAAATTGCCAGCTGGCATCCTAGGAATGCAACTGCTTCGGGAAGCTAAATTTTGCTGCTGACGCGGGACCAATCTCATCTGCTCTGCCAGGAGCACACAGACACAGGACAAATCCCCGAGGGTTCCAGTCCTGTCACACAGCACGGTCAGAGGCAAAACCAAGTCCAGGACAAAACGAAGGTGGGTTTTTAATTCATAAATGGGCAGCAGGGAGTCACTTTTGTTTCTGCAGGGGTTGAAAGGTAGGAGAAAGGACAGTTGCTTTATGAAGTCAAAAGGAAGGGCACCTGGGTGGCTCAGTGGGTTAAGCCTCTGCCTTCGGCTCTGGTCATGACCTCGGGGTCCTGGGATCGAGCCCCACCTTGGGCTCCCTGCTCAGTGGGGAGCTTGCTTCCCCCTCTCTCTGCCTACTTCTCTGCCTACTTGTGATCTCTGTCTGTCAAATAAATAAATAAAATTTAAAAAAAAAAAGAGGAGATATACTGAGATAGTCTCTGGCTGTTAAGTGTTCCATTAAGGCAGGAGTTTGGGGAGGAAGGAGACTTTCTAATCAGTCTTCAGACTTACATGGCAGACCCTGACTGGCTGTGGGGTAGCGCGTGAGCTGTGGGGGGACATTTGAAAGGAAGATGGTTTTATGTTAGGGCTGGAAGGTTTTTGAGGTTGGCCATTTCCTGGAACAAGCAGTGGGTTGGTGGGGGGCTTTTTTGCCATGAAATAGCCATCACAGCCCCTATGGGGAGCTAAAGGGGCTGCCATCAGGGCAGTTTTCTCAGCAGAGATCTGGACCAGAAGGCCTGGCGAGGGAGCCAGAAAACCTGGGTTCTGGGTGCAGCTGGTTGTTGACTGAATGAGTTGTCTCCCTGGACCTGTTTATTATCTGTATGTTGAAGGGGTGGGACCACCCGAGAACGTCAAACTGCTGACCCTTGGGACAAATCCCAAACAACTGTTTTCTTTGGCCTATAATTTATTTATTAAGGTTGTTTATTTTGTATGACGTCAGAAGGGGTGCATATTCTCCGGTCCACAGCCCCTCTGCTCCGCACTGTGTGCGACCTGCCAAGTTCCTGCCTTTAGGGAACCTGCTCTGTCACTGTAGGCATCTGTGTCCGCGGTGCCGGAGCTAAATGACTTCTAGCGCCTGCTGGCCTTCCATGGCTTTACCATTCCCAATGGGGCCTTCTCCTTTCGCTGCCTCCCAACAGTCACTGCGTGCTGCCCTCCACAAACATGAGACACTCCAGCTTCTGGAGTCAATTATTCCTTTCAGAAAACTGAAGAGAGAAGTGATATAATTAAGTACCTGAGAGAAAATGAACCGAGCAACGAGCTGTAACTACGGAGACCCACAATGGAGGCTGAACCCCAGGGCCCCACTTGACCTCACTCAGCTCAGAGTGGTCTGGTGTTTCCCTGGTTGGAAGGGACTAGCCTGGCCAAGACAGGTTCACGCTTGTGCCACAGTCTTCACACAGCAGGGCAAGAAGCTGCCTCAGCCGCCCCCAGGCTCCATGGCCAGCAGGCAAGGAAGCGACACCCTCTCCCCATCTCCACCAAGCAGCAGCATCAGAATGAATCAACACCTCAGAAGGGAAAATCCTTTCCTTACACACTATGCCCAGGATAGTTGCTCTGTCCCTAATTTGGGGCCCGGACACTGTTGTGTTGCTGTATCCTTCCACCCATCCTCAAACCACGGACCAGATAAATCTAGTTGAACTGACTTCAAAGCAAACACTGAGCAGAGCCATCTGTGATTCATTCCTGTGCAGGCCCTTCTCTAGTTATGTAACCAGAGAGATCCAGACAGAAAGACACAGATTGCAAGAGTTTTTTTTTCCTTCAAACCCCAAACCTTTACAGTATTGGGATAATTATGGCTTTCATAGCGTTGATTACTTTAAGCTGTCAGTAATTTGAATCTTTTTCAGAGTCAATGACCAACTTTTTATAATTGCATTATATCTTCCCACTTCCATCCCTAAATAAAGGAAACAGAACCCTGACTTCACAGGGGTTCCCTCAGAGCCCCTCAGCCTGCATACTTTGTTGTCAGAAAGCTACCATGGACTCTTCTGTTTCCCAGCGTCCTTCTGGCCTCACGGCACACTTGCTCCCCACTCCACAGTTCATTAGTCCCCGACCTGAAAGAAGAGGAAGTGTGAATGTAGGTTGGCCAAGGATTTCAACTGAGTCATTCACAAATCACCCCAAGTATTGTAGTTAACAGATAAAGGGTTATGAAAAATCTTAGATAAAGACTGTATTTTCCACACATTTGCAATTTTTAAAAATTATTTTTATTAACATACAATGTATTATTTGCCCCAGGGGTACAGTTCTGTGAATCATCAGGCTTACACAACATTTGTAATTTTTTTTTTAAAGATTTTATTTATTTATTTGACAGATAGAGATCACAAGTAGGCAGAGGCAGAGAGAGAGAGGAGGAAGCAGGCTCCCCACTGAGCAGAGAGCCCGATGTGGGGCTCGATCCCAGGACCCTGGGATCACGACCTGAGCCGAAGGCAGAGGCTTTAACCCACTGAGACACCCAGGCGCCCCAACATTTGTAATTTTTAAACATTTTGTTTTCTTATTATAAAACCAATACCTATCAATGTGATAATTCCAAAAACTATAAAGAAGAAAATAAGTATCCCAAATCCTTGCCTGGGTAGATTATTCAAACAGAAAGTGATACTAATATTTTAGCACATTTTTTCCCAGTCTTTCTTTCCTCTATGCTTATAATTTTAGAGTTAAAATATATTGCATTTATAATTTTTGTATCCTGCATTTCTACTTGAACATTGACCCACATGATAAAAAAAAAAACTTACTTTTCACTAGTGACACAATTTCAAATAAAACGGATGTACCATCATTTTTTAAAAAACCAAATCCCCTACTGCAGGTCAAAGCTCATGTCTACTATTCTGCTCAAAAATTTATTTATTTATTTGAGAGAGAGAGAGAAAGTGCAAGCATGATGGGGTGAGGCCAGAGGGGGAGGAAGAAGGAAAGGGAGAGAATCTTAAATAGACTCCGTGCCGAGCATGGAGCCTTGATCACACGACCTAGAGATCATGACCTGAGCTGAAACCAAGAGTTGGACACTTAACTGACTGAGCCACCCAGGCGCCCCAGAGCATAAACATTTTTGGAAGTTCTTAATACATTTCAGAAAAATTGAGCCACTTTTTCACCATCATATATGAATACTTTTTAAACTTTAGTATTTTGATAAGTAAAAAAGTAGAGTCTCGTGTTTGCATTCATTTACTCTTCTTTGGTTACCAATTAAAGTAGTTGTTTTTTCAAATCTTTCAAAGCAATTTGCATTTTATTCCATCTGAAAGTAGATCTTGTTCAAGCCCAGGGACTAAGGCTTAGGATAACTGTGAGCTTCCTGGTGCAAAGATGCTCCCAGCTCAATGCAGACCATCCTATAGCAAGAGCAGTGAGGCAGAGAAGAGGGTTAGCTCACTAGGGCCTCCAGAGGAGGAAGACGTCAGGAGTGGTCCCCACTCCTGGTTATATTAAGCTACTGATCAACTGCTGCTTAACAAATTGCCCTCAAAACTTAATGGCTTACCAATAAACAGTTATTATCTCACAGTTTCTGTAGGTCAGAAAGTCGAGGGCAATTTCACTGTTGCTTCCGTCTTGGGGACTTTTGTGAGGTTGTGGTCAAGTCACTGACTGGGGCTGGAGCAGCTGCGTGCAGGGCCACTCACTTTCAGGAGGCTGTTGGCCGGCAGCCTCAGTTCCTCATTACTTGGGTCTCTCCACAGAGTATTGTTGTGAGGACAACATGGCGCTGGCTTCCCCCAGAAGGAATGATCCGAGAGATTAAAATAGAAGCCTCTGCACGTTTTATAACCTAGTAGTGAAACTGCTATGCCATCTCTTCTGCCACATTCTGTAGGTCGTTCAGACTCACACTGTTACAGTGTGGAAGGGAACAGTGTAAGAGTATGAAGACCGGGGGCGCCTGGGTGGCTCAGTGGGTTAAGCCTCTGCCTTCAGCTCAGGTCATGATCTCGGGGTCCTGGGATCGAGCCCTGCATCGGGTTCTCTGCTCAGCAGGGATCCTGCTTCCCCTGCCTCTCTGCCTACTTGTGATCTCTCTCTCTCTCTCTCTCTCTGGCAAATAAATAAATAAATAAATAAAATCTTAAAAAAAAAAAAAAAAAGAGTAAGAAGACCAGGGTACGGATCGTCGGAGTCCATCTTGAAAGCTGGCTAACATTGCCTGTGGGTTTTCACCGGCTCCCTTTTTGAGGAAAGGAGAGAATCAATAGTGGAAACCTTCTTTATGATTGTTCACAGGGTGCTCGCGTTAACCATATGTAGTCCTGTTCTCATCATGAGGCCTGTATTTGCCAATTCATTTTGTCTCCAAAAAATCTGTGATTAAAGAACCCTTTGCTTATATTTATAGATGGAAATCTGGCCTGGGTGACCCACGTACTTCAGAGCCTGGTGTACGGCTGGGGGTGGCGGCGGCAGTAAATCCAAGCAGGAGCTGCCATGTAAAAGCTGTCTGGGCCTGACCACCTGCTGTTCTGTAGTTCAGAGCCCAGTGGGGTGACCGGGTGGCAGAGGCACAGGGTGCACAGAGAGAAGGGAAGAGACGGACAACTACTCAAGTCCACCCACAGGTGGGGTGAGAATCACAGGAAAGATTTTTAAAGTGGGAGTGGGTAAGTGAAAGAATCTCAGCCCTGGGAGAGGACTGGGGGCTAGAATTCTAGGAGATAGGAAATAAGCTGTCATGGGTAAGGCATATGACCCTACTAGGACCTTCGAATCTGAAAACATTTGTATCACCATGTGATCATTAAAATGTATGACTGTTACCCCAAAATGTTTTTGCCACCAATCTAAAATTAAGATGCTGAAGAATTAACCAAATTGGCTCTTCTCTTTTCTCCCCACACCCTTTCCCATGGCAGCTTCATCAATCTTAAAATTTCATCTATGTTTTTAAAAGAAAAAATTATTTATTTAAGGGCACCTGGGTGGCTCAGTTGGTTAAGCATCTGCCTTCGGCTCAGGTCATGATCCTGGGGTCCTGGGATTGAGCCCCACATCGAGTTCCCTGCTCAGTGGGGAGTCTGCTTCTTCCTTTCTCTCTGCCTCTGCTCCCCACCCCACTCATGTTCTTGCTTACTCTGCTCTCTCTCTCTCTCTCTCTCTCTGAAATAGATAGATAAATAATCAGCACATTGGACATCAGGTGGTAAGCAAGCCACTTCCCCTCCACCGGGGAGTGAGCCGACAATACACTGGTCACACTGCCGTCTCCTTGACAGCATAATGACATACATGACTAGCTACAGCTACAGAGGAGGCTCAAGGGCAGAGGACTGCTCGCCTTGCAAGTTTGGCCCATTTAGCAAGGACATGCAGGGACGCACAGGGTCCGTGCTGGACTGCCTCTTCCCAATATGGAGCCTCCTCCCTCTCCCCGCAGACTGCTCTCCCAACCTCAGCCCAGCCCTACAGGGACTGAGATATTGCCATGATTTACCTAGGAGACATTCATTTTCAGCCCCCAGAAAAATGTCTCTTTGTCCTCCAAGTGGTTCACTTTGGCTGCCAGGGCTCAAAAAGTTTTTGCCCAGGGTTGAGAGTTGGGCAGAGATGTTCCCGTTTGGGATTGCTGGAATGCCCACGCAGTGTACAGTGGGCTAAGCAAGGTCAGCGGGCAGCTATGAACGCCACCCTGCAAGGCCAGCGAGCCAACCAGAGCTTCAATGGGCGCTCTGTGCAGGGCAGCCAGCTGGGTGACTGTGGGAGCCCATGGGAGACCTGGAAGATGGATTAACAGAGCTGGCAGCCTCCGGGGAGGGACTGAGGCTTGGCAATCGTGTTTGTGTGTGCGTGTGTGTGTGTGTGTGTGTGTGTGTGTGTGTATGGGGGGGCACAGAAAAGGCCTTCAGAAATGGCCTTCAAAATATTTTCCTTACTGCAGGGTTTGCATTTCCTCCTCAGAGGAAGGTAATGGGACCTGGACAGTGATTAACTAATTCTGACTCCAGGATTCCGAGAGTTTAGACTCTAGACAATCAGGGGTTTAAGTGCATGCATTTAAGTACACACACACACACACAGTTTTTCCCTTTGTCATGGAAACCCACGAGACAAGGAAATACAGAAGACATTTGTCCTTTTTCTCTAAAACATTCTACTTGAACATTCCCATTTCAGAATATTATTGAAGCCAGGACTACAGTTCTCTTCAGTGTATGAGAACAGGCTTACTTCCTGCTGAGGAATGTTTTTTCTTCTGGTTGGTGGTATGATTTGGGCATAACTTGGTGGTAGGAGGGGACCCCAACCCCCTTGCAAAACTTAGCGACGCTGCATTGCATGTCAACATCCAGTCCCCAAATGAAATAATGGGGAGACAAAATATATTCTAGTCTCAACTCAAAGATAAAGATATTGCTTGGTTTCAGTGAGATGATACAAAAATATATGGATTAAAATTCTATTAGCTAATATAATTGGTTTAATTAAATCTTAGAATTTAATCCATAGTATATGTAAAGAAGGTTTGCAATTAGATGCTTCAGCCAGTAACTAAAATGTGTGCCCCCAAAGGTTCAAGAAGTAGGTGACAATTGTTCACATTGAGATGTTGAGTCCTGATCCAGGAAGTCAGCTGCAAAGGCGGGGACTCTTGCTGTATGCTTTGAGTCCAGAACAGTGCCAGGCACATAGCGAAGCCTCAGTAAGTGTTTGTTGAATGGATCAATGAATGAAAGAGATTTTTTTTTTCTTTGAAAGCTGGCCTGGACCCTGTTCTATCATGTGAACTTAGAAAAAAAAACTCACTAAGATAAATAATATATAGGGTCAGATACATTTTTTTTTAACTTCAAATTAAACAAGAACACTCTATGCATTTAGAAGAGCATAGTAGAGGCGCCTGGCTGGCTCAGTGGGACAAGCATGCAACTTTTCATCTTGGGGTCATGAGTTCGAGCCCCACATTGGTGTAGAGATTACTTAAAAATAAAATCTTAAAAAAAAAAAAAGATATTCTTAGGAGAGCACAGAAAAAAACTACTGAGAAATTACACCTTGTACTGTTGATGATGGCTACTTCTGAGGCCAAGACGGACTCTGGAAGGAAGGTTATCGAATTTTGCATAATTTATGTATTTCTGTATTGTTCTGCCCAGTGAGGAAAGTTTGTGTTACTTTTTATGGTTAAAAAATGAGGATTTTTAAAAGATCTCACTTAAAATGTTTAAAGCACTCTGATATGTGACTCGATGGAAAAAATGTCAAGTGTTTTGAGGAACCAAAATTTAGGAAAGGTTCTTCACCTCCAGAGGTCATGATCATTTCCTAGCTTTCATCAAACGATCTCCAGCCACCAGGACAGTGCTAAGTTTTGTTTTCTTTTGTTTAAAGAATGCTATAAAAGAAGTTAGTAGAATGTTATGAACTACATCAGGCTCACCATTTATTTATTCAACAAGTATTTATTGAGTGCTATGCTTACTTTATGGGCCGGTAAGTATAACAGGAACTGTGGTACAAAGAATAATTTGGTGGAAAGAAGTCAGGGTTCTAGATGGATTTTTTTTTAAGTCACCGAAAGTCCCTGCAGAAATGGGACCTCAGATGGTGGCATTTCCCTTGCTGAAGTTGGTTATTGCCTATTTATCTTCATACTCTACTCCTATTTCTTATCATGGGTAGAACGCCCATTTAACATCATGTGATCTTGAGGTATTTGTCCCGTAAATTTATCATAATCTCAATAGTAGATAGAAAATAAACCTTCTAATGAGGGCTCCAGCTCACCACTTTAAGGAATTGCTCTTTTTGATTGTACCTTAAGGCCATTAAAATATTTATTTAGTGATTTATTCATCCTGTGGACAGATGTAGGGATCGGTCTATTTTCCACCTTACAGTGGAGTTTTCTTTTTAAATACTCTCTCTGGCTTTGTGGTGAAATGTGCGTTATGATACTTCCTCATAGTGACACATGCAAAAACGTTATTCATCAAACATATTCTCAAGCATACTTTTCATTATTCTTGCAAGTATTTAGACATAAGGAAGCCCTTTACTCTGCGCAATATAAAAAGAATCAAAGATGTGATACAATTCCTCACCCGTGTGGACTTGGATTTTAAGGACAAGGTCACTGTATTTCACATAAAGTTAGTTCTTTCTTCTTCTTTTTCCTTCTCCTCCCTCCCCCATTACCAAATACATAACTGTACTTGGTCTGATGCTAAATCAAAGTAAATGAGACGTGACCTATGAAAAAGGAAATGAATAATTCAAAAGAGGGGAAAATTGCATTCCTGGCTGGAAGTGTGGACGTCATTGCCTGAATGTATAGGTTTATTCTACCACTTCACTGGATGATTTTGCCTGTTGGGTGGCATGTCTTCCATCATCCAAATTACCTCATGAAGTTGGTGAGTCAAGCCATGTTTTGCTGCTATCTACTTTATATTTTTTCCAAGTCTCTTTTTAATGGGTTCTTTTTAGTTAACAAACATATATACAGCAGACCTGTCTGATGGGTCCCTGGAAATAGATCTTATTAAATTCCCTAGGACTTGATCTGAATCAGGAATTAAATAATTGATGTGAGCAGGCACAGAGGTCAGTGTTTCATGGGCAAAATTATTAGTGGAATCTCTCATGTTTTCTAAGTATCAGGGGGAACCAGTCTTGCCTCTGGTGTGGACTGTGGAGGAGGGGATGGGGTGGGCAAGTCATTCTTAGGAAGTGGTCCCAGGTAGTTCCTTCATGTCGTTAGGGTCACCCTGAGTGGAACAGAACTTATCCAAGAAGGCCAGGTCTGGACAAGTAGAGCAGAGAGTCAGAAGGCTGAGAAGCTTTGCCTGCAGACCAACAGAACATTGTGGTACTCTCTATTAAATGTCAGTGACCAACGTGACTTTGATCAGACAACTCGCATAGAAACCAAAGGGAATTTGATAACCCACTGAGAAGGCCAGTTCCTTAGGCTCTTTGTCCCTTGTCACCATCTTGCAAATTGCTGCATCTGGTTGTCCCTGTAGCGTTTGCTTTCTTTCTCTCTCTTTGTACTTATACCAGGGGGGCAGGGGAGAAAAGTGTTTTGATACATTATAATCATTGTGATATTGTCCCCTTACAGAATGAATAGTTCCTAGTATTTCTAGCCAATCAAGATTGGGGTTGAGAGTAATAATAAATAAATCTTACTGTGTTTTAAGCAATCATTAGAAAACAGATTTTGATCATGGAATTTTTTGGTATTTGTTTCTTTAGAGTGGTGGGGGTATAGTGGGGAGAAAGGCTCCCTCCAGGACAGGGCAGAGGGGGCTGTGAACGCTGCTCTTTAGTACATCCTCCTCTTAGTAAGGGAGTTCTTAGGGCCCTTCCTTCTGAATTACTTAAAGAATGAAATCAAGAAAGGAAATGTATTTGCAGGTGTCTCACAAAACCTACAGTTGAAAAATAAGTAGTGAGTGGCCCATGATGGGCAAAAGCAAGGTCCAGGTAAACTCCCGAGGTCGCTGTCTCTCAACGGCAGACCGTTGGGTAAAGTTCCGGGAAAGCCAGTTCTCTTAGCAACAAGACTCAGCAGTCAGCGGTACTAAAGGACTCAATTGTACTAAATTTGTAAATGTAAATGTATCTCAATCATATTGGATCTAAAACAAGAGCTGAAAGCATTGACCACTAAAACCTGGTCCTCAGTACTTATTTGGATCATTGAAAGTGTCTGTGATCTGAAATGGCAGCTACTCCTGGGGGTAGGATCTCGGGAAGAGGAGCGGGAGGAAGTGTTTGGTTAGGTTTGGTTAACTTTGGGCCCTTCAGTAAAGAGGTACTCTACTAAGAAGAAGAAGAAGAAAGAGAAGAAAGATAAAGTTTTGGGGCGCCTGGGTGGCTCAGTCGGTTAAGCGTCTGCCTTCGGCTCGGGTCAGGATCCCAGGGTTGTGGGATGGAGCCCCCGTCAGGCTCCCTCTCCCACTCCCCCTGCTGGTGTTCTGCTCTTGCTCTCTCTCTCTGCCAAATGAATAAACAAAATCTTGAAACAAACACACAAGGTAAAGTCCTGTGGAAGATGATGGTGCCCTGGGAGAAGCCGTCCCTGGTCCTTACAGAGCTTACTTTTACCTGTGTGTGTGGTAGCTGTGTGGCTAAATTAACTTCACACCGCAGCCTCGCAAGGGGACAGGCTTCTATAAGGCAGCCCAGTGTGGAGGCTGCCGACTCATTATTCTCTGGGTTGGGGGGTGCTTGTGGGGCACAGTTTCCCCAAGCAGAAAGTAACAGGGGGACAGCCACATAGCCCTGGGAACAGCTAGGGGGCAAGGTTGTCAGCCCCACAGGGAGAGGCATGTAAAAAATCATCGAGTAAAGGCTGTGGCGCTTCTAAAGCATTTCACTGCTTTCACAGAGGCTCCATGTTCCCAATGTCCACCCCTATCTCCTGGCTTTTAGTATTTCTTTAAAAAATGATCGCCTATCTCAGCTGGACTAAGAGGAACAACAACAACAACAACAACAAAAACCCAGAACCCTATTTTTGTTGTTTCCTTTGTTTTTTCATTGAATTTCAGAGAAAAGGAGATCCGAGTATCCGTGACAGCCAGACTTTGTGGTGACTACAGGCATAAAAATGAGGAGCAAAGAGCCCGTGCTGCTCAGACAGACACCGCCCATCCCCCAGCGGGTCCTCTTCCAGGATTTTCTGGGAACACCTTGGGGAGTGTGGTGGGGAGGGGGGCTTGGCTATAATAACATATGCCAAATAGAAAATCATAATTTAGAGATTAGCTGGCCCTGTCATGTGCCTTTCTGCACAACAATAAGCAAGTTTGGTTGGCCTCCATTTGCCGGGGTGATTTAGGGAAGCCTTTGAACACCGATGCTTGTGGTCCGGCAAAGGCCTGTGAGTAACTGACCTGTCTGTGTACGGTCCACTTCGGAAACAGAAACTTCCCCGGTGGCATGGGAAAGAAAACACCGACCTAATCCTGAAAAGGTAACTTTAAACCAAAGCCCAACCAAGAAAGAGAGTGGGAGAGCGACTGCCAACTGAGCCCGGCCAGAAATAAAAGTCCCATTGTCCTAGCACAGGCTGGCTCGCAGGCGCACGCTCTCTCCTCGCTAGGTTTGCTCCACACACTGACACTTCCAGAACCCCAGAGCACGAATTCCAGAGCCTTCATCCACAGCTCTGCAGCTGGAGGAGAAATCACGCTGGAGCCAGGGGTGGTGTCAGGAACGGGGAGGTTAGAACAGGAAGAATCATTAAATGCTGATGGTGCTAACCTCGAACCTACCAGAAAGCAGGAATGATGTGTCTGGGAATGTGGGGTCCATAGGAGGAGAGCGAGGGATGGGTTAAGAAGAGGGCAGGTGAGAAAGGGGAACGGTCTCGGCGCCGCTACAGCTGAGGATGGAGAGCCCTTGGCAGGAGTCGGTCGAGGTCCTAGATTATCGTGGTCTTCAGCTGCTGCGAAGGGTCACCACTAGCCAGAGCACAGGCAGCAGCTCACACTTGGGAACAGGGACCGAGAGGAGTGGGGATTTGCTTCAAAAAGATATATTGGAGGGATAAAAAGTCGCAAGATAAAGAATTTTTTTTAAGATAAGGATTTTAAAGTAAAAGAGTAGCTAGTTTATCCACAGAATGGCAGAGTGGAAAGAGGCTTTGGTGGAAGTCAGGAATCACTGATTTTAGTCTGTGGCCCTCGTCAGTCCCCTGCCAGCTTTGGATCTGATGTCAGAACGAAGGGGTTGGACCCTGCACCTGCCATGCCTTCTGTCTGGCACCCGGAGGTTCTCTGAGCATGTGCCTCCCAGGTCTAAAGAAGGGGCTTTCCTTAACTGCCTTCTCCTTCTCTCTTGTCATCCCATTCTCAGATTGCTTTCAAGAGATCTCCAAGGTCTCCCCCAGCTGAGAAGTCGGCCTCCTCTGTGATTAAACAACTCACCCCAGAAGTCATGGGCCCTCAAAGCAGAGGAAGGTGGAAGAATGTGGTTTGGAGCACTTCGGGGATCTGAAAGCTGGGGAGGGAAGATGCTGCCACCATGGTGATGGTGAGAAGGGCCCGAGAAGGGGAGTCCGGGCATGCTGCAGACAGCTTAGAACACTTTGTACCTTCTTCCGCTGGTTCTCTTCCCTCCTCTTAAGCTGTAATATTCCCAGAATTTAAGAACATTTAAAAATGGATCCTTCATTTTAGGTGGGCTACATTCTGGGAACCTTGTTAATGTTGGTGTGACTTTGTCTGTTAGTGAGAAGTGCCTGGGCTAGACGCAAGCCTGGGTTTGGCCTCTGCTCTGGCTCTGACTACTTTTGTGGCCTTGAAGGAATCAGAGAACCTCTCTGGGCCCCCACTTCCTCATCCGGAAAGCAAAGGACGGTCACCATCTCCAAGGTGAACCCCAAGGACATCCAAAAGAACTACAAACACTTATTTAAGGTGAATGACAAATCCACGGGTGGCCGTCAGAGGTGGTCTGAGCCACGGAGGGCCTTGGTGAGGAACTCAGGATCCAGGCCCAGGTGGAGGGAGAGGAAGGGCAGATACCCAAAATGTGAGTGTTTGTCTCTTCCAACCCCACCCCACCCAGCCAGCTCTAATTATTAAACAACAACAACAGTAGTGAAGAGCTGGCCGAGTGACATGACTTCTGCCAGTCCTTGCAGACATTTGCTGGTGTTGTGAGCATGAACCATCTTGGACGCACCCTGCTCTGCCATCCACTCCACTTTTTCTGTCCATGTCAACTTGTAGCGTAGGACTGGTGGGAACCTGAGCCCATGCCCTCGACAGTGACCGGTGCCCTTCTGGAAGCTACCTAAAAGCACAGCAGTCCTTTGCACTAATGCATGCCCTTCCCCAGAAGTGCAGACAGGCCAAGTAGAGGCCAGGTCTGGTTTGATAGATGTGCAGTCTGGGAAGGGCCTCTCACTTGGTTTAATGCTCTGGTGTTACCCTCTTGAAAATCCTAATGGTTTTTTAGCAATGGGCCTTGCATTTCTATGTTGCCATGGACACCATAAATTGTGGAGTCAGTACCCGGGGCGGCGGGGCGGGGGGCTTGCCAGTAAGTAGCTTCCTGGAACCGAAGCTGGTGGGGACACATCTGACAGCGTGTCCTTGCCACAGATGCCAGCTCCACACACTGAGGGGCAAGAATTCCACAGGGTATGTGGACACTGCTAACTCTGCAGGGCTGTGAGCATGTGATAGTGAAAATATACTTGTAACTCCTAGCTAGGGAGCCTGCCTTTCTTTCTTTCTTTCTTTCTTTCTTTCTTTCTTTCTTTCTTTCTTCTTCTTTAACAAAAGACACACACACACACACATATATGGGCCCTGCACCTGCCATGCCTGTGTGTGTGTGTGTGTATACACATATATATATACACCAAATCTTAAAGTGGCCTGAGAGACCTTGAGCAATTTAAGCTCAATAGCTTGAGCTTAAATTGTCAGCCCTCATATGCCTTTGCACGAGCAAATTTTCTAAGTCAGCTCATGCAAAAACCCTTGTAAATCATCTAGAGTTTGGAAACTTTACAGAAGTGACTTTTAAATGCAATGCGATAGAGCAATTGAGGCATAAATCTGGTGCAGGACCATCATTTCGGGCAGGAGTTTATGTCTTGTTCATGCTCAGATCAGAGGGAGTTTCTGTGGTCTTTAATAAGGAGATGCCTGCCACATGCGCTCTCTGGAGGCTCACAGGCCCTTGAGAGTAGGAACTCAGTTGCATTCACATTTGTGTCTTTCGCAGAGCCTAGCAGTGTGCCAGCATAGAATTGGTTAAACAAATACTTGCCTAATGAATGAATCCTCATCTCCAAGTGAATAGGACTGTTTTCTTATTCTGGGAAATACATTTAATGAAGGCGGAGGAATGTAGACTCAGCTATGTAAAAAATATCAAGAATCAGTAGTACCTTTAAGAACACAAGACCCAAGATCCCTGATCTAGTCCAGTCCTCTCATTTAGAGATGAGAAAACCGAGGCTCACTGAGTCTCGGTAAATTATCTGAGGTCATACAGCTAATCTGGACCAGAACCTCGCTCTTCTGACATCTAACCCAAGTGAATTTTTCCACCAACCCACTTTGCCTTAAGAATCAGGAAGCATAAATCAGGAGTCTGAGGTGTTTACTCACCACTTATATATAGCATTTGTAACCCTTCATTATGGAGGAGAAGAACTCAACTCTTTTAATTACCGCCTGCAGAAGAACATCACAATCCCCTACAGTTGCTTTTTGGCAAGCCCCTGTGAACGATAATTTGAGATCTAAGGCAAAATGAGAAGGAAGGAAGGTCTAATAAAAGCTCTTTATTTGCAGATGGGAATTAAGCACTCTGTGCCCAGACTGTTGGCTTTCCCTTGACTTCCGGGTTGCCGCTTCAACGCTTCCATGAGCAGAAAATTGGAGAGTAAGAGCATCCATCACTGGGTCCCGCCAAGCGACACCCCCTCCAACCTAAGCGAAATGTGATACTTTGCTTGCTCGGAGCAACTACCCAACCACCTCAGCTCCATTCCTACCACGAGTTTGGAGGAAGTGGCAGTCTTTTTTGTTACCGGTTACTTTATTCACCAGAGCATCTCTGCCTCTTTGCGTGATTCCTGAAGGCTGAATTTCTAAAAAGGATAATTCCAATCCCAGGTGGCCAATCTGATGCTGTCCCCAAGCCCCAAACCAGCAAACTGTGGGGCAGGACGGACATCAGGTCAGTGCTTTGTGGGGAAGGTGGGCAGAGACCAGACAGCATGAAGCTTCAGCCGGGACACTAGTGAGGTGCAAATTGCATGGTGGTGGCTGCAGGGCAAGAGGAAAATTGCAGGTCAGAGCCTGGGGAGAGAGAGAAATAGCAGGGTGGTATTTTGGGGCCTGGCAACAGCGGCCACTGGGCATGCTTATCATTGCCTGAAAACACACACATACAACGACACCCACTTTTTATTGAAGTACAATATACAAACAGGAAAGTGCCGGATCAGGAAGCTCGGTGAACTTCTATAACCCTGACAAGTAACCTGCCTCCTGGTCAAGAAGGAGAACACCCCCGTCTGTCCCCTTCCAGTCACCCGCCGCCCCAAGGGGAGCTGCTGTTCTCATTCAGCCTTGTCTTTTAAATGGAAGCCAGGGGCAACCAAGGAGGAGACAGTGTGGTGGAGCTGGTCCAGATTCTTCCCACAGCTCCACTGCTGCGGGCGCAGCCTGGCAGCTTGCTGCATCCTAGCGAGCTCAGCAGCCCATCTGGATCTTGACGGAGTAGGCTGGGAGAGGAAGAGTAGGCAGAGCTTCGAGAAGAGGAGGCCTGAAGACCAGACAGAGGTGCAGCAAAGGAGGAGACAATGCAGGCTGGTCCCCACCCCTGCCCGCCCTGCTGTGGACCCATTCTCTGCCTGGCCCACAGCTGAGGAAGGTAAGATGCCAGTCTCCTAACGGCGTTCTAACGGCATCCAGGTTCTTGGAGATACTTAACAGCACCGGCATTCACGTAGGGCTTCTTCTGTTTCTTTTTTATTGTTTTTGTGGGTTTTCTCTCATTGTGGGCTCTCTGAGTTGCCTTACCATGGTCAGCCATCCTGGGAGGATCGAGGTCGTTTTGCTCACTGGCTTCCTGTCAGCAAAATCAGGCCCCCATGGTGGGCAGCTTCCACACTGATTCTTGTGGCCTGGAGTCATGGCTGGTTTTGCTGGTTTTGCCACCTGGCGGCAGTGGACTGTAGTTAGACACAGTTTCTGAAGAGAACCAAGCATGTTTTAAATAGGTGCTATGTTCTGGCTCTGAGTTTTGGCTCAGCGTCTCTCTGGCATATAGCACTCTTCGTGCTTGAGTAGGAGTTTATACTTCTGAGAGACAAACCCATTTCAATCTGGTCATCCAAAATAACAGCTAGATTCTTTTTTATATTTTCAGTGGTGTGATGAAGACACCCTTATACTCTCAGGGAGAAGATCCATTGCAATGCTAACTGCATCCTTGGCTTGGGGAAAGGAATCTCTTTGTCTCTCTTGGCTCTCCTCCAGAATCTTAGTGCACTGCAGTTCAGCTTCCCTGGCCTCACCATACTTCTCTTCTTGCTCAGGCCACCTGGAACTTCTCAGAAGTCAAGTCCGGTGAAGACTTTCCAGTCCTAATCCTAAATTTGCTTGGTGTACTGTTGACCTCTTTGCCTACCATGACATTCTCTTCTACCTCCATGCCCCCAGGTTTTTCTCCTGCATCTCCAGTCACTCCAGCTCCATCTCTGTGTTAATATCCTCTCCTCCTTCTCTTGTTGCTACTGTGCTTTCCTAAGGTATTGTCTTCAGCTCTTTCCGACTCTGCATCCTTTTCCTGAGCAATCTTGCATACCCGCCTGACTTCAGCCTTAGATCTAGATCTCCATCCAGATTTCTTTCCTTAAAGCTCCAGGCTGACCATTGGCCTCTCCATGGATCCTCTATAAACATTGATAGCAATTGCTTTCAGCTCTGGCTGCACATTAGAATCATGGTTGCTTTTAAAACAATACTCATGTGTGAACTTTACCACTTTAGCTGTTGATTTAGTTGATTTGACTGAGACCTAGATGTGACCGTTTTAAAATCTCCCCAGGTGGGCACCTGGGTGGCTCAGTGGATTAAAGCCTCTGCCTTCCTCTCTGGTCATGATCACAGGATGGAGCCCCAAATCAGGATCTCTGCTCAGCAGGGAGCCTGCCTCCCACTCTCTGCCTGCCTCTCTGCCTACTTGTGATCTCTGTCTGTCAAATAAATAAATAAAATCTTTAAAATAAAGTAAAATAAAATCTCCCCAGGTAAGTCTGGTGAGACCTCAGAAATTAGGACACGGAGGTACAAGGCACATACATGTAGATAGCTGGAGTGCCACGGACAAGAATGCTTTTGCATCTCCACACTGGGCCTTCCTCCAGGAAAATAAATCACATCTCTGGCCCTTAGACTTTTTCAAACATCTTTATAGGCATTGACAGATGAATCTGAGGTCCCACTGAGAATTACCAGTGATCCCTGGGCTCTAGATTTAAAAAAACAAAAAACAAAAAACTGAGACTGAAAGGACTAACTCAGAAGACTAGTTCTCCGCCCCTCCATCCCTTTCCCAACTCAAAACCTTCTGTGACCCTGCTTGAATTCTGGGGCAGGTTTTGGTGTTTATAAGGCCTCAAGTTCAGTTTGCCATTCTGCCAACGCTCTGAGGACTGCAGAATGGCCAGCAAGACATGAGCAGAGGGACTCAGGGGAGACATGTTTCTAGGAGTAGTACCAGAAACCACTAGAGAAGGCAGGATAACCCTGAGCCTCATCCAGTTTCCCTATCGAAATAGGAGTAGCGATTTTTACTGTTGGAGAAAGTGTGAAAGCAAGTAAGAGATAGTGAGGATGCTAAAATACTACCATTTGTATTCTAATGTAATCCAGAATGAAAGTGTATGTGCAGGAAGCAACTTTAGAGATAATTCTGCCCAAACACTGTATTTTACGGGAGAGGAAACTGAGCCAGTGGTTAAGGGATTTTCCCAGGTTAATGCTGCCAGCCAGGTGTTAGGTTTCCTAGTACAGTGCTCATTTCCCTCCAGACTTCGCTAGGGGTCCATACTGCACCCATGTGGCTGGGTTTGACTCTTTGCACATCATCTTTCCAAACAGAGCCCAGGGTCATTTGAGGACCTACGTTTTCCAAAGAACACCAAAGCTATTCTTGGCCTCTTCTCCCCATCCTACTTCTCTACTTGAGTAGAGAGTCAAGTCCTGAATATAGGTGGCTAATGCCCATGGCCTTCCTTCCTCTGCCTGCTATGACCTAGGTTATCTCCCCAGTGGGGTAAAATTTTGGGGGTGTGGAGGGGGTGTTAAAGTCAGACAGGACTTGGCCTAAAGAGGCTCAATACCTGCTGTCTGGCCACAGAGTAACCGGTGTTTGACTCTGGCCTGACCTTGGACCAGATATAGATCCTTTCTAAGCCTCAGTTTTCTTACCTATGATATGGACATCATCATGGTATCTACCTTGTGGGTTGTTGTGAGAATTCAATGAGACAATTTCCCTAAAGCAGCAGTCCTCACATAGAATTGCACACTGGAACTACCCATGGAGCTTGAAACACACAGATACACATTGATGGCAGGGTCCTACTCCTAGTAATTGTTAATTAATTGCTCCAGACATCTGGATTTTTAAAATTCCCCGAAGCAATTCCAACTGTGCAGCCAAAAGATTGCTGGAAAGTGCTCATTGTAGCACTGAGCAAGTGATCAGCACTCAGATAACTGGCTCCTCATATGAGTACAAAAATGATGATAATTCAAATCTCCCTTCCCTATAAGACCTTCTTCCTTTTGCATTTTCCAGGAAGGCTCTTCCTTCCTGCCCCTATTCCCACTTCTGTCCAGAAATCCCATCCTGGGTTTTCCTGAAACACTGGGCTCATGACTTCTGGCTCTGCGAGGTCACTAGGGAAGTGAAAGGCGTTCTGATATCAGATGACAGTCCACAGATGCATTCCAGGCACTCCCTGGCTGCGTCTACCGATTAAGGCTGTTTAACCTCCCAGTGCCTTCTCCTATAAAATTGGGGAAACTGTCATGTATTATGTCCCCAGAGTGGCTGGGCATTCTGCTAAGCGGTTAAAGACAGGGTCTTCTCTAAGTGGGATAACTTCTCTTGAAAAGTATTAGTTGTGAGGAGGAAATGAAACAAAGCCCGTAGACAAAAAGCCTCGAGAAAGACAGGAGTACTGGTCTCAGACCGTTCTCTCTGCGTGCAGGTCACTTCCCCTCGCACCTTGCAGACATGGGGGAGGCCTGGGAAGGCACAGGCGACTCTCCCGGCTGGCTTTACCGGGTCGCAAACACAGTCTCTAAACCGCCCTCTCCTGGCCCATTTCCCGGCCGCCCTCTGACTTCAGTTCAAATCCGCAGGGCGGACAGCGCGCGCCGCGGAGAAGTTCCCCTGGCCCTGAGGGCTTGCGGCGTCGTGCACCTACCCGGGGTGCGCGCGGCGCGTCCACGAGAGGCTCCCTCCGAAGCCCCCGAGGCCGCTTGGTGTGACGGGAGCGCGCTCGGGTTCGGGAGGGAGGCGCGGGCTGAGTGCCTCGCGCGCGCAGAGGCGGCGGGGCGCCCATCCGTGAGCAAGGCGCAGGGGGCGCCCGGCGCGCGGTCTGCAGGCCCCTGGGCTCTTCCCTGAGTCTAACAGGCCAGGTCCCCTTGTCCCCGCGTCTCGCGCTCAGCACGGTCGCGCCGGGATCCAGGCGGACGGCCCTTTCTCCAGGTTCCTCAGCTGTGCCTCTGAGAAAACAAACTTCCGCCCAGGCCGCGGAGGATCTGGCGGCGCAGGACGTAGCTCCGTGCGCGGCGGGCCACACCACCCAGGGCCCTGGCTCCCGCGCGGAGCCCTGGGGCCACGCTTTTGGTCCTTGGCCCCGCAGGCGCGGCGGCTTCTAGCGCGTTCACCGCCCTCGGCGCTCGGCTGGCGCCCGCCGTCCCGGCTCGCTGGCACTTGGGTTCCAATCTCCACCTTGCCGTTCGTGGCCACGAGGGCTGGGACAGACTACGTGATCTCTGTGTGTCCCAATTCCTCATCCGTAAAATGAGGCTACCGTTCCCACCCACGTGGGGTTGTTGAGAGGAATAAATGAATGAATGTGAAACACCGCAGTGCCTGGCGCATGATTAACCCTGGATAAGTATTTGATATTCCTAATCAAGTAGGGATTATAATCCACGTCGCTCTATTCAATATATGCAGCGTTGCTGTATTAAGTGAGATGACGTGGGTAAGTTGCCTGTATTAAGTAAGCGGCGGAGGAATGACGTGTATTAGTGTTACTGTTACTCCCAGGGAATTGGGTTTTTCTTCTTCTTTTTTTTAAATTTAAATTTCTTGGACTCCTCACGTGTTCATCTGGGGTTAAGAACTGTGCTACTTGGCGCTACAGGCTCAATATGAAATGGCCCCTGCATTCTTGCCCAGTTGTCATTTCCTTGGTGTTTTGTGAAAAGGGCTCGTCAACGTTGCCAGGCCAGCGCTGCGCTTTTGTTTCCAAGAGGGCAGTGAGTAAATTATATCCCGAGCTTAGTAAAGCAAGAAATAAACACATTCACAGTAGGACTCTTCGGATGAACTATTTTATTTCTCTTTTGTGTTTGTGCTTGGTCGTTGATGGTCTGCTGCAGACTAATGCGATGCTGATGTGTCTTAATATTAATGGTTTGGAGCTGAAGACAGCCGTTCTCCTCACGCTGTCGGGCCAGCCCCGGCAGGGTTGGGAGCCACCACGAGGCCCAAACTAGGACAAGGGGAGGTTCTTTTTGTCACTTTCTCCCTCTTGCCCAATACCTCACGTCTCTGTTCCTGGGGAAACGTGTTCCGGATGGCGAGTGAATTTAAACATCTCTGATTCTGTGATCACAGCTTTCTGCCCGACCGAAAAGCGGCCGTGCTCTCCTGCTCTGGGGTGCCCTTCTCTGCCTCGGTTGGGAGTATTTAACCCTTTCTAAAGGAAGGTTGCCTGGGCCAAGCACCTGCCTTCCAAGCCACCATTGCACTCCCTCACCCAGGGCACCTGCTGTGAAATGTAAACCAGCCTTTAACACTTCACAGGTAAAAACCAGCCTTGGAGGGGGATGAGATCCAAATCCGGGACTCCACACTTCCTTCCTTCTTGGTGCGATGCTGGCCCGACAGAACACAGGCGGTAAAGTAGGTGACACCGGAAAAAAAAAATCGCCAGCCTCTACCTGTGCAGTTGGATAGGAGGTGTCTGTCCCTAGCATGCTTCCAAATTCACTGGGAACTTTGTGCCCAGGCCCAGAACCCTCCTCCCCAGGGCTTCAGTGCAGCGCCCCCCACCAGGATATGAACCAGAGAAAGACCAGCGTCAGGACCGGGTCCCTGCACCCTAGGTTGTATAGAAGTTCTGGGGACAGAGGGATGCTGAGGAGAGAGAGACGGGGACAGAGAGAGAGACGCTCATGGGTGAGCTCGAGACAGAGCCAAGTTTCTACCTTTTAAAGGAAGACGCAGGAGCCGGTTCTCGGCCTCACCCGAAAGACAAACTTAAAGGCAAAATTAAGCGTCATCCGGGCAAATTTCAGGAAGGGGCTCCTCGGGCAAGGAAGCCGGTGCGAGGCGGAGGGTGAGTCCCGGGAATCGGGCGCACGCGAGGTTGTTTGCGGGCTCTGGATTGCCCCACGCCCAGACGCGCTGTTGTTTACAAATTCATTGCGCCAGCGACGACACGGTCCGTGTTGGACGCCTTTCCTCCCGGAATGGAAGGGCAAACAAACCAATCTTTGGCAACGCTCAGCCTCCCCATGGCATTCCGGTACAATACGGTTTTCGATGTAAATGAATTTCGTAAATGCCACAGCAAGGACTCTGTTTATTTGTTTTGTTGTAGGAAGGTTAGCAAAAGCACCAGAGCCGTTCTTCCGGCTTCTCTTTGATTCTGTCTCAGATTTATGTCCGCGCGCTACGGCCGCGGGGCCACCCGCCCGCCTGCCCTTCCCTCCCTCCCTCCCTCGGACAGGGCAAAGCGAACACCAGGCCCCGGTCACCACCGAGGCTTAGAGGAAGGCGATTGCAGTATTTATCAGCCCCCTCCCCAGGACCTCAGATTTCATCTTTCTTTTCTCCCTGCTTGTTCAGTTTGTTTTCTCAAGACCTAAGCAATTTTTAATGTACTCTATACTTCCCGCTTAATCCTCATCGTTTATTGTATAATTATAGTTTCAAAGTGATTATGTAATTAAAATCATGTTTCGTTGCAGCAGGACTTCAAAAGGGCGGCAGACCCCCGCTCTGGCATTATTTTCTGGTGATGTAATAATTTCCCTGTGATATTTAAAATAAACACATTAGTTCAAGAATTCTAAACATGTCTCAAAGTATATAGTAGGCTTGATTGGCACGAGGCTGGGTTGTAAAGAAATGGTAAAACCTATCACTAGTTTAATATATTTCTATGCTCCCATGCAGGGTAAATTATAGGATAATGGGGCGCAGGCGATGGTAAGCTCTGTTTATATAATCCATTTCTTCACACGAGTTCCCATTGCTTTCCCTTCCCTTTGCTGTATGTGGTGGTTCTCTGATCCCCTGACCTCAGCCATGTGTTTTCACTTTTTCTTCTGATCTCAATTCCATGACCAGCGGGGAATAAAATACAAATTGAATAGTAACCATTCACAGGCCGCTCTTTTCAAACTGTTGTTAAAACCTCTTTGTCTTCTCTAGCGGTTGATAGATAAATGTGTTGTATTTCGCCTTTTTTCCCCCTCCTTCCTCTTTTTTCCACCCTTGGTCAAGGAAAAAATAACCCTCCTCAGCCCAATTATGCTCTTTAAAAATTAAAACCCACACCTCCTTTCAGACCATCTCCCGCGAGTCCTGCTTTCCCCGGTTGGCCCATTGGTTAAGGCGGCATTGGAGACGCTCAGGATTCACCACGTGGAATAAAGAAGCGGCGGGAGCTGAGCGCGGCTGGGGGAAGGCGCGGTGCCCCCGTGTGAGGTCCAGGCCTTTGTCCCGCCGCCTGAAGGTTCATTTAGCATCGAACCTGTATAGCCTCTGATCTCTTAGCGGAGCTCCCAGAATCGGCTCTGAGGACTGGGGGCCGCCCCTCTAGCAACCGGAGGTGGGTCGGGGTTGAAGGGGCCCGGCAGAGGGCAGTTACAGTGGTCTGAAAAATAAACCTCCTCCTTCGCCCGCCTTTTTCTTTTCATGTCAAACCTGCTTCGAGGGCGAGGTGGACAAGAGCTGTAGAACAGCTTTTCTCCTACATGAGAAACAATGGCTCCCGATTTCTGGGCCTTGTCTGTCCCGGATCTATCTCGCTTCTACCTCCTCGGCTTCTTTTCGGGAACGTGAAGGCGAAAGACAAAAATTGCAGAAACGTCTAGCCTGAAGCCTGCCCTGGTCTTCCATTAGAGCTGCTTCAGGGTCAAGCGGCAGGGCCGCGTCTTTGTTACTCCGCCGCTAGCGCCCTGGGGCGACGGGGGCAGGATAGAGCCCGTCTGTGGGCGCGGGACCCATTGCTCCCGCATCTCCAAACTGCCAGATGCTCTTCGCTCAGGGCTGTTCTAAGCGAGCTAACGCGGCCCTTCCCGGGAGGCAAGAGCGCCACCGCAGGGTGGCTCGGCGCGCACGGCGCCCTAGGCACACGTCTCTGCGGCGGGGCTTGGCTGGCCAAGCGCGGTGGGCCCAGCTGGGAGTCTAGCGGCTGAGGGTAAGATCGGAGCCGCCGGAGCCGCCAGCGCCGCCAGGCTGCTCGCGGCGCCCGGGTAGGGTTTCCCAGGCGCCGCAAACCGACCAGAAATCCACTAGGCCGCTTGACAGCGCTTTTCGGCGGCGGCCCGCGTACCTGTAAGCTGAGCCCCGCTCACATGCTTCACATTAAACCTCCGTGCCCGGTGCCTTTTCTCTTTTTTTCCTCCAAAAGGGTTCTTATAAACTTCCCTTCGTTTATTTAGCCTGGTTTTCATTGCTCCAGTTTTGCATGGGTTGCCTTTGTTTAGTTTATTAACCCACGGGGTTACTTTAACTAAACATTTGGGCTGAATACTTCGGGGTTGAATTTCAACGTTTTCTAACGAAATTACCGAGTTTTTTGAAGCCGCACAGAGAACGCTGTGTTGAGTTTATTAGTCAATTTAACAGACTATAAGGGAGGAGAAAAAATGAATTTAGGACAGCCCGGGTTCGTACCCACGGGGCGGAAGCAGCTCGCGAACCCTCGCGGTTGGGGCTTCAATAGCTCGAACAGTGCGCGGGGACTGTCGGGGCGCGCTTCGCGCTTCCCGCTCCGGTAAAGCGTGCGCCCCGGGGCCCCCGAGACCTCCTCTGCCCAAGGTGGCCGCGCTGCTCTCGATTCTCTCTGGCTCCAGGGCCTCGCCGGATCCACCTGCACGCGAGGAACTGGGGACAACAGAGGGGGCGTCCCCGAGGAGCCGCTCGGAGGCTTTCTCCAGGTTCTCACCCAACTGTTGAGCTTTCGCTCGCAGCGGCGGGTGAGCTCTGCGGCCCCCCTGGTGAGGGTCACGGGAGGTGGGGGGAAGGGGTTGTGGTGGAATCTGCTAGAAATATGGAGACGAGTGGGCAACCATCCCAAGTACGGATGTGTGCGGATGGCAGCCCTATCCCCGGGTCAGGGTGCATCCCCTCAGGCCACCTGGGGACTTTGGGAGTTTGGTTCCAAGTTCTGGAAGACCTGGGGGAACCAGGGGAGCTGAACACATAGGGAGGGCCCTATCCTCTGTAAAGCAGCAGTTTGGGGGCGGAACTTTTCCAGCCACCATCCGCTTGACTTGAGTGAGCAAAGATGCCGAAGAGGGAGGTCCTGACGCTGCTTTCCAGGTCTGTCCAAACTGGGGCGAGGGCAGGGACCTCTCCCTGCCAGCATTTTTTTTCTTACCCAGTTACCTCCCCCTCTTCTCACTCTCTCATCCTCTGCCACATTTTGGTACAGCGATGCCCAGCTAAGAAGTGGCCTGGCTGAAACGTCCTTGACCCCTAGGCTTCTGAGATGAAACTGAGACCTTTACTTCTTTCGGAAGGTAATGAAGTGGGAGCCCAAATATAGAAACAACAACAACAACAACAACAACAAAAAACTTCATCTAGTTTGGGGGAGATAGGACAAAGGAAGGGATGGAACACTGAGATTCCTTAATTGGTACAGCAGGCTAGTGGAAAAACAACAAACAACCCCCCTCTCCCCAAAAAACCATGAAAGGTAGGGTTTCTTTTACTACAGCATACAGCCATGAGGCCCTGGGTCCCAACATTTTCAAATCAAATTATGGTAGGTGGTACTCCAGGAAGTTCAAAATTCAAAAGATACCCGAAGGTATAAGAGGCAAAGTCTCTCACAGCTTTGGGTCTCCCAGTTGGCCTCCCTGGAGGCAGCCACTTGTTAGGGGATTCTTGTGAAGTATCCTGGAGAAAAATACAAGCAAGTTGGAAAAGGCCTACCCACTTCTTTCCTGGCTCTGCTTCCCCTCTCTGGCACTCCCTGTGCACTTCTGATGCTCAAAGTCTCTAAGAAGGCCACCCACCTGGGAAGGTGTTACTTGCCACTTCCCCTTTCCTGGCCCTGCTCAACACATGTGCCTTGAGTTGTACTAGTCTGCCATACTCCTAATTTACTTCTCTCTCCTGCACACAAAGGAGAAGCCTTAGTCATCCCTCCCTGCTATTCTCCAAGTCCTGGCTTTACCTCTTCTGCAGTACGATTTTGGCTTTTTTTTTTTTTCCCCCATTTCTCTTTCACTCTTCCAGGACAGTTCCTTGCTCTAGTTTGGAGCCTGGGGGACAGCCTGCCAGCCAGCCTCCTGTTCTTCCACAGCTTTCCTCCAACCCACCCTACACTCACCACCACATCTCATCATCTAAGGCTGACCTCAATGTCCTAATGTCTGATGAAATGCCTCCCTGGCTTCCCACTGTCACTACATCACCAGGCTGCAGAATGTTTCAAGAACAGGAACCCGTCAGATCCATTGCAGATAATCATGCCCTCAGCTTGGCTGGCTCAGACCCCAGCTCTCCTCGCAGCCCTTTCCTGAGAGCATTTGACCTACTGTTTCTCAGCAGCCAGATCTCTCCAGCTCTCCTGTCCCCAGTTCTTTTCTCAAACCTAATACTGGGTAGACCCTTGTCCCGCCTCCACTGATCAAAATCCTTCAAGGCCTTGTTCAAAAACTGCTCACTCTCCAGCCATTTGCAACCATTCCCTCCCTTGAGCCTCAAAGTAATTTGTTTTGATACAACTTACATAGATGTGTTTCTTTTATAAAAGATTATTTATTTATTTATTTATTTATTTATGAGAATGAGATCCAGAGCAAGAGCACAGGGAGGAGAAGAGGGAGAGTGATAAACAGGCTCCATGTTGAGCTCAGAGCCTGACTCAATGCTCTATCCCATGACCCTGAAATCCTGACCTGAGCTGGAAGCAAGAGTCAGACGCATATCCAACTGAGCCACCCTGATGTCTCTCTTTATGTAGATGTGTTTAATAGTCATTTGGATGTTTGTCCTATTTCCTCTTCTAGGTTATAGACTGTTAATTCCTAGCACATACAAAGCAATTCTTTTTTTTTTTAAGTTAATGATAGCCCCTCACTCTTCCTTCTCTTTCTTCCCCCCCTCAGCAAAAAGAAGAAAGGAGGGAAATTGCAATAAACATTAAAAATACTTTTCTCTTTCTTAAACACCAGTTAATATTAACTGTTAGATTATCTTATTAAAGTAAATCTCACTGAGGTATGACTTAAGCTAACCCCTCTAGAATACATATGTATTTTAAGAGACCATATTCCCTTGTTATTCCGGTGAATCTCTGCTTAGTCAGAGAGGTCTGACTCTGGGCCATTGTTTGTCACAGAAGAACAGAGGATGGTAACTTCAGGCTCCACTTCTGAAGGGCTGTGGATGGTGAGGATGGTCTCACATAAGAATGTATAAATATTGTAACTGAACTTCTGGGTTAAGATGGCTAGCTAGATTTAATTTCACAGATGTTCCTCCTCATGCTTTCTGCTCTTCAGAGGTAGGAAAGCAGACTCCCGAAACAGAAGGGGAATCTCTCCCAAGTCTACTGCATCTTTTTGGTCACTTGTGCTCAGATTCCTATTAGCATCCCTCGTACAGGTCTGTGCAAGTAGGGTGCCAGGGAGAGGGGGAACAAGCTTTAGTCTCCCTTTCTCCCTTCTCCAAAGGCTCCATCCGGAATCCTGAAATAGAATGTAATAGAAGGAAAAGTGTGTTGGTTATGCCCATGCATCCTTAAGCCCCAACATCCTGCCCCTCGGCCAGATTGCTGTCCTTAAGCTTCTTTCAGATCTACCACTTGTCTGGGTAGTTTTAATGCCAGACAATCCTGCTTTGTACAGAGATCTATGACATATGCCCTTCCTCTACCCCTACCCCCTCCACGGTAGGGGGCATGGCAAAGGGTAATTCATTATTCAAGAAGTATTTGCTGCCCACCCCTTATTCTGCCAACCAAGCAGGTGCTGGGGCTACCATGGTGAACAGGATAGACAAAGACCTGCTCTTGTGGGGCTTACCTTCCTATTGGAGGGACTACGGCAAATGGATTCAGGGCTTAACCCTATGGTATCCAGTCTCAGCTGATGGAGAGAACACTGAGGTGGGAGTCAACCCCAGGTTCCTCGAGTCCATCTGTGCTCTTTACGTCTCTAGAATGATTAGCTCAACCTCACAGATCAGTTTCTCACTTCTAGACTTGGAAGGCTTTGTGAAATTGACCAAATCAATAGACATTTGAATCCTCTAGACGCAAAGTATTCACATGATCGGATCTGGAAGTTTAATTGTGATTATAAAAGGAAATCTGATCGGTTCTGTGTAATAGCAAAAACAGACACACACTTCTCTCTCCCACTCCCCACCCCCATGAAAAAAAAACAAACACCCTGGAAAGAATCTGAAGTTAAAATAAAAAGCAGCTGGCAATAGGCCCATCGTGTGTGATGATAATTAGACAAATGTTTTCCAAGTATGGGATGATCTTGTGAAGACAATGGTGAGGAGGAGGGGAAAATCTCAGGAAAGGGAATTTAGGAAAGCAGTGATTTCTGCCCGCCTGCAAAGAGTTTAAATGGCACAGGGTGTCACACAATCTCTAATTTGGTACCTTTTATTTTGTTTTCATGCATCCTGGGAAACACGTCTTCAGCTGAGAGAGTGAAGAAAAACTTGAGGCTTTGGTTTACAAAAATTAAAGCTGTGACTAGGCTTTGGATCAGCGTTGTGTCCCAGGCCTGGAAAGCCTCATCCTTCATTGTCTCAAACCTTTCCTGCCCTGAGGAAAAAGAGCTAAGAGTCTTAAGCTAAAGCAGCTCTTCTGCCATCTGGGGCTCTGACTCTGTTGACCCTCTCCCAAATTATCGTAATCCCGAGTCTGGAATGGATATAGATCTGGTGTGGGTGATGGCAGTTACCTTCTGCTTCTGGGTGGCTTGAGATCTTCTGTGTGGGCCTGGGAGGAGGCCAGGGGCTGCAGCGGAGGGCACACAGGTACCATCAGCAACCTGGCCAGCTCTATGTGAGGTTTGGGCCTCTCTCTTTCCCTATCCCAATCTCCCAACCAAATCTTACTCTTTAGAAATTATATGAGACATTTATACCTTGGTATGAATAATAAGGTACTATGTGAACTCACCTAGTTTTATTTACATTTCGAGCTTGGGCTTTGATTGTAGAAAAAAGTAATTTATGCCCATTAAAAGTATTTCAAGTATGTGAATGTGTGGAGGAGGCTTTTGGTGAGAAAGGAAGTTGAAGAAGAAATAAGAAACTATGAGGCCAGATTGTCCAGCTTTGAGGAGAAAACGTGGTGGAATCCCTTCGATCTGAGCAAGAGAGGTAGCAGTGTAGAAAGCATGTGGATTAGAGGCAGAAGAAAGATAAATGGTAGAGAGTTTACTTTCCTTTAATAAATGGACCCATCTGCTCTGTGTTTCAAAGGAAGAAGAATAGATCGCCTAAAATTTCTACAGCATTTATCCTGAACCCTCAGAGTCTCTGACCTCTCCCCTTTTGTCCGCCCTGATTCTGTCATAGGTTTGTCTTGTGCCTTGTGTGAAGGCTGGTGGCTGCTCTCTTTGGAAGCAGTCTTGGAAATGCTTGCCAATTCAGGCAATTGCAAAGCATGTTAGATGTGCACAGCATACATTATGTCCCTAGTTGATGGGCTTTGGTATTTATTGGTTTGCTTCCAGGGAAACTAAAAAGCAGGGTTTTTTAAAAAAAATTTATTTTATTTTTTTATTAACATATATTATTTGTTTCAGGGTACAGGTCTGTGAATCATCAGTCTTACACAATACACAGTGCTCACCATAGCACATACCCTCCCCAATGTCCATCATCCTACCACGCTATCCCTCTCCCACCCCCTCTAGCAGCCCTCAGTTTGTTTCCCAAGGTTAAGAGTCTCTTATGGTTTGTCTCCCTCCCTGGTCCCACCTTGTTTCATTTTTCCCTCCCTTCTCCCTATGAACCCCTTCCCCACCTCTCGAATTCCTCACATCAGAGAGATCATATGATAATTGTCTTTCTCTGATTGACTTATTTCGCTTACCATAATACCCTCTAGTTCCATCCACATCGTTGCAAATGGCAAGATTTCATTTAAGAAGCAGGTTTTAATTTTAAAGGAAGATTTAAAAAATAACCATTTTCTAATACAAAATCATACATATGCTGTGTAAAAATGCAAACAAATACAGAAAAGTATAAAGAAGTAAAACAAACAAACCAACTCAAAATCTGACCCGAAGGAAGCATTGTTAACAATTAGGAGGACCGTCTCCTGAAGTAACTTTCTGTGCACGTAAAGTAAATACTTATAGCTTGATATCTACAACTTAACCTAAGTCAAATAGGCCACGTGAGCTCCTCCTCCCTGTAGCAGGGTCTGCACATCTTTTCATTTCTATGTCAATACATGTAGATGAGTACCACTTTTCTTTTTCTTTCTTTTTTCTTTTTGATGTTCAACATCAACACAAATAAGTGCACAAATCTTATGTCTGCAGTGCCACAAATTTCACAAAGTGAGCATGCCTAAGCCTATAGCCAGATCAAGAAACAGAACATCTTCAACCTCTCTTGCCCATTCCTAGTCACCACTCCTTTCCAAGAGAACCACTGTCCTGATTGCCTGGTTTTAGCTATGCTTCCTTTGAATGTCATGTAAACTGTATCATTCAGTGTGATTCTTTCTTTCAGCTTTAATTCAGCATTATATTTGCGAGATTCATCCCTATCATGGTGTTTATTGCTTAACCTATCCTTGAGGCTATATGGTATTCTATTGAATGCCTGTAACCACACTCTGCCTACCCAGTCTACTTTTTAAAATGATTTTATTTATTGGGGCGCCTGAGTGGCTCAGTGGGTTAAAGCCTCTGCCTTCAGCTCAGGGCATGATCTCAGGGTCCTGGGATCGAGTCCCATATCAGGCTCTCTGCTCAGTAGGGAGCCTGCTTCCTCCTCTCTCTCTGCCTGCTTCTCTGCCTACTTGTGATCTCTGTCTGTCAAATAAATAAATAAAATCTTTAAAAAAAATTTTTTATTTATTTATTTGGGAGCGAGGGGCAAAAGGGGAGTGGGAGAGGAAAAGAGACAAGCAGACTCTGCATCAGAGCCTGGAGCCCAGAGCCCTGAGCCCCCGTCCAACATGGGGGCTCAATCTCATGACCCTGAGATCACGACCCAAGTGGAAACCAAGAGTTGGCTGCTTATCTGACTGAGCCACCCAGGAGCCCCCACCAGTCTACTTTTGATAGACATTTGGGTAGTTTCCGGTCTGGGAAACTGAGTTATGAATTATATAACTATGAATTATATAATTATGAATGGGGCTGCTGTGAACATTCTTCTGCATGTTCTGGGGTGGATATATATATAAGCATTCTTATTGGCTCTGTGCAGAGAAGTGGGATCGCTGGCTTGTGGGTAAACATAAGTTCCACTTTAGTAGATATTACTGGATGTGTTATCATATTTAATGGTGAGGCCACGTAGGATTCCATTGTATTCACGCATCACATTTACTTGTTTATGTAACCAGACTCATATTGGTGGCCATTTACTCTGTTTACAAGTTTTTCTATTATAAATTATAAAGGGATGGAATCAGTGGGCAGCTGGGAGGTAAACTGCTCTCTCCCTGCTTAAATTAGGGCTCAGACCTATCCAAGTTTGTGTAGCTTAGATGATTTTTCACCTGTTATGACATTGTTCATGCAAGAAAGAATAATTAGCCTTTGTCATTCTCAGTGCAGTAATTTTCATGATTATGAAGAAGAAAACCAAGTCAGGAGTCAATCTCCAGAATTAGAAACATCACTCTAGTCTCTAATTTTGTTCATCTGTGGAGACATGAGTGTAATGTCATCTCCATTTGTACTCTTTTCTCCAAGGTGCTGACAGTGACCTCCCAGCTTGAATCGTCATCATTACCTGTGCAAAACCTTGGTAAGGTGATCACTGAGCTTCATGATGCAAATTCCTATCAATGACATGCAATTTAAAATTTTTTTTAATTTTTTTAAATTTTTTATAAACATATATTTTTATCCCCAGGGGTACGGGTCTGTGAATCGCCAGGTTTACACACTTCACTGCACTCACCATAGCACATACCCTCCCCAATGTCCATAACCCCACCCCCCCTCCCAACCCCCTCCCCCCATCAACCCTCAGTTTGTTTTGTGAGATTAAGCATCACTTATGGTTTGTCTCCCTCCCAATCTCATCTTGTTTCATTTACTCTTCTCCTACCCCCTTAACCCCCCCATGTTGCATCTCCTCTCCCTCATATCAGGGAGATCATATGATAGTGGTCTTTCTCCGATTGACTTATTTCACTAAGCATGATACCCTCTAGTTCCATCCCTGTTGTCGCAAATGGCAAGATTTCATTTCTTTTGATGGCTGCATAGTATTCCATTGTGTATATATACCACTTCTTCTTTATCCATTCGTCTGTGATGGACATCTAGGTTCTTTCCATAGTTTGGCTATTGTAGACATTGCTGCCATAAACATTCGGGTGCACGTACCCCTTCAAATCACTACGTTTGTATCTTTAAGGTAAATACCCAGCAGTGCAATTGCTGGGTCATAGGGTAGTTCTATTTTCAACATTTTGAGGAACCTCCATGCTGTTTTCCAGAGTGGTTGCACCAGCTTGCATTCCCACCAACAGTGTAGGAGGGTTCCCCTTTCCCCTTTCTCCGCATCCTCGCCAGCATCTGTCATTTCCTGACTTGTTAATTTTAGCCATTCTGACTGGTGTGAGGTGATATCTCATTGTGGTTTTGATTTGTATTTCCCTGATGCCAAGTGATATGGAGCACTTTTTCATGTGTCTGTTGGCCATCTGGATGTCTTCTTTGCAGAAATGTCTGTTCATGTCTTCTGCCCATTTCTTGATTGGATTATTTGTTCTTTGGGTGTTGAGTTTGCTAAGTTCTTTATAGATTCTGAACACTAGCCCTTTATCTGATATGTCGTTTGCAAATATCTTCTCCCATTCTGTCAGTTGTCTTTTGGTTTTGTGAACTGTTTCCTTTGCTGTGCAAAAGCTTTTGATCTTGATAAAATCCCAATAGTTCATTTTTGCCCTTGCTTCCCTTGCCTTTGGCGATGTTCCTAGGAAGATGTTGCTGCGGCTGAGGTCAAAGAGGTTGCTGCCTGTGTTCTCCTCAAGGATGTTGATGGATTCCTTTCTCACATTGAGGTCCTTCATCCATTTTGAGTCTATTTTCATGTGTGGTGTAAAGAAATGATCCAATTTCATTTTTCTGCATGTGGCTGTCCAATTTTCCCAACACCATTTATTGAAGAGGCTGTCTTTTTTCCATTGGACATTCTTTCCTGCTTTGTCGAAGATTAGTTGACCATAGAGTTGAGGGTCTATTTCTGGGCTCTCTATTCTGTTCCATTGATCTATGTGTCTGTTTTTGTGCCAGTACCATGCTGTCTTGATGATGACAGCTTTGTAATAGAGCTTGAAGTACGGAATTGTGACGCCACCAACTTTGGCTTTCTTTTTCAATATTCCTTTGGCTATTCGTGGTCTTTTCTGGTTCCATATAAATTTTAGAATTATTTGTTCCATTTCTTTGAAAAAAATGGATGGTACTTTGATAGGAATTGCATTAAATGTGTAGATTGCTTTAGGTAGCATAGACATTTTCACAATATTTATTCTTCCAATCCAGGAGCATGAAACATTTTTCCATTTCTTTGTGTCTTCCTCAATTTATTTCATGAGTACGTTATAGTTTTCTGTGTATAGATTCTTAGCCTCTTTGTTTAGGTTTATTCCTAGGTATCTTATAGTTTTGGGTGCAATTGTAAATGGGATTGACTCCTTAATTTCTTTTTCTTCTGTCTTGTTATTGGTGTAGAGAAATGTGACTGATTTCTGTGCATTGATTTTATATCCTTACACTTTACTGAATTCCTGTACAAGTTCTAGCAGTTTTGGAGTGGAGTCTTTTGGGTTTTCCACATATAGTATCATATCATCTACGAAGAGTGATAGTTTGACTTCTTCTTTGCCGATTTGGATGCCTTTAATTTCTTTTTGTTGTCTGATTGCTGAGGCTAGGACTTCAGGTACTATGTTGAATAGCAGTGGTGATAACGGACATCCCTGCCGTGTTCCTGACCTTAGAGGAAAAGCTTTCAGTTTTTCTCCATTGAGAATGATATTTGCAATGGGTTTTTCATAGATGGCTTTGATAATATTGAGGTATGTGCCCTCTATCCCTACACTTTGAAGAGTTTTGATTAGGAAGGGATGCTGTACTTTGTCAAATCCTTTTTCAGCATCTATGGAGAGTATCATATGGTTCCTGTTCTTTCTTTTATTAATGTGTTGTATCACATTGATTGATTTGCGGGTGTTGAACCAACCTTGCAGCCCTGGAATAAATCCCACTTGGTCGTGGTGATTAATCCTTTTAATGTACTGTTGAATCCTATTGGCTAGTATTTTGGTGAGAATTTTCGCATCTGTGTTCATCAAGGATATTGGTCTGTAGTTCTCTTTTTTGACGGGATCCTTGTCTGGTTTTGGGATCAGGGTGATGCTGGCCTCATAAAATGAGTTTGGAAGTTTTCCTTCCATTTCTATTTTTTGGAACAGTTTCAGGAGAATAGGAATTAGTTCTTCCTCAAATGTTTGGTAGAATTCCCCCGGGAAGCCGTCTGGCCCTGGGCTTTTGTTTGTTTGGAGATTTTTGATGACTGTTTCTATCTCTTTACTGGTTATGGGTCTGTTCAGGCTTTCTATTTCTTCCTGGTTCAGTTGTGGTAGTTTATATGTCTCTAGGAATGCATCCATTTCTTCCAGATTGTCAAATTTGTTGGCATAGAGTTGCTCATAATATGTTCTTATGATTGTCTGTATTTCTTTGGTGTTAGTTGTGATCTCTCCTCTTTCATTCATGATTTTATTGATTTGGGTCCTTTCTCTTTTCTTTTTGATAAGTCTGGCCAGGGGTTTATCAATCTTATTAATTCTTTCAAAGAACCAGCTCCTAGTTTCGTTGATTTGTTCTATTGTTTTTTTGGTTTCTATTTCATTGTTTTCTGCTCTGATCTTTATTATTTCTCTTCTCCTGCTGGGTTTAGGGTTTCTTTCTTGTTCTTTCTCCAGCTCCTTTAGGTGTAGGGTTAGGTTGTGTACCTGAGACCTTTCTTGTTTCTTGAGAAAGGCTTGTACCGCTATATATTTTCCTCTCAGGACTGCCTTTGTTGTGTCCCACAGATTTTGAACCGTTGTATTTTCATTATCATTTGTTTCCATGAATTTTTTCAATTCTTCTTTAATTTCCTGGTTGACCCATTCATTCTTTAGAAGGATGCTGTTTAGTCTCCATGTATTTGGGTTCTTTCCAAATTTCCTCTTGTGATTGAGTTCTAGCTTCAGAGCATTGTGGTCTGAAAATATGCAGGGAATGATTCCAATCTTTTGATACCGGTTGAGACCTGATTTAGGACTGAGGATGTGATCTATTCTGGAGAATGTTCCATGGGCACTAGAGAAGAATGTGTATTCTGTTGCTTTGGGATGAAATGTTCTGAATATATCTGTGATATCCATCTGGTCCAGTGTGTCATTTAAGGCCTTTATTTCCTTGTTGATATTTTGCTTGGATGATCTGTCCCTTTCAGTGAGGGGAGTGTTAAAGTCCCCTACGATTATTGTATTATTGTTGATGTGTTTCTTTGATTTTGTTATTAATTGGTTTATATAGTTGGCTGCTCCCACGTTAGGGGCATAGATATTTAAAATTGTTAGATCTTCTTGTTGAACAGATCCTTTGAGTATGATATAATGTCCTTCCTCATCTCTTATTATAGTCTTTGGCTTAAAATCTAATTGATCTGATATAAGGATTGCCACTCCTGCTTTCTTCTGATGTCCATTAGCATGGTAAATTCTTTTCCACCCCTTCACTTTAAATCTGAAGGTGTCTTCGGGTTGAAAATGAGTTTCTTGTAGGCAACATATAGATGGGTTTTGTTTTTTTATCCATTCTGATACCCTGTGTCTTTTGATTGGGGCATTTAGCCCATTAACATTCAGGGTAACTATTGAGAGATATGAATTTAGTGCCATTGTATTGCCTGTAAGGTGACTGTTACTGTATATTGTTTCTGTTCCTTTCTGATCTACTTGTTTTAGGGTCTCTCTTTGCTTAGAGGACTCCTTTCAATATTTCCTGTAGAGCTGGTTTGGTGTTTGCAAATTCTTTCAGTTTTTGTTTGTCCTGGAAGCTTTTAATCTCTCCTTCTATTTTCAATGATAGCCTAGCTGGATATAGAATTCTTGGCTGCATGTTTTTCTCGTTTAGTACTCTGAATATATCATGCCAGCTCTTTCTGGCTTGCCAGGTCTCTGTGGATAAGTCTGCTGCCAATCTAATATTTTTACCATTGTATGTTACAGACTTCTTTTCCCAGGCCGCTTTCAGGATTTTCTCTTTGTCACTAAGACTTGTAAATTTGACTATTTATTAGGTGACGGGGTGTGGACCTATTCTTATTGATTTTGAGGGGGGTTCTCTGAACCTCCTGGATTTTGATGCTTGTTCCCTTTGCCATATTGGGGAAATTCTCTCCAATAATTCTCTCCAATATACCTTCTGCTCCCCTCTCTCTTTCTTCTTCTTCTGGAATCCCAATTATTCTAATGTTGTTTCGTCTTATGGTGTCACTTATCTCTTGAATTCTGCCCTCGTGGTCCAGTAGCTGTTTGTCCCTCTTTTGCTCAGCTTCTTTATTCTCTGTCATTTGGTCTTCTATATCGCTAATTCTTTCTTCTGCCTCATTTATCCTAGCAGTGAGAGCCTCCATTTTTGATTGCACCTCATTAATAGCTTTTTTATTTCAACTTGATTAGATTTTAGTTCTTTTATTTCTCCAGAAAGGGCTTTTATATCTCCCGAGAGGGTTTCTCTAATATCTTCCATGCCTTTTTCGAGCCCGGCTAGAACCTTGAGAATCGTCATTCTGAACTCTAGATCTGACATATTACAATGTCTGTATTGATTAGGTCCCTAGCCTTTGGTACTGCCTCTTGTTCTTTTTTATGTGGTGAATTTTTCCGCCTTGTCATTTTGTCCAGATAAGAGTATATGAAGGAACAAGTAAAATACTAAAAGGGTGGCAACAACCCCAGAAAAATATGCTTTAGCCAAATCAGAAGAGATCCCAAATCGTGAGGGGGGTGGGGGAAAGGGGATATAAAGAGGTTCAGAAAGGAAAAAAAAAAAAGAAAAAAGAAAAAAGAAACAAATAAAAAAAGAAAACCAATAATGAAAAAATATAAAAAGGAAAAAAAAAATATATATATTAGATAAACTAGTTAAAAAACGTTAAAAAAGAAAAGGGTAAAAGTTAAAAAAAATTTAGCAGAAGAAGAGAAAAAAAAATTGAAAAAGAAAAAAATATTAAATTAACTGCAAGGCTAAAGAATCATGGGGAGAAAGCCATGAGTTCCGTGCTTTGCTTTCTCCTCCTCTGGAATTCCGCTGCTCTCCTTGGTATTGAAACTGCACTCCTTGGTAGGTGAACTTGGTCCTGGCTGGGTTTCTTGTTGATCTTCTGGGGGAGGGGCCTGTTGTAGTGATTCTCAAGTGTCTTTGCCCCAGGCGGAGTCGCACCGCCCTTACCGGGGCCGGGCTGAGTAATCCGCTCGGGGTTTGCTTTCGGGGCATTTGTTTGCTGAGCACTTTCCGTAGAGTTCCGGAGGACGGGAAGGAAGATGGCGGCCTCCCAGTCTCCGGCCCGGAGGAGCCGAGAGCCCGGGGCCCCACTCCTCAGCGCACCCTCAGGGAACAGCGCCCAATTACTCCCGTCACCCTGGCCTCAGGCCGCGCTCCGAGCTGACCGAGCCTGCGAGCGGTTCAAGGTAACCCCGAGCTTAGAGCTCACTCCTCGGCTCCGTCTCTGTAGCCGGCTTCCCCGTTCTAATACCTGTAAGCTCTGCGACACTCAGACACCCCCGATCCTTCTGTGACCCTGCGGGACCTGAGGCCACACTGGCCCCGCGTGGGCTTCACCCCAGTTAAGCCTCTGGAGCGATGTCCCTCAGCGGAACAGACTTTTAAAAGTCCTGATTTTGTGCTCCGTTGCTCCGCCGCTTGCCGGGATCCGGCCCCTCCCCCTGCGGTCTATCTTCCCGTCGCTTTGGATTCACTTCTCCGCCAGTCCTACCTTTCAGAAAGTGGTTGATTATCTGTTTCTAGAATTGCTGCTCTCCTTCTCTTCAATCTCCCGTTGGATCTGTAGGTGTTTGCAATCTTTAGATAAGCTATCTAGCTGATCTCCCGCTACCTGAAGCAGTCTCAGCCTGCTACTTCTCCGCCATCTTGACTCCTCCCCTTAAAATTTTTTTATAATTGCTAATTCATTCACGTACTTCAAGAATGAAAACAACACAGAAAAGTGTGCATTGCAAAGTCTTGTTCCCATTCTGTGCCTCACTACCTTGTTCCCCACTTCACCTGCCTCAGTATGTAACCACTTTTATTAGCTTATTCTGTATCTCTCTAGTGTTCATGCAAATCTAAGTATATTCTTCTTTATTTCATCCTTTTTATGCAAAAGGTAGCATGTGATTTGCACTGCTCTGCACCTGCCCTTTTGATTTAACTCTATATTCTGGAGCCTCCTCTATATCAGAGCACAGGGGCAACAAGGATTGGCTGATGTATTAGGGAAGACATCACACAGCAGCTACAGGGCAGAGAACCTAAAGACATTTGAGCACACACTCACTACTTTTTAGTTTTTCCCTTCATTAATGTTTTTCAGTTTTCATGTGCACACAGTCTTACTGGAAGCTGGGCCAACCTTCCTCAAAGAAAGGAAAAAAGAACACTTTAGCTGTTTCTTCTTACTTTGATCCAGAAAAATGCTTTTGGGGGCACATTTTCTTACACTGGCTTGAGCTAATCATCCAGAGTTGGTCATGACAAAGAGGGTTTGTGCCTGCTTTTGGCTTCTTGAGTTACACTCCAGACTCACATCTTCACGCTGCCCCACCTCCCTGAGCTCACGACCGACATGCTCCAATGTGAGCTGGACGTTGCCACCTGACATTTCCACCTAAGCGCCTCGTCTGTGTCTGACACACATCCAGGATCTGCAATGCAGTGTAGTTGAAGAGATGAGGATGTTCCTGATCTCCTGGAACTCACACTGTAGTTGGAGAGATGTAGACCATAAATAAATAAGCAAACAAGAAGACTTCAGATAACGCTGAGTGCCTTATGAAAACAAAATGTGTAGGGGCGCCTGGGTGGCTCAGTGGGTTAAGCCACTGCCTTTGGCTTGGGTCATGATCTCAGGGTCCTAGGATTAAGCCCCACATCGGGCTCTTTGCTCGGCGGGGAGCCTGCTTCTCTCTCGGGCTGCCTCTCTGCCTACTTGTGATCTTTCTCTGTCAAATAAATAAATAAAGTCTTTAAAAAAAAAAAAGTGAGGAAGGGACAAGAGACTGGTCATTTCAGGTGTGACATCAGGTCAGGAGGGTCTTTTTGAAGAGGTGATGTCCAAACTAAGCCTGCCATGGGAGGAGAGGAATCAGGGAGAAGAATATTTCAGAAGGAGTAGTCTTCCATTTGAATAGGTGAGATGAGGGTGATGTGGTTTAGAGAAAAACAAAGTGGGTATGGCTGGAGATAATGAGCTTGTAGGGAGTAAAATTTATCATCTTTCCTTCTAACTTAACTTGACCCTGACATTTCTCTGACCCTCTTAATGATGACACGAGTCTCCCAGAAGTCCTGTCAGGAACCCTTGCAGCCCCACACCGAGCTAATCACAAAGCCTCTACACCAGTCCTTTCCTATTTCCGTTGCCACCACCATATGCCAGCCTCTACTGCCTCATACTCCTGTGAGGTTCCCCTGAATTTTTTAAAGAAATAAACCATCAAAGCTCTTGGAGAGAATGACTGTTTGACAGCAATTAGGCCCAAAGGTTTTGTTTTTGTTTTCACTGCTTTTACATGGTTATGACCTAGGCAAAACAAAACAAAACAGAACAACCTAAATAATCTCAAGTAATCACTTTGGGACTTGGTGTGTTTTGTTTGGTGGCAGATTGTTTTAATGGAGTGAGGACTGAAAGAGAAGGACAGACAGGGAGTAGGAAGCCCCAGCCCTCCTAAGGTGAAAAGGACACATTTGGCATCAAGTTGGGAACCTAGGCTTGCATCCCCTGTATCTTTCTGGATGGCTCTCTGTGAGTATTCTGCAGCAAATGAATTGAAGGCAAGCAAATTGAGTGTTTGTTTGTTTGTTTGTTTACATGATTTTTCTCATGCTATTAGCAATTCCTTATACTTGGTGGGCACTTGGTGGAGGTTTGCTGATTAGATTTTGCTTGTTCATTCAATAAATCTTTTACTGAGCACCTACTGTGTGTGAGGTAGGCTGTGTTCCAAAGGTCGGCGATACACTAGTACATGAGACAGACAAAAGTCGCTGTTCTCAGGAGCTTCCTTTATAGCGGAGCTTACATTTTTTAGAACTATTAGGAGTAGTTTTAGTTCACTCCTTTCATAAGGGGATGATCCTAGGGAAGTATTTTCTTTACTTCAGTTTTCTTATCTATCAAAAAGTTTGATTAAGGCCTTTGGAGACCACTGATCTAGCTCCAGTCTCAGACCTTATCAGCCACATGTCCTTGCTACTTTCTTTGAGCATTGTTTTTCTCATCTAAAAAATAGACATAATAATGCCTCATTAAAGGTATTGTGAGTAGTAGATAAGTTGCACACATATAGTACTGATATACACTGAGTGCTTAATAAATGGCCACCCTTATTATTATTATTATGTGTCCTATGGACACAATAAGTATGTATAAAGTATGGTTTCTGCACCATTGGGGCTCAATATCTCCTCAGGAGGCCAAACTAAAATGCAAGAAATAATCACTAGCAGTACCCGAGAGGATATAATTAAGTGGTTCAGTAAATTGTAGGGTGTTCACTGTAAATGCCATAGGAATTCACAGGAGGAAAAGATGGATTTGGGCTGGTGGAGGGTTGGACTGGTCCCTGGCTTTGCAGGAGAGGCATAAGGGAGCATTCACAGGGTCCTGAGGCCCCAGGCCCGAGGACAAGACAGGAGAGACCAAGAAGTTGGCTAGATGGGAGGGTAGAGTCCAGTCATAAGGGGTGTGGAAAGGAGGGCAATGGAATTTAGACTTGGTATGTAAAGAGAGAAAACGGACCAGCCTTAGAAATCCCACTCAGGTCAGTCTAGGTCAAGGGAGGAGAGGCAAATGAATCCTCCTCTCCATAGGAGTCCTCACCTTGAGGAGGGAAGGCTGGTTGGGGGGAGGGGTGGGGGTGATGGGAGGCTCTTAATTAGGGCTGGTGTGGAGAGATGTGAGACTCTCTTGACAACTGCCCACCACACCAGTCAGGGATTAAGTTGTGAAAAGCACTTCAAAATAAGCAGTTTATTGTTGTTGTTGTTCTAAATAGGGTCCACGCCCAGCATGGAGCCCAATGAAGGCCTTGAACTCATGACCCTGACATCGAGACTTAAGTTGAAATCAAGAATCGGACACTTAACTGAGCCACCGAGGTACCCCAGCAGTTCAGTTTCTAATGTTAATTTCTGGTATAATGTAACCTACAAGTTTTAGCCCAGGAGGATGGCATGTACTATTTGGTTTGCCAGCTAGGGACAGGATGTTATGACAGTTTTTGGCAGGGGCATCAAGAGAACAAATGCAGCCTTTTGCGCCTCTTTCCCACCTCTCTGCTACCTTTCTCAGGGAGCTGATGGTGGTGGTGGGGTTTAGGATGGTGACACTGCTTCTGTACTTAAGGGCCAAGTTCATGGTTTGACCAGAGGATTCTTTGCTCTCTGCTTCCTACTCCATCCTTCACAAATCATACAATCAGGCATGCCCAACAGTCAAAAGGATCCTTTAAACTTAGCCTTATTTAAGTCAAGAGAGCTCAAAGTATTTCATACACGTAACTCAATAGCCTTCTTCTAAGCCTGGGAGGCGGTAGGTCACAAAATGAGGTCAGACAACCTGAGAGGCTTGGTTTTATAATAAGGGCTGGGTACCTGAGTGGAAAAACATCGATATATAATAATCCAATTAAGGTATAGGGGTTGGGAAGTCGTGTTCCTACTTTTCAGATTAAAAAATGAAAGCAGAGAGCAATCAGATAATCTGGATTTGCAATCAGATAATCAGAAAATCCGGCCAAGGGAAAGGCCGGCCCGAGAAGCAGATCGCTGAACTCCTCCAAGACATCCTACAACCTGGCTACAGTCTGCGCACTCATAGGTAGGATGATGAAATCAATCTAATGATTTAGTGGTGGTGGTAAATACATAGAATATAAAATTTACCATCCTAACCACTTTTAATTGTACAGTTTGGCACACTACATATATTCACTTTGTACAAGTAATTTCCAAAATTCTTTTGATCTGGCAACATGGAAACTCTGTACCCAACTAAACCACAGCTCCCTATTGCCCCCTCCCTGCAACCCCTGGCAACCAGAATCTTATTTCTTTTCTATGAATTTGATTACTCTAGATATCTCATCCAAGTGTACCCAAACAGTATTAATCTTTTTGTGGCTGGCTTATTTCATTTTGCAGAATGTCCTCAAGTCTCATCCAGAATGTCCTTTGAAAAGGCTGAATAATATTCCTTTGTATGTATTTGCCATATTTTGTTTGCTCATTCAGCCATCAATGGACTTCATTTCTTTTTAAGGCAACTATTTTTTTATTCAATGTTTTCTGTAGGCTACGTTTTCACGTGGTTGAAGACTCAAACTGTATAAAAGAGTAAATGGTGAGAGTCTCACTCTTGTCCCCAGCCACCTAGCTCCTTTCCTTAAAAGCCACCAGTGCAAATCCTTTCTTCGAGATCTTCCAACATTGTTTATACATACACGTGCTAATGGTAGCACCTAAACACGCTGTTCTGCAACTTACTTTTTTGACTTGACAGCATTTCTTGAAGATATTTACATACATGGAAAGAATACACACACATGCATACAACAACACACGCACCTGGTATTGGCATAAATGTGGATAGCTGAATGAGAGAAGGGGACTAGGACCCTGACAGTCCCTTATGGCTGTGCATACAATAGGAGCTCCTTAGGTATTCCTAAGGCATCTGACTCAGTCCTCCTAACCACTCTGCTGGGTATTATGCTGCCTAGTCTGTCATCAAAATTCAAGAGAGGCAAAGGAACTTTGTCGAGGTGACAGCTACTCGAGAGGAGGGGTCTGGTTTTAAAGTTGGTGCCATGCCACAGCAACTTCTTGCTAGGTATGTCTCCAAAGGCAAGGGAAACAAAGGCAAAAATGAACTATTGGGACCTCGTCAAGATAAAAAGCTTTTGCACAGCAAAGGAAATCGTCGACAAAACTAAAATATAACTGACAGAATGGGAGAAGATATTTGCAAATGACATATCAGGTGGAGGGCTAGTATCCAAAATCAATAAAGAATTTATCAAACTCAACACCCAAAGAACAAATAGTCCAAACAAGAAACGGGCAGAGGACATGAACAGACATTTCTCCAAAGAAGACATTCAAATGGCCAACAGACACATGCAAAAATGCTCCACATCACTCGGCATCAGGGAAATACAAATCAAAACCACAGTGAGATACCACCTCACACCAGTGAGAATGGCTAAAATTAACCAGTCAGGAAATGATAGGTGTTGGCAAGGATGCAGAGAAAGGGGAACCCTCCTAACTGTTGGTGGGAATGCACGCTGGTGCAGCCATTCCAGAAAACATTACGGAGGTTCCTCAAAAGGCTGGAAATTGGTATGACCCAGCAATTGTGCTACTGGGTATTTAGCCCAAAGATACAAATGTAGTAATCTGAAGGGGCACCTGCACCTGAATGTTCATAGCAGCAATGTCCACAATAGCCAAACTATAGAAGGAGCCCAGATGTCCATCGACAGATGAATGGATAAAGAAGATGTAGTACAGGGTGCCTGGGTGGCTCAGCGGGTTAAGCCGCTGCCTTCGGCTCAGGTCATGATTCCAGGGTCCTGGGATCGAGTCCCACGTCGGGCTCTCTGCTCAGCGGGGAGCTTGCTTCCCTATCACTCTCTCTCCCTGCCTCTTTGCCTACTTGTGATCTCTCTCTATCAAATAAATAAATAAAATCTTTAAAAAAAAAAAAAAGAAGATGTAGTACATACACACACACACAATGGAATACCACTCAGCCATCAAAAAATGAGCCTAGTGGTGGGTATTAAGGAGGGCACCTATTGCATGGAGCACTAGGTGTGATGCATAAACAATGAATCTTGGAACACTGAAAAAAAAATAAAATTAAATTAAAGACAAAAAAAATTGTCTACATCCCCCCCCCAAAAAAGAAATGTTGCCATTTGCAACGATGGAACTAGAGGGTGTTATGCTAAGCAAAATAAGTCAGTCAGATAAAGACAATTATTATCTTGCTGGTATGTGGAATTTAAGAAACAAAACACAGGATCATAGGGGAAAGGAGGGAAAAATAAAACAAGATGAAAGCAGAGAGGGAGACAACCATAAGAGACTGTTAAGCATAGGAAACAAACTGAGGATTGCCAGGGGTAGGGGAGGGTGGTGGTGGAGGAATGGGGTAACTGGGGGATGGACATTATGGAGGGCACATGATGTCATGAGCACTGAGTATTATGAGACTGATGAATCACTGGCCTCTATCTCTGAAACCAATAATATATTATATGTAAATTGAATTTAAATAATAATAAATTTAAAAATAAATAAAAACAAAGTTGGTGCCATGTCTTCCTGCTGTAGTCCTCACTGATGCTGTGTCTAGGCATTCGTCTTCAGGTTCAGGCAAATTCTGGGGAGATTTGGAGCAGCTGGAGGAAGAGATAAGACAAAAGGACAGTGCCACCTAGTATTCACAGTGTTAAAGGTCCAAACTCAACTTCAAGCACTTCCTTCTGTCTGGACTGCCATCCTCCCTCCTGGTACCCCCCACCACAGTCCCCTGGCCCTGGCTCCTCATAGGCAGCTGTGAAGAGTCCTGAACTCTCTCTCCACCCCTCTGCCTCACTGTGGCAGCTCCCCTCCACAGGATGACTTAGCTGTTTCCTTATCTGCCAACAGAAGGGAGAACTTCTTAGGGGTGGTATTTCATATTGTTTGATGCTCACCTTTGTCACTCCAGCTCACCACTCAGAAGAGACCTGATCTGAAACATCTCACGTGACCCAATGGCATGTAGACAAGCTCAGGAACCAAAGATGAAGCCCAAACACCAGATCAGAAGGTGAGCAGCAGCTGGGGGGAGGGGGGAATGCAAGAGTCTCAGTGGACTTGGGAAGAGAGGTCTGGGGTCCTCCTGAGGGGTGGTGGCCCCATATTTGTGGGTGGTCAAGGTAGGTTAGAGGGAAAGAGTCGTGACCTCAAGGTCATGACTCAGGCCCCATCTTTCCCTAGAAGAACCTCCTGCCTACTTCAACCCCATAGACCTTGGTTTTTCCCCAACCAACATAATCTCTCTGCATGTCCTCACAGACAACCTTGCATTTCTGGGAGATGACTTTTGACTTGGATTTTGTCTTCCAAGTGGTAATAGTCCACCCTCAAATAGCACAGCTATATGTGTGTCCAACACTATTTTAGATGTGTCCAACAAATTTGTCCACAAATGTATCCAACACTATTTTAAGCCTGGAGATATATTCAGTTATATAATCTTCACAGTAACCCTGTACAAAAGGTGCTATTTTTTATAACCTTTCTTTGAAGAAAAATGGAGGCACAACATGGTTAAGGAAGTTGTTCAGTCACCCAGCGGTAGGGTCCAGATTTAAACCTATGCACTTTGCCTTCAGAGTCTATGCTCTTAACCATTCTGAGTGGGATGGAAGCCCCATAGAGGCCACAGCCCCATGTACTCGCCATCACCCAGGGGCCCCAGCACACTGTCGGAATCTCGCATCACCCCAATACAACAGTGGGCGGTAGGACGGCTGCGTCAGAACCACCTTCCATCCAGTTCCAGTTAGAACCCCTTATGGGTTTCATGGTCCAGGCCACTTTGAGGTGCAGACCGTATCTGTCTTTTCCTCACCATCTTCCCCTTTCTGCCACAGGGATTTTCCCTCTGCAGCGAGGGACGAGGAGCCTCAGGCTCTTTCTCCGAGGGACTGTTGGTTCTTCAGCTTGCTCTCCAGGAAAGATGTGCTCCGAGCTGTGCAAATCCACATCACCTGCCTCTGGAAGTGGTTGCCACCCCAAGGGTGACCAAGCAGACAGGTTTTCCCAGGGTCCAGGTTATCCTGGGGTGGGGGTGGGGGTGGTGGGCCAGGAATTATTCCCATGGCCGGGGGGGGGGGGGGGGAAGCAGGAATTTAGCTTCACAAACAGATGGGGATTTACACAGTAAATGACTGCCCTTTCATTCACTTGGGTTTCTAAGAAGGAGGGTAAGGAAGAGAGAGGCAAACAAGAGATGGACCTCCTGGGGCAACATGAATTAAGCCTTGGGTAACAGAAGCTTCTGCCCAGCAACTTCTCCCAAAGCATTTGGGCTTTGATTTGTATCAAGTCAGAGTTAGTGCTGGGAGTGTTGTTGTTGTATTAAGATTTTATTTATTTATTTATTTATTTGAGAGAGAGAGAGAGAGAGAGAGAGAGAGAATGAAGGGAGAGTGAGCTCCCTACTGAGCAGAGAGCCTGATGTGGGGATCGATCCCAGGTCTGATCCTGAGACCAGGACCAGAGCTGAAGGAGGATGCTTAACTGACTGAGCCACCTAGGCAGCCGCTGGGAGTGTTTTAACTCTCACGTGGAAGCCGGTCATGGCATTCTACTGTCATGAAGGCGAAAACCAGCCCTAAACACTGCACTGAGCACACCAAACTTCTCACTTAGCCACTTAATGCTGGGGCTGGCCCAGTCACTCCTGCATACCCCAGTTCTCTCAGAATTGAGTTAGGGCAATTTATGCCATGTTAGAAGTAAAGAGGCTGCTTTTAGTTATCACTCTGTTGGCCTCCTGCGGGGTGGCCAGCTGGTGGAACGCCCGGGTGGGCTGCTCAGGTTTTCGCACTGATTTGCAAAGGCTCCCACTGATCCAAATGTCATAGCTGGTCTGGAATTCGAAGTTGAAATTCCTGGATTCGGGTCAACTCTCTTGTGCAAACCAAACCTGATGACAGTCTCCACAGAATGAGTAAGTATGAACTCTGATTCTAAAATGACATGACAGATCTTCAAACAAAGAAATCAGAACTCACATAGCTGCAGTGGTCACCTGTGAGGTCGACACCGACATTTTTCTTGCTCACAACCGTTTCGGACTCTTTCTCCGCCAACTCCAGAAGGTACAGTAAGTACGTTCTTTTTGCAAGCCTGAGAAGTACCAAAGGCTTGTTTTTCTGAAGGTGAGCTTAAATGTTGGAAAATGTCAAAAGTAATCCGGAGCCAAGTTTGTTGAGTCAGGCCAGTAATCAAGGTGGGTAATACTGTTTGATATTTGAAGCCAAAAGGCATAATTATGAAGTCAGTGTCTAATGTCCCTCCTGGACTAGCCCTGAAGACCTCTGAAAAGAAGATGAGCTGTTTTCGGCTGTCACAACTTCCCACGTTACTGATATCAACCTTGGAGGGCCATTGTTTACTTGGCTAACTAGGTTGTGAATTACTTATATTTCTTCTTTTTTAAAATCAATCTTCTTCGTTGAGATCATACACATTTATATAAAAACTCCTCCTCTTAAATAACCATGTGATTTTTTGTTGGCATATAAGCTTATTACCTAGCACTGTTTTTCCTGTATTTATCATAAGCCATTAATTTATTTCAATAGCCCCTACCATTGCTCCTGAGTTTTTCTTGGCAGCAGTCCAGTTCCTGAATGTACTGCCGAGCAAGGAGCAAGTAGTTTATCATAACAAGGGGCTGGGATTATTGTTGAGAAAAGCAGAGGGAGGTCACATCTGCACCGCTGCTCAGGCCAACTGAGGTGCAGACGAGAAGATGGAATTTGCTTTGGGCTTCTTTTCTGTCTAGTGCAGGCTTTCAGGGGCCGTCACCCTGTGCTGCTCCATTCACGGTTGTTTCCTGAGTTCTCACCTGGGCCTGCCATTAGGCTGGGCACCTCAGAAGGTTTAACCAGAAGGGGAACTAGGCTGTCACCCTCAAGGGAAGGGAAAGAAAAGGCAAGTGCCATGAAGGAGCTGTGGAAGATGCCACAGCGTTATCTGAAGGGAGAGATCCGACAGGGGAGATGGTAGAGGGGGCCCCGAAGGAGGTGACTTGTGAGACCCAGCTGGCAGGGGCGGAATCCGTGGCCTCCCTGCCCTTCCTCTGGGAAGGAGAGCTCAGCCCTCCGCCCCCCCACCCCCACCAAGCCCTGACAGCTGGGCCAGGTCTGCGTTTGGGATTACAGCATTAGGTGAGAAGTTAATCACAAACATGAATCAGCCTTGTTGCTTCCTTCTCCGCTGGGCTCCTGAGCTCTTCAGGGGGAGGGGGGTGTTGTGGGCAGGGCCCCAGGCTGCATGTGCAGGAAGTCACATGGGGGGAAACAGGAAGCCAGCCAGTTCTCACCAGGGCCCAGCCATTACCTGTGTCTGAGATTCCGGGGGGATTGACGACGCTCTGGAGGGCAAGAATCCCCTTGGCATGGCTGCCAGGAAGGACTGATTCATGACCCAGCTGACTTACTCAGTTCCACCCAGACTGTGCTCACCAGGCACTCTTACATTTTGAGCCCCCCAGCCCCCCACCCGCCAGCTCTGCAGTTCTGCCTGGACTGCACTACACCGAGGTCAGAAACCCTTTTTAGCTCAGGTTGCTGTTCTTTCTATTTTCTCCCAGGCCTGGTGGTCAGTTTATAGAGAAAACCCACTTCTGGTCCAAACCAGCAGGACCGGGTTAAGCCCAGGGTTTCTGCCAAAAGCGCCTCCCTCCCCAACCCATTTTAGGAATGTCCCACACCCTCAGGGACCCAACATTCCCTCACATTCTTACTGCTTCAGCTCTAGACACCCCTCTTACAGCCTGAGATTGGTAGGGCGGTTGTCACTATGAAGACTGGTGACAGCGTCAGTGTCCTTTGTCTGAAACCTTCTGGCCCTCTGTTTATAGATTTGATAAATGCGGCTGGTTGTTGTCTCCATGCTGACCCCGCAGGGCAGTCATTTAGTGAACGCTATGCTTGGCTCAGAGTCATGCCATCACAAAATATTTTCCTTCCTTCTGAATTCTGTTTGCAAAACCCTCTGTGGCCAGCAGGTCTTTACAAAGAAAAGGCTTCCATGTCATCAGAGGGAAGTTCTCCTCACCAGAATCTTAATAAATCTCAGTAGGTAGCCAGGACTGAGAAGTATTTCATTTCTTTGTTTCTTTCATTTTTTAAATGACATTAAAATTACTGCGTACACATAATTAATCAGAAATCTTTAGCGACTTTGACTTCATAGGTCATTACATGAGCCTACAAGCGTTCAAGAAATTCTGTTAAGCTCTGAGTTTGAGTGTCCCATCTATTTATGTAGCAAAAGGAGTCTGATTGTTTCTTTTTTCCACCCCAAGCAAGTTTCATCTGGGAAACTAGGCACTAGGGAGTGCTAGAACCAACAGGGTTTCCTACTATCAAAACCTAAAGCAAATCAGTCTCACCACTGGCATCAAAATGAAAGTGGATTTTGGCAGTTTGATCCAGAAAGGAGAACTTGCAAAGGGGTTGGGATGGTCCAGAATACAGAGAGATGGACTGATCAAGATGGATTGGGAGAGGACTGAGAAGGAAGGGGAGGAGCATGCGGGAATGCGGGAAAGGCATGAAAAGCATTTGAGGAGCTGTTCTCCCTTCCCCTGAATTGAGTGGCCTCAGGAAAGGGTCAAGATAACGTGTGTGACCAGACACTGGTGTGTTCTTTCAGCCTGGACAAACATACACCAGGGGTTATGCACACACCATACCCTCAAAGTCAAAGTCACTTGTTATCAACAAAGCCCACACTCACATCTGGATAAAGGCAGAAAGATCACACATAGACACCCATGTACACCCTCACCTGAGACATGAATAAATAAGCACGCTGTCCAAAGCTGTCACCTCCATCTGTAACAGACCATAGGGGTCTCCCCCTCAGGCTTCTTCCAGTGTCTTTCAGAGTGAATTGTTTTCTCTTCTTGGATCTCTGTTTTGACTTTCAACACTATTGAACACATTAGCAGACCAGCTCAGGCTGGTTTGCCAAGCTGTGGGGTTGTCATCCTTTGATGGAGAAGGGGCTTGGTGGCCAGAAGAGCTAATGGAGTGGGTATGGAGATTGGGTGGGGGATTTGGGGGATGAGCCCATATTTATGAAAGTCTACCTCATGAGCCTAAGGCCAACCTCAGGAACCCAATTCAGGAAGTTCCCCCTGGAAGCTGGCCCCCTTGTGCTGTAGTTGCCTCCATCTCAGCTCTGGGCAAGCTGGCTGGGGCACACTTGGTAATGATGTTGGGTGGAGCGGTCAGATGGTTATGAGAGTTTCCAGCTTCCAGATGAGACTTGAGAAGAGGCCCCTGGGAAATTGAGGTGATGCTAGTTTCTTCAAAAACCCTGTGGCTTGGCCAAGTTCTAACCCAAATTCTTCTTATTCCTGCCCACTTGAGAGCCCCCAGAAGGGTCCCCAGAATGAAGCCTGCCTCATGTACAGTGAGTGATTTCACATTTTTCAACAGCTGAGGAATTCCAGCCAAGATGTAACTGTCTTTCCAGGTAAATTAACGAGATCTTTTTTTTGGAAATGTATCAGTGTTCCATCATACTGATTCAAGGGAAACAATTAGTCTTTTAATTGTGAAGGATGGTTTTTAAAAATAGTAATGGACATTTCTATTCAGAAAATAGAAGTAACTTTTAAGAATTTTTTAGGCAGTTTTCCAAACACTTCCCACTTATTCCCACTTATTCACCTTATTCTTTAGACATAAAGTACACATTTAAGTGCCCTCATTTATAGCAAACTAGATACACAGACGCCCCCCACCCCCCGACTCCCCCTTTGAAGGATTGGTGGCGTAGTGAGCCAACACGTCTTGAAGATTCATATTCAAGGAAATGTACGAGTGGGGTAAATGGTATGCTGTACACAGCCTGCCAGCAGCTTTTATCATCATTCTGCCCATCCAGGAACTGGTCCGTAGTGGGAGAGGAGCAGCATTCCACATGTGGGGAATCAGAGGCCTTTGCAGAGAAGCCAAAGTTCTTATCCACAAAGGTAGTGATCTGGTGCGATCACTGAAAGGAGATAACTGAAAGGAGACCTCAGCCCTGAAAAAATGTTGCAGAATGTTTGGTACAAAAGGGATTTGCTAATGGGCCTACCACCCCCAGCAGACCCAGCACTTTTTCAGATGCACGAGATGCAACCGGAACAGTGCAGAGCTCCATCCACATCCAAAATTTACAACCCAATCAATCCGTTCCATATGTTTCTGCAATTGGAAGAGATGTTTTGTGTGTTTCAATGTAGAAAAAGAGAGCTTAAAGACACAGGAAAGAGGATGACCAATGGCGAAAGATTCATGAAGAGGCAGGAAGCTAGAATCAAGAACAAGTACAGGGACTGGTCATAAACAACGGGAAGGCAGCTTGTTTGACTGTCCCATGAGGGGAGCTGGAAAGCAAAGGCCAGCTGCCAGTGAGTTGGTAGATCTGGAAGGAGTAGAGGATTTGGAGGCTGTACGCCATCACATCTACTTCTGTGTGCAGGCAAGAGTTCTAGATTCCCTGAGTGTTTTTGTAAGCTCAGAACTGTGACTTCGCAAGGGGGAAAGAACAATGGTGAGCCGTCCGGGTCCTGAAAGGAGCAAGGTTATAGGACAAATTCCTTATATTTGAATATTGAGGGCTTTTTGGGGTTTGTTTTATGTTTTTATTTTCTCAGTTTTTGACTTTGGAGTGCTTAGAGTTAATCAGAGAAGCTGGAAACCATTCTGGGTATGTCATCTCATAGATTGCCCAGAGAAGACAGGTAGAGCGATTCCGGGGGGAGAGCCCCCAGTCCAGGGAAGTCTCTAGGAACTGTGAGGAGCAATCAACCTGGGTCTGGGTGTAATGTCTCATACTCAGTCAGGAAAGATGCCAGGGGGAGCTGCTGCCTAACACATACTGTGTTCTACTGGAAACATCCCTTCAGTGTGAGTATGCAAATGATGCCCTTCCTCTATCAGTTTCAGAATGAAATTGAATATACCCAGTTTGTTTCAAATGAGAGCTCCTTGCACTTGGGGTTTATTTTTACACTGCTTCTCACAGACCTGGCCCTGAGCGGTCACATAATAAAAACTCACCAAATGAATAAATGAATGACTGCCTAACTCAGTTAAGTTCTTGTAGAGTAGAAACGGGTAAATAACTTGGAAATGACTGGAAGTTCGTTGATTCAGTCCTTAGAGATTAAAGGGTTAATTTCACGTTTAAATTAAGGACTTTAAACCCTTAACTACATCACACATGGCCTGTTAACATCTTGCTTACATAGCCTTTTATTTTTTTATTTTTTATTTATTTTTTAAAATATTTTATTTATTTATTTGACAGAGAGAGATCACAAGTAGACAGAGAAGCAGGCAGAGAGAGAGAGAGGGAAGCAGGCTCCCTGCTGAGCAGAGAGCCCGATGCGGGACTTGATCCCAGGACCCTGAGATCATGACCTGAGCCGAAGGCAGCAGCTTAACCCACTGAGCCACCCAGGTGCCCGCTTACATAGCCTTTTAAATAGTTTTTCTCTATACATATATGCTTTTCTTCTTCCTGTTATACAGGAATAGAATCAAACAGCATATTTTATCCTGTGAACTGCTGTTTTTCTCTTAGCAGTACATGGTAGACATTCCAATGTCAGTAGTTTTTTTAGTTTTCAGTATTAGGTAGTGATAGTGGATGATGTGGGTAGGTGTCAGACCACTACCCAAGTTGAGTATGTGATGCTAAGAGAAGGGGAACTCTGCGAGACGTGCATTTAAGGGGCAGGGAGAAGAAGTAGGACTCACAAGGCACTGGAGAGTGGGCCAACAAAAGGAGAAAAAAACATGAAGAAATAGATCACAGAAGTAAAGACGGAGAAAATTTCAAAGAAGAGGGAGTAGCCAGGGGCCCACATGCTGCTGAGAGATTTCAGAAATCAAGGGCTGAGAGGCAGAATCTGATTCAGCAAAAGGGAAGTTACTCACTTGATACTTTCCCACTGCCTCAGTTCCCTCATGTTATGAAATGAGGATAGAGATTCTTGTTCTACCAGCTGGACAAGAGCATTCCTTGTGATGGTGTGAAGTTTGTGCTTTGAAAGAGTATTCATTAGAATTGCATTTCACAGCATTTAAGAGAAATCAAAATACAAAGTCTTAACCAAATGGATTTTATTTTGTTTAGTTGAGAGTTGATTTTTGAGGCAAGCAGTCAAGAGCTGTTACAAATGTTCAAGGTAGATATCAAGGACCCGTAGACCTTTGGCTGCTTATCCACCATTCTTTGTTTGAGGGCTTCATTCTCATGGTTGCAAGGTGGCTGCTTTGCCTCCAGCCATCATTATGACTAAGAAGAGGACATGCAACTTTCCGCTATATCTGTCTGTGTTAATCAGAAGCCCCATCCTGTTGAATTCACTTACAGGTCATTAGCTACAACAGGGTCACATGGCTGCTCCAGTGTGTAGGGGAGGCTGGGAATGTGAGTATTTTCACCTGAGCACATTGCCAACCATTTCATTTGGCAAGAAAAGAAAACACAGGTACTGGGGAAGCAACAAGCAGTATCTTCTGTGGGGTGATTATGTGAGAAAGGTTAGGCTTGAACATAACAGCATGCAGCCTTCTTAGATTTATTACTTTTCTTTGAGAGAGACAAAAATATTAAAGCAATCCATTTGATTCTAATTCTAACAGGAAGTAAAGAATAAATCACCCTTAGCCCAGGGCTAGTTTTCCTTCATAAAGCAGGGGCCGTTAGAGGGATCCATGTCCCCTAAACTTCTGTGTTCCAGCCCCTTTTGGTTTTACTGACAGGCCCCTCATATTTCTTAAAATTAAATTCCACCTTGCAAAAGTAGTTGGAAAAACCTGAACACAGCCAGTTGCTGGGAGACCCGAGGGGCTTTATTGGGTGAGCTGCCTGGGGCCTGCGTGGCTGAATTTTTCTCTCCTGATGACAGACATGCCCAAAACCTGTTTAATCTCCAAAACTCTGCGGAGGTGGGCAGAGTTTCGGCTCCCGGCGGAGGGAGAGACCCCATCACAGGCCACAGCACGTTCTGCAGGAGGGCAGCTGCCACTTCTCTGAGGTAAAAAGAGAAACTGAACTGCTGAAGCAGAGAGAAGGTTTTCCGACCTTCCTTTCCTGCTACAGCAGCTCGGTTCTCTCCGAGAACCCCCTGCCCTCACCAGGATCAGGCTTTCTCCCCCTCCCCGCGTGTGGCTGTTCTCCAACCAGCGAGCTGCTCTGAGAAGGGGCCTGTGAGGTGACGTGTAGGTGCTAGGATGGCTCTGCTCTCCCTGCAAGCCCGGGCCATGTTTCTGCCCCGTCTCCCCGCCCCCACACTGCGGGAATGATGCGGCTGTTGGTGGACGGGACCAGCATCTGCCAGACTCCCGCGGCTAGTGGAGAGGAGCAAGTGCTTTCTGGGACTGGGCCCCACACAAGGGTAGCTGAGCAGGGCTCCGTCAAAGCGCCAGACCCGGGCTGCCAGGAGCAGAACCAGATTATTGGAAAAGGACCGTGTGTGCCCGCCCGTGGTTGGACACCAGCAAGAGACAGAGTCGCTTAGCGGGGATCTTCATTCCCCTGCGGCCTTCCCTGCCCCTGCCTGGCACCCTCCAGCTGGAGATGAAGGATGGCTCTGGGGAAATTCCATTCTGTAATTCATTTAAGCGGGATCAGCAGAACTCCTGCTCTGGAAGATTCGGACCAGAGCACCAGGCGCTGGGAATCTCCATGGGGTCTCGCATGTCCGCGGGAGGCAGGGAAGAAAGACCAGGCATCGTGCAATGTGGGATGCAGCCAGCCGGCTCTAACACCAAAAAGCCACCAGACCTGAGTAAGTGACTTCATCTTGGTCTCTCAGCTGGGAAGTGATTTGTGTTTTGTAGGTCCCTGAGGGCTGCAAAGGTTTTTAGAGTTTCCAGACATTTGATTTAAATTGCGTTAAATTTTCCCCCCAGTCATATTCATTCATATATATATATGAATACGTATTCATATATATATATATAAGACACAATCAAATATGACTGCCAAATTTTAACCCACTAAGGATGGCCCATGTGTTCATTATAATGCCTTACAAGCACCTCTTCGTGGGTATACCTTGGAATCTGTCTTGCCGTCTGTGTAATGGAAGAGTATCCTGAGGTTGCAAGGAAAGTTATCTTAAAAAAAAAAAACAAAACACAAAAACAAAAACCACTGGTGATGGACATTGGGGAGGGTATGTGCTGTGGTGAGTGATGTAAATTGTGTAAGACTGATGATTCACAGACCTGTATCCCTGAAACAAGTAATACATTATAGGTTAATAAAAAACAAACAAAAAACCAACTGTTACCATGTGTAACTACTTATCTGAATGAAGGTTTTTTTTTTCCTTCTCAGTATTGTGCCACCAACTAGTCCAGGCGTACACTGGATACAGAGACACATGTGACTCTATCCACCTAACTTCATTTTGAGGGTTATTATACTTGTTGGATAACCTATAATTTAACTTCTTTTTAACTTCAAAATGCATTTGTCTGAATAAAATGCTGCTCTTATTTTCTGTGTAGGTATTCTAATATGGTTAGTTTACTAAACAGTTTGAAAATCATTAGAGCAGGGGCTCCTGGTTGACTTAGTCCATTGAGCATCTGCCTTTGGCTCAGGTAACGATCCCAGGGTCCAGGGATCGAGTCCCACATCGGCCTCCCTGCTCTTGGCAGGAGCCTATTTCTCCTTCTCACTGTCTTTGTCACTATTGCTCCCTCTCTGTCAAATAAATAAAAAATCTTAAAAAATAAATCATTAGAGCAGAGACTGCAGAAAGGGCCTATTGCTTTCTGAGTTTGGGTGACTGAGTGCCCAGCTGTGAGCCAGGCGGTCACCAGGACAGCATCCTGCAGGACACAGGCAGCAGTGGGTAGAAGAGGTTGGGGAGCTGCTAGGTAATGAAATCCCACACATATCAAGGGCTCAATCACTATTTGCTCACTGGCAGAGCCAAGCCTTGGAAGGGGAAGTTCTAGATTGCTTGAGATTCGGGAGGCTACAAATGGGCACCGGCAAAGACGAGACTGTGGCCTAGACAGGCGGTGAGCATTACACTGGTTGCTAAAAAGGGCTTGTGGGGTAGAGGGTGCGAGGTGGGGAAAGAATGGAAACTTTGGGACTTTTCGAAGAGAAACCTCCCAGTGGGTAAAGCTTGGTCCTTAATCCTTGCAGTCGATCTTAGAAAATTGTCTGTGTAGGACTTCAGGCAGACTTCCTGTCTGTTCCGTCAGGAAAACCCAGCTGCCTGCTGCCAGAGGATTTGATTCCCCTGCCCTGGGAACTGCAAAGAGCACAAACAATCCCCTGTCATTGCCCCTTCATTCCCAGTGCAGGCTGTTGTTCTCATACTGTATAGGAATGATCTGGAGAACTTGTCAACCTCCGGATTTCTGCTTCTTCCCTCACTCAGAGATTCTGATTTAGGCCTGAGAATTTTCATTTCTCACAAGCTTTCAAAGAGGACAAATACTGCTGATCCCTGACCAGCACCAAGTAGCACTGGTCTAAATATTGATGAGACACTCACTACCTCCTTAGCGTCTTCAGGGGGCCACAGAAGACGAAAAAGAAGGCTTCTTTCATCATCATGATCAGCTGGAGGCTTAAAGAGAAATCTTCAATTGGGATCCACAGAGCTTGGAGGAGAGAAATCACAGGGACATGGAGAAATAAGGTAAGGTCCTGGCCTTTGACCTATATTCCATATAGTTGTCTATTCCAGAGAACAAAATGAAGGTAAAAAGTAAAGTCAGGTCAAGAGCAAACTCTTGCAAAATGAGCATAACAAGTGAGACAGAAAGCACCAGTGCTTGCAAAGCATTCTCAAGGCTGGGGCTAATAGGCCATGGTCATCTGAGCAGTGCGATGAGGCACTTTCTTGGAAGGTCTATTGAGAGGAGAAGCATTCAAGAGACTCCAAGGGCAGGGCACCTGGGTGGCTCAGTGGGTTAAAGCCTCTGCCTTTGGCTCAGGTCATGATCTCAGGATCCTGGGATCAAGTCCCGCATCGGGCTCTCTGCTTAGCAGGGAGCCTGCTTCCCTCTCTCTCTCTCTCTGCCTGCTTCTCTGCCTACTTGTGATCTCTGTCAAATAAATAAATAAAATCTTTAAAAAAAAAAAAAAAAAAAGACGCCAAGGGCAAATCTCACCCACTGGTTGCAAAGAGAGCCAGAATTTGTCTGGTCACAGACCGCTGGCTCCCTCCATTTTCTTTATACTTCCCTTATTATTCCCACAGTGAATACGTTTCTCTGGCCAAAGAGTTTTGCCATGATGTCCCCCCGTCCCCATCATTGGTTTAAAAAGGTATGCTAAGGGCTTAACGGGATTGCAGAAGCAGCTACGATCCTTTGATAGAGCAGCTGAGGAGGAAAAGGCTCAGGAAAGATCTTTTGCCAACAGGGTGGCGAGTGTAGCTCTGTCATTTTCAAATTTGCTTTTAAAGTCCCATACTCAACTTTTTGAAAGAGACAAACAAATGTCCTACAGTGAAGGGTGCTGTGTGTTGTGGCTACAGTTGGGGAAATCATATGACTCATTTGTATAAACTTATTAAAGTATTTTCTTTCTCTTGTAATGTAGCCATAAGCATTAATTAAAGCATCAAAGTCTATATATTTGGACCTATAAAATCTTCATAACCAGCCAAAGCAAAAGGAAAAACTATTGGACCTTTGGAACTTTAAAGATGCATTTTTGAAATGACCCTATTGGAATCGAATATTTTTTTTTTCTTTAGCAAAGTTGGACTCCAAAAAGGAAAACAAAGACTTAGATGTAAACCAAATTACTTTTAAGAATTATCCTGTGGCAAGGTTATTTATTTTACTTGGAAGAACCAACTTAGAAAGTATTTGCACTGAGTGATCCATATTTACATACGGTAGAGATAGTATTCAATTAAAAAAAATAGCACAAAACTCTTGTAAAATCAGTGTTAGGAACTAAGAATACATTTTCTTGTAGAAAAAAAATGGTTATACATAGTGGAAAAAATGCTGGGATGAGCAAACATAAGGCTAGACAGCCTGTGATGAAGCTGAAAAGTGGGTCAAAGGATAATCACTTGGTTTATAGAGACTGACCTTATGAACAGGGACTATGGGGACAAGAGACTAGCAGAAAGAAGTGACACTTCCGCCTCTGCTGATGCCTGAGTGTTGGAAATCAGATGTTTTATTTCTTCAAATAAATGTATTTTTCTTGAGTATCCTGTATGCCACACAGCATGCTGGGTGAAGGGATGTAATGAATAAGACTGATAGATCCCTGCCCTTGGGAACAAATATGCTCATGGGCATATTTGATGATGATGCATATTTGATAGATGATGTTATAAAGCATTACGGGTGGGAGCTTCTGAAATCATTGGAGGACCTGACTCAGACTTGAGGTATGAAGGAAGGCTTCCCAGAAAGAGTGAACTCTAACATGAGACCTCAAGAACGAATAAACAGTCAGCTAAGTGAAGGGCTCAGAGGGTCAAGGGGGAAAAGGGGCCCACTAACTAGAGGAATCTGTGTGGACAGAGTCTCCAGGACATGAGACATCAGGCTGGCAGCCATAGGGGGATAATGTGGTGGGTTCCATTTTGGAAATGTTGACTGACAGATCTGTGAGATGTCGGTTGTCCTGTAGACAGCTGGCTAGGAGCATGCAGTTCAGGAGGGTGGCCTGGGGTGAGAGTACAGACATGGGAGTCATCTGCCTGTGGATACTGAGAGGGGAGCCAGTTGTCCAGGGAGAATAGGACCAAAGAAGCCAAGAAAAAGATCCAGGAAAACAGGAAAAGTTTACCAGGGTCAAGGGCTTTAGAAAGGTCATATAAGCCAAGAGCAAAAGTTTCCGGTGCATTTCATCATGATATCACTAGTGATTTGGGTAAGAGCAGTTTCATCGTGGGGAGGTGAGCAGAAGAGCAGTGAAGGGGAGAGGAAAGAGTAGAAGGTAGGGCATAGAAGGAAGAAGTGCAAACAACTCTTCCCTGAAGTCTGAGAGAGAGGGCAAAGCTGCAGTGGGTGGTGGGTTTAAGGAGAATACTTTTTGTTTGTTTAGATGGCGAAACAGATTAAATGAGCCAGTGAAGAAAGAGGTTGAAGATGCTGAGACAGCGGGAAGGAGCTAGAGTGAGGTCTTTAGGAAGGCAGTGGAGGCGAAATCCAGCAGGCAGAGGACCTAGTCCCAGATGGAAGGTTGGTGGGAGATGTGGGTACTTCAGGGGACTGTGCGGGGCAGGGGGTGAGAATGCGGGAGGAGCTGTGGAACTGGTGAAGGAAAGCAAAATGGAAGGAGGAGGCTGGTTTTGAGGTTTGAGGAAAGGGGAGTCTCCTCAAATCCCTTTGGTGTCTCTTTCCCCAGCACCCCCAGGGTCAGAGTGCCCACCTGCTGCCTTTATCTTCAAGCTTCGTCCTTCCATCCTTACATGTCCCTTAGCTCCCTTTACAGATCATCATTTCAGCTTCTCAGTCTAGCTTTCGAGGTGTCAGAAGGGAAGCAATCGGATTTAATAAATTTATGCTCAAGTCAGAATGGTAGACGGCTCATAACCCTATTTGAGGCATTTGCAGTTTTGTAGAAAGGATCTTGTTCACCTAAATAAACCTCGTATTTAAGGGTTTTTGAATAGAGGAATAAATGCAGTGAATGGTTTTAGGCAGTAGGCCAGGATAACTATCTGGAGTCTGCCTCCAAGGGTACCTTTTATCGGCAAAGCAATCCCAAGGACAAATGCCAAGGAAACAGAAAAGTCTGTGGAGGAGACTTTGTGCAGACAGCTTCTGGATGTGGACGGAACAAGATACCCAGAGCACGTTTTTGCATGCTCTCCCAGCTCGACCTCTTCCAGGCACTGGAATGTCCCAGAGTCTGGAGATTGTGGCTCCAGAAACAACCAATCCAGTGAAAGCTGGCGAGCATGGTGAGCCTGGCTTCCACACAGCACAGCAGCTCCCACTGCGTTAGGCGGCACACATAAGGTATAAAACAACGTGCTGGTGAGAGTTAGAATTGACCTCCCAGACGGTGCCCAGAGATGACCATGGTAGCAATTGAAATAGGTCAGCGCGAAACTGCCCTTTATTTCATCCGTCTGTTACTGCAGCCTCTTACATTGGAACTATTCAAATGTGTTAGGCCTGAGAAGTCTTTTTACCCATCTGTGAGCTGTATTAAAAAGGTGCTCCCTGTTCTTTGGGCCCCAGGGGTGCACTAACACACATAAAATCTCCACTTTTAAGAACCCTGACGTCTATTAGCTTATGTGCTCAGATGTGGAGTTAAAGATCTTTGCAGTTTGAATCAGAAACCAGTTTTTAAAAAATTTTGTGTGTGTGTGTGTGTGTGTGTGTGTGTGTGTGTGTGTGTGTGTTAAGGGAAAACTTGCTCATTGTAGGGAGCCTGGAAAACACAGAAAGTTCCCAAACACAAAATGAAAGTTATCTATGATTCTGGGTCCCAGGGATCATCACAGGAGCCTCTTTTGATCTGTTTCATTTTAGTCTTTTACATCTTTGTGTCTCTTTCTGTGTCTCCGTGTCTCTCTCTGGCACCCTTTCTCCTTCATTAGGAATCGTATCTCTATATAATTGTGTATCCTGCCTTTCACTTAACTAAATCAGGAAATGTAAAAGCAGTAACAGAACCTCTTTATTTCCACATTTTCTCCTTGATTTCTGTCTGCCTCTTTCCCTGCCCCTTTGCCAGTATGTCTTTATTTTGGAGTATTTCCATTTTTATCAAAGTTGAATTCAAAATGTAAAACAGTTTATGCTTTCTGAGTTTTATTTCCTCCCTACACTTGTTAAAATAGACCAGTAAAAAGAACAGTTTTCCAGATTATGATAGATCCCCCTCCAACTATATAACTGGTCCAATTTAGAGTCTTAGGATAATGATCTGCCACCATATGTGGGTTATAACTTGAGGTTTGTGTAAAAATATGTCTTGGATTAAGTGACTTTGCCGCAATACCGGCTCACTGGCTTGTTTCAAGGAGGTTAAATATGCCTGACTTTTGTCTGGTGCAGCCAGTGGAGCTTTCTGATGAAGGCAAATAAAACAACCAGTCAGGGCCACGACTTCAGGTGTGGTCTCCTCCCAGCAGAGGTGTGCTCTGTGCTCAAGAAGATCTTCTACAAGAGAGACATAATGACTTGGAAAGCAATTATCTTATTTAAGCCTACACTTGTCTGGGGAGCTGAGGTCAGCCACAAAGCCATTGGAAAAAAGGAGTTGTCTGCCGTAGAAAGCAGTTTCTTTGGGGGGAAGGTCAGTTTGAACAACTTTGCTTTTGAATTGAGTGACCTCCCGAGACCACAAGCCCATGTAGATTAAACACAGAGCAAACCTCAGGACAGGACTGCCCCTTTCCCTTCTGATCACTCGCATTTCTAAACAAAAACAAAAACAGGAATACTTTTGGCTAAGCTTTCCAAAGCCAATGCCCTCCCCGCAAAACAGTAACTGTCTGTTACTGCTTCTGCTTGGATTATTTTCATTTGGGTTGTGTTTTTCTGACCGAAGGCCAGGCCCTTATCTTTGTGTATTTGTAAAATGCCATGTCTACTTACCAGTCTTCAGAAATTGCAGACAAAACCAGGAATGCAAGAGACACTGAAAATTCAAACCTTGCAATTTTTCTGAACTGATAGTCTGCCCAAGAACCAGAATGGAGTATTTTTATAAGGCTATCTTGAAATATCCTAATTTCAAGAAACTAAGTCTACATCAGCTGAGTACAAAACAGTTGGCAGGTGCTCGCATGGTTTGTTGTGATGCTATGTTAAGGAGCTGTCGTTCTTCGGTCAGTAGAGAAAGGAGCATGTCCTTTCTGGCAAGTGAGCCTCACAACCATTTCATGACAACGGTGGCTGAGTTTAGACTTCAGGCCTCCCTCTGTACTTTTTGGTGCCAACCTCCTAGAGATCCAGAAGTTCCTTGGGCATGACGCTTCTCATCTTGCGACATGTATCTGGCTATGCTCAACTTGCAGAATTTAAGGAGCCGCAGGAAAGAGAGCCAGCCCATCATTAGAGAGACACAGAACTGTGAATGTTTGCGCTCAGTGGAGAGGTGCTGTTGAGCCCAGGCAGCACAGTGGAAACAACCTGGAGGCAAAGTGGTCAAAGCAGTCTTCCTCCCTCTCCCCTTTTCTTCCTTCTTTTCTTTTCTTTTTTTTTTTTCCTTCTTTTCTTTCTTTTTTCTTTCCTTCCCTCCCTTCCCCTTTCATTGTTGGGATGGGGTATAAAATATGGGATCTATCAACTCTTTCTTAAAAATTTATTTCCTAGTTCTTTAAAAATAGTTGTATGAGATAGCCTCTATTATTTAATAATATCCTTGTGAACTAAAAGATCTAAGTGCTGTATAAAGTCAGCCAATTATGCTGAATGAGCGTAGCTATCTGTATTGTGTTTGTCATTAGCCTGAAAAGAAGGGCCTTTAAAATTGATATTTTAGGGGCACCTGGGTGGCTCAGTGGGTTAAAGCCTCTGCCTTCGGCTCAGGTCATGATCTCAGGGTCCTGGGATCAAGCCCCACATCGGGCTCTCTGCTCAACGGGGAGCCTGCTTCCCCCTCTCTCTCTCTGCCTGCCTCTCTGCCTACTTGTGATTTCTGTCAAATAAATAAATTAAAAAAAAAATCTTTAAAATTGGTATTTTAGAAAGTGAGTGCATTTGTGTGGCATTGTGTTTATTCAATAACATTTAATTAGTAAAAACAAAAACAAAAACTTTCCTTCCCTTCCTTCTTTTTTTAGTCTCTTTCTCTCTCCTTTCTTCCCACTCGTCTGAACTTTGTAACAAATTGTCTCCTCCTCACTTTGACAATAGACACGGCTTCAAAAAGGCAGCTATAATGTGAAAAGAACTTTTGAGATCTCAATGTCCTGAACTTTTTTGCTCAATCCAGCGTGGGAAGTAATTCATGTACGAAGTGGGGGTTGGGCAACAGAACAGACCTGGAAGGGATTTGCGCCTAAGTGTCCCCTCTTCCAGAGTGCAGCGGTGACCTCAGAGTCTACAGGGAAGCAACAAGCCTCGAAAACCTCCTTGCTAGCTGGCAGCTTTTGGGTCTCTTATGCCATGAGAGTGCTCAGCCAGGCCCGGCTAAGGCACCATGAGGCCAGGAAACTTTTGGTTAGAAGAAGTGTATTGACTTTAATGACCCAGGCAGGGGCAGAGGTCACTGCAACAGAACTCTAAAACGAAATCATGTCACATGGAACACGGCTGTCTTTCTCTTTTAAAAAAGCCTTGGAAAATCGTAGGCAGAGCCAGAATATACACTTTAAAATTTTATTCTTCATTTTAGGCATCAGTAACTGAAATATTTAACAATGAACAAACCCCACACAAATTCAGGTTTGGAAACTTCACAGTTAAGCTTTCCTCACAGATTTTGTTCCAAATGTGCACTATCGAGGAAAGGCAGTTAAAATATACGTTTTCAAACAATTGTTACTACTATAAGAGGGTTTTTTTAATGAGAACATTGTTTAATATAGTCACATTTCATTTCTAAAAATAGACAAATGACAAAATGATTCACAGATGTTGATTTATGAGGAAAATAGTGAACTGTATAAACTGCGATGTATATGAAGGAAGGGTAGAGGCTCTCATTAAAAGCCATTCCATAAAAAGCACCTCCTCCTGTCAGACCTGGCAGGAAATTCCAAGTCCTGGCTGGACCCCCATCACATGGGTGTAGCTGGCACATGGCCCCTGTGGGCGAGGATCACAACTGATGACACGGGTGTCCCATGTAACACTCTCTGACTGGACTGAGTCCAGGTGAGGGCAGATTTTCTGCGTTGACAAGTCAGAATCACCTGGAATGCTCTTTAAAAGCAGATCCCTGGGCCTCACCCCGAGAAACTCAGCTTCAGTTTGGAGCCCTCTGACCTGCATCTGTTGCCTATGTTCCAAGTCCTTCTACTGCAGGAGGAGCACGAACCACAGTTTGAAAAACACTCTCCTGAGAGATCCCAGGAAAGTAATTTCCCCAGTCTCAGAGCTGTGCCTGCAATTGCCAACTGGGATTCATCTGGTGCTTCCAGTGGTTTTTATTAATACCTGAGGGAGTCTTTAATACACACACTTTGGGGAGCCACAAAAGGAGTCGTTAGAAATGGCCAAACCCATGTTATGGATTGAGTCTGTAAACTGTTCACTCTACAGTTAACTTAAGTGTAATTAATCAGATGGTTTGGAAATACACCTCTATGCTGTGTTGTATTGTCCTGCTGTCAACAGACTCACTGCCCCTCCTGACTCAGCCCCACCCTAGAGGCTGTACCTGGGAGATGGGACTTCCTGCCCCATCCTGGGCAGCTCTTTGCCCCCGGGGACTTGTTTTGGCCAGTGACTGTGTGGATGGAAGTCTGGTGCCCTTGGGAGCAGAACTGTTAAAAGCCATGGTGTGGTTCAGCCCGCTGTCTTCCCTCTGCCAGGCGAGCAGCCCCTGCCACATAGGAACTGCTCCTCCAGTCTGTACGTGAGCAGGGAAAGACAGGCGGGGGAGCTACAGCACGACCTGCACAGAACCGGTAGGTTCCAGGAGTGAGAAATCCCATCCCCCCCCCCACCCTGGGCTGCCTTAAGCCCTAGAGACCTAGGGGGTGTTCAGGACTGCAGCCTAACTCAGCAAAACCAGCCACTGATTGGTAATGCGGCTGCTCCTTAGTACCGATGAAATACTGAGCTGGCTGCGGAAAAGGGAAAGGTCTTGGTCCTGAGTCCATCCACAATTTTCTCTGGTCATCTAAATTCTTTGTGTTCCACACCACACCAGCGTGTGTTTCCTTTGAATGGCATTTTTCATATTAGCTGTAGGAAATTGTAAGGCGTCTTGTAAATGCTTAAAGTTCAGGGTGGAAATACCAAAACTTCATCAGCTCTATCTCTGTAAGTTAATTCCTAATTGCAAAGAACCCAGGAAATCTGGAAGTTCCCTCCTCTTCCAAACTATTTGGCCGAGTGGCCTGCCACTGGTTCTGATAAGCAGGACCACAGTCTGTGCATGGGGCCCCAGAGCTTCCTGTGCTGACTCTCTGCACCAAACATGCTGGGTCCGTCTTAATGTCTCCAGGGAGCTATGGCAATGAGAGATGGTGTTTACTTGCCTTTACTTTGTGGTGAGAGAAAAAAATTTTCCACTTGAGACCAGGATTTTAGAGCTCCAGTATGGGCTTCCCAAGATTTCCTGTATAACATTATCAAATATCTCTGTGGAAATGGGGATTTTGTTGTGTAACCATTTCATGCCTCCTCTGTGTTGAGCCAGTGTCCTTAGTCGTTGTCAGAACACAGCTCTGAGATCGGGAGGGTGCTCTGTGGCTAGCTCACCCAACACTTTCCAGATGTCACACCCCATCTTTGCTCCAGGGGTTCTGGTAGTGAGGAACCTTCTTTTCTGGTAATCACATGAAGATTTTACCAGATCAACTTCCAAATTTTCTCTGCCGTTTTTTTTGGGCTAACACCCAGGGGCTATAGTTTAAGCCAAGACAAAGGAATTTATTCAAAGATTGTTTGGTTGGTAGCTTGACTTTAGAAAGGCTTGGTAGCAGGAATTAGAGAATGGGGGGGAGGAGGAGTCAGCCCAAATTCTCACTCTCCAGATCTCTCTCCAAGGGTCAGTGGTCTCCACCTTTCCCTGCTCCTCAGCCCCGGTGATGGGGCTCGATATCCAGAGTCCACATGTTCTAGTTCCAGCCTCCAGCACAGGAGGGACCTTCCCACTTAGTCTCACATCCCATAATTACCTATTCTCACATATCTATGGAACACTTGCTATGTTTCAGACCTTGCTCTCGGTGCTTGGGATATGTGGGGGGGTGAAGAAGATGCCTGTTGGGGGGGAGCCGGAATTATGTTCCCTGCATTTGGCCGTCAGGGGTCCAGCTCTATAGATGTCACAGAGGCCTCAGTAAGAAGAGTCATTGTCAGCCGGACAGACACCCCAGAAAGTGACACATGTATAGCTAAAGAGAAAATGCCAAATGGGAAAAATTCTACCTTTTGAGTTCCCACACGTGGGCATGATCTCAGAAGATATTTGTCATTCATGTTCCAGCCATGCATTGCAAGCTTTATGCCTTCACTTTCTTGTTAGTTCTCTTTACCCAGGGCCAGGCTGATGAGTCATGCTCTGAAGTTAATTTCATAGAAAAACAAAAAAGCAAAAACAAGCAAACAAAACAATCAGGGGCAATAAAAGAAAGGAGTTTGATGAAGTCAGCGTTGCTTGGGCGCCACTCTTAAGAATTCTTTGGAAACCAATAGATTCCTGAAATATGGTCAAATGACCACCAGAGTTCACTTCTGGAATGAATTAATAGTTTTCTCACAGCATCTCTCCAAGCCGTCTCAAAGCTACACTCTTTTTGGGACACGTTCTCTTCAGGCTTTGTTTCCAAGGAGAAGTAGAAATAGATGGCACCATGGGCCGCTGTTCGAAATCTTAACTTCTCCTTCTGGCCATGCAGTAGGCCTCTGTCGGAAGTTTATAAAGCTATGGTGCGAAGGGCTGTTTTGTAACTGAAAATATGTATTTGGTTTTGACGTTGGTAGAGTGAAAACAATCAGACCCAGGACTGGAGAGGAGCTACTCCAGCCCTACTGTGGAGACAGGGCAGCCAAGAGGCAAAGCAGAACCAGGAGTGAGAATAGAAATGAGGTATTGACCTGACACAGCCTCAGAATTTGCCAAGAAAATCCTGGAGACTCATTTCACTGGAACATATGGTGACTTCATCACATAAAGGGCAGTTCCATTTAGAGAAAGAAGAAAACGGTTGCAAGCGCTAAATTAGTCCAGTGAAGAGTAAGGACTGAGAACCCCCCCCCCCCCATCCCCACAGACAGTCATTAACCCAGCAATACCCCAATACCCTTTTGAGGCATAACAGCCTCAGAAGGTACTTCACAGAGCATAAGATGAATGATCTCTAGGGAAGGGAGGAAGAAATTCAGGCAAAGAAGATCACCCAAGCAAAGACCTGGAGACAAGAAGTGGCACAGATTGTTTGAGGAGGGCTGTGTGTTGTGTCTGGCTCACACTGTAAGGTAGGGAGTAGGAGGGATGAGGCTGCAGAGGCAGACAGTGTTGCTTTAAGAAACTTGACTTTATTCTGCAGGTCTGGGAAATCAATGAATGGCCTGATTTGGGTTTGGCTGTTGTTGGGAGACAGTAACCCCCCCTTGAGTTTCTCACTTTTTTTTTTTTTTTTTTTTTTGCATGTACTGCGAATTAGGTACTAATTGTCCTTTTGTTTTGGATTATTCTTTGAAGGATGTTTGTTCCAAGGATCCTAGGTTCCAAAGCATCTTTGGAAGATGGAGAGTGACTCTCTGGAGAAAAGGGCAGGCATCTTTGCTTATAGCCTGCTGTAAATAGTTAGCTTCCTGAAGTTTGGGGTTTCTCAGGTGAGGCAGAATCCCACTGTGGATGTAGCGTCTGCCTGGGTCACTCTTTGTTGCCCCTGTGGTTCTCAGGGAAGCAAGGGGGACTATGGGGTCAAGCTGCTTACTATGCTGGAGTTATTATGTCCTTTGTCTCTGACCCAGGAATCTTGTGTATTCTGTCAACATCCATGAAATTGCTAGAATCCAAGCCAACTTGTTGGCTCACAAGTAGGATAAATTCTGGAACCTTCATGATCCTTCACAGCTATATGTTGGTCCAATAGTCCAGAGGCTGTGGCAATGATCCAGGTGAGAGATAAATTCCTTAACTAGGGCTGTGAAAGTAAGTATGGAGAGGAGGCCCTATATTCCAGAAGTATTTAGAAAGTAAAACCACTAGGACTTCTAATGGTTTGGATTGGAAGAGTTGATGAAAGAGAATGGTCATGGGTGATGTCAGCCTCTTTTTTTTTTTTTAAGATTTTATTTATTTATTTTACAGAGACCACAAGTAGGCAAAGAGGCAGGTAGAGAGAGAGGGGGGAAAGCAGGCTCCCTGCTGAGCAGAGAGCCCGATGCGGGACTCGATCCCAGGACCCTGAGATCATGACCTGAGCTGAAGGCAGAGGCTTTAACCCACTGAGCCATCTAGGCACCCTGATGATGTCAGCTTCTAGCTGTGGTGTTTGAGTCACTGCTGAAGATTCTGACGAAGAGTTAGGGAAAGATCCTGGGTTCTACTCCCAAAGTAGAATAAAGAGTTCAGTTTTATACAGGTTGCCTTTGAAGTGCTCGTGAGATCTTTAAGAGGGGATGGCCAGAAGACACCTTGATGGTGTGTGTCTGAAACTCAGGGGGAAATACCAGGTCTGGACAAGATTTGGGAGGCCTCAGGATGGAAGTGGCATGGTAGCCAGCCTCTGAGTTGGCTCCTAATGATACCTGCCTCCTAGTATTTTCTCCTGTGTAGTTCTTCCTTCATGGTATAAGAAGTAGTCTGTATCATCAGTAGAATACCCCAGAAGCGACAGGGTATGACTGCCAACCTTAGGTCATAGAAGACACTGCGGTTTATGTCTTGGTTACCCTCTTGATCATTTGCAAGAGAGGAAATAGGCTGCCACGTATGAGGACAGCATAGAGAGATCCATGTGAATGAGCTACTGTGGAAGCAGATCCTCCAGCCCCAGGGGAGACTTCAGAAAACGGCAGCTCTGTCTGACACCTCAATTGTAGCCTCCGTGAGAGATCTGGAACCTGAACCACACAGTTAAGCCAGTCTCAGTTTCCCAACTCTTAGAAAGCAACTATGTGAGATGATAAATGCTTGCTGTTTGAAGCTGTTAAATTTGGGGGCAATTTGTGACACCGCGATAGAAGATTAATGCAAGTGGTAACTGAAGTTGTGAGCTCGTTCAGCACTCTTCACACTCAGCAGGTGAAGAGTGCATGGCTTCCTAGAGCAAATGATGCCAACAGGCTGAAACTCTCTCCATCTCCCCTTCCATCACTCCCACCTCCAAACATTTTAGCTCCGCACCATGCTTACCTTCCCTCCAGGCTTGAAGAAGACTCACCTTTCTGGCTTGGCAGCAAAATAAAGGCTTTTCCACTCTACTCTGTGTGTTCACTTCCCAAGTCTTCCATCACAAAGTACCACAGACTGGGGTGGCTTAAAACAACAGACATCTATTCTTTAGTAGTTCTGGAGGCTAAAAGTCTACAATCAAGGTGTCAGCAGGGTCATCCTCTCTCTGAAGGATCACGGGAAGGGAGAAGTCCCAGTCCTTCTTCTTGGCTGCAGTGTTTGCCAGCAATCCTTGATGCACCCGCCCTGTGTCCACTCTGTCTGCACCCCAGGCCCCCGCCTCTCTATCCCTGCCTCTTCTCTTCTTAGAAGGACACCAGTATTGGATGAAGACTCACCTGACGCCAGGAGAATTTCATCTTAGTTGGTGTCTTGTTAAAGTCGGCCACAACCCTGCTTCCAAATAAGGTCACATTCTGAGTTTCTGGGGGCTGAGACTGGTTCGGGCTCTTGTCACCTGCCATCAGACCAAAGCCATGCTGTCCTCATTGGTCTCCAGCCCACTCCCTGCCCCCACTTGATCCTCCCCACTGCTGACAGAATCTTCTCACAACTCATCTGGCCTTGTTGCTTTTGTGCTTCAACCCCTCACTGGCTCTTCTTTGCCTTCAGAATACAATCTAAAATGTTTCCATGGCCCTCGAGGGTTGTCGCTAGATCCTGACCCACCTCCATCCTTGGAGGCCTACCTCACATTCATCTACTAATCTCTTGTCCCTCCTACTGTTTACCCTAATCTCCAGCCACAGGATTATACTTACTTAGGACACGCTGAGTTCTTTCATGCTGGGGGGTGGTGGTGGGGGGGTTCTGCCTCCTTCTCTCCTTCTTTCAAAACTTGCATCTTGAAAATGTGCCTCTCAGATGTCCCATTACAAAATAAAACTGTCTTTGTTTGCAGATAGTATAACCTGTCTATGGGGAAAACCCCAAAGAATGGACAAAAACAGAAACAAACCTTTCCGAAGCACAAACACGAGGTGAATATGTGAATCCTGTCTCTGATTCTTCCTTGTTCACTATCAGGCAGTCTTAGTAATGCCTTCTCTGGCCCTTCCATAGACTTGTACAGACCTATGTTCTAGCACTTTCCACACTGTGAGGTCATGACTCGCTAACTTGTTAGCAGCCCCCCACCCCCCCCGACCCCAGTCTGCCAGGTCCTGCATGCAGGAGCATGTGTGGCTTGGTCCCCTCTCTGTCCACATACCTAGCACCTTTCCCAGTGTGTACAAACCCTGAATTGTTGGTTCACTGTTATTGCGCATGAACAGAGAGTGTGTTAGTCTTCCAAAAAGCCTCCTGGTGAAAATCTCATTTCACCTGTCATTTGCCAACAAAAGCTCTTTTTGTTAAAGGATAGGAGAAATGCATATGACCCTCTCAAGAGGGTCATTTCTCGTCCGAGAAACATAATTTTACTTCATAATTCAGGAACGTCAAAATCTATGCTCGAACCAACGGTGCTAGAACAGTGCTTTTCTATCGGATATGTCTAATGATCTTAGAGACAGCCAGCAAACGATTAGAATTCAGCCCCCAAATGTGTATACGACCAACAGATGACATCACATCACATCTGGATTCTAATATCATCTCAGTCTTAATGTCAACAAAATGGTTTTTGATAGGATTTCATGCTGAATGGAAAATTGGTGCCAAGTGCCATACCAGAGGAATTGCCAAATGGCCTCAAGAAGAGAAATGTGCCAGAAATCATGAGTCCGTGTTGATGTGGAATGAGCCTGAGAGGGGAGCCGGGGAGGGGCGCTGCAGTGGAATCCGTGGGAGCAGGTGGCACAAGGAGGGCAACAGTGTGAGTGCAGTGCACAGCTTCCCCCACTGACCCTGCACTACCTGGGGCTCTGAAGGGACTGACGTGTCTGTTACACTCATGGGGGGGCTCACCTTTGCAATCAGGGCCATACTGCTGGAGAGGACGAGCACGCTGGCACAGGGATCACCCTTGTCAGCGTCAGCTACTTTACAACTTCCCCACTCCATCTCCGTGGCAATTCCGGGCAAAAGTAGGACAAGTTTTGGGGCACCTGTGTGGCTCTGTCAGTAAAGTGTCTGACTCTTGATCTCAGTTCAGGTCTTGATCTCAGGATTGTGAGTTCAAGCCGTGTTGGGCTCCACACCCTACTTTAAAAAAAAAAAAAAAAGTAGGACAAGTTTGGCTCCTCCTCCTTCCTAAATTACTCACTTTTGTCCTTTTTACCTAGAATTGTTGGGGTTTTTTGTTGTTGTTGTTGTTGTTTTTTACTACCTCCATGCAGTACTTAATAGGCTTAGAGGAAAATGAGCTTATCACTCAATGAATGGATACTTTTTTTAGAGCAATAGACTGAAACACATTTTTGTGAGACATAATCTTTTGCTCCACGTCACATCCACTTGAGCTGAACTCAGTGTGCTAGGTAGTGTGTCTTATGGGGCTGTCTTATTCTCTCTAGGAACCACATTACCACTGGCACATAGCAACTGTTTACATGAATTTTTAGATGGATAAATTTTATTCACTTTTGCCTTATCTGCAACAAGCTTAAAAATTAAGACTTATTTTTGGGGCACCTGGCTCACTCAGTCAGCAGAGTATGTGACTCTTGATCTCAGGGTCGTGAGTTCAAGCTCCAAATTGGACCTAGAGCTTACTTAAAAAAAAAAAGGACTCATTTTTCATTTGTCAATTACATTATATCTGAGATACTTCCCCACACCAGTAGTTTATGAACACCCAGAGAATGGAAATTAATTTTATTTCCAAACACAAAGACAATAAGCCTGCTAAGCAAAATATGATTACTCTCTCCTCCCAAATATGAATTTTCATCCCTATTGTCTAACAGCTATGGGTTTTTCAATTCCCATTGGTTGGATGGTCTGTAGGACAGTGTGTGTTTCTTGGTCTGTGTCCTTGAGAGTTAACTAAACCCTTTAAGTAGGGTTTAGACCTTGGGAGAAGGTCTAGACCTTGGGAGAAGATTTGACCCAATCTAAAATCTGATTGTAATGAAATAAATGAATTTTTGGACAGCTTATTCTCTCTTAAAACCCTAATCCACCACTTTAAAATTTAAAAGGACCTCACATCAAGAAGTCATGAGAGCTCCTTAGAACCCCATTTAGACTCTCTGTTAGCATCAATTAGGAGGGGTTATTACTGCGTCTCTACAACACTGATTTATTTAGAGAATATCATATGTTTAAGAGCTGCCTTGGCAAGGAACTCTGCTAAACATAGAGATACACGCTCCATGCCCACTGGGCTCACATAAAAGGGAAAAAATACGCAATAGGGGTTTACCTCAGTGGGGTGAGGCTTGATATTTTCCAGATGGTGACACCACAAGTGAGTTCAATAGAAATATCTTTAGAAAAAGATGCTCGAATATTAAATAAGCAATGAATATACATCAAGCCCTGATCTGGGTCTCTTGACATCTGGGCTGGGAGTGTCTCTTGTCCCCAGCTGCAGATGGGGTGGTCTCCTTCAGCAGTGGGAGGTCCCACTAGATTTCCCATTAGGAAGATTATTCTGGCAGGGTGAATCCTAGAATGGGCACATTGTCCATGAATAGATTCACGACTTTCCTTGGGGTGAGGAAGGGGGAAAGAGAAGAAAGCTGCAAAGGAGAGATTTTTCTCAGTTGCAGGGGTGAAATTGTATGCATCGAGTGTGAAAGATTGGGCATTTCCCTCTGAATCTGGAGAAGGGTCAGTAAACACAACAGTCCGAAAGCAGAAAATGGAGTTGGTCAAGATGGTCCTGGTGAAATAGCTCAGAAACAAGTGGAACAAGACTCCAGAGAGTCATTGATAAGAGATGATCCAAAGGGACCACGAGCGGGCTCTTTGGGAGACAGGAACAGGCAACGCGGCTGTGTTACATCTGGCTCTTTACAGGTCTATATCCAGGGAAATCGAGGTGATGACCGTAGTCTCACTGTGTTACCTACTGTGCCACTCCGTATGTGTGCCTGTGCACTGGCAGATGAGTTCAGGAGGCCCCAGAAGGGGAGGGAATGGGGTGGGGGAGGAGTCCTTGGCCTCCAGCACTGTTTGCCTGGTGTCTACAGGATCTCCTTTCACTCTTATTAAGAAGGCATGAGGCCTTTCTTCTGGTTTTTGGCTAGAGTATGTAGAGTGTTCAAGATAAATGAGTACTTTCGAAATACTGGGTTTTGAAGTCAGGCGCCCCAGTGGACAGTTTTAGAGTTGTGCGCACGTGCAGTGCGCTCAACTACTCCAGCCCAGTTCCCCTCAGGGGCAGTGCCAATGAAGCTTTAAGGCTCACCCATGTGAGACAGAGCCAGAAATCTTCCAGATTCTTCATACCATCATTGATGGATTGACATTTAAAGACCTATTGAAATGTCCTTGAAACCCTGACCTCTAGCAGTATTTCCCAAGCTGCCTTTAAGGTGAGAATTATCTGTGCTGCTCCTTACACCACCGATTGCTAGGCTCCAACCCCAATCTAGTGAAGCAGGATTTTCTGGAAAAGAGACACGGTTATCAACGCGTTTCACAAATGGTCCAGGTGACATTTATCATCTGGGTTCTCAACCCTGAGTGGCTTTTGAAAAGCTCCTGTGCTCAAATCCAGAGCTCCACTGGTGCTGCGGTTCCACTGTGGGCCCTGCAGCAATCTGGGTGGCTTCCTTGAGTGATTCTGGTCAGCAGTCCAGGGCTACTCTGGGGCACAGCCTGCGCCTTGGCTGCACTTGCAAGCTGAGGAGTCGGTTGCCCGTGTTGGACTCTGGGCCTTGTGGTGGCTTGCTACGTGTGCAGCCCCAGGCAATTCATTTCACTTCCCCAGGCTTTAGTCCGTCTCCTCAACTCTACCAGAGGAGCCACAATATGACTTCTCTCCTATGGTTATTTTGAGGATTAAGAGCTAATTGTGTAAAATATCTGGCACATGGTAAGCACTCCATAGATTTTTAGCATTAATTATTAAGAACTGGGGACACAGTGGTGTCTGGGTGATGCAGCTGGTTGAGAGGCTGACTCTTGGTCTGGTTCACGTGGTGATCTCAGGGTTGTGAGATTGAGCCCCGTATCTGGTTCCACACTCAGTGTGGAGTCTGCTGGAGTTTCTCCCTCCCTCTGCTCCTCCCCCTCCTCTAAAAATAGAAAAGGACATCTGTTTTTTTTAAGATTTTATTTATTTATTTGAGAGAGAGAGAGAGAGCATGAGAGGGGAGGTCAGAGGGAGAAGCAGACTCCTCATGGAGCTGGGAGCCTGATGTGAGACTCAATCCCAGGACTCCAGGATCATGACCTGAGCTGAAGTTAGTTGCTTAACCAACTGAGCCACCCAGGCACCCTAAAAAAGGACATCTTAAAAAAAATGGGGACACAAAGATGGATAAGATTTGACCCCTGCACCCTCAGAGAGTTTGCCGTCTCTTGGGAGAAACAGACATACACCACAGGAGCAATATAAACAAAGCATGTTAAGCTTAGAAGGGATGGTGAGTTTCACTAGCTGAAGAAAGCGGTAATGGGAACATGCATGGAAGGTAACACTGGAAGAATGGGAACTATCAACTTGGCTAAGAGGTTGGCAGACAGGCAATCCCAGTTGAGAGAGCAATACATGAGCAGAGGGCGTGCATGGGGTCTCAAGAGATGGTGTCTCCGCATGGCTAGGCTTAATGTTCAGGAGATAAGCCTACAAGGCAGGTTGGGATCAAATTACGAAGTCTCATAAAGGCTGTATTGAGATTTTGTTCTTTTGTCAATGGAACCACTCACCAGAGGATTTTGGTTCAATGATGCAACAGGATCTCTGTTTTAGAACATAATCCTGACAGAAGAGAGGATGCAGAACGAGGGGATATCGGTGGTAAAATGTAGTCTGAAGTGAAAACTTCATTAATTCATTCAGCGAATATCTTTGAGTGCCTACTGATGCCAAATACTGGATGTTGGTCTACAGCAGCGAACAGAATAGAGTCTCGGCTCCCACAGTTAGAAGGTGGCTGCAGTGGTTCAGATGTGTGATAGGGAGTCCTGGGGGGGACAATATATTCTCCTTGGGGGGAAAGTATTCCAGACAAGACTAATACATTGGAAGAAGAGGGAAACTCTGTGGCATAGCATGGCACCGAGGGGATGCATATGGGAGACCACAAATCAGTGGTTCCCAATCTCAGGCTCCTACTGAGAAGGAAGGTCTGCGAACTATTTCAGTTGTTTAAGAAGCTGAATATAAATACACACTAGGCCATTCATTTTAAGAATGCAGTTGCTAACTATGCTGGCAGTGTGCAGCTGTGTAACAAACCACCCCAAAACTTAAGCAACCACCACTGACCTAACCAAACCACCATCCTGTAGAATCTAAGCTTGGCTTGGCAGGGGCATTCTTCTACTCGATATGGCCTTAACTGAGGTCATGAGGCCGTGTTCAGCAGGCAGTCAGCCTGGTCTGGAGGCTCCAAGACGGCTTCATTCACATACTTAGCACCTTGATGAGAATAGCTAGAGGCTGGGCCTCACTGGGCCCCTCTCCTTGTCCATGTTGTCTCTCTGGAGGGTAACTAGACTTCTTCCATGGCAGCTTCTAGTTCCAGAAGATCTCCAAGAGGAAACTGCTGCTTCTCTTCAAGGTTCAGCTGAGAACCTGTGCTGCATTACTGGGCTGCATTCTTTTGGTCAAAGCAGTCACAGGCCAGCCCGGATAAAGGGGGGAGAAACGAGAAGATTATCAAAGAATTTACAGCCATCTTTAATCCAACACATCAGTTAAAACTGATTGTTTCTTTGCCTTTAAAAGCTGGGATTATACTGCCCTAAATTATAGTCTAAGTTATATACCCTAAGTTATAGAAGCATAAAATATCATCAGCAGTAGTGTCTGATTAATCCAGGTAGACAAAAATTTATCAGCACATGAGGCCCTCAGAAAACATATTTCCCACCATGACTTACCAGCCATTGCCTATCCCCTCACAACCTGTGCTCTTTCTCTGTCACTATGACCCAGTCACCATACTTTCCTTTAGTTCCTTGATCTCTCCAAGCTTTGTCCCACAGCAGGGGCTTTATGTATGCCTACTTTTCTATTTTTTATGGACTTTCCCATCTAAGTAGCTTCCATATCAAGTCCTACCATCTCAAGTCATTCTCTAAGGTTGCCCTATTTTTTTTTTAAGATTTTACTTATTTATTTGTTTGACAGAGAGAGAGAGAGAGAGAGAGATAGATCACCAGTAGGCAGAGAGGCAGGCAGGGGTGGGGGAGCAGGTTTCCTGCTGAGCAGAGAGCCCAATGTGGGACTCGATCCCAGGATCCTGAGATCATGACCTGAGAGAAGGCAGAGGCTTAACCCACTGACCCACCCAGCCACCCTAAAATTGCCCTATTTAAGTTTCTCTTAGTGTTTGTCACAAGTGCCCCCTCACACCCACCAGGATAAAATTCCACTCAGGTAAGAGCTTTACCGTTCAGCTCCTGGCTGTATCCCTAGCACAGTGCCTAGCCAGAGCAGGCTGTCAATAAATATTTCTTGAATAAATGAGCCTCTGTTTCAAGAGTCCCTATAAAGTTCCGCCATCACCTATCAGGAAGAGCAGAGGAGAGAGCCATATTGGGATGACGCCACTCATGGCTTGGCAGAGACCATGCTGTGGGTGCCGAGCTCTGATCTTGGCAGAACATACTCACTGGCCCACAGAGGTTGCAAGTGAAAAAGACTATGCTATCAGAAATGTCAACCTGAAAGTTGGGCATTTATAAGCCATAACAGATGGCAAAGCTCCTTATATACCCATTTCCTATACCTTGCCTATCTCCCATAATCATCCCTATGTTGTCCCATGGACCTTTGAGTAATTTGGTGTGATGCTGAAGGAGTAGGAACTGTTTAGTAGGCTGGACTTGACATTTGGTATATGGAGTTATCTTCAGCTAGACTCAGTTGGGTTGTAAGTGAGAGAAACCTACCTAAAAAACTTAATAAACTGAACAAGCAATCTTGCAGGGATTCAGTACTAGAAAACCAAGGTCATCTGGCCATAGGAGTCTAAATCAGGAAATGAAGAACTAGGCACCTCCCTCCTTCTCTCATGCCATGGCTCTGCTCTCCCACTCCTCTGCACAGAGCAGCTTCTGCTGCTTCCTGTGGTTGACTACCTCATGACTTCTGGCATATGAACTAACTCCAGCTCTGACTCCCTATAACCTTTGGGTCATCACCATCCATCAACAGGCTGACTCAGTCTTTGTCATCAAATGCAAATGCTCTTGGGAGGAGGATGGGCTCAGCTGGTCCATAAACTGACTCTCCATTGGGTCAGGTGTCTGTCATGGGTCCCATCATCTCAGACCCGATCCCTGAGTAAAAGAGGCAGCTGGGACTAGGGGTGCGGGCAGGGTTGCAGCAGTGGAGAGAGGGAAATGGACCAAATAAAACAAAATTCTCTTGAATGTAACTCTTGTACCACTTCACCTCTAGTTGTACTGTTAAAAAACAGCCTCAGTGATGTGAGAAGAAAGTAAAAATAGCATTACCATCATTTAAGAACAGTTCCCAAATATTGCCCAGATTTAATAAATCCAGTGAGTCTTAGTTTAAAATAGTAACTGAAATTTATGATTCTACCGCCCCTAATCCAAGCAAGTCTCATTTTAACCTTCTAAGACTTCTTTAAGACTATTTATCCTAAAATATCTTTAAACTCCCTGAATGACTCAAATGGAAACCTGCCAAGTCACATTTCATTTGCCTTAAATATCACATGAACTCTAAGTGATTTTTATGTTTGAATTTTAAAATGAAATACGTTGTGTTTTTTATATGTTTGTTCAAAATGCATATAGATCCTGCAGTTTTGTGAAGTTAACCAAACCCCTAATGATTGATTCTAGTGATGATTTTTTATAAAACTGTTTCTTAAAAACCACCTTCAAAAAGAAGGAAGTTGTGCATCAAGTTAGACCAGAAAGACACCACAGACACAGTTCAGGGGAGATCCAAAGCTGAAGGGTGTTATAGTTTCTGCTTCCTTAATGATACAGTCACAGGAAAAATAAAGTTATTAAGAAAGAGGACTTTGGTGTGGAAGACTACACGATAAAATATCAGTGAACTTTGCCTGACTTGAAATTAAACCCCCAGGGTCTAGAGCAAGGTGGCTGTCTCAGCTCTCACACACTTCCAGGAGCAGAACTGAGACAGAATGTCCAACAGCAATTGGCAGCTCACTCTCACCACTGATCAACTCCTGGAAACTCACCATCAATCACCGTTCCACCACCTTGAAACAGATCTGATTAGTAAACCAATACTCAGGGAAGGAGCCAGTAATCAAAACAGAGAATAGCAAGGCTGGTGGAAACATGTTTTGAAGTTAAAGAGTGGAAACGTAAATCTCAGTGTTGATGCTTGCTGGTTGTATTTTTGGGAAGCACCTTGTACAAAGGAGATGATCAGTTAACTCAGTCATTACTACTATGAAACAGCAAACACAAATGTAGGTCCATCGGGGTCCCAGCCTTGTTGATGTTAAAACCATTTGGGTAACAGTTTGTCGGGTTGTAGTGGCTGTCTGCCTGTGACACACACTTCTTTAGTCCCAGTCTGTGTCTTAAAAGCACAGCACCCCTCCTGCCTCTGAGTCTTCTTCACTCCCACCCATTGAGCCCCTTCCTCCAAATGCCTTCCCACCTCCTTGTCTACCATCTTGTGAGGTTCAGTCCAAGCCACATACAGACCAAATTTTATTTTATTTTTTCACTGTTCCAAGATTCATTGTTTATGCACCACACCCAGTGCCCCATACAATATGTGCCCTCCTTAATACCCACCACCAGGCTCACCTAACCCCACACCCCCTCCTCTCCAAAACCCTCTGTTTGTTTCTCAGAGTCCACAGTCTCTCTTGGTTTGTCTCCCCCTCCGAGTTCCCCCACTTCTCTTTCCTTTCCTTCTCCTAATGTCCTCCATGTTATTCCTTATGCTCCACAAGTAAGTGAAACCATATGATAATTGACTTTCTCTGCTTGACTCATTTCACTCAGCATAATCTCCTCCAGTCCTGTCCATGTTGATATGAAAGTTGGGTATTCATCCTGTCTGATGGAGGCATAATATTCCATTGTATATACGAACCATATCTTCTTTATCCATTTGTCTGCTGAAGGGCATCTTGGCTCTTTCTACAGTTTGGTGACTGTGGCCATTGCTGCTATGAACATTGGGGTACCAATGGCCCTTCTTTTCACTACATCTGTATCTTTGGGGGTAAACACCCAGTAGTGCAATTGCAGGGTCATAGGGTAGCTCTATTTTTAATTTCTTAAGGAATCTCCACACTGTTTTCCGAAGTGGCTGCACCAACTTGCATTCCCACCAACAGTGTGAGAGAGTTCCCCTTTTTCCACATCCTCTCCAACACTTGTTGTTTACTGTCTTGTTAATTTTGGCCATTCTAACTGGTGTAAGGTGGTATCTCAATGTGGTTTTGATTTGAATCTCCCTGATGGCTAATGACGATGAACACTTTTTCATGTGTCTGTTAGCCATTTGTATGTCTTCTTTGGAGAAGTGTCTGTTCATGTCTTCTGCCCATTTTTTGATGTGATTATCTGTTTTTTTGTGTTGAGTTTGAAGAGTTCTTTATAGATCTTGGATATCAGCTCTTTGTCTGTTGTGTCATTTGTGAATATCTTCTCCCATTCCGCGGGTTGACTCTTTGTTTTGTTGACTGTTTCCTTTGCTGTGCAGAAGCTTTTGATCTTGATGAAGTCCCAAAAGTTCATTTTCGCTTTTGTTTCCTTTGCCTTTGGAGACATGTCTTGAAAGAAGTTGCTGTGGCCAGTGTTGAAGAAGTTACTGCCTATGTTCTGCTCTAGGATTTTGATAGATTCCTGACTCACGTTGAGGTCTTTAGAATCCAGCTCTCCAAAAAGAGCCCAGATTTATAGAGTTTGCTGATTTCTATGGTGTACTCTCATCCAGGCTGATTTTAAGCTACCAAAGATACAACAACTGACTAACAAAATTCTTGACTATTCTCTTTAAGTGTGGACTGTGCATAATGACCTCCTTTCAATGAGGACAGCATGGAAAGAGGGGAGAAAGAGTAACTTTACAGTGGGGGAATCTGACAAACACTGTCTTGGCAAGGTGCTCAAGATCAACACCAGCAGTGTTGGTGTTAACCAACATTGGTGATAACCAACATTGGTGATAACCCATGTTGATTGTATGTACCCTTGACATAAGGTGATGAAAATGGCACATTAACTCTGTGGTCTTCTTCTACAAAATGCAAAACTCCACTCTAATCATGAAAAAAGCCTCACATAAATCTCAGTGGAGAAAATACCTGAATCAGTATTCCTCAAAATTGTCAAGGTCATCAGAACCAAGTAAATCTCAGCAGCTGTTGTCAAGAGGCAGCCCAGTAGAAATGACCACAAAATGTAATGTGGTATCCTGGATGGGATCCTGGATTTGAAAAAAGGCCATTAAGTACAAAGTAAAGAAATCTGAATAAGGTTTGGACTTCAGTTGGTTATAATGTATCAACATTGATCCATTAATTTTAACAAATATATCATATGAATGTGAGACCTCAGTAACAGAGAAAATGGATGCAGAGTATATGAGAACTCTGCATTCTCTTTGCATTTTTAAAATAAATTGACAACTGTTCTAAAATAAAAAGTCGATGAAAAAATATTCCTAAATATTTTAACAGTTGGGTCTCATAGGCTAGTATACCACTATATCCCCTGAGTTCATCTGAGCCTTGCATCTCACCGGAGAATTAGAGCCTGGGGAGCACAACACAAGCTTTCCTCAGCTGTGTGACCCCAGAGTTCCTTACAGCTGAGAGCACAGAGTACGAGCCTTAGGAGCTACAGCTGTAGTGTAGACTGCAGGACACCTGGGAGTAACTAACCAAGAACATTCAACTTAACTCTCTTCTTTTTTACATCTTCCCATCTGGATTCTGACCAAGTATTGGGCGCTGTGGCACATTGGAGCTAGTGATATACCTTCTAACTAGAATGCCCAGTGAAAGCCCTGCTCTGTTGCTTCCTTGCTGTGTGGTCTTCAGCAAGTGAAGCAATCTCTCTGAGCCTCGGTCTCTCTGTCCAGACAAAGGGAGTGGTAATGATATCTTCATCACAGGTTTTTAGGATGACTAAATGAATGAATCCATGGAAAGTGCTTAGAATAGTATTTGGTGTGTGGTACAGATTCTGGGAAAGTTGGCTCCTGTTTTTCCATTGCTACCATCCATGCCCTTACTTGAGCTGAAAACGTTTTGCCCAAGTACATAACCTGCTTTGAGCTCTTGGCTCAGCTTCAGGTCGGCTTTGCTTGAACTAATTCTTTTGTTGCTAACACTTGATTGTCCTGACTTGTTCCCTGTTCAGTCACTATATAGGCTCTGGGTATTCTCTTTTAGACATTTTTGAACCTGCAAACTGCCAACTTCCCTTCTATTTTGCTTTGAAATCACTATGCAGCATGAACTGGTGAGAACTGTCACACAAACATGTCTCCGTTTACACATGAACTCAAATATTTAGATTCTAAAGGAAGTGTGACTTTTCCTTGCTGCCTTTCTTTGTAGCCACCTTGGAGGAGTGAGAGGGTGAAGAAACTTACAGAAGAAAGGAATCCCAAAGAAACAACGTTAGGAGCTGAGATGATCCAGAAATTCAATATATTTAGGGCTCCCTTGTGAAAACACAAAAACAAAAATAAAAAATGCCTCCCACTGCTTCAACATCTCTATTTCTCTGATGCCCCCCACCATTCTCTTTAAAAACAAATGGAAAAAGCCAAGTGTTGATGACAGTCGCTGGGGGGTTAGGGTATGTTCCAGTAAAGAAGAGGCAAGCTCTTTCACAGAAGATGAGCTCTGTCTTGACTGACAGGCCCTTAAAAACAAAAACCACAAGTTAACTCTGGTGTGTGTGTGTGTATGTGTGTGTACTCACAGATAGGTGGGAGGAGGGCTCCACAAGAGTCTGGATTTGATTTGCAGGATTATAAATTATCTTAAATGTTTTGAGAAAAGTTTTGAGGATTTGGTGGGTATTTGAGAATGAAAAGTCTTATTTGAGAGACATTTAAGGATTAAGCATTGGTTATTTGGGAAACATTTAGGGCAGACTGTCCCTAGCTACTTTCATGAGTCTTCTTTGTTTCTAGGAAAGTTTGAAGTTCTTTAGAAGAGGAATTTGCTCCTGAGATTCAGGAGTGGTGATGAGTGTGGTCTTAACTGTAAAGAAATGACAAGTGAAAAAAAAAATCTCAAATGCTGAGTGAAATTCTTGAACTAGATGACCATATCATCCACTCTAAAATTTGAATATTCTGTATGTTATACACATATTTTAAAACATCATACTACCTCTTGGACTATGTAGGACAATTTTCTTCTTTAAAAATTTTTTTAATTTAATAAATGTGACTGGTATTTTGTTTTAGTCTTCTTAGCTTACTAAGGGGCTATACATCTTTTTGTGTGTGTATTTCCTGTCCTGTGAATTGTTTGTTCATGTTGTTTTTCACATACATATTTTGGAGTTTCAAGGTTGTTTTTTTTTTCCCCCTTAGCAATTCCTAAATCCCCCTTTTCTTATTATGGAATACTTCAGACTTAAGGAAAAGATATACTTAGAACTCCTTTATATACTTCTCAGATCCCACTTCCCACCCCTTCTTTGAGTTGAGAGTTCACCACTTACAGTTGCTGTATGGCTTTTGTTTCGACATTTTAATATTTTGAGTCTTTGGTCATCACACACACACACACACACACACACACACAGTGTTGCTACTGTAAGTTTATATATATATATATATTTTTTTTTAAAGATTTTATTTATTTATTTGACAGACAAAAATCACAAGTAGGCAGAGGCAGGCAGGGAGAGAGGAGGAAGCAGGCTCCCTGCTGAGCAGAGAGCCTGATGCGGGACTCTATCCCAGAACCCTGAGATCATGACCTGAGCTGAAGGCAGAGGCTTTAACCCACTGAGCCACCCAGGCACCCCTGTAAGTTTTTATATTTTATATGAGTGATAATATACTAAACTTAGCATTCTGCAAATGACTCCTTTTAAACTCAGTGTTATATTGCTAGATTTATCCATTTTTTGATGAACTGTGAGATACAGTTCATTCATTTTAGTGGCCAAATTGAATTCTACTATATGAATATACCACAAGTTATGTTTTTCATCTGAGGAACCCTTTATATGATTATGTATATTAACCCTATTTCTGTTTGGGGTGTGTGTGTGTGTGTGTGTGTGTGTGTGTGCATGCAAACACACGTGCATGCACTATCAGTGAATATCTCCATGTCTCCTTATTTTAATTATTTTTATTTATGCTGAAGTGTAAACTTTTTTATAGAGTTAAATCTGTTGATTTTTCTCTCTAATTTCTTCCATTCCTTCAATGCATGCACTGTGTTTACTCTTTCAAAAACCTAAGACATATTTATCTTTTCTTATACTTTTTCTGTGACTTTTCTTTCTTTTTCATTTAATTTTATGGTTTCACTTAAAACTAGGGGGAAAAGTTTGGTGGGAACACATACCTAAATTCCCCCAAATATAATAATGTTTATTAAATTTTATAGTTCTTTGGTTATTACTTTTTTTTATCACATATTACATTTTTTTTTTACTATAAGATTTATTTTGGGACATTTATTCTATCAAATTGATTTCTGTATTTAGTGTTACTTAGTATTTGGATCTTATTTTATTACTGTTTTAAAATATATTTTCAGAGCTGACAGCCCCATTTGCTCCTCTTTCTCAAAATAGTCTTTGATATTCTTATCCATTTATATTTCTTATAAATTCTATTAAAATTTCAGTTTGCAAAAAAATTGTGTTGGTTTTATTTCACTGGGATCAAGTTAAAACTAACCATCAATTTTGGGACAAGTGAAATTTCCTCTGTTTTACTCTTTAATCCAAGGAGGTTTCTAGTTAGTTCCTTTGTCTTTTCTTCTTAGATAGTCATCTACCAAAAATGTCATTTTGACTGATGAAATATTTATTCATTTTATTTTTAATCATTTTTTATAAGCCAGAATTTCCAAAATGGTATTAATGTTACTGAGGACAGCTCTGTTCTGGATGTACCTATGGACATGTCTGATACATCTTTGCATGAGTTTGGATATTGACCTAAGAATGTATCCTTCTCTTCTGTGTCCTTTAATGTTTTTATGTGAACTGTTATTAAGATGATCATATTCTTTATTAGTGACTCTTATTAACATACATTTATATCACTATATTTAATATAATTCTCTAAACTATAATGTCCTTGAATTTTTAGATAAATATATATATATTTTTTTAAGATTTAATTTATTTATTTGACAGAGCGAGAGAGATCACAAGTAGGCAGAGAGGCAGGCAGACAAAGAGGGGGAAGCAGGCTCCCCATAGAGCAGAGAACCTGATGTGCGGCTTGATTCCAGGACCCTGAGATCATGATCTGAGCAGAAGGCAGAGGCTTAACCCACTGAGCCACCCAGGCACCCCTATTTTATGTGTTCTTTTTGTATTCAACATATAATGTTCAATTCTGTTTCCCAAATTCTTCCATTTTCAAAATATATAGATTTTCTGTCTGTTTCTATTTATTGGGTTTGGTACCAGTATTGTGTTTGCTTCATCAAATAATCTGGGTAGCCTTGCATGCATGTGGAGGGACATCCATCAGTGTGACAATGTGGCTTCCTTCTGCCAGAGTGACTTATCTTATTGGTGAATTTGGGATAGAGCAGGAACCTGCCTCCTGCCCTCCACTTGGGAGCCAGCCTGCTCACAGAGAACATGCTTTCTCATCTACAACTCTTGGCCGCAGATTTTATGGGGCAAGTTCCATGTGGGGAGCATGTAGTAATCCACTGCTACCTGTGGAAAGGATGTGGGTGATTCCACGTCTAGGGTTTAGTTCTGAAAGATCTAAGCCACATCCTTGCTAATAAATGCTGTAATTTTTATATCCATGTGTTTAGTTTCCTTGCCTATCTCTCAATTCTGACTTTTAGTAGAAAAGGAGTGTGTTAGATCCAGCCCATTCAAACCCCAATAGTCCAATATATGTTTAGAAGAAATTCTAAAATGAGAATAAAATGAATGAAAGAAAAATAAGATTCAAAAGATAATGGATGGTGATGGTTGCACAATTCTGTGAATATGCTAAAACCATTGAAGTGTACACTTTAAATGTGTGAATTTTATGGTATGCAAATTATATTTCAATAAAGGTGGTTTTTAAAAATATAACAGCTGAAAAATTTTCACAAGTAATGTAAGTCCCTAATTTTTCAGAAGTTACAGTACAAATCAACATGAAGGCATCCCCAAACATGTCATAATGAAAGAGAAATCCTTAAGACTTAGAAAAGATATTGGGGTGCCTGGGTGGCTCAGTTGTTGAGTGTCTGTCTTTGGCTCGGGTCCTGATCCCAGGGTCCTGGGATTGAGCCCCGCACGGGCTCCCTGATCAGTGGGGGGCCTGCTTCTCCCTCTCTACTCCCCTTGCTTGTATTTTCTCTCTGGCTGTCTCTCTCTGTCAAATAAATAAATAAAATATTTTAAAAAAAGAAAAGAAAAGATATTAAAAGCTACCAGAAAGAAAAAGGGATTATCTAAAAAAAAGAATGGCAATTAGCTTAGGGACTTCTCAACAGAAGCCAGAAGACAGTAGAATAATACCTGCTAGATTCTGACAAGTAGAATTCTGTATGCAGCTAATCTATTGGGTCAAAAGTGAAGGGGAAATAAAGACCTTCTTATCCCCTCTCACCTTCCCATCTCATTCACTGTAGCACTCTGAATTCAGCAAACCCTCTGACCTAACAGGACTTCCATTCTATTCATCTGGGCACCTCTTTCTCAACCTCTCATACCCTGCTTTCTTCTCTCTCCATGTTACCCACCTAAATTCCTCTATGTCTTTCTTCTTAGTCCTATGGACTTGGCAAAACCATGATCCCAGGTCAACTTTTCACCTTCTCTGATCCTACAGAAGGGAGACACAGCAAATCTGACTGGCCATTTTAAATTCAAGACCACAAACCTCAAGTGGATCCTTGACGTTCCCTGGCAGACATACTATATTTCTTATCTCTTATTGTCATATTTGACCATTTTATACCCTTTGTTCTCAAATTCTCAACACCTCTTCCTACCACTCAGTGATGATCTTGCTTTCCACTTCACTGAGAAAACTGAAGCAGTCAGGGGAGAATTTGCAGATTCCTAACACTACCTTTGCCCTCCTCACAGTCTGAGTCCATATTCTCTCTTCTTACCTGTTACTATTCATAACCCAGCCTTGTTTCTATCCGAAGTCAATCTCTCCACCTGAGAACTAGGTATTATTTCTTCTTGCTTACCTAAGGCTAGTAAAGGACATCTCACCAGCAACCACTCTCTCTCTCACTACCGGATCATTTCCATTAGCATATAAACATGTGTTTGTACCTTCTATCTTGAAAGAAACTTTCTTTTGACCCTACTTCCCCCATCAGCTCTACCTAGTTTCTCTGCTCATCTTTTGGCAAAATTCCTCAAAAGCATTGCCTACATTCATTTCAGTTCCTTTCCTTCCATTCTCTTTGAAATGCAGAATTTCATCAGGTTTTCATCTGCACCACTCCACTGAAAATGACCTCTTCGAATCCTCCAAATTACTAATTCCAACATATTTGCATTCCATCTCTCTGCAGCATTTAAACACAGTTGATCACTCCCTCCTGCTCGATACCCTTTCTTTACTTCGCTTCTGGGATGCTTCCCTCTCTCATTTACCTCCTACATCCCTGTTCCTTCCTCAGTCTCCTTAGCTGGTTCTTCCTATTCTCCTTGACTTCCCAGTATCGGAGCAACACCAGTGCTCAGCTCTTTCTCCCCTTCTCTTCTCTGTCTATACTTATTCCTTCTCTATTCTCACTTAGTCACATGGCTTTACACGCCACCAATATTCAACTGTTGATAAATGTCTATTTCCAGACCATATGCCTCCCCTGTGCCCCGGACCCACATATTCAAATGCCTAATAGACATCTCCACTTGGATATCCAGTGAAAACCTCAAACTTAACATGTCAAAAACTGAAATTCTGACCTTCTCCCACCAACTTATTCCACTCTGGTCTTCCCTATCTCAATTGTAAGCAATGTCATCTTTTGGTAGCTCAACCCTAAAACCCTGTAGTCCGAAATTCTTTTCTCCTATGTTTCACATCAAAGTCCATCAAGAAATTCCATTGGCTGTACCTCAAAATAGATCTAACATCTGACCCCTTATCATTACTTGGACTGCTACCACGCAGCTCTGAGTTTCTGTCTGTCACTGGGACTCCTGTAATAGCCTCCTGCCTGGTCTTCCTTCATCATCCTTACCCTTCTGCAGTTCAGAAATTCTTTAAAAAGTAGGTCAGGCCATGTGTTTCCTCCATTCAAACCTCCACAGGCCTGCAAGGCAGAAGGCTTACACCACCCCCACACCCTCCCCCATACCTCACTTTCCAACATACTATCTCCTTTCTTTCTTTCTTTCTTTTTTTTTTTTCCTTTTTAATTGTCTATGTGACCTCCATGAAGGCAGGGATTTTTGCCATTTTTCATCTGTTTTGTTTACTGTTAAGAGTGCCTGAAACATAGAAAGCACTCAGTAGAGATATTTTTAAAGTTTTATTTTTTGTGAATAACCTCTACACTCAACATGGGGCTGAAACTCACAACCCTGAGATCAAGAATCACATGTTTTACCAATTGAGCCAGCCAGGCGCCCCCACTCAATAAATAATTGTGGATTCGAATGGAATGTGTTTAGTATAACCAGTACCAAAACTAGACAACAGAGTGAAAAGGGGAAGTATGGGTCTCAGCAGAATCAAAAATTTAAATAAAATTTTAACATTGAAGTAGATTAAGATGACAAAAACCATGTGTACCTTAGCTAGACAATATAAGCTAAGAGAAAGAAAGAAAAGAAAGGAAAAGAAAAGAAAAAAAGAAGAGAAAAAAACAGACAAAGCGAGTTACAGATTAGCCAGCTACTAGGGACACAGGGCCAAAGATTCTATGGCAGTGTAATCAAAAAGTCATAACTGAATTTTGCATACTACAGGGCTCATAGCTCATTAACTATGAAAGAAGCAGAAAAACAAATCAAGGGACCAGTTTATCCTCCAGGAAGCCAGCAGACCAAATGGGTGCCAACTTGGCACCAAGTTTTGTTATAACTTGGGCAGACTCAGGGGCAGGCTTCTGCTTGGGGTCTTAGCAAAGCTAGAGTGGGAAGGAAAAGTAAACAGGAAGGGGAGGCTTGGGTGGGGAGCTATTAACCTAGAGGCCTGATGCAATGCAGAATTCTAGTGAACTTTAGGCAGCAGCTGGTATGCCACGGGGTCCAATCCAGTGTGGGGTGTGGACAGAGTCAGGCAGTCAGCTCTCCCAGTGACCAGCTTATTCCCAGCAGGGCCCCAACCACTGTGCAAGGTATAAGAACAGGATCCTATTCTCAGGGCTCCTGGCAGGAACCAGGCAGGGTGTCAAACCAACCAAATGGGTGGAAGGCAAGACTCCAGTCCAGGGGTTTGGGAGGGGCTGTAGGTGACTGGGATGAAGATGGCGTTGGCCAAGAAGTCTAGCTGTGGAAAGTGACCAATATAGTGTGGTGTATGGAAGATATTGGAGGTGGGAAGGAGAGGACAGGGGACACAGCTGTACATATCTGGCACTTGTTTTTTAATATCTTATTTTTTTCAAGCTAGAGATGTCTCTCTAGCTCCTATAGAACTTTTACAGTCCCTACCTAAGTTTTGCATTCCCCATTGCACCCTAGCTGGGCCCCTCAGAATACCCAATAAGCCTTTGTAATTTATAATTGGGCCCCGTTCTCTGAATAAAGAGACTTTCCACAGTGCAGAATTTACATCCACACAGTTCTCCCAACACTTGCTTTCTTCCTTTGGGCAGCCCCAGATTGCCCCCAGGGCAGGACCGTGAGATTCACGGGACATCTGAACTCTGCCCAAACACTGTTTAACCCCACGGCTACCCCTCTGACTGCGCTGACCTTTGGGGTGGGGGGAGGCAAGAAATCCACCCTTCCTTTACTCCTCGTTATCCCACCCTGTCACCTCCGTTTTCTACAAAACACATGTACGTTTGAAAGAAAAAAAAGAAAGAAAGAAAAAGTCTTTCATCTGGGATGTGTTTTCTTTACCAGAGCAAGTGTGGGGGAGGGAGCGGGCGGGGAAGGGGGTACCAACGTGCCCAGCAGCAGGAGCACCTACAAAAACAATCCTCACTTGGTGAGGCACGGAGGGAAAATCTTACTAAGGAAAAGTGTCTTGCAACTCCGGGAAGGCTGGGCCACTCACCATGGGCAGTCCCGGGCGGCGTAGGAGGGCGGAGGGATGAAGGGAAAAGAGATGGAGAGGGGGAAGGGCAGGGGGAGGGGGCGGGGGCGATCCGGAGCAATTCAATGGCGCTTTGATTTAACAACTCCAAGCCCTTTGAAAACATTTTGCCAAGAAAAGCTTGCCATCAACACGTATAATCTCTTATCAGAGGCCCCTGAAAGCCCGGGCCCTGGGGTTAATTCCCCCATCGCAATGAGTTTGAATCAGCTCTAAACCCGCAGTGACATGAAAGCGCCCGAGCTTCGGGCCGCACAGAACCCACTGCGATCCGCCGACCGGGGAGGATTACGGGGCCCGTTCCGCGGCGAGCTCGCCGGCGGGACGGGCAGGCTCAAAAGAAAAAGAATAATTAGGGATAATTGCTTGTGTCCAAACACAAGCATTAAGGCCCCCTGTTCCCCTTTGGGACTTTGTGAGCCAGAATGAAAGAGACACCCCCTGTTTTGACAGCTGGACCAGCGGCCTGGATCCGTGACCGAGCGGGGAAGCGCTCCCGGCTGCTGGGAACGCGGCCGAGCCGGGCCGCGGATGGGCAGGCGACCGCCCGGGCAGAGTCCACGCACGGGGCCCCACTGTCGCGCTCAGCCCTCCCGGAGCTCGGGCGGGGGGGGAGCGGGTTGTCTCCCCCGCAACTGCAACACCCGCGGCCTCGGAAGCCTGGTGCGCCCAGAAGGCCCGCGGAGGGCTTGCGGTGGCCGAAGCCCGCGCGCAGCGCCCCGCCGCGGGTTGCGGGACCTGGGGTCCGAACCTGGCGCCCGCGCCGCCTGAGGCACCGAGGCAGCCGCACCGCCCGGTCGTTACTCTACTAAGTTTGCACACCGAGCCCCACGTGGTCTCTTGAGACCCACCACTGCTCACAAACGGGACTATCCCATCCCACCTCGCTCGGCGTGGGGCGGCAGGAGCCGCATTTGGAGACACCCGAGTCCCCGGGGTGGTCCTTGCCACAACCGGCTGCGCCCTTAAAGCTGGGGCCCGTTTTAGGAGGCCTCCCTTTGTGGCTTGGAAGTAACAGAATGGAACGCAACGAGGGAAACGGGCCCACAGTCCTGAGACTACCTTGATGTTGGGGTTTGGGGCCAGGGCTTTCCGGAGAGGAGACTGCATAGACCACGGCCAACAACTTCCAGGGGCCGAACTTTCTAGAAGCTTGGCCAGATTCTCCTGCGAAGTCCAGTAAACCACAGTACCGGAGAAGGCCAGGCCAGGCCTGGAGGGATCCTTGAAGGAGTGGGGTGGGTACTGGGGGGGCAAAAGGTGGTTCCTGCCAGTACGATGCCGGCTCCTAAGGGGAGGGGAGAGAGGGAGGTGGAGAAAGGAGAGAACCTGACGCAAATATGGTCTGTCTCGACCACCAGAACGCCTGGACCACCCAGGCCGAAGCTTCGAACTGCGTGGCCAACTGGCTAGAAAGTCCGGGAGCCGGCTGTGGATCTTCCAGAAAGCCTGTCTTACAGAGAACCACGAACTGGGGTGTCTCAGGGCAGCTGGCAGTCCTGCCGCAGCAGGAGTCCACATCCACGCCGCCCCCAGTTGCTCGGCCTGTGCTCCCGCTTCCAAATACGGATCATATGCGGGACTGGGGTAAGAGTGGGGAAGCTGCGCTGCGGACACGCGGGCATGAGTGATTAATTAAAGGGAAACCACATCCGACAAGAAAAGAGTTTTCTGAAAGAAGCCGAGTCTGAGAGGAGCTCCCGACCCTGCAGCTGTGGCCCAGACGGATCCACCAGCTGCCAGGTCCTCCCCACGCAGCAGAGGACACGCGCTGGGGCCTGCTGCCCTAGAGGAGAGGATCTGGCTTGTGAAAACGGTGTGCCTTAAAAAAACAAAACAAAACAAAACAACTCAAGGTTAAATGTTTTTCCGGTTAAGGCCTGTAACTGAGGGAAGTGGCTGGGGTGACCTCTGGGCTTCTCACTGGATCACTGTGACCACCTGGGTTCTCCGCAGAGGTGTTAGACTTAGTACCCACCCCACAGGGATCAGCTAAACTCATTCCTGGTTCTGAGTCTATACAGCAGAAACCCAGTTTAGCAAGCCAAGCACAGCCAGCTTTGACTCTAGACATTACTGCAATGGAGACAAAGATTTTAGATCAGTAAGTTTACTAGGCAAGCAAAACGCGTGCTTGCTCACATTTTTCTCTTTCCATCCATCCCTACGATTTTGGGAAAATCCTATGAGAGCAACGTTGCTAACAAATAGAGAAAGAATGCTATTTGCTGAATATCTATTTTCATTTTTTATTAAAATACCCTTGGCCTGTTGAGGATTAAATACAAAATACAGCTTAAAACTATAGGCACCTTCCTAAATTTTTCTAATTCTAGGTTTCTAATAATTTCCTTGGCCAGAGGACAGTTGGGAAGATTCTAAATGAGGAAAAGTGTTGTGTTCCTTTGCCATATAAGGATGAACCTTTCCCACCTGCCCCGCTGCCTCCTCCCCAGAAAGTCAGGAAATTTAATAGCCTGAATTGCAAAGTACTGGGCCCTTTCCTTGCATTGCAATGGTGAAGTTCTCTGAATCTGCAGACTGCCATCACATTTTTTTTTTTCATGCGAGGCCTCAGGTTTAGAGGCAATCAGTGCTTTATTTATTTGTTCTAGAAGTCGGTGCGTGTAATATTCTGATGACAGCAAGGGAGACCTTCCTGCTCCTTTCTGGTGATTCCGAAATCCTCCCTCTTCTCTCTCCAGCTGCTTAATCAGGCTGCCCTAAAGAGAAGCCTTTGGCTGAGGCTATTGTTTTGGTTTTGAGATTTAATACTGCTTACACTTTATCACACCACACTGGTTCCAACAACATATAAAAGCTATGATATTTAATATTCAGTTTCAGAACCTTGGCCAAAAGATGAGATTATTATACGAAGAAACTACAGTTGATGCTTAGGAAAATAAGAACTTCCGTCGAATCTACACTTCCTCGGAATTGTGACACTTTTGCTTAAGCGGCGGTGTGGGCGCGTTTCCCCGGTGGGCTCAAAATACGCGAGACAATCCGAGAAAGGAGGTGTGAAAATGACGTAATACGTCTGAGTTTCCGCGCCGCGTGAGTCAGCTCGGCGTTTCGGCGTTACTCGTTGGCTACGCCTTCAGGGCGCGCCCGCAGCGCGGTGCGGGGCGCGAGCGGTTGGGCCTGGCGGGCGGCGGCGAGGCGGGTGGGCGCCTCCGGGAGCGCGGGAGAACTTTAACCCGCCCAGTTCGGAGTTGAGAATTGCTAGCGCCCCTCCCGGGGCTTGAGAAGAGGGAGAGCAGGGAAGGACAGTGAAGGACCCGGTGCCTAACCTTGAGTTTTACGATACATTCACTTAGGGGTTCGAAACATACTAGTTTTGCTCCACAAGTCGCCGCCAGGGCGGCCACCGAACCCCTCCGGCCCCCGTGGAGGCCAGCTAGTGCTACGTTGCGCGGGGTCCGCGTGGACGCGCCACTTGAACCGTGGGGACAATCCGCGTCATCACGAATGTCCTCCTGCTTAGGGCTTTTTTGGAAAGTCTCTCTCGAAGGTCTGAGTGGGGAGACCCGGGCGTAAAGGCCTCCAGCCAGGAGCCAGGGGCTCCCCCACCACCCCTTGTGACCCCATGAGAGCGCTGCGCGGACCAGCGCCCGGAGGTCTGTGAGGACCGCGTGGGAGGCCGCGCCCCGCAGTCTCGGTCTCCCAGCTCGGGTCAGGACCCGCAGCAGTTGTTCTCGTGCCCCACGAGTCGCGGTGAGAAGGGCGCAATGTCAAGATCGTACTTCCAGCCGAGCCGGCGAGCCAGGCCCTGCTCCCGCCTCCCGCTGGGGAGGCGCCGGGCCCAGCCGAGGGCGTGCTTCTCGGGATTCGCGCCGCACGGTCGGCCTGGGGGTTGGGAGAGAGGGCAGCAAACAGGATCTTTCTCCGGATGGGAAGCCCCCTTTCGCTCCAAAGCGGGTCGGGTAAACAGGCCACGCGAAAGTTCCATGGAACTGGAAGCCCGGGGACAGTGCTGGCAGCCTCCTACGCCTACCAAACAGGGTGAGTTACAGTTTTAGAGTAAATCTCAAGTCTAGCGGGTTAGCTGATGAACTCAGCTTCTACTTTTAAGAAGCAAATAAAAATTCAGATGGAAAAGGCTAAAGGAGTCCCCCTCTTTCTCCAAAGAGCTGCGCACACTCGGTCCTTCACACTGCCTGCACTACTACAGCGATGAAACGTTTCTTCTGTGGGTTAGGTTAAAATAAATCTCAACCAAAGCTATAATTGAAAAAAAAAATAGAGATATTTTTGCCACTGCCCTTCTGCACATTATATGTTTGTGGGTGGTATCTATCAGTCTGTACATAGATAGAGGCATATATATATATTTGCTGGAGTGCATACTGTGGGCTTAAATTTGCATTCTAAAACTCAGCAAAATAGTTGTGGATCCCATCACATGTGCTGTGCTTGAGCACGTTGGCCTTCCCAAAGACCAATCAAAACGCTGTTTTCTTTTATTTAGAATCTCCAAAACAGGAACAAACTGTGCTTTTAGATGAGCTACTCTACATGTGAAAAAATGATGTGCATACTTGTATTTACAATGAGATGTTTAAAATTCATTTATTTCTCTAAGCTGACTCAAAGGTATTGGGGGTGGGGTTAGGTTTGTCTTCTTGCAGGGGCCTTTAGGCCAAGTCAGTTCTTGGCTCCTAGAGTAGTACCTGATACTGTAAAACACTACATTTGAACAGATTTACACAGAACAGAAGCTTTACTCTCACCCTTCAAATTCCAGCGGAACAGCTTAAGGGGTTTTCCTGTGTTCCAGATAGCCTGACTGTTTTTCCAGGTTAAATGGTTGAGCCTTAGCCTATGGCAGCTCAACTAAAATCATGACATTATTGTGCACAGAAATGAGATGTGTTATCAGGTATATGTGTGTGTATGTGTGTGTGTGTGTATGTACACATTGTGGAACAAAGACATTTTTAAAGATACAGGTACAATAACCTTGATGAAACAGTGTGTGTGTGTATATATATATATATATATATATGATAAAAACTTGGAAATGAGATTTACATGTAAGAAAGACATGTTTTATGTGTAGTCCTTCACTTGAAACTGTCTTCACACATTTTCCCCCCTAAACAATATTTTTATGAAGGCAAGCAATAGGGAAAGATAGTATCAAGATTATTTTTCCAGACCCCGTCTGAGTGAAACTGATTTCTTCGCACTGAGGCAGGCATGATTTTTCTCTAACTTGAAAATAAGTGACTACTATTGACATTGGTAGAAAAGCCACTCAGAAAACTGCTTTGCCCCTCTGCTAATGAAAAGTATATTGTATTTCAACCAAATGAACCCCAGAATTCTTTAACTGGACTGCCAGGTGTATCACCATTAATAAATAGCATGTAAGTGCTATTTTGGGAGATGGGAAGCTCCTCTGGTAGGTCCTGGGTGTGCAGAGTTAGGCTTATAACAACACAGATACACTTCAGGACACAAACTGTGAGAGAAGATTCAAGTCAAATACATATGTACATTTTGCAAAAGCAGAAGAAATTTGCATTATCAGAGTTAGAACAGAGACTAGACTAAAAATAATGCTCCCTACTGCAACATCCATTCATAACTGGTAAGATCATTTAGAACTTTTCTTCCATATACATTTAGTTGCATGTGTATGAGGTTTGGTGCAACTATGACATGTACCTCCAAAGCACCCAAGAAACCTGAATTAGTTAGGTTACCCCCTAAATCTCTCTTCCCCTACAGGTCTTGCTTATGGAGAATAGTGGAAAGTACAATGTTCTGAGTTAAACAAATATTTAATTTGCTCCATGTCCAAGGCAAATCAGATTTCAGGCCAACATATGGGCTCCAGCTTAGGGCTGGAGACATAGCCCCCAGTTGGGCCGGGGGTGAATGATCCATGTGGTCATTGTTGGAAGTTTTGGCTGGGCTAAAAAGATTCTGGGTCATCTATCTTCCCAAGGAATGGGGAGAGACTTGAGTTCTTCATTCTAGGACCCATCGTGGGTAAAGTTCCCTGAAGCAGGCCCAGAATGGTTGATGCATATTTAGAATTTAGCTTCTTATTTGTCTGACTGAGTTCCTTTAGGGCAGGCACAATGATTTACTGATTTAGGGTTCCCCATTCTTAGCACCGTGCGTGGGACATGGTAAATACTTGATATGGATCAGATAAATCACTTCAATTTTTCAGTTACTGGGAGAGGACCTCTCCTTCATCAGAGTCTTTGGGTCTTTAGGGTCCTCCAGAACATCTATATACATACTCTGCTATCATAGCTATGAGCCGCACGTGACCATGTGTGCTTCGAATGTGGCTCGTCCAATGGAGATGCAGTGTAAGTGTAAAATACATATTGGATATTGAAGACTTAAGATGAAAAAAAAAAAGAATACAAAGTATCTCATTAACAATTGTATTGATTCTATAATGCTATAAAACTTTAGGTATGTTGTGGTAATTAAAATAGAGTTGTGGTAGACTACTTTTAAGATGATTCCCAATAACCTATACATATAATTCCCTCCCCAAGAATGTAAACTGGACTTAATAGGTCAATGCTAACAAATGAAAAATAGCAGGAGTGATAGAATATAACTTCCAAGATGAGATTTCAAAATCTACAAAACACAGCTTCTATCTTGGGTGCTCTTTCTCCCCTATGTTAGCTTGCTCCCTCTCCTCTGTTTAGAGCCCTGTCACCAATAATGCACATGCTGAAGATGCCAAATGGAGATGAGAGGCCCTGGAGGATGAGAAGTCACATGGAGGAGAACTGAGGCACGTCAGCCAACAGCCAGCACCAAAGGCTGGCCATGTGAATAACACCTTTTGGAAACAGATCCTCTGGCCCCAGTCAGTGTAGCCCAGCCAATAGCATGACTGCCAACCAAGGAGTAACCCTAAGCCAGAAATGATCCAGCTAAATCACCCATGCACAGCAACTATAAGATAGTAAATGTCTGTTTCAAGCTAAGTTTGGGAGTAACTTGTTACACAGTATAATCCATACACAGTTATGAAAATTAATTTCAGTTTTTACTTTTTACAGTGTGGCTCCCTGGGTGGCTTATTCGGTTGAGTGTCTGACTCTTGATTTTGGCTCAGGTCACAATCTCAGGGTTGTGAGATCAAGCCTGTGTGGAGCCTTAAGATTCTGTCTCTCAGGGTGCCTGGGTGGCTCAGTGGGTTAAAGCTACTCCCTTCAGCTCAGGTCATGATCCCAGGGTCCTGGGATTGAGCCCCACATCGGGCTTTCTGCTCTGCGGGGAGCCTGCTTCCTCCTCTCTTTCTGTCTGCCTCTCTGCCTACTTGTGATCTCTGTCAAATTAAAAAAAAAAAAAAGATTCTGTCTCTCCTTCTCCCTCTGCCCGCCCCGCCCCCACCACTAGTGCTCTGGTTTTCTCTCTTTCTCTCCCTCCCACTCTTTAAAAAAGCAATGTGACTACCGGAAAATTTTAAATAGCATGTGTGGCTCACATTGTATTTCTTTTGGACAACACTGGTCTCTGTGGCTCAGATGGGAGACAAGTGCTTTATGTTTAATTTAGGACTCTAGGGAGCTGGACTCTAATTTATGATCTAGAAAACCATGAACTATTTAGGTGTAAATCTTACAAAATATGTTAAAATCTATAACCCCTTAGCTAAACCAATTTGTGATATTTCCTTAATAAACGACTGTGGTTTGAGAGTCAAGAGTTACTCTATTTCCAGTTTAGCCCCTACGTAGCTGGAAACTGTATCCAGAGAAACTACTTTAAAGTCCCCTCCAGCTCTAATATTTTGATTCAGCAACTGCTCACTTCAGCATTTTCTTGCTACCAGGGAGCAATGGTGATGCTGGTGATTGCAAGTTCAGCGTTTCTTGTGGTATCCAACCAACATCACCCCTTCCACTCTTCTGAAATAGCAAAGAGTGTGGCAAGTGGATCAGTATAAGTAGACAATCTGAGACAAAGGAGCAGTCTCCAGCACACCCGCTAATTGCTCCCACAGTCCTCTGCGCCCCTCCACAGCCTTTCCTGGAATCCTTACGTCTCTGGTCATTATCACTCCTGACTTGAACAACACAGAAAACTGTGTTTTCATTTAGGAGTTTTGTAGCTAAGCTGGGAGTTGGGAAGAAATGAAAAACTTAGCTTTCTATTTATTTGTATTTGCAGAACCACAGAGAGCCAAGGTGATAATTAGAAAAACATTTTAGAAAACTGTATTTTCTATTGGATTGTATTTTTCTAATACGGTGACAAGTTCTTATAAGTCTTCAATGGCTAAACATATCAATTTTCATCTTTTGACCAGACGGCCACTCATTTGAGTCTCTTGCTCTGACTCTATTGATAATTATGGAATAAGAGCACGTTACAAAATGAACATCATCTTTTGTGCTTTTCTTCTACACTTAAGTAAGAAATTCTCTCCTTCTGTCTTAAAGACACTTTATTTTGACAGCATGATTGCAGATATAATTAATACATAGCACTTCGAAGGGGAATGATTTCCATAGTAACATTTTGACCAAAAGTAGATGGTCTTTTAAAAGGCTATCATTGATGGTTACAGTCACTTAAAGGCGACCCCTGGTGAACGTAGTTGAAAATATTCCAACTTTGGATTTATTGGGTGATTAAGTGAAGGGCAAGGACTGGCTACACAGGCCATCATTCCATAAACACTAGTGGATAGTGGCTGCTCTGAAATTTTGTATCAAAAAGCCAAACAGGTTACTAGTGTATAAATCAGCATTACTTTGGCAGCTGACAGGTATTGTTTTATTATATTTATTTCTATGAGGTCTTTAATTTCCAAATTTTTATAACACTATTTTCATGGATTTTAGATTTTCCTTTGGAGATGAATTTTAATCCTATGAGGGAATGGTAAAGTGATGTCACTGATACCGAGACAATTAAAAATCAGAGCTTTATGTTAAGTGATGATTTCAATTCTAGATTTTGGTTTTCAATTTTCTAAATCTACATAATTTTTTCCTAAAAAATTGTTAATGTTCTTCTAAGTAGACAAAAGAAGAAAATCAGCCATTTCAGATGATACCAAAGCTTTTCCAGGTTTTCAAAATAATGGGATTAGAATCGTGTGTGTGCTATTCTGTTTTCCATAGGCACCGACCCAGACATTGCTTCACAGAACTGAGCAAGTTGGCTTTCAAAACATACTGAACAGATGCTTCTGATAACTTTCTGAAACAAGTAATGAACAGCACAGTATGTTAGAGTGGGCTTATTTAAATGAAGGTCTAAGAAGTGATGGTTCTTGGTTTTTCATTTTTATTCTCATTTTAAAGCCAATTTTCTGTTCTTTAACATTTAATATTAAGCAATATCCATCCAACTCTTGGAGAGCTTGTATTTTTTCACATTTTCAGGCACAACATAAAAAAATTTTTTTTAAATAAAGTAACCCATTACTTTACCAGAGAAATTCTATTACTTTCTTTAGGAAATGATGATTTACATTATAAGGGTTTAGAACCTGGAATTTTATATCTTCCACTCTTAGAAATCAATCAAACCATTTCAGGCCTTTGCCTCCTCTTTAATCCTCCTTCTTCACCCTTTGACCTCCTCATCCACCCACTAGACCATCTCCCATCCTTCCCAAGCCACACACAATCTCGTTATTCTTCATTCTCTCTAACTCTCTCTCTCTGAGCCAGACCCTCTACCTTTGGTGATTGTGCAACTTAAGCAGACCTGTTCCGGTTCCTGAGCCTTAGCCTAATTCAGCCTCTGGTGAATAATCCTGTCCTTCCCCCACCACCCCCAACCACATTCAGCTGCATGATAGGATGCTCTCTTCCTCTCTACCTTGCCAGATGCCAAAGAGGACTCACAAGGAGCTTGCCAGACAGACCCAGCTTTAGCGAAGGAAAGTGCTTACAAAGCAAGGAAAGGAAGAAGCAGTTCTTCTGAGGACTTCAATTAATGTTAAAAAGAAGGAAAAGAGTTGACAAGCAATTTTCAGGGTATGCATGATGCTTCCAGTTGTCTTTCTGAAAGCCTTGCCTTCTGGTGCCCCAATGTCCCCAAGGCACTCCCACATAATTTGCTGTCACTGGCCATGCAAATATTTTTTGAAATCGCAATTCAAACCCAGACTCACAAACAGGTGCCTTTTAGTGCAATCAGGATAAAATACACATGTGGCTATTATTCTCTTGCTTTGAAAAGGTGATGAAGGGCATAAGGGACTATCAGGCGAGGCCATCCCATCCTTGGGTAAATTGCCATGAGCCCCTGTGTTGATCCAGACCCTCCTTTTGTTTGAGATCCAGTATGTGATCCTGCAGATGACTGACAAGGGCAGACTTGTAACAACATTATTTCAGGAGGATAATAACCAACTATCATAAATTCCTTTTTTAATAGTTTATTGCAGGTTGTAGGCTATTAACCATGACTTTATTTTACAACACCAAAGAAAGTAGTAGTTCCTTCTTGCTGCTAGTCTCTAAAACCACTGTAAGACATTATAGTACCCTCAGAGAAAACCTGGCCTTTCATGAAATGAATCATAAATAGCTGAGTTAAGAGAACGACTGTTAAAGAGGAAAAGCGAGGAAGGAAAGAGAAAAAGAAATATCTGTCTGAGATACAAAAGAAATGTTCTGGGAGCTCCTTCCTATACAAATAAAATTGGAACCCAACTTTCATAGCCACGCTTCTAAGTCTTACTTCCCTGGGTGATAAAGGAAACTGAACAAAGAAATCTCTAAAAGCTTTAACCATAACTATGTAGGAAAATGAAAATGAGTTAGGGAGTAGCTCATTCTGAGATTTGAACAAGGAGTGCCCGGTTCCATTTCATTTTGTGTTCTGTTGGGGGTACACCATTTCATGGCTAATTCCTTGCAATGAAAGAGAGACATTACAGTTTTCATTAAAAATCTCATGTTTTCTCAGGATTTTTACATCTTGACTTCAAGGCACGCTGCAAGAAGTCTTCACCACTGTGAGATCTTGTAGTTTCAGACCACACAGCAGTACCTGTGCTGTCAGTGGCCATCATGAAATAGAAAATAACTTTATAGACATTGAATTAGAGGAGATAGTTTATAAGAGCATGTATATCTCTTTTTTTTTTTCCTTTAAAAATCTTTTGGCTTTCTTTGGAAAAATATAGAAGCCCTGAAGTATCTTTTTGAAAAACAATTCTTATGAAACACACACAGAGTTAAAGCCATGCAAGTCAGGTACATATGTGACTAATCATATTTTTGATATATCTCTCTGCCTAATCATTAACTTGAAATGCCATATAAGAATTTGTAATCCACAGTAAATTATTTCACAGAAATAATTTAAGAGGGCTGCTAATGTGAAACACTCTAGTTTCCACCAGCAGTTTGCTGCCAAACGTTGTGGGAAAAAAAAGGAATCCCAGATATAAGTTGACATAAATTATAGTGAATATAAATCTCTAATGATCAAGTGGCAGTAAGAGATTATTGCATTTAGAAAATAGGGAAAAAACACATTATACACCATAAAGTCTTTCCAGGGTCCATTTTACATATTAGGAAACTGGATCTTTAAAAATCCCCTCAAAGCCTTTTAATTTCTTTGTTTAATGCCCTAGACTCAGTGTTGTACTTTTCAAAATATATTGTAATAGTTGAGTTTATTGAGCATAGGAAATAGAGGGGGAAATCATATTTTAATTACCAGAGAGACTGCCTAAGCTCTATTTTTAAAATGTTAGTTAGAAAATTTTAACTTTCAAACTAAAACCTTTCACTTTTTTCAAATGTTCTTCTCATAGTATCCTTTTTGCAGGAAAAAATCAGAATAACTCCAAATGATAATTATCCAAGTAATAGTTATGAGAGGTCCCCCCCACGTTCAGATTCCTAGGTTTTTTGCAAAGCTGGAAACATTTGAGTGGAAATAATGTTCAGATTATAAAAAGCAGCAGCACATGAGTGAAATCAGGCAGAATTGGCCTGACAGGGGGTCAGAAAAAAGAAAACAGCGACATGCAGCCACTCAAATGGCAACATTATTCAGGTAGAAATCCATAATTAGCTGATTTTTTTTGAGTTTAAAGGATTACTATAAAGCACAGAAGGAAAATAGTAAGTCTGGTTGAGAAAATTAATGCCCTTTCCAAATCTTCATCCTTTCCTTCAAGATGTGACTCCAAAGAAAGACAATTACGTCAAAGAAGGTTAGAGGCCTAATTCTGAACACTGCCTTTTAAGCACATTCTAGAGACCTATTAGACATCATGTAAACTGTAGACAGCAGTGTTTCTACCACCCCAATACTAAACATCTGTACACCAGCTTCTTGAGAGCAGAAATGGAGACATATGCATTTAACATATTCCAAGAGTATAGTCACGAGGGAAAATCTACCTTTCACCATATATGGCCATTGTGCAACTCTATCCAAGAACTCAATGCAGATATTTATGTAATATCTCCACTCCTTCTCCCTGAAGGTTGGCAGAGGTTTAAGGAAATTCTTTGGGGAGGCCCCTGCAAAGTCAGTCTTCTAAAATGTGAATGGTGTTGATGGAAAAAGCTGAAGTGCTTTTTTGAGCATGAATTGGACTATCACCACGTGGGTATGTCAGAGAATTTCTTATCAATCTTTCTAAAAATATTAATAGATAGAAAACTTATAGTTGTGATGCTACTAGACATTTCATTTGTGGCAGAGTTTTTTGCTTGCTTTGTTTGCTTTTGGTAAGGTGTGATCTTGGCCCATTTGTTTGGGGAATATCTTACTATGCACTCAGATTCTAGTAATGGAAAAGAAGAGCCACGGGATAAGGTGAACACTGGGTGGCATTTTGTAAGTCAATTTAAGTGGCTTTGGGAAATTGTCCCACATGGCTAGCTTAACACCTTGCTGATTATTAAGGAGAGGAAATACAAATAAAAGTCAGAGCTTCAATAGTGGTATTCCAAAGGAGACAGAGTGTTAGAAAGGACACAAATTTTTTCATAAGTGTAATTTGCTTAATTAAATCAGTATAAAATGAGCATGCTTGAGTACAGGGTATTTAATGAACATAGAGCAGGTGTGATAATGCAGCCATATAACAAACTATGATATTTTACTACAGAACTTTATTAGTTACTTTTAAAAGATTTTATTTATGTATTTATTAAAGATTTTATTTATTTATTTGACAGAGAGATCACAAGTAGGCAGAGAGGCAGGCAGAGAGAGAGGGGGAAGCAGGCTCCCTGCTGAGCAGAGACCCGCTCCCCCAAGTGGGGCTCAGTCCCAGGACCTTGAGACCATGACCTAAGCCGAAGGCAGAGGCTTAACCCACTGAGTCACCCAGGTGCCCCAAGATTTTATTTATTTATTTGACACACACACAGAGAGAACACAAAAAGGCAAAAAGGCAGGCAGAGGGAGAGAAAGAAGCAGACTCCCCTCTGAGCAGGGAGCCCCTTGTGGGGCTCAATCCCAGGACCCTGAGATCATGACCTGAGCCAAAGGCAGATGCTTAACCGACCAGGCCACCCATACACCCCTAGTACAGAACTGTAATGGTACATCAGAAAGGCATGTCAGAAAGACTGGATTCTAATTCTACTTTGCTCTTTACTGGCTTTCTGACTGTGGCTAAGTTCCTCATCAGAAAGAAATGGAGATGATCATACTGTACATCCTTACCTCACAGTTCCTATGAACATCAAATAAGAGAACAAATACAAAATTGCTTTGAAAACTGTTAAACACTCAGAAGCACAAGATACTATTATTACCATATTCTCCACCACCCTGCAATAATAGAATGCCATTTTCATGTCACTGCTAATGGAGGACTCCCACTGGGTTTTCTTTTGAAAAATCAAAAGAAGGCCATTGCCTCCACTGCTGCTCCCTGGAAGGGGCCCTCTGAGCGTGGAGGAAGGGCCCTGCTGGCTCAGTGAGCATCACCTACTGCTTTGGATGGACACTCTGTGTCCAGGGTGCTCTCCAGGAGGAGGGGCAGCATACTTGTGCCCACAGAGAGAGCATGGCTCTGCAAATCGTCTTCTACCTGCCTATTTCCCACATAGGTTAATATCAAAAATCCTCTCAAACTTCCGGCATCAGAATATATGTTCTGATGATAGAGAAGTTTCAAAATGCCATCGCTGCCTGGCCTAATCCCTCTTTATCCAACAGTAGTGCATTTACTGCTTCTCTACTCTGCTCACCCTTCCTGCAAAATATATATAAAATGTGTTCAGTAAATTGTTTCCTAGTAGTGATTTTAACCACAGGGTTCTAGGGGCGGGGTGGGGGAAGGCCTTAAAAATGTTAATTATCTGGAGCATAGAGCTTAACATTCTGGACTCCAAAATGGTATTTAAGCCTATTTAGATTTTCTCCAAATTCTTTAAGGCTAATGCAACTTCTGAATGTATCTAGTAATCTCTAATTATTTGTGGAAATGGTAGATGTGAGAAGACCAGATTAAATCCACAGATAATCCCCAAATCTCATTTTAGCCAACAGTGTGGCTCTTTTCCCACCAAGCCCAGCACTCGAAGGACCATTAAGAAGAGCTGAGTGGAGTTTCAAGCTCCCTATTCTCCTGACCACCCTCTGATGGAGATGTTAATGAATCAGCCAAACTGCTGGAAAAGAAGCCAGGAGAAAGGAAACTGAAAAATCAGGAGCCTGAGCCATGGCCAAGGTAGAAAAGCAGACGCTGAGGACCTGGAAGGCCCTGGAGTCCTAGCATAAAGGAGCAACCCACAGAGCCACACCCTGGGAGCACTGGGCTGCAGTTTCCAGGAATAAGGGCCGTGCTGTTTGGTGGTGCTGCCACACTCAGACTGTGCTGTCTGCCCGGTGTGACCAGCTGTGTGTTCATCCAGGGTGAACAAGACAAAGCTATAATCAGAAGCCTGGTTTCCTGGCTCATAGTAAGAAGGACCAGGCAGTGGACTGATCCAAGTGCTCTCTCCTCACTTGAACAGAATTTGCTAACAGGATGAGGAAAGGAAGAGGAAACAAAGACTGTTTTTAGGACCATTTTGTAAATCCCACTGGCTCGCATTTTACTGGTTTTCCCTCTTGGTGCTTTCTGGTTTTTCTAATACAGTGGCTTATTAAGGTCATAACAGCAATGTCTCACTATCTTTTTGAACCCAGGTGTAGTTTGTTTTTTAAGATTTTATTTGTTTATTAGAGAGAGAGAGAGAAAAAGAGAGAGCAGTAGGAGGCGGAGGGGCAGAGGGAGATGGGTAGGGACAAGCTGACTACTCCCGGTGAGTGCAGAGCCTGAGAAGGGGCTCCATCCCAGGACACTGTAATCTTGACTTCAGCCAAGTCAGCCACTTAACTGCTTAACCCGAATGAACCACCCAGGCACTCCCTAGGTGTAATTTTAATGAACATGAAAGTTGTACATGGTCTATATAAGGGTTATCTGAAATTTCAAAATAAGTATCAGTGAAATAAATCAGTGCAAGTCATTTTAGAATAATTTTTTTCTAGCAGATGAAACATTTTATGAAGCAGTTTAATGTCTACTAGGTAAAACACACACACACACACACACACACACACACACACACACACGCAGTTTGATTTTTGATAGCCTCATCTCCTCCCCCCTTTTCCTGGGCCATTTCCGTTTGTGTTGGGCTCTCTCGCCATAACTTTTGGAGAGTTTTGGTTCAGATGTGTCAGGAATTAAATTTGGAAGCAGGAAGAGGAGAAGTGGAGACGATTTGATGAAGGGAAGAGAGCCCGTTTACTGTAAAGTTTTGGGGTGGGATGATGGAAATCTGTGGAAGTCTGTACTAAGAGATAAAAGACCAGCGTGGAGGAGCTACGGTTGGCCAAAACAGAACAAGGAGGGGTGGCCAATTAGATGTAAAAAGCTGGCTCCTGAATTTCAACTCTCTGAGCCACAGAGCTCAGGATTAGCATAACTGACTCATGTTCAGAATTATGTCCTTTCGGCCCACGCCACCTCCGGGACTCGATATCTTCAACCCGAGAGTAATGCCCAGACATCAGAGGCTGGGAGGGCGGATGTGGACCTTGGCAAAGAAGGGACGCAGGGACCTTCCCCGCGGAGGCTGCCGTGATTGTCCCTGGCTCTCCTCGGCTGCGGGGCCCCTCGGCCCGCACAGTTCTCCCGCTCCCGAGCGTCCCTCGCGCCGGCCGGGCAGCGGCGGGAAGGAGCGGCGCATCCAGAGCCGCCGCGGGGTATAGCCGGGTGTGTAGGCGCCTGGCTGCAGAGGTCTCGCGCCGAGCTCACCGCGAGGGGCGGTTTCCGAGCTCCTCGCTCGCCAGGGTCCCGGCTGCCCGCGCCCCCGCCTCCCCTCATCCGCCCCCCCCTCCCCTCTTCCTCACCCACGCGCCGCTAGCTCCTCGGCCACTGTCCTTAGTCCTTCTTTCCTGCCCCCCTGCGGCCATCAGGGGGAAAGCAGCGCGACCTCTCGGTCGTGGCTGCCAGGGCCGCCAGCGCTGCCACTTCCACAGTGTACCTGGGTCCTGCGTGGATGCGCTGCGCTTGGGTGGGAGGGAAGGGCTGCGCTTCGAGGGGGGACAGGGGTGATGCCGCGCATGGGGCATGGGGCGATGTCCCATGCCGCGCCTGTAGGAAGGATGGCAGGGACACCCTTTCACAAGGCCAGGGCTGGCTGCTTCCTTACAATGACTTGATGAGCCTCTGAAGGGTGGGGACAGTCTGCAGTGTGGACGGAGAAGGAGGAGTGTGAGGGTTTCTCGGCCTGTGGTTTAAGGGCACAGGAGTAACTTGTAGCCAGCACCTTTGCAGATCAGGGCTTAGGTGTTTACTGCATTTGAAGTCCCCCTTTGGCTGTCTGCTGGCCTAGAGGGAGTCACAAATGAGGTCCACGTTCTGGTAATTGGTGGGTGCCCCCGCCTTTCACTTAGCCAGTGCAGCCAGTGAGGTGATGGCTGCCAGAAAAAGTTTCCTATCCAACATTTCTCTCACAAAGACAAATAATAATGATGATGATGATGATGATGATGATGATGATGAGTCTAAACATGGTGAACTTCCTGTCGGGGCTTCCCTTACCCACCCTGGTTCCTCACTTAGGAATAAGACTCGAGTAACAAAGATTAGTTGGAGACCTATTGTCCTTTGTACATCCCAGATTTCTGCTGGTTCAGTGTCCTGTGTCAGGTGAAATTATTCATGAGGCTCTGAACAGAGTTGATACGTCTTACTCCTTCCTCCTAGAAATTCCAAGTGGACTTAAATCACTCCCTGGTTGCTGCAGAAGGTCTGTGTTTTATGGGAGTTCTCTAGTGAGCTTTGAAGTATTTGCTTACCAAGTCTGTTTCTCAGCTTCCAGCTCCTGAATGAATTACCCAGCCCTTCTCTCTGCTGCCACTCCCCCTGCCCCCTCAAGTGTGAACTGTGGAGATGTTCTCTAGACAATAGCTTGGAATGTGAGCTCCGGGACCAATCAGTCAGTTGCCAGTCCTGGGACACCCATTTGCTACATGCTTGACTGAGAGATTTCAAATGTCTAGTGGAACATGCAGGGAATGGGGGCCGTTGGACCTTATTCTGTGCACAGATTTATCCCTTTCTCACAGGATCACTTAACTAGTTTCACCATTTAGTATCTCGAGCCTGTCGCCTTGTCAGGAAAATGGCCGTTAGCATACGCGTACTTTACTCATACTCATACTTTAGAGAGCGCATTAAAAGCCTCATGTTGAAAACATCTTGGAGCTTCTGTGAGGATTGCCACTTGCCAGAGGTTAGTGTTAATTGATGTCAGGCAGGTCTGTTGCAAAGACTGTAAACTTTTATTTATTTTTTGTTTGTATAAGGGCTAAAGAGGGTAAAGAGAAAATGGGCAGCTAAGGCCCTTAGGGGAGCCAGGTGGCATTTTGCATGACCTGCCAAGCTACTTTAAAAAGCACTGTCATCCAGCCTTCTGGGGGATTAGGATGGGACATGGTGCTTATTGTCCCTATGCTTAATGTGCCACTAAAATCACAATTTCTCTCATTCACACAATGTGTTCAAGAGGTAATTAAAGACTTCCCAGGAGGTTCACGAGCAGAGAAGCCCCTGCTGGAGTGGAGATTGGTCACATTCTTATGATTCACCTCACCAGGGGCCTCAGCTGCATAAGGATTCCTTGATTCTCCAGCTGGGCTTTCCCAGGAAAGGGCAAGGACTTTGTGACCCTCTTCTTATTTAGAGTTTTACCAGAACAATATCATCAACAACAACAAAATGTAAAACAAACAAGAAATCAAAATATACGAAAGCATAGACATCTGGCAAGTTTACAAAGCGCAGATTTCTTACCCTAAAATAATTAAAGCCTGTCAGACTTGGCTGATGCTGCCTCTGGCTGGGCTCATAGCTCCGGATTCTTTGTCACCCACATCACTGCTGATTCATCAGAGGAAGGAGTTCCTGCCACTCTGCTCCCTGGTCTTCTTCAGGGACCCCAGCTTGGCTGGACTCCCACTTTTGAGCATTTCCCAGTTCGGAGTTGAGGTTCCTCCCTGCACCTCTTGGCAGTCCCAGGATTTTCCAGAGCGGCATGCAGGGAAGTTTGGGCCCTCACCTGTCACTCTCTACTTCAGGCGGCCAGCCCAGGCAGCAGGCCTGAGACCCACCCATCCAGAAGCCCGCCTACTTTGTATTCACCCCTCCCCTCCCCACCTCTCCCCAGCCAGCCAGCAACGCTGAAAACCACCTGTTTTGTGTTTTGAAAGCCTGGAAACACCCCATCCTCCACCCTTACAGACCTCCCACTGCGTTCCAGTTTCCTGTCCAAACTCCAGATTTAAGTTCTCAACTCAACTGAAGAACATAAGAGCTTGCTGCATATTCAGGCCTTTCCTTCCTGGAGCAGAAATACAAAAAAACACACAGGAGGAGTTGCCAAAGTTTCCCCTCTGGGGGAAGAGTGGTCTTGTAAAGTTCAAGTCCTGGCAGCCAGTTACAGGTCCTCAGACTTGTCAAGGTCATCTCTGCAGGCTACCATGTCACTGATTAGTCCCCTCAAACGTGCTAGAAACCATTTTACAAGCAAAAACTCTGCCTGTGCTATGGCATGTACTATGAAATCACAACCATCAATAAACAGATGCACATAGACACCCAGTGGAAATGATGGAAGCTCCTGACTGGCAGTTTTTGAATGTTCTGGTGATGCTAATTTGTTCAGTGACGTTTTCAGCTTTCTGCCAGCATTTGCTACCAGCTAAGTGGGAGCAGGTGTCAAAGACTGGAGGAAAACTTTTTTTTTTTTTTTTTTTTTTTTTATTTATTTGACAGAGAGAGATCACAAATAGGCAGAGAGAGAGAGAGAGAGAGAGGGAGGAGGAAGCAGGCTCCCCACCCAGGAGAGAGCCCGATGCAGGACTCGATCCCAGGACCCTGAGATCATGACCCGAGCTGAAGGCAGAGGCTTAACCCACTGAACCACCCAGGCAGCCCTGGAGGAAAACTTTTGGAAGGTAAAAAGCTAAAAAGTGACAAAGCTGTCCCCATGTAGTAGGTGAATGGTGGCCATCCAAAAGTTATTTCTTCTTCCCCAGAACCTGTGAATGTGTTGCCTTGCATAGCAAAAGGGACTTTGCAGATGAGATTAAGTTAATGACCTTGAGATGGGGAGATGGCCCTCCATGGACCCAGTGAGATCACAAGTTTCTTTATAAGTAGAAGGGGGAGGTAGGAATGTCAGAGTCAGAGAAGTATTTAAGATACTGAAGTGCTGGCTTTGAAGATGGAGAAAGAGGCCAAAAGAATGCTGAAAGCCCCTAGAAGATGGAAAAGGCAGCCTCCCGAGCCTCCAGAAGAAGTGCAACTCAACCACATGTTGATTTTAGTCCAATGAACCCCGTTTCAGACTTCTGACTTCCAGAACCCTAAGACAATAAATTTGCATTATTTTAAGTCACTAAGTTCATGGTCATTTGTTACAATGACAACAGGAAATCAGTAGTCTCCATTAACTAATTGTTTATGTGACTTGTGAATAGAATCCTCTCTTCTGGATTTGATGGGAACACTCTGGTGCAAGACAAAGAAAAAGACAGCATCTCCATTCATTTGTTTCAAGAGCTGTCAGCCGTCATTAACTTATCACCAACCCTAAGCCAGGTCCTGTGCTTAGTCACTGATAAACTAGCAAGAACTTGTTGTGTACTTGGTATTGTTATGCACTTGGTGAAACTGAGGCTTGGTGTAGTTCCCACACCAGTGCCTCCCGGTGGAGAGAAAGGATACACCTTCTACTTTAGCGAATTCCAAAGTCCTTGTTATCTCCTCCAACCCTTTTTCTGCCCCTCTGAGTCACTGTTCTTCATCCCCAGGCTGTTCTGTCTACAGGAACGCTCACTCTCACACTGTCTGAGAGCCTCCTTTTTCTGCCATTGAAGGTGGCAAGCCGCCATCAATACTGCTGCTTGGAAAGCTCATTTTAGTTGCCAGTATGGTTTGGGTTGAACCTCCAGCCAGTGGCATGATCAGACATTCTTTATGTGCAAACTGGACTTGGCTCTATCAGTTTACGGGATAACGTCCATTTTCAAAGTCCCAGAGTGGGGAGATTGAGTAGATTGAGTAGTCCTCTTTCCTGACATGACCTTGGCCGTGCCACCAGCTTTATAAGCCCCACACATACTCGCAAGGGGTGAGGAGGGCACGAGCGAGTGACCTGGCTGATGGATACTTGGCTTGGGTTCAGTGACTCTCAGTCCTGACTGCATTCAAATCACCTCAGAAACTAGAGAAACCTGTCAATGCCAGGTACTGCCCCAGGCAATTAAACCGTACTGTGTATGGTGGGGCCTGGGCATCAAGGTACAGGTCCGCTCTAACGTGCAGTCAGGACCACTGAAGGATCCCTACCCAGTCGGGTTATATCCCTTGCCAGAGCCTGCTGTCACTGTGAGGATTTCTCTGGGTGCGTCCGCTCTGCCAAGCCGGTAACCATGGTTGGTGTCCAAGCCCGAGGGCGCCTGTCAGGAGAGCAGATAGACCCTCATTCGTAGCACACTGCTTGGCTGTGAAAGCATATTAGGTCTCTGCCTGGGCAGATGCCTTTTAGGGTGACCAGATATCTCCATTTACCCAGGACTTTAGGGGAAATGGGGAGTTCCCAGACATGAGACTTTAAGTCCTAAAAACAGGCAAGTCTCAGGGATTTTGAAAGCGAACTGGAAGTCTGAAGTCCACAGGAGCAAACTCTCATGGTTGGGTGGTATGTTTCGGCATCAGAGGAAGGGTGTGTCTATGTGTGAGTGTGTGCACACGTGCACGTGTGTGGAAGTCTATGTGAATGTCACATGAGTGTGTGTGAGGAACTTGCCCATTATTGTATGTGTGCAAGTATATGCGAACATGTATGTGCATGTAGATGGAAGTATGACTGAGTGTGTATGGACATGTGTTTGAGTGAGAGTGTAGGCATTCTGGGGACAGGGGGCCTCACCAAACTGCAGTCGCCCACTGTAGTGGCTTCTAAAACATCTGAGCATGGGCCAAGGCAGCTGGCCCTGAGTCCTGCCAGAGAGCAGCTCAGAAAAAAATTTGCCCTGAGTGGTTCAGTGAGCTCAGGGGTAGAAATTGTACATTTATTTTGCTCTATGACAGTATAATTAGCTTTTCCTCTTGTGAGGAATGAAAGGGCAGTGTGCTTTCTGACAGCTGTGGGAGCTGCCTTCCTGCCTGGATAAATCTAGTATCCCCCGATATTGCTACACCTGTTTAAACAAGGAACAAAATAGATATTTATTTGAAGTTCAAGAGGCCATGTGAGCCATGGCCTAAATATAGGCCTGGATATAATTATAAAGATACTTAATTCTTTGTTCTGAAAGACTTTTGCAGCCTGCTGCTCTCGCGGAGGCTCTGGCCGTTTCCTTGAACACGTCCTTCTCAGAACAAGTAAAGGCAGAGGTGAGGAAGCCCAGTGGAAGGTAGGGTGCCAGTCTTGGGGAGCAAGGGAGAAATGATTCCCAGACCCTGTTGACCATCAGAACTATCAGGGAAGAGGCTGGGTAGAGATGTCGATCTCTGTGTTCTCTCCTAGACATTCTTTCCTTGGGCTTGGAATGGATGGCAGGAATCTGTATATTTAAAGCTCCCCACATGATTCTGATGATTACCCAAGTTTGGGAACCTCTGACCTAAGGCACTGGGGTGGGGGACTCTTTCCTGTGAGGAATTTCTGAGACTAGGTCAGGAGTACTAATAATTGCCATTTCCTGGACATCCTTCACATGCAGGCATGCATCTTCATTCCCATTTTGCAGATGAGGCAACTGAGTTCTTTCCTTCATTTCTGTGCTGTACGCCAGAGCCTTTCAGGGCAGGAGTTCATTCTGTGCTTTAGGTCATAGGCACTTTGAGACTTTGATGAAAGCTATAATTCTCTTCACAAAGCAAAACTGCACATGCACGAAGATTTTGCCCAGTTTTGGAGGGTTCCGGGGAACCTCCTGTGCTCTTAACCTCTGGTTAAGAATGTCCATCCTATGCAAGCACTCTGGAAAACAGTGTGGAGCTTCCTCAAAAAACTGAAAATAGAGCTATCCTATGACCCAGCGATTGCACTACTGGGTATATATCCTAAAGATACAAACGTGATGCTCTGAAGGGGCACGTGCTCCCGAATGTTTATAGCAGCAATGTCCACAATAGCCAAACTATGGAAAGAACCTAGATGTCCATCAACAGATGAATGGATAAAGAAGTAGTGGTATATATATACAATGGAATACTATGCAGCCATCAAAAGAAATGAAATCTTGCCATTTGCGATGATGTGGATGGAACTAGAGGGTATTATGCTTAGCGAAATAAGTCAATCGGAGAAAGACAACTATCATATGATCTCCCTGATATGAGGAAGTGGAGATGCAATGTGGGGGGTTTGGGGGGTAGGAAAGAAAAAATGAAAGAAGATGGAATTGGGAGGGAGACAAACTATAAAAGACTCAATCTCAAAAAACAGACTGAGGGTTGCTGGGGGAAGGGGGACAGGAGAGGGTGGTGGGGATATGGTCATTGGGGAGGGTATGTGCTATGATGAGTGCTGTGAAATGTGTAAACCTGGCAATTCACAGACCTGTACCCCTGGGGACGAAAATACATTATATGTTTATTAAAAAACAAACAAACAACAACAACAAAAAGAATGTCCATCCTAAAGGACATCCCCTAAGGGGAGTCCACAGATAGGCACAATGAGCTTGATCCTCAGCAGGCTGAGTGAAGGCTTATGGGGCAATGTGGGACTTACGGTATTTCAGGGCACCTGGAGGGAAGCCATGGACCCAAGAACTGAGCATAAAACACAGGCTCTGCTTCCAGTTTAGTTGGAAAGACATGACTGTGTAGAGGTTCAAGGTAATGTATTCCAAGCCCACTCAAGGGGTACCCCTGAGTGCAGGGAGGTGAGACTGTGCACTGTGGCAAGGCTAAAAGATGAGGAGGTGAGACTTTGGGGGAACCTGGTGTGAGCTCGCATGAAGAAGCAGGAAGAAGTCTTAGCAGGGGGAGCTTAGTGATGCTTTTGGGGAGGAGGGGAGAAAGCCATACCAAGGCAGAAACAAAGAAAAACAAGCCATTAAAACAAAACAAAACAAAAAAATGATCTGTGTGCTAAAAAATGACTCTCTTCCCTGCCATCCCCCCCCAAAAAAAAGGAAGGAAGAAAGAGGAGGATAAGAGAAAAAGAGAAAGAAAGGTTCAACAGAGTGATAGCATTTGTGAACATTTAAAAATATGTTACACTGAACAATTTAATTACTTTAACAAAATATAATGCTAGAAAATTATGCCTTACAATTACAGAAAAATATAATTACAGAATAATTACATCATTTACCTAAAACACATTATATGGTTCCCCACAGATAACGTGGCCCAGTAACAGGAGACCTATGGTAGTCACATGGGAACCTGTGTTAGTTTGTCTCTGAGACTCTATGCATAGTCTCGTTTGAAGATTACGGTCGGAAGTCTAAATCTGAAGCTCTTTGTGAAAATGAAGTTTGAGCGAAAGGCACTCCTGCCAGGTAACAGACAATGACACAGTGTGCCTGAGGGTCTGTGCAGGGTAGAGTTGGGGAAATGGGTATGTCTGGATCCATTGGAGAAGGCTCTGACGCCCCACTGTGTTTCCTCCTTTTCCCTGTAGGGGGAGCTGCTGCAATTTTGAGGGAAGGTGGAGTCCCAGTAGGGCAGAGGGAGAGGACTCCGGGTGTGGGAGAAGCTGGAGCCTGGGACACGAGCCAGGCAGCAAGTGCAAAGAGGCAGATGCAGGGAGGAGAGCCCGGACAAGGGCCAGGGAAGGGCAGATTCCAAGAAAGCAGGATCATCTTCCCCTTGGGGCCTGGGGAAGAGAGAGGAGGTAGAGAAGAGCTCTGGTTTTGCCAGAGGGAGACTGGAAAATGATGGCTCCATGGACAGAACCGGAATTCACAGGGCCTGAAATGTGAACACAAGTTCTGGTGGGAGGCAGGGAGGCTCACCCCCCAGGTTATCTCATTGGTGCCTCCCCCCAGTAAGAGTATCCTGATACTTCCTTAAAACACAAATGCTGCCGGCAAGGTCCCCTGCTGGCCTGGCACTGTGTTTCTGAAGGGTGTCCAGATTCTGAGGAGCACTGCTTTTCCAGCTAGGGAGGTCCCTCTGTCCTCTGTGCCCAAAGCATGACACCATAAGGTGAGATTTGGGTTCTTTAAATAGACAAGGCCTTTCAGCAACTGCAGGGCAAAATGCCTTGCAGATATTTGCAGAACATTGTAATGACAATTAAACATATAAAAATGAACAGTAAAAAACAAACCAAGAGTGAATCTGTAGTTACGTGGAGGCAAAAATAGATGTGCAGGCCCAGAGGGGCTTCTACTCTTTGCTAGTAGCAGGGATTAACAGTGAAATATACTTAAGAGAAAGGAGAAGTATGGGGTCAGCTACCTATTTCCCACAGTGGTTCAGTTCCGTACAGGGAACTATGAGTTTCAGAAATGCACATTGCTACTGTCTGGGATAGTGAAATGATTTCTTAGACAAAGTAGTTTGCCGCTTCTGAATGCAATTTCTTTGCATAACAATGAGCTTACTGAACCCACCCAGAAATCATTACAAGATTTTTTTTAGCCCATTTTTAAAAATGATTGGAAACATGTGAAGAATCTGATTTCCCGTGTTTAGACAAAGCTACATATGACCCCTTTTACAGAATAATTGCAACATAAAGATACATTTAGCTCTATTCTCATTTGAAAGAACTCCTTGCAGGGACGTGTGACTAGTTCTAGACACTAAAATGTGAAATGTCTCCCCTCACCAGATACTGAATCTGCTGATCTTATGATCTTGGACTTCCTGGCTTTCAGGCTGTAAGAAACAAATGTTTGTTGCTGGTAACCCACCAAGTTTAAGGTAATTTTGTTATAGCAGCCAAAACGGACTCAGACAATGGATGTTTGTGTCGTTTCTAGTTTCCAGGGCTGTGGCTGACACCCTTTCAGTATCTCTTTGTGCTCATGCATGAGAGATTCTTCAGAGTACATAACAAGAAGTGGAATTACTGGGTCACAGAGAATATCGATTTTCAGAACTGCTTGGTATTGCCAAATGATTCTTAAAGAGGCTGCATAAGGTTATACTGAAGGCAGCTATTTTTAGAGCTTACATTTTACACTCATATCTTTGCCCTGGGTCCTCACGTAGACAATGTCATGCACTCACCTTTAGAAATCTTCTAAACTAACCACTCTTATCCTACATAGTTGTGTGTTATGACACTTTAAAGATTTTTTAGAAAGACCTATTCATTGCAGAAAATTAAGACGGCTCATAAAAGTATCAACAACAAGGTAATAATCACCTGATATCCTAGCACTCATAGAAAACCACTATTGCCATTTTGATGAATATCTTTCCAAACATTTCTGGTGCAAATGGATATGTGTGCAGAGTTGCATAAATGGAATCCAGCAGGCTAGTTTATTCCCTGCCTTTTCATTCAGCAGTCAGTTATGAACACCTTGAGATAGTTGTCCAAATCTGCAAAACTCCTTGATTTCTTCTGGCTTGGAGTGGTTTTGAAGTTAGAAGATGAGGGGAGGGGAAGGGAGGAGAGAGGGCTAATAGTGGCAAAGGGCTTGGTGCATGTTCCTTCTGATTTCCTCATCAACCATCCCGGGAGGCAGGTACTACCACCCAGCCTACAGATGGGGGAATTAAGGTCATAGCAACAGAAGCAACAGACTCAGAATTCAACAAGTTCTCCCCCCTCATCGCAGTGCATCTACTCTACCTGCTCACCCCTCCTCCTCTCCCACGGGGCTTCCTCAGTCCCTTACAGATGCAAAGGGTGAAAGGCACCAGAAGACCCAGAAGATGGGAGGCCCACGTCTCACCAAAACCTTGGTGAAGCCCACAGGGGTGAGAATACAAAAAGCTTCCCTCACTGAGGTACACATCTGCTTTCCCTCTTCTCACCTCAGACAAGATGGCAGCAGTATATTCCTGAAGGCCCTCTGAGGGGCATTAATCTGGAAACATCTCAGAGGAGAGGGCAAAGGGCCATGCCTTGACTGGGTGGAAGCAGCCAGATCCTGAGAAAGGGTTCGAACCAATCCCAGACTTGCAAGGGGTAGGAGGGTCAAGGAACACAGGAAGGCAGAGATCAGGGTAGCTAGTGGTTGCCAAGTCTGTGGTAAGTCCCTCTCTGAGCTGCCAGGCATGCCTGGAAGACCTATGGTGAGGAGCTGGGGTCAGCCGTGGCTTCATGTAGCCGAAGGAGCAACAGTAAAGAGGGAAACCACTGGGGCCCAAGGACATGGCCTCCCTTCCCACCCCTGCCATTGGGTAGCACCACATAAGCCCACATTTCTAGTAGGCTCCCAGGATTGGGGGAGGGAACACCCTAATCTTTTGGATGCTAAATTTTGTTTGGGAGAAATAAGGAAAGTGTCATTCCTTGAATTGGCTATTGTGGCCTCAAATGCCGGGCTGATGATACCGGTATGCAACCCATACAGTCACCCAGAGCCTTGCTCTTGGTTTAATGCTCTGCCATCACCATCTTGAAACTCTTGGTAAATTTTTGAAGAAGGAGCCCCACACTTCCATTTTGCCGTCATGCAAATTACATAGCGGGTCCTGTGAAAATGCATGTCTGCTGTATGCCCATAGGGCAGACATTCCAAAAGTTTCCCATATTTAGGAGAAATCCTCACTGAGAACAGGAGCAGTTATGAGAATGCTAACTACTGACCAAAGCTACTGTGGGGTTGCGTAGATACATCTCTCCCATGAAAAGAGGGTTAAATATAAACAATATGTGTCATGATGACACTAAATATGAAAACCATGGTGGTACACAGAAAGGGGTAGCCACGATGAAAGCAAAGCTGCTGGGGGTGGAAGCGGGGAGGGGTGTTTTCTGGTGGGTTTTGGTGTTGAAGGCTCAAAAGTGCCAGTGAGCCTTGACATATGTGTCTCCAGAGCCCCAGCCTGCTCCCAGGAATGAGCGCCCGCCCAGTGCTGACAGCTCCCAGGAATGCTGACGGTTCGGGGCATTTCTCCCTGCAGAGACCCCGCTTGTTTTTAGGCCTGAAATTTGCATAGAACTTCAGAAGTTATACATCAATCTAGAGTCTTTGTATATATTTGGAACTGAATAATCTACTTTTGAAGCTGTCAGATCGTGATGTTTATGATGTTTTTCACTTGGTTTCCAGGTTCTTGGGGCTTAAATGACTGCTTTATGGAAAGAGGATGCTTTTTTCCAAGGTTCCAAAATTCGCACTGCTCTAGTTGGAAGCTCCCAGAAGCCCCCTGCAGGTGGTTAGGTGTTTGTTGCTACTGGACAGAAATATCCCCTGGAGATGAGAGGTCTGGTGTGACAGGTGTGACCAGGGGCCAGGAGCCCAGGGTGCAGCACCCCTGGGATGCAGACTCCCACCTGCCTCCACATGTTCACTCTCCCTCACTGCAGGGCACTTTCTCTGTAATTAGCACAGGACAGCTGCCTCCAGTTCCCAAAGGTAGCCTTAACCACCCACCGCAGTGTATCAGGCATAGACTGAGTGCTAGGTTCAGGTGCTCGCCATGTTCTGGGCGCAGCTCTAAGCCTCTCTCATGGGTGATTCTGTTTAACTCTCAGAACTGCCCAGTGAAGCAGGCGCTCTTATTACCTCCTTTCAACAGATAAGAGAAACAAGACACTGAGAGGCCAGAGAAACTGACGCAAGCTAGCAAGTGTTGGAGCTAGAATTCAAAGACAGGCTGAGCTGGTCACTGGGATCTCAAGGTCGCTTACCCAGCAGGTGGAGAGAAAGAGGGGGCTAATTACAACAAGGACCCCAGAGCAAAGGTGCGAGCTGACACCCAGGATTTCTCCTGGGTGTTTGGACATGAGAGAGACCACAGGGCAGTAGCTTCATGGGGGAGATGGTGATGCCAAACAGCAGGGAAGCAGGGCACCCTGCACCTCTCAGACATTGACTGTGGATGGGCTCCACCCTCATGGTGCCCAAGCCAGGCCAGGCTCATAGGTTTGCAGTGAGTGACTTGGGACCGTTCTGAGCACTGCCCAGTGCAGCTCACTCAAAGGCCCTGGGGCAGCCTCTACAGCAGAAGGTACTGTCGCCTGAAAAAAAGACCAGGTTCAGTGAAAGACCTGGTCCCCCAGAAACTTGGAAGCCAAGATGAGCCTTGCTCTGCTTTGTGCCCTAAGGGTGGAATATAAGGCAGGTGGGAAGAGTCTGCCCTAGGTACTTGAAACAGCTGTCAGAGCTCAGCAGAGGTGGTCACATTCAGTGCAAGAATAGGAGTGTGTGGGTGAACCTCTGAAAATGCCAGAGAGGTAGATCAAAAACAATATTGGCAATTTGGTTTGTTAATTCTAATCCAATCCAGCCAGGAGCTGACTGTCCACTGTGGCCAGGAGAGGGTAGGTGGACACAATGACCCAGTTAATGCAGGGAGCAGGGGCAGCCAGCATGGGGAGGACAGACACACTGGGTTACAACAGAGGACAGTTGGGACACTTGTGTGAGACATTCAAGAGAGCCCTTGAGCCTGGAGGGAGGAACTTGTTGTGGCTGCAGCATTTCCATGAGCAGAAGCTGGAGGTCGGTGTCCTGTGAATATCGTTCAGACTCTTGGGAATGAGGGTTACACTTACACACAGGCAGATGCGGCCAGGCTGACAACATCAGCTAAGCGTCACTGCCGCCCATGGTTCCAGGTGGTCAGGGGAGGCTTCGTGGAGGAAGTGAGTCTTGAGCTAATCCTTCAAGAATGGGTGGGAATTAAAAACATGTGCAGAGAAGGGGAGACTGTGAGAGATGGAGAGACCTAAACTTCTAAAGGTATTTTATATTATTTATTTTTAAAAAGATTGTATTTATTTATTTGACAGAGACCCAGTGAGCGACCTCACAAGCAGGGGTTGCTGCAGGCAGAGAGAGAAGCAGGCTCCCCACTGAGCAGGGAACTTGATGCGGGGCTGATCCCAGGATCTGGGATCATGACTTGAGCCAAAGGCAGATGTTTAACCAGCTGAGCTACCCAGGTGCCCGCTAAAGGTATTGTAAAATAGAGAAAGTCACAAATTAGTATGGATACCATGATTACTTTTTTGTTAAAAACCTGTATGAATAGGGGCGCCTGGGGGGCTCAGTCAGTTAAGCATCCAGTTGAATTTCCGCTTGGGTCATGATCTCAGGCTCCTGGGATCGAGCCCCACATTGAGCTCCCTGCTCAGTGGGGAGTTTGCTTGTTTCTGTCTCCCTCTGGCCCTTCCCCTGCTGTTCTCTCTTTCTCTCTCAAATAAATACATAAATCTTTCAAAAAGTATGAATATATACATCTGCATATAGGTAGTCATAAATATTAAAATAATGACATATGGAAGAATATTTATTAAAATCTTAACTATGCTGTCATTATTGGGTAGTTTTTACTTCTTTTAGCTTATCTGTATTTTCTAATTCTTCTACAGTAAGCATGTGTTACTCATGTAAGGTATGGAATACAGGCTGCCCTAAGTCCTATCAATATGTTAATGCTTCACGTAGGAAGCTACTACCTGACTGTAAGCTGGAATTCATCTAAAGTATTACTGGAATAAGAAGATTTCTTTAATTCCTAGTGGACATAACATAATGGTTTATGAACATGGACTCTATAGGTTTGATTCTGTCTCCACATCTTGCTAGCTGGTGAAATAGAATGATGATAGTACCTACCTCCGAGGCTCTTTTTGAACTCAATAAATATTATTGGCTTCTCTCTCACCCGCCTTCCACATACCCAGACCCTTACATGAACAGCCCTCTCAACCATTGCAATGAAGGTGGTGTAGACCCACAAGGGCTTCTCGATATTTAATATGTATGTGAATGATCAGAAGATCTTGTTTAAATGAGGGTTCTGACTCAGGAAGTCTGGGCCTAAGAGTCTCCATTTCTAACAACCTCAATGTGATGTCATGCTGCCAATCCATGGACCACAGGAAGGTAAGGGTGAGTTAATGTCTTTATACAATATCCAGAAACAAAAGTGCCCTTAAATGTATTCAGATGTTACCTGTCAAAAGGGTTCTCTTCTCTCTTGGACAGCATTCTGTTCTGTCCATAAGCAAATTTAAACACCTTCTTCTGTGTGCTGGGTTCTGGGAAATCGAGGTATCTGTTAAAGACTGGGCCCTGCCCTTAAGGAGCTTGCATTCAACACCTAACCTGTGAAAAGAACTTATCCGGGATGCTAAGCGAGGGCTCCAGACGGTGAGTGAATGAAAGCAGGACCCCAGGGTCTGCTTTAAATGCTGCAGAGAACTCAAGTCCAAATACCTCCTTTGAAACGTTGAGGATTAACACATGCTCCGGATATGGGATCGCAAGAATAAGTCTTAACAGTTAACGGATGAGTCATGTCTCTCTATAAAAATATATGCTCCCAGAGGGTCTGTAAGGTTGTGGTGTGTTGTTTTCATAGTTGCAAGTCCTCCCATTCCTGGTTGAATGGAAGAACCAGGGGTTGAGATATGGAGGTCATCTGGAACATAAATACATAGGCTTGTGGCCCTACCGCGTCATTGTATCCATTGTGGAAGGAACATGTTTGTCTCATTTGGCTGCATTTTGTGGGGCTTTCAGCTCCCGCTGTATTCCATTTGAAGATTATTATTTACTATGGAAACAGTGATGTCAAGTTGATGTGGGTGGGACTCCGACCATGAAGAAACACAAAATAGTTCATCACACAGGGTGCAAGTTATTATTAGACTTAGCAGTTGCCAGTTTGGGCAGGCATCCCCCCCCCCGTGTTTGCAGGGAGCAGGCTGGCAGGCTGTGGGGTGGCACACTTGGGGGAAAGTGTCCATTTTCAAAGGCACGAGCACCTTGGAATAAAGCTATCAGCCCTGCTGAAACAGGACTTGGTCTGCCAACAGGAGCAATAGGAATGGAGAGGTGATTTAATGGGGGCCTGTGGAGATAAGTGATCCACTGTGGGAAGATTTTCTTGAGTGATGATTGTTCTAGGAAGCCAGAACTCTCTTTTACGTAAGGAATTTCTATCAGGTGGGGACCCTCTGGAAGGGGAACTCCTGGAAAATGGAGCTCTCTGGGAGTATTTGAAGCCAAGCAGGCCTGAGGTGGGCAGGAACTGCTGTGGGAATCCATGGGGTCAGAAGAGGGCCATAGGCCTAGTTCATGGGAGCAGGGGTTGCAAATAAGACTTTCCAGTAATATCCGTCATTTTTATCAGGTGCTAGTTATGTTCCAGACATTATATCCTTTGGTTCTCTCAATAAGCCGTATATTTGACCTGAATTCTAGGGTTGCTTCCATCTCACAGATAGGGAAACTGAGACTAAGTGAAGGCAAGAACTCACCAAAGGTCTTCACAGAGTGATGAAATGAGACAAGGAAGTCATTCTGACTCCAGAACCTACTTTTTTAAACACTACTCCATGTCCTTAAAGAAAAAGATGGAACCAGGACCTCAGAATTTACTGTATTCTACTCAAAAAAGAGTTTGATTATCACTAGATCCATGAAACACACTCCATGGTCTGGAGACATGGCCCCCAACCGGGGGTAGGTGTGACCAGGTTCCCTCCGCCAGTTTTCCCTGGTGAAGGCAATGAAATCTTGGACTGGAGCCTGTGAGAGAATACCATTGCCTTACTTTACAAAGCTCCTACCGTGGCTCCAGGCACATGCTAAGCAACACAAGAGGCCCAGACAGTTCCACTCAACGGATAAAGGGGACAGAAGTATGGCAATTTTCATGGAAATACTCAAAGTTACTCAGCCAGTAAGAAACCAAATCCTGGGACTATGGGAGTCAGCCCTTGACTGTTCTGCTCTTTGCATGCGGTCCCAAGACCTGGTGACTGCAGGTGAGCTCGAGGGCCACTGAGGTCCCAGAGTGCCTGCTGATCCAGCAGGACAGTGTAGGAGACCCCTTTCACAGGGCTGAGTGGAGATGGAGGCCCGGAGAGGCCTCAGCCAGATTTACAGCTATTCAGCACTTCGTCTGTTGGGACATACTCTACTTCTCAGCGCCCAGAGCCGCCTTCTCGCGTGGTTTGTCCCCGCATTATTCCTCTATACACATGTTCTCCGAAGCGCCGCTGAGTGTTTCCCTTGTGCCAGACATAGAGCCTTTGGGTGGCAGAGAGGGGTCAGTGGGGCCATCTGACCTGAGGCCCCAGCTCTAGAAAGAGGTTCCCAAGGAGGAGGCTACATCCCCAGGGCTGATTTCACCCACAGACTCTAGCCTCTAAGTCTTTGCGCAGGAATTGAAAAGTCAAAGAGGAAAATGAAAAGAAAAAGATTCCCAGCAGACAACATAAATGAAAAAGCTCTGTGTAGAAGCTCATGGAAAACCAGTCCTCTGCTTCTAATGGTATCTGGGTCTGATAGGGAAGGGGCCTCAACCCACACAGTCTGGGACCAAGTCTGGATGAGCTGCGTGATCTAAGAGTAATGGTATTGAGAAAGTGATACTTGGTAGGAGTTACTGTTTTAATTACATAAAATATGAGTCTTTTTTTTTAAGTCTTTCTTATTTTTTAAAATTTTTTTTAAGATTTTGTTTATTTATTTGACAGAGAGTACAGGTAGGCAGAGAGGCAGGCAGAAAGAGGGGGTGAGAAGCAGTCTCCCTGCAGAAGCAGAGAGCCCAATGCGGGACTCGATCCCAGGATCCTGGGATCACGACCTGAGCCGAAGGCAGAGGCTTAACCCACTGAGCCACCCAGGTGCCCTAAAATACAAGTCTTGGAAAATACCCAAGAAATGAAGTTCAAGACCTGGGGTAGATTAGAAGTAAAATTGGGGATCATGTAAGCCATCCAGAAAACCCAAATTATACAATGCCTTCATTTTTAACCCTAGGCATAGATTGCTGGTTTGGGGCCCAATTTCTAGATTTCCTTTTCAGTTCTTTTGGGGGGGAAGGCATACTCATCTCTCTACTGTCCTCTGCCATCTCTTTGCTTCTCAACCCCCACTCAAGGCTATGGCATAAGTCTGGGCAGGTTATCCTCAGTATAGCTGCAGGGGACACCATTCACATCAAAGTATACGTGAGTCAGACCATTGGTTTTCTTAAACTTGGTTGCACATTGGAATCACTTGGGTGACTTTAAATATTATTGACATCTTGGTCTCTCCTCTAGAGAGTCTGATTTAATTGGTCTGAGATGCAGTGTTGGCACTGGGATTTTTCAAGCTGTTCAGGTGGCTCTAATATGTGGCCATGTTTGAGAACCACTGAATTAGACTATGCTGTGAATGGTGTCCGCTGGGGGATGTGTGGTGTACAATGTCTTAGCCCGTCAAATTGGCCCTGCCCATACACATATGTCATCTTCAATGACCTGAACTTGCTAGTAGGGGAGATCACAGATTAAATACATACTTCTCTGCCTCTTGAGTCAGTTTCCCTGAGGTTGAAGAGAGTGTAGGTACTGACCTCTGAGCCTTTGAAGGCTCTCTTATACTTTCTGCATCCTCTGAAGGATGAGGGAGAGGCAGGGGTCTAATCCTGCTGAAAATGGGGAGTTTGTCAAGCTGGGTTTTGGAGGCTGCCTGTCTGTCACTCTACCCAGGGGAATCATGCTGTTTTGATCTCCTGGCTGAGTGATTTAGGCCCTCAGAAGAATCTGGCTTGTTTCCCCTGATGCCTAGGTTATAAATCAGCCACTGTTAGCAGCTGCATTTTACTCTGTCAGACCACAAGGGAACTGTAGTAGTTTTTACTGAATTAGCAACTTAATTGCACTAAATATAGCTCTAATGCCCCAAAGAAGTTATGGCAGCTCCCAAAGGTGTCTGGCTTCCTATACTCTCCCCCCTCTCTCCCCACCCTGAACTCAGAGAACCAGTTAAACTCTGAGCAATTCAAATCATTAAATCCCAGCTTCTGGAATGAATGTACTTTGTTATGAATATGTCAATATCATTAAATCCTGCCATGTGAATTTAATGTCACTGTTTCCCTAACAACTAACGTCCTTCACATGTGAAGATGGGGGACATGGAAAATCCCACAAAAACTTAGAGAAGTGAGACAAGTATGTGACACAGTAAGTTCTTGGTGTCATGGTACAGTCCAAACCTTGCCTGTTTTATGAGTTAGATGCTCTGTAACTCATTGATGCTTCCCGCTGATGAGTGCATCTGTTGTTCTAAAATTACAAGGCAAGCTTCTTGGGCTAAAACCTTACATCTGGCATGTGTATTTAGACTTGGCATTTCAAAGTTAGTATTTTTGGTTCAGCAGAGGGATTCAAAACAAACATTTTCTGAAAAGTTCCACATTCTTGAGCGGATAGTTGAATCTAGCCTGAGTAAGAGAGGAAGGACCAAGTATGGAAGAGGCCGCTAGCTGCTACCCAGCATCCGTTCTACTCTCTTCCCTTTGCAATAGAACAGCAGGAACAAAAAACAACCCTGTTTCCCAGAACGCCTTGAGCTTGTTGAAGCCACAGGACCAAACTCTGGTTGGTGAGGCAGAAGTGGAAGTAGAACATGGAGCTTCCAGGAAGGCTTTCTTTAAGAGAATCTAATCAGATGTGAGGTTTGTCCTTTTTTCATTTCTTTTTCTTTTCTTTTCCCTTCTGCCTTCTAGAATGGGGACATAATGCCAAACTTCCACAGTCACTTGGGACCATGAGATGACTTTGAAGAAGAATGCAAGGTGATGAATAAAAATGGTGGAAAGATCGGCATCCGAACCACCAATGGTAGGGATAATCCCTGTCCTATCTACATCTGGGCTTTTATATGGAAGAGAGATATAAACTTCTCCTGTTTGAGTTCCTGTTATTCGGGGTTTTAAGTGACATGAAAACAAATCTAATTCCAAGTGATGGATCATGATAGCATAAAATTAATAGAAAAATAATTTCTCTAACGATGTTAGCATATTTTGGCCTATACCCCCAATGCTAGAGTGAACAGCATTATTTGAGGAACCATATGTAACTATTACTTGCACTCAGCAAGGTGAAGCAACTTGCCTGAAGTCACCTAGCTAATAAGTGGCATCCCACCCAGGCTTGTACTTGACCCTACTTTCCCTGTCAGGGCAGCATGTATTACTAATCACAACTCTGCAGACGTTATAGTTCTTGATCAACAGTGTCACCATGTCTGATCCCTAGCAGGCTGTGCAGTGGTCAGGTCTGGCCTGAGTCCACCCTGAACCCAAGGAGCCTGAGGGAAACCTGGTTACTCTGGAAATGCCCCCCTTCTGGAATGCGCCAACCTTCATGAATAAGTCCTTTGTACATTTCTCCTTCATCCCGTTCTCACCTGTGATGCTCCCAGGAAATGGTTATAGACTGTGTAGAACAGGAGGGAGGAGACTGCTCTAGGGTTCCACAAGAAGTTACCTTTGCTTAAAAGATTTTAGCAACAGGTGATCCCATGGACAAGGTTTGTTGACCTTCTGCAGCTATACTTCAGATCAGGCTGGTTACCGGAGTGATGGTGTAGCATGAGACGGCCCGCAGTAACTGACGTGGCTGGTCATGGGAATGCGATCTGTCAACCCATCAGCGTTAAGGAGAGGGGAGGGCAAGCCTCTTTGTTTATTTGGGCCATTCTGGTTCAGTGAGTGCGGGTGACAATGAAATTTGCTCAAGAGAATTTTAAGGCCTGCCCCAGAAATACCAATTAAGGGACGAGCTGTCTACTTCTCTCTCTACACTGAGAATAGTCGGTTATCTCACTCTGGGGCCCACAGCAGAGCCGTGAGGGCCATGCTAGTTCCTGGGGTGAGGCGGCTCCCTCCATGGACCCCGAGGGCTCTGAGCGTATGTAGACCCAATGCCTGGCTCTCTGTCTGCCAATAGCATGAGCCTCCTGAATGTTTGCTGATAAAGACTTGAATGAATTTCTGACTGCCTATAATGCTAACCCTGAGAAATGTTTTCTCAGTATCATACCTTGATACAATGGTTGGCATGGGAGTGAAACCCAGTCTTAAAAATACATACATAGTTATATAATCCACATAAAAATGGGCCCTTTGTGGCTAATCTTAGCACATTGTCACACTTAAAGACATAACTTGCTTTCCTACATGTAGCAGAAAAGTCAAAATAATGGTGGCTTAAACAAGATTCAAAACTTTTCTTCTCTTCCATTTAAAAGAAGTCTAGAGTATACAACCTGCATCACAGTCATTGAGGACTCAACATTTTCTGTCTTTCTGCTCCATCTTTATAAGTAGCTTCTATTCTCAGGGTCGCCTTGCTATCTGAGCTGGCTGCTAGGTGTTCTGTAACTATGTACAAGTTGTAGTCTTTCAGAATGAGGAAAAGCAAGAATCAAAAAAGGAATTCCCCTAGCTATCTATTTTCCAGGGAGTCTTCCTGGAAGCCTTGTCCCCAAATTTCTGTTTACATCCTGTTGGCCAGAACTTCATTACATGCTCAAACTTAGCTGCAAAGGAGGCTAAAAAATGTAGTGTTTTAGGTAGTTTCATTGCCCCTGCTTCTTATCTGTCCCTAATCATATAGACCAGCTGTTCTCAACAGTTTGTCTCTTGGAAATCACTTATACCCTTGAAATATATTGAGGAACGCAAAGAATTTTTGTTTATGTGATATCTATTAGTACTTACTGTATTAGAAATTAAAACCAAAAAAAGATTAAATATTTATTTGTTTAAGCATTAAAAAATTACATTATCTATATTAAATCATCACATTGTACAGTTTAAAATCTTATCATTTTACTTGTCAGTTATACCTCAATAATGCTGAAAAAATTTTAGAAAGCACTAAGATCTTCAAAAAAATTAAAACATAAAAATAAAAATTACAGGGGCGCCTTGGATGGCTCAGTTCGTTAAGTGTCTGCCTTTGGCTCAGGTCATGATCCCAACAGGGAGTCTGCTTCTCTCTCTCCCTGTGCCCCTCCCCCTGCTCCTTCTCTGTCTCTTGTTCTTTCTCTCTCTCTCTCTATCTCTCAAATAAATAAGTAAAATCTTTTTAAAAAAATAAAATAAAATAAAAATTACAGGGGCACCTGGCTGGCTCAGTTGGAAGAGCATGCAACTCTTGCTTCATCTTAGAATTGTGAGTTCAAGCCCTATGTTGCGTGTGGAGATGACTTAAATAAACAAAATAACTTTAAAAAAATAGAGAAAGGAAAAAACAAAATTACAATTATATATCCTTTACATATTAAATACCGTATTATTTCCTATGTGGAAAAAAAGGTTAGAAGAGTGGTATTTCTTTCTAATTTTTAAATTTTTGAAAAATATCCAACAGAACACAGCAAGATTCTCATATCTGCTTTCCCATTGAATCTGTTGCAATGTGTTGTTTTGGTTGAATTATATGAAGAGAATCTGGTTTCACACAGATGTATAAGTTGGAAAATATAGAAGTTTTTTTTTTTTTTTAAAGATTTTATTTATTTATTTGACAGAGATCACAAGTAGACAGAGAGGCAGGCAGAGAGGGAGAGAGAGAGAGAGAGAGAGAAGCAGGCTCCCTGCTGAGCAGAGAGCCCGATGCGGGACTCGATCCCAGGACCCTGAGATCATGACCTGAGCCGAAGGCAGCGGCTTAACCCACTGAGCCACCCAGGCGCCCCTATAGAAGTTTTTTTAAAGCTTTTCAGATAATCATAGATATTATTTTTTGATACTACTTCAAAACTCACATGGAAGTTTCTTAAAGGCTAGTTGCAGTGTGGAATCTGAAATCATATCAATGAATATTTTGTACTCTAGTACATGAAAACCCATTGGTCCATCTAGCATGTTGAACGCATGTTGTACACGGGCATGATTTTGAAACATCATCTAGTACTCATGTGGAAAATACTTGTTCACTGAGTTATACGGTCCTTTCGAATGTTGGCACATCTCGTTATATAATATTTTTTTAAATTACATTTTTAAGAATGTCAAGCTCATGATGATAGAAGTTTTTCAGAAATTCTCATTTTCCCTTGAAAGGTTGAATATTACTGTGGGCCACAAATGCTGTCAGTTGCTTCTCTTGAAGTAACAAACTCACTTTGTTCAGGTTTGAAAAGATGTCAGCTGAATACGCAAGTCTAAGTAGCCATGGGGTGCCTCCTGCCACAGGCCTTCGAGAACCGCAGAGGAAGCTGGGAGGTCCATCCAGGCGTCAGCGGAGCACCGGGACCAGAAAGGTGACCCCCAAGGGTGAGTCCCTGTGGCCTCCGAGGGGCCGAATGAGATGCAGACACACCCTAGTCTAAACCTGTTCTCTTTGGAGCTTTGCAGACAGAGATTTGTTTTCCCTTCGTAGTCTATTTGCCCTCTGAAAAATTCCAAACATGTTTTTCTGGCTCCTGTTCACACTGTTGAGGGATCAGAGCATCCTTCCTGGCTGAAGTGGGATCAGGCCAGCCCCAGAGGCCCAGAAGGAAGCTGGGGAGTGGGAGGGCCCGGCAGGGACCGGGAGGGAAAGGGCTGAGGGTGGCTGCTGCAGGCACTGATGTCCTTGCAGGCCCATCCAGAGAGGAAAGAGGAGAAAATGGTGCACAGTTAGTCCTGTAGCTTCTTCCAATGAGGAATCAGGTAACTTGGGTTGCTCTCTGTTTCACCTCTGAAGGTACAAAGGTAAATGAATGGCTGCTGGGGTAAGCAGGTTTTCAAGGTATGACGGTGGAGGCTGGGTTGAGAAAATGATCAAAGAAAGAACCTGTGGAATCTGACTCATGACTCTCTGTGTGCTGCGGCTACATTGACATTGGTCTGTGTTTACCTAACATTGAACAGGAGCCCATAGAGGACTTCAGTGACAACATGGATGTGTGAAAACTCTTTCACACACATGGTGAGTGATGGACAGTGAACACTCGGTTATGTCCCCCGAGCCCTTATATGTGTGTGTCCATGTAAAACTGTGGTTCATATTGCAAGGTACTTGTGTCCACATCTGTATACACACTGAATTTGCATCTATGTGTCTTGTGTGTTTATCTGTGGGATATATAAGCAGCGGTGACAATGAACATTATTACCTCGGGACTCAAGAAGATGATGTTAACAGTAAAAACACATGGAGAGAGATCATCTCCTTCTCTTCTTCCTCTATTTCTTCTTCTTTTTTTTTTTTTTTAAGATTTTATTTATTTATTTGACAGAGAAACAGCGAGAGAGGGAACACAAGCAGGGGGAGTGGGAGAGGGAGAAGCCGACTTCCCGTGGGGTAGAGAGCCCAATGCAGAGCTTAATCCCAGGACTCCAGGATCATGACCCGAGGTGAAGGCAGCTGCTTAACGACTGAGCCACCCACGCGCCCCTCTTCTTCCTCTATTATAAAAATAATTCTTTGAACAGGTTGTAAATGAACATGGTAAAAAAAAAATTCATTAATTAGCATGGACTAAAATGAAAAATGAGTCTCCCACCCTAGCGTCAGAAATGACCATTCTCAGTTCTTATGTATTTATTGAGAAACATATATATTTAAAAAGTATACACACACACATTCCTTTTTAAAATTTATTTCTTTAAGCTAATAAATGTGAGGATTCTAACAGGAAGATCACTGACTTCTTACATATGCTTCATTTTCAGCCCCTTGTGTATCATCAGACCCCAGCACACATAGTTGTGTCTATGATTTACACAAATGTAAGTTTTGTACTAGAGGACAAATTCTTTCTTTCAGGAGAAAACTTCTGGCACCCAGAAAACTGATTTCCTTCCCAGTTCATCTGGTTATTAATCTTCTTAAAAGCTCACGACAAATAAAATTCCTGTATCTGAGACCTTTGAGGTATCCCAGAGGCAGGTAAGAATCATTCCCATGGAGTTGTCTTCACTTTCTGATTTGTCATCAATTCTTAAGAGCAATCCAGGAAAGGTTTATTTAGTACAGCTCTCTGTTGATTTTATAACCAACTGCTGACTGCTTGGGACATAAAACTCTTGATGATTTACAGGTAGTAAATGGGCAAGAAATCCATAAATCACATTCTATAAGAGAGTATAGGTGAACACACACGCACATACACATTTATACTAACCACCTTCAAAGGAGAAGTTGTAGGCATGTCCAGAAAATACATTCATTTTTAATTTGAGGAGAATAGGGAACTCATTGGTGAGAGGTCCCCAAACAACCTCTGTGAATTTGATTGTACCAGGTAATATTTTAAAGTTCAGCAAGAGACTTTGCCCATCATTTACTTATTTATTTATTGTAAAGCTGTATTTACTTATTTTAGAGAGAGAGAGCAAGCAAGGGGAGGGGCAGAGGGAGAGAAAGAGAGAATCTCAAGGAGACTTCCTGCTGAGAATGGAGCCCAACGTGGGGCTCCATCCCAGGACCCTGAGCTTACGACCTGAACCAAAATCAGGAGTTGGAGGCTTAACCAACTGAGCCACCCAGAGCCCCTGCCTAATTCTTAAAAGAGACTCTTGTTCCCACTTCTGAAATGTTCAAAGGAGTTTTTATGATTTCTAGAGGAAAGAACTTTTTTTTTCCTACCAAGTCAGAAATGCTAAAGGTTGTCAGAGTTTTGAGATACACCTGACACTATTCTGCAACAGGTATTTCTCAACTAAACATTCACTTGAAGATCTCTTTTTGTTTTCATGTATTTATTTCTTCTAGGCCCATGTTTAGGATCATTCCTAATAATGTGCTAAAATCAGGAAAAATAAGTTTCTAATTCCAGAGAAGTCCTAGAGTGTCAGGGAACTGACAGAGGAGGAGATACAAAGTGAAGAGCCCTGAAAAAATTTTTGTCTGGAAAGTGAAATTTAATAAATATAAATCGGCTACCATGAATAATTTGCCAACTGTCTGCCTCCCAAAAGGTGGTATAGCATAACTAGAAATTCAGGATGCATTTAACAAAAGCTAATCTCATTTGGATCCTGATTAAGCAAAATGAAGAGCTAAAAATAAAGTAAAGTAAAGTGGGATAAGTTAAATACTAACTAGGTATTTGATGACATTAAGTGTAAATTTTTTAGACATAATAATGGTGTTATTTTTTTTTTGAGTCTTTACCTTTTTTCTTTCTTTTTATTATGTCCAATTAGCCAGCGTATAGTACATAATTAGTTTCTGATGTAGTGTTCAACGGTTCATTAGTTGCGTATAACTCCCAGTGCTCATCACCACACGTGCCCTCCTTACTACCCATTACCCTGTTAGCTTTACCTTTTAAAGATACACAATGAAATATTTTAGGATGACATGATTCCCTTTTTAAAAATCCAGTTGGGTGCTACAAATATCAATCATTATGTGGTACTCCTGAAACTAACAAAATGTTGTACGTCAATTATACTTCCATTCAAAAAAAGAAAAAGGAAACTGTTAAAAAAAATAAAATAGGGCACCTGGGTGGCTCAGTGGGTTAAGCCTCTGCCTTTGGCTCAGGTCATGATTCCAGGGTCCTGGGATCAAGTCCCACATCGGGCTCTCTGCTCAGCGGGGAGCCTGCTTCCTCCTCTCTCTCTCTGCCTGCCTCTCTGCCTACTTGTAATGTCTGTCTGTCAAATAAATAAATAAAATCTTAAAAAAATAAAATAAAAATATGAAAAACCCTGGAAAAAAATAAAAATGCAGTTGGGGAATTGTGGATGGGGTCCAAATGAAATAGGATGGGCCATGAGTTGAGGTTGGTGGTGGCCACACAGGGTTTGATGTACTGTTTTCTCTACTCTTGTATTCGTTTGAAAATTTTCATAATGAGGAAATACCAGAACAGCTAGTTGCTCTAGAGTGCTCCTGAATTATCTATTTGATAGATAATTTCTTTATTTCACATTTGTTTTTTGACAGGAGCCAGGTGCTGGCTGTGTGGAGGAGCCAGGTGCTGGCTGTGTGGAGGAACCTGCATGGGGCCAAGTGGTGTGAGTTGCAGTCTGCAGACAGCGCCCTGGTGACCTTGACAAGCACGGCCACTACTGAGAACCAGGCAGGAAACTCTCTTTGTTGGTAAGAAGTCTACGCCTTGGTTCCTATGAGGATCTTCTGTTTGGGGGAGCAACACCAGCCATTGGGGGGACATGGGGCTTCAGCCGGCTCTGCTCCAGGGATCCAACAGTCAACAAAGCCAATGAGGCACCCCAGAGGTCAGAAGCTGAAAACAGATACCCACAGCCAGTTCTTCACAAACAAGAGGTTTTATTTTTATGCTGTACCCCCACCCTCTGCCAAATAAGTGGGGAGGGTTCTGAAAGGGCTGATTTTGTAGTCGAGAGCCACTGAGGGCAAGTGAAACTGAGATTCATGCCTGGCACAGGGGAGCAAAGGAAGAAGGACCGTGGTGTCTGGGGAGTGCCCCACCTGTGCTAGACACCTCCCAGGGTTCTGCAGGAGGGAGTGAACCCAGACCCACACTGCACAGGGGATCTGTCCCTCTGTGGGCCCAAGGGCAGAAAGAAGACATCCTAAGAGCTTTGTGAAAGTATCTTCCCCTTGGTGGCCAGGCCCCACCTCATAGGCCTCAGTAATTCCTGTCCTACCCTGTCAGGATGGTCAGCTATCATCCATCTCTCCAGCCAAAAGACCCAGCCCTAGTCGGCTCCTGGGAGATGTTTCCAGACAACATTACATTCTTAAGGAGCCTGTCTCCTTTGATTAACAAAACCTTTTAGTTTTCTTCTGAATTCTATATAGACAGCCAGAACATGTGCCCCACTGAAGGCAAGGGTAGGGAAGGGTGTTCCCTGGTGCCCTGGTCTCTTGGGTCTGAGCTTTGCCAGCAAGGTCACTATTACCCCCAGATGACTCTGGGTCTTGGCCAAACCAGTAAGTGTTCACTCAGATCACAGCTCCCTCCCCATTTAGGCCATTCAGTAGCTTTCCAGTTGCTCTCCAGACACAACCTAAAAGGAGCAACGAGGCTGACCCCTTGGGTTCTGGCCTGGGCACTGAACCTTTGAGCATGTGCCTGAAACCAGGGCCACTTCCCCCACTGATAATCTCAGCGTGGATAGCATAGCCTGGACCAGACAGACTCTAACCCACTGTCCCAGGGTCGCAGTCCTCCATACTGCAAGAAAGAATGCTAAAAGGCAGACTTCTGGCTGACAAACTGGAAACCTGTCAGGAATATATCCTTGCTGGTCAGAGAGACCAAGGAAGGACCTGGGGTTGGGATCCAAAAGCCATGCAGTGGGCTTACCATCATGCTGGTGCCCGCCACCCCAAATAAAGACAGAGAGCGTGTTGTCCAGAAGCCAGAGAGCAAGGGGGTGGGATTGTCGAGTAGCAGAAGGCATCTCTGTTTGAGTGCGGCTGCAGCGGGACTGTCAGTTTCCACAGCCTGCAAGACGCCCCCTGACACCTAGGGGTTGCCAGCCATCTCCCTCCTTCTCTTTGACTGGGTATCAGCAGCTGTTCCTGCAGCTCCCAGCACAATCCTCAGAGGTCAAGATACACCAGTCACATGGCTATACATTCTGAACAGCGCTCCCTGGTGTTATGAAAGTCGAGGGCCTTGACTACATTTCCTCAAGCAGGCCCCCCATGACCCTCCTGACCAGTCCAAGTCCCTCTTGAAGCTACAGGACCCCTCTTGGATGTTGGAGAGTAACTGGTCAGATCTCTCCACCCCCTGCCCCCCAGACAAGAAGATCTATGAGGGCAGAGCAGAAGATGTGCTCTCTGGTGGTTAAGTGTTTCACTTCTATATCTCCACTTGATTGCCCATGTCTGGCCACAGAGGAGATACTCAATAAATGTTGAATGAATGAACACATTTCCATCCCTCCACTCCTGCCCCCTACCATTGCAGGCCTGCCACCCACCCTGAGCTCCTGAAGCTCTGAGTCCATCTGGGAGGCATCAGTTATCTCTTTGTTAGCCCTTTTTCTCTCTTAGGAACAGTTGGCGCTGAATCATTCTGCCTGGAGATAAAGACTCCCCAAGGCCACTTCCCTGCATGTGGGACTCCCAGAATGCCTGGGAGAAATCGGCAGTCCTGCCTGCCCAGCTGCCACATGTGGACACATCTTTTTCCTGTTTGAGCTTTCCTTGATGCTCATTATAACCCAAATCCAGGAATCTAAAGCTGTGGGCTGAGTGAGGATGAGCAGGGAAAGGGGGTCAGGGAGGCAGGCATGCAGGGTGTCATGGCCAGTGGGTATGCTGCTGGTGATGCATGGCTGTGTCCCTGTCCCCACACTTCCTCCCCAGAACCAATGGCCCTCAGCTAGGAATCCAGTATTTCATGAATATTGCTTCTGTAAACGGAAATCCTGTTTTTCCATCCCCTTCTATCATCATACATCAAAATGAATTCTCATATAGAAAAGTTCTGTTCCTAAGATAAAATACAAATCACAACAATAATGTATCAAGTATATTTTAATCATATCTTTGGAAAACTAGATGCTTTGATAAAAATTAATTAAAATCACTCTCTATATACACATAGTACCAAAATTTTAAGGTATTGCTAAATCCTGTCTTCCTTTGGGATGAGTGTCCCTTATCTCAAGTGGCAGGAAAATAAAGAAAATATTGTCTTTTAAAACCCGACAGTTGTAACTGTCTCTTCTTAAATCTTTGATCTGTTGTGGTTGTTTATTATATAGTTCAGATTCAGGAAGATTAAGAACACCAACTTCTTTTATAAAGAAGGCAAGCTTGTCTTGACCATAAGGATTGTTTCCATGATTCATGATTTTCCAGGTACTCACATGAGGCTCTATTTTGTCTAATTCAGCAGAACTCATAGACAGGTGCTTAGAGAGGTCCCCATGTTCTGTTGGTCACTGGGCCCAGGTAGCTCCTTTCCAACACAGATCCCAGCCTGGTGGGCAAACCAGGTTTTAGCCTTGCCAAAGAATCACTGTGACCCAGTGATAACGTAAGGATTTATTGACACTGTCATCCTATCATATTTATTTTGTATGGTTTTTAGTTTATTTTGTAGCCAGCTTTCTAATCCCTTTTTAATTATTTTAATTTTTTTAAAAGATTTTATTTATTTATTTGACAGATCACAAGTAGGCAGAGAGGCAGGCAGAGAGAGAGAGGAGGAAGCAGGCTCCTCGCTGAGCAGAGAGCCTGATGCAGGGCTCGATCCCAGGACCCTGGGATCATGACCTGAGCCGAAGGCAGAGGCTTAACCCACTAAGCCACCCAGGTGCCCCTATCTAATCCCTTTTTTAAACAGAGATATTATTTTATTTTATTCCACTAAAAAAAGGTTTTGCAGCCTTTAAGATACCCAGAGTCCTCAAGGGACACCGGATGGCAACCATGTTGTTTGGGAATCTGCAAACCCTCTTGGGGGGCTGAGAACAGGTGCTAGAAAATCTTCAGTGAAACCTATTTTCTCTTCCCTACTCCCTGCCCACCCCCCTCTCACTGCCGTGGAAACTCCCAGTGTCACAATAGTGGTGATTTTCCCTTTGGCTATTGGAATTAAAATTGAGACACCAGGGCCTTCCTGTAGGAAAGGGGTGGGTTGTGGACCAAGTGAAATTCCTGCCTATGTCCATATGCAGGGAATATTCAGCTGTACGAGGAGGAAATTTCCTCCACCCCCACCTAATTTTTACCCATCTCAGATATTTTCCTTCCTGTCTCCCCTCCTGCCCCACTCCCACTCCACCCCCCCTCAATTGTTATCTGTCAGGCTGGCTGGCTTCTCTGCTCTCTAACCTCAAAAGGTCATAACACACGACACCTCATTTGTCAGCAACAATGACTTTAATGCCATTCCTTTGGCATCATAGTCTAGCGAGGGAGGGAGTATATTTCCTCATAGCGGGGAGGAGAGAAGCAGGCAGACACCTCATCTCCCAGCTGTGTCTCTTCTAGCTGGTCAGCATCAGGGCTGGATCTGAAATGGGAGCGGAAAACACAGACCCATTACAGTCCACACCACCTCTCTTGGAACCAGTGCCACCATTTTGGCAACATGCCACACAGAAGCTTGCCTTCTCCCAGCACCTTCCTTACACACCAGGCAAAGCCATGGGCCACAACTGTGACAGCTGGAAGAGGTGCATCCCCACTCCACACAACATACCTGTCATTTCCACCGGCCACAAAGGAAGGGTATTCTGGGTCACTAACAAAAGCAGCATTCTCTGAAGGATAGATGGTGTAGTACTGAGGAGGGCTTGGCATGGCGGTTACCACCCCTCCAGGTGGTATGAGACCACAGGGGTTCACCACTGGCTGCAGGTAGGTAGTGTTCATCCCCAGGGGTTCTTGAGAACCATAAGGGGGAGGGATATACTGCACCACAGTGGCTCCATGGAAGGTGATGGGTTGGTTGATACCAGTGAAAACAAATGATTGTCCTCCTGCCGTCTGCTCCGAATCCAGGACCCTTTCCTCACTTTCCTTGCACGCCTGGCAGGAGAGCATTTTGAACTTGCACACGGCAATCAGGATGAATGTCACCCCGACTGACAACAGGATAGGTCCAAGGAGCTGGGTCCATTCAAAGTGGGAGACACCTTGGTATTTGATCCAGCCCATGACGGTGAACGTGATCCCCACCAGTCCCAAGAAGATGCCTGAGAAGAGCAAGGTGGCCCCCGCCTTGTCGTCATCGGACACCTGGATGTCAGCGGTGCTGGGTGTGTAGGGAGTGACGGAAAACACGTTGAGAGGGAAGTCCTCCAAGCGGCTGCTGCCTTGCTCCATCGTCTGCCTGTGATCACCCCGCTTCATGGAGGGGAAAGGGAGTGTGAGGGCTCCTAAGAGCTGAGAAGAGCAATCCCAGGCTCCGATCAGTTTTGGAAGAACTTTGGGCCTCTGTGGTTAACAGAGTATAACACGCAGAAGCCTGAACTTTGTTTCAAAGAGTAAAGGTCTGAGAAATGGAGCTTGAAGTTTTCTCATACACTATCAACAATTGGAGGTCCTGTTTTACGATTCAGTGACAAGCTCTCTCTCATTCACCTTCATTCACTCATTCAAAAACTACTTGAGCCTGTCCTCATATGCTGGGAGGTGCTTTCCTAGATGCTAAAAGCACTCTTCCAAGGCCTTTACCAAAACCAGGACTATAGAGATGGCCAAACTACCTCCGGGGCCTCTGGTGGGACTGGGGCTCTTGATGTACCCATTACTTGCTCAGACATCTCATCCACTTTTCCTGCTGAGTCAGCTCATGGAAGTAAACAGACACGCATTTCATGACTCTGTGTGCATCCTTCCCACATCAGGATCTTGAGCTGGGATGACGCTTAACCTCCCACGCCTCTCACTGAGCTCTGAGGCACAGCTGTCTTCTGACCAGCCTGTGTGACTTTTGCTTTCAGATGTGGGGAATAGCTCCAGCTGTGGGTGAGGAAGGACACCCTAGGAAACTAACCACATCACTGGCAAAGGTCAAATAAGCATCAGGTATGAGCTGGCATCTAGGGGACACTTGCTTCACACCCTCCCTCCATGGTGGCAGCACAGCCCTCGGTCTCCAAGGTGAAGTCAGCAGCTACGTTTTCAAGGCTGATGTGTTTTTGCAACCAAACCCAAGCTAATTGAGGGAAGAAAGCTTCGCCTTCAATGACATTATCTGGCATTCATAACTACAGAATTGCAAAGCAGCCCCATGCGTTTCTTCTTCTGCAGAATAGTAACTGTAGCCCTTTTTTCCTTTCCTGCACAGGTCTTAACCAAACAGATGTCTTTCTTCGGTGGTTAAATATTATATTATCTTTCTTTGCCAATGTTGAGCAGAAGGTCCAGGAAAACAGTTGCCCTCTTGCCCTAGGCAGGGCTTCCCAAACTTTCCTGATGATAAAAATCACCAGGGCTACTTGTTTAAAAGGCAAAATCTGAGTTCCTTACTCGACCAGCAGAACCAAAATTTCCAAGGACATCTAAGAGCCCCAAGTGGCTTTTCTCATCAGAATCTTTGTAAACTTTACTGCAAGTGCTCTTGGGAGACTTTGTTGGGGGAGACTTTTGGTGAGGACTTTGTTCCCCACCAAAAATGCCTCCTTCCTGCTATAAGATAAGGCCTGTAGTCTCTAACTTCATTTCAAGATGGGAAAGCAAACAGGTGACCCTCTTGGGTATCTTCCCAAGTGTGTCCCTGAGCAGCCAGTGTGGAGTGGTGCTGTAGTAGGAGTGGTCTGCCCTTTTCCCCACCGAGCTGGACCAAAGATCTAGGGAAGCCAGCTTTTCTCTTTAATCATTAAAATTTTGCTCAGCTAGACAAACCATAAATGACTCTTAATCTCACAAAACAAATTGAGGGTTGCTGAGGGGAGTGGGGTTGGGAGAGGGGGGTGGGGTTATGGACATTGGGGAGGATATGTGCTATAGTGAGTGCTGTGAAGTGTGTAAACCTGGCGATTCACAGACCTGTACCCCTGGGGATAAAAATACATTATATGTTTATAAAAAAAAATTAAAAAATAAAGATAAAAAAAAAAAGAATAACACACACATACACACACACACACACACACACACACACACACAATTTTGCTCAGCTAGCCTGACATTCTTTTCATGCTCTTAATCCCTGAGCTAACCGCTGAAATAGACCCTGGAATTTAGAAAAAGCTAGGCTTTCAAAATTCTTCTCAATCCACTCAGTTTATGCTTCTCATTTGTCTTTAGCTACAACCTCTTGCAGTTGAGAGAATGACTGGGAACACTCAGAGAGCTGAGCTGAGCGATCACATTTATGAAAATACCCCAGAAAAGCAAAACTGGAATACTTTCAGAGCAGACAGTTCAGGAAATTCTCTAGTAAATTTCCAAGGTCACCTTGATTTAGCCTCTCATTCCAAAATTTCAAACTCTGTATGTATGATAAATAGCAATTTAAAAAAGCCTAACAAATCAAATTCAATAGCATATTAAAAGAATTATATGCTATGACAAACTGGGATTTATTCTTGGAATGCAAGGATGGTTCAACATTCAAAAATTAATGCATCACTCATCAGAATGAAGGAGGGGGAAAAACTCTATGTATTTATCTCAATTGATATAAAAAAGTGTTAGGGATTTTTTTTTCAGAATTATTTATTTGAGAGAGAGAGAAAAAAAGAGAGTGCACATGAGTGGGGCGAGGTGCAGAAGGAGAAAGTCCCAGGCCGACTCCCCACTGAACATGGAGCCCGACTTGAGGCTCGATCCCAGGACCCATGAGATCTCCACCTGAGCTGAAATCACAAGTCAGAACCTCAACCAACTAAGTTACCCAAATCCCCCCAAAGTGTTAAGGATTATTGAACACTTACGATGGACCAGGCGTGATTCTAGGTATTCAGTATACATGGCATCATTTCATCCTTTCAACAACCAGGTTATAGTCAATCATGAAAACTATGTTGAGCTCCAAGGCCTGGGGTCATGTTCAGGTTTGACCATGGCAACCTCACAGCATCTGGGCCCTGGACACCCACAAGCACAAAAGAACATCTGACTCTGCTTTTCCCTCTAAAGTCATTTTGATTTCTCTCTTTTTTGTTTAGATCTTATTTAACTAATGATGTGTTTAATAAAATCCTTATACATACATCATTTCCACACATAGATAACTTCTAGAATTATGTAGTATAAGTATTACATTTCAAATTTAGTAGATTGCATATTATTTCAACCATTAATGTATGTCAGCATGGAGAGAAATTTTTTAAACAAAATTATTTTAGTATGAAAAACAAAAAGAAAATGATGCTGATAATTAAGCTGCAAACCATCCTTAGATATTCTGCTTTTGCTAAGACTCTACTATGTACATTTTTCCTTTGCCAGGTGTCTCGATATTTGGCTCTGGTACCAGTGGCACTGGAGAGAGATTGCAAGGTATGAGCAAGGAGAAATAAATTACTATGTCCTATTTTGCTTGTTCTTACTGTCATTGTCACTCCAGAAGAATTCATCATCTTGGTAGTAACAGTTCCAATTTCCAGGGGATTCCCCCCCAACACACCCAGACCAGCCTCACTGGCCCCTTCAGAAATACCAGAAATATCATATTGTATATTTGAAAGTTGCCAAGAGAGTAAATCTTAAAAGTTCTCATCACAAGAAAAAAAGAAAAATCCTGTAACTATGTATGGTGATGGATGGTAAGTAGAATTATTGTGATTATTTCATAATAGCTATAAATATTAGATCATTATGTTGTTCACATGAAACTAATATCATATATGTTAATTTTTAAAAAATGACCAGCACCAGCCAGACAGTGCTTCCTCCTTGGAGGTTTTTGGGTTTTGTCTACGAGATCACCAATTTATTAGAAAAGGATGTAATTCAGGCGCGGGCAGATGGAGTTTCCATGCTCTCTCAAACCACACCACTCTCATCAGCACTTCATGTGCTCACAACCCTGGATGTCCTCCGAATCCATCCTTTTGGGTCTTATGGAGTCTTCCCAGAGTTTCTTGGCCCAAGAGCCTCTAATGTCAGCAATCACCAAGTGGCATTTTCTAATCAGAAAGCTGGGCCCCACTTTAATGGAAATATACTTACCAGATATTTTGGATTTAATGTGTTAATTTGTACAACTGAAAGTAGCTTTAAAGGTATACATGATGGGTTGGCTGAAACTTGGACTCTCTAGTGGTCTATATTCAATGAGACTGAGATATCAGAGTTTCTGTGGTAAAACAGAGGAACTCAAAGACATCAAGAGATAGAGATGTTGGAGTGAATTTTTCATGACTGATTGGCCCACCTATTTCCCACCTCTTGATTCCTTCACTAAGGCATTGACAAATACCCCAGTGTGGAGAACACTACCTTGAAAAGCTTTCTGATGGCTATCTTCTATAGGCCAGGTATGAGGTCAAGAGATTTTACCAGTGAGGTAGGCTCCTTGATTTTAATGGGGATGATGTGCAAATTTCAGACTAGTGGAGGCCAAGTTGAAAGCACTTAATAAGCAGAGACAAGATGTATGCATTTATTGTAATGGGCAATAGGAATAAAGGATTACCAGAATATTTTGACCCGCAAGAATCTGTGGTTATGGCAAATAACCACAATTCCTAGTGTCTCTAGGAATGAAATGTATGAGCATCCTACAAAAATGTTACTAGATTTGTAGAACAGGAAAAAATCCAGATCTGGAGTCCAAAATCCTGACTTCTGTTATCACGAAGAGTCAAGGCTTCTTAGCAAGTTTTCATACTTAAGCTGCTCAGAGACCTGGAGCTCCGTAACAGAAGAGGAAACTAGGTTCCCTCCCCCTGAAAAAGAACTCTGCAATACTGCCTCAAGGATATTCTTTTTTTTTTATGATTTTATTTATTTATTTGACAGAGATCACAAGTAGGCAGAGAGGCAGGCAGAGAGAGAGAGGGGGGAAGCAGGCTCCCTGCCAAGCAGAGAGCCCAATGCGGGGCTCGATCCCAGGACCCTGAGATCATGACCCGAGCCAAAGGCAGAGGCTTAACCCACTGAGCCACCCAGGCATCCTGCTTAGTTTATTCTTGATCAGAAATGCTTCAGTCCAAAAGCAAATGTTGTACTGTTGACTGCTCTATAAATTATTATTATTTTTATTCATTGAAGAAATATCCTACAGTAGAAAGGGCCAAATTTTATATAAAATGAATGAGTCAATTACTCACCGTAAAGATAAAGCGTTCACAAAGTTGACTTTGTCAACAAATACTTTCTGAGTTTCAATGCTAAATATTCTTGAACAACAACTGCAAGGGGAAACTGGATGTTTTTCTTGTACATGATGTCACTGTAACAAAATTAAATTTAAAAATTGAAAGAGGAGACTTACCTGATCACAGAGACTATAAGCCATTCGAGACAGTTCATTCACACTGATAAAAATTTTGCAGAGAGTAGAGAAAGAATTGGTTCTTATAAATTGATGTAGAAAAAAACATCATCTGCCAGAATGATCACTGCATACCACGTGTCGGGAGCTACAATGATTTGCTCCGGCTAAGATCTCCACCTGGAACACCTGGAATACCAATTGAGTCACCACTGGATTAAATTTATACACAATCATTCTTCAAGATTCATCTGCCTTCTTTACAGGCCAAATAGATGAGTTCAACAGGGATGTGAGAGGTATCATCACCCCTGCTCCTGCACCTTTGTCTTCGATGGTGACATTCATTTCTGCCTTTCCCCCAAGAAGGTGGCATTACTTTTGTATTTCTTTCATAATAAGGAAGAACTTCTACTTGGCACTTCCTCACTCCATAGGTTAGAGAGCCAATTGGGGGTTTGCCAGTTGCCACATATTTTACGTTCAAGAACTAGCGAAATAAACGTGGATTAGACTCATGTAGACTCATAGACCCTACTGGCACCTTTGTCGTTTAAACAAGACAAAACACCATGTATCACCTGACCATCAAAAGCCCCCACCACCACCACTTTGACTTTTGGACCACAGTGGCATTTTGGGTCCCTATAAATGAGTATCTGTTCAGAGTCAAGGTATATCAATTACCAAGAAGTAAGGGCAAATGGCTGTAGGTCCTTGAGGGGGTGGTTGGAGGACAACTTAAAAATTATCCTTGATGGGGCGCCTGGGTGGCTCAGTAGGTTAAGCCTCTGTCTTCCACTCAGGTCATGATCTCAGGGTCCTGGGATCGAGCCCCACATCGGGCTCTCTGCTCAGCGGGGAGCCTGCTTCTCCCTCTCCCTCAGCCTGCTGCTCCCCCTGCTTGTGCTCTGTCTCTCTCTCTCAACGACTTCCGTTTAAGAAAATGCAGAGGCAATTTATTTGGGGGTGGTGTTCTCAGTGAAGGCAATGGCTGCTGGAGACACTTCAGGACTCCCATCCTATTGCAAATTTCTGTGTCCATTGTTATGTGACCACCTGGGCACGTCCTCACAGACAACATTATAAACCGAAGCTGTCCCCTCTGGACTCCATGTGCTCTGCCCCTCCCTCTGTCTCCACTTGCAGCAGACATGGGACTAAAAGAATCAGAGACAAAATGACTTTCTTGAAGATACAGTTCCAATGACAAATGAAAACTAGTCAACTAAAACTAAATGCTTTGAATAAACAACAAGGTTGCTGAACAGGTCATTTAGCAGATTCGTTATTTGAGAAATTAACCCAGATTCACGACCCTGTCATGTATCTTTTGATAAGAGCACTCTCTTTTCCGTGAGGCTGACTCTTTCAACCTAAACTTTTCCCAGCCACATCTAGGGAACAGAGCCACCTCCTTCCAAAGCAGTCTTGACACTGACCTTGCAGGAAATTCCAGGCAATGTTTTATTTGCTGGTTTGATTGAGGTTTCTAATTACAGTGGACTTGGCTTCTTAACACTTTGTATAGATACTTTCAGAGTTTCCCCCCCCCCTTACAACAAGCTTACACATTTTATGGATCTGAAATCACATTAATCTTTATTAGTCTTTAACTCTCTTTTTGCCTAGCGGTTCATGTCATCCTTCCCAAATCCATAGAGTTTATTTTTAATATTCTCGCAAAAATGACTGCTTGGGGGAAATTACAGCTGGGAATTTCCGAAACATGATATTTCAAGATAGCAAACAGAGATCAAGGATTAGGCTCATTTTTTGCCACAATAATAATATCCATAATCTGAATAAGGATCGAGGGTAAACAATTTTTTAAATTTGGTAATGCACTGCTGTGGCAAGAGTGTCAGAAAAGAGACCTCTTTAAATTGACTGATGAGGTGTGCCTGGGTGGCTCAGTAGGTTAAGCGTTCAACTCTTAATTTCAAATCAGGTCATGATCTGAGGGTCATGAGATTGAGCCCTGAGCCAGGTGGAGTCTACTTGAGACTCTCTCTCTGCCTCTTCCTCTGCCCCTCCCCCTGCTTGTGCTCTTTCTCTCTCAAACAAATAAATAAATGAAATCTTTAAATTGACTAGTGAGAACATGACTTGGTACAACTTTCTAAGGGGGGAGGAGAGCAATTTGGTAATATCTATTAAAATTTAAAATCCACATACGATTGAAGAAGATGCAAGTATTTTCTTCTTGGAATGTAACCTACATATATACTTTACACAAAAGAGTGTCTTCACGGTTCTCCCAGCTTGCTGCCTGGCTTTCAAGAGGGAGTGTTCTAAGAGTGAGCATTCCATGTGTCTCAGGTGGAAGGTGCAAGGATCCTATGACCTAACTTTGGAAGCCCCGGAATATCATTCCTATTTCATTCCATTGCTCAAGCAGGCTACTAAGCCAACACAGACACAAAACAAATCGAATTAGGTTCTTCTCTATGGGAAGAGGGTCGAGGTCACAGTGCAGAAGAGCCTATGGGATGGGAAATAATATTGCCATCCTCTGGAAATACAATCTTCCACAGAGAGATACTGACTTTTTCACTGTCTACTCTGTGATCCTCCTTGAACTTTTGTCCACGTGAACGTCCAAGTGTGTTTCAAGATTTTAGACCAACTGCATTTGGATACTCATTCAGTTATGTTTGGTTAGTAGCCTCATCCTTCTTTACAGGCAAGTTCTCCAGGGGACTCACAGGGGCAATGCTGTCACAGTCGTCAATGATATCAAGTTCTAAATTTTCCTGGACTTTCTTGCACATTTTCATGGTTTGTCAGACTTACCCATCATACTTCCTGTTTTTAACCACCAACCCACATTCTCAGTTAAAAATTATAATTTTGAAATGATTATAGTTCGAAGAAATCAATGAAAAGTGATGCTAAAACCACAAAAACAGCTCTCAGAGGTTATCAGAGAACTCCTGTGGGAAGTGAAACTAAGCATGGTCACGCATTTGTTAACAAAACATCTGATTGAACACATTGTGGGTGGGAAGGAAATTGCTTTGTGGGAGCCCGTGTGTGTGTGTGTGTGTGTGAGAGAGAGAGAGAGAGAGAGAGAGAGAGATCCAATGCCTGGAACCTCACCCTTGAGAGATGAACCTGCACTTAAATGTCAGGTGTCTACAAATCAGTGGGAGGTGAGTATTTGGGAGGAATCTCAGTGTGAAGAATTCTCTACTGCTGACCTGTTTTATTTACTTGAATTATAGCTGGGACAGCAAGTAGTTCTATTCCTCCTTTACAATAAAAAGACACAGTGGTTGAATCATAGCTGTATGGTGGCCGTGCAGAAAATAAAAACCATCCCCATGTATTTTACTTTGTTACAAGAATAATAAGAATATTTGGAGGGTAGGACAGTTGCCCTGTGGATTCTGTGCATTTATCCCATCCTGTTGCGGGCGCTTCCTAATACCCACGTGAGGAACAGCACCTCGGTTTTACGGATGATTAATCCCAGCAACAGGCAAGTATGTTATCTGACAGACCAGCAGTGTGGGAAGACGATGTGCTTTCCTCAACTGTTTTGAAACTGCTCTTCCGTGAAGGGCGTGCACCTGCTGACGAGGGATCGCTCTGTGTTCCTCAGCCAGGAACACAGTCGCTGGGGCAGACCGTTCCTAGGATGGTTCCTCAGACAACTTTCACACTGCTTTTTCTGACCAAACTGAATGCTACCTTGATGGGGCTGGAATGTAGGTGGCAGCCACTGACTTTTTCAACAGGCAGGAAGGTGGGGCCCCCAAGGGCCCAGCTGCTGGCCTGAGGATCTGCTGAATGGGGGAGGCCTGCCTCCTGCCTGCTGTAGCTCCTTCCTAAATTCAGGAATTTATGGACTTGTGTATACCACCAGAGGAAGTTGTGGGCTTGTAAGGACCCATGTGATTCAATTACACTCATCTTTTTTTAGGTCACCTGTGCCATAACATAACACAAACACAGGAATGATACCACATTCCCAGGTTCAGGTTCATAAAGGACTATGGCATTCATGGGTGGGTGGGGCAGGGTGGGGGAGAGTGGGAGAGGGTGGGAGAGGGGAGGGCGTTTTTAAAAAATCCTGACTATTTCTGGTTCTGCTGCTGGGAGTCAGAGAGAGGTATTTAAGAACAAGTGACTGAAATAAGAATGATACGGCAGGGGATGTAAAGCTTCATTAGCACTGCTAAGTATGTTTAAGTAACAATTGCAGTGGGTCTTATGGTCCCCTAGGTGTCCAAACTGTCTAATGCAGTGGTTCTCACAGTGTGGGCACAGGACAATCGGCATCAGCATCATCTGGGACCTTGTCAGGAATGCATATTGGAGGTCCCACCCCAGGCCTACTTAAGAAGGCACTCAGGGGTTGTGGTTCCCTAGATCTGTGTTTTAAACCAGGTGATTCTCATACTACTCAATTGAGAACTGTTTCTCTAAAACAAGTTCCCAGATTGTTTCTTTCTTTCCTCCTTCCTTCCTTCCTTCCTTCCTTCCTTCCTTCCCATTTTGTGTGTATGTGTGTGTGTGTAAATCAGGCCATCCCTAAGTTGACTTCCACTTCCAACAGTCTGTGATTCTGTGACTATCTAAAATGATTCCAGTGTATAAACCAAAGGCACATGTACACATTATCGTGTGTGTGTGCATGGACGCCCACACATGGGCGGTGGTTGAGAGCACGGGCTCTGGAGGTTTCTCTGTAACCAGATCCTGGCTCCACTAATCACTGGTGTGTCGCTGGGCAAGCTGCATAGATCCTCTGAAGATCAGTTTGCTCATTTATATAAGAAACAAACAGCAGTACCTCCTTCAGAAGGGTACGAGGACCCAGTGAGATCATAGCCTAGTAGGCTGCGTGGCTGTCAGGTGTGTGATTCTTCGATCTTGCTGCATTTCTTTGAGCTTTCCCCTTGGGTACTTGAGGAACTGGGTCCCTAGCAGGGTTGGAGCCCCCAGACTCTCCATATCCAGAGACCCCAAAACCATGGCCTGAGTATGCAGGGTTAGCTGCTACTAGGCCTGAAGGTGGACCCTCTCAGACTCCTAGGGTCAGTTTAAGCCTTACCCCGGCAGAGGGAGGCACGTAGGTAGAGTGCGTACGTAATTCTATGACTGCGTCGATCTCCTCCTTTGGGCAGCTTAAAAAACACCAAGAGAAAATGACATACCGACGTCAGATCGGCTGAGAAGGGGAGAAAGAGGCTGGAGATAGCGGGCCTTTGTGATCTCTGAATGTATGTTTTATGTTTGTTCATTTTTGTTTTTTAATGTTCTTGTGGCTTGTTCTGCCCCCTCCAAGGAGCAGAAGGATTTAAGGTCTGGGTTAGAGGCAAGATGCGTCTGTCTGTAAAGTTTAGGGGAGCGAGTGTGTCACATGGAGAGACACGAAACACCCCTGCACACCTTGTCGCCCCCTGACTTCACAGACCCCAGCTGCCGAGCTGCGAGGGGTCTTACCAGAGCTTCCTAAGAAGCCTGAATGGAGACAAAGCCCTTGTTGAGCCAGAAACAGGGAGAGAGGGGTGGCCCGACAGCCAGGTCTGCTTCCTCTGAGGGGGAGCTGCGTGCTGCTCAGCCTTCTGGATCGTTCTCAGCCCACTGATGTGGGAGGGAAGGCAGAGGCCACCCAGTGTGAGTTGCTGCTGCCTGAAATGGAGTCCGTTCTCCCACGCGGAGGCAGGCAGTGACATGAGAGGCTGCTCCCCGCAGCTGATCCCCACCCGCAGCCTGTTCCCAGGCACCACATGGCTCCTTTGGCCTCAATGCCACCAAGAGAGTGGCTTAGCCTGGGAGACACCGCTCTGCTCAAAGCCACCAAGAACCGCAGGAGCGCTCAGGACGGGTTGCTGGCTGGGGGCCTGTGCAGCCCTGGGAAGACGAGTCCGAGCTTGCAGTTATGAGCTCTCTTCGAGGCTGATCTCCGGCTGAGGTCCTAAGCAGCTGCCATATGTCCACCAGCTTTCTGCAGGAGACGAGCCTCCTCCCCTCACACCCCGCCCTGTGAGAGCTCCTGGGGCTGCAGATCTGCAAGGTTACTGGGAAGCCTCACCATTCAGAGTGAGAGGCCCAAAGGCGCGCTCATAACTGCTTCAGCCGTCCCACACTTCATGTATTCCCCAGGAATGTGCTCTATGAATTAATTCATGTGGTCCCTTTCATGCAAGCCAAGGTTGAACAATTTGGGGGGCAACTAAATATACTTTCTTCTCCCCTCTGTTGCTCTAGAGAGCCCATCAATAATCTGATTCCAGTTAGCTGGAGTGCCAGAAAACAGAACATTCTGCAATACGAAACAATGTTCATAAAATGTCATGGTGGAAGGACCCTTGGAGACCAATATCCAACATCCTGAAGGTATTTCTTAAATGGTGCTGAGTAAAATGCTAGGAGTAAAATGATGTCTATAGCACAATGTAACATATGAAAATTAAAAATCCATACACAAGGGCCCCCTGGGTGGCTCAGTCGGTTAAGCATCTGCCTTTGGGTCGGGTCATGATCCCGGGGTCCTGGGATCGAGCCCCAGGTTGGCCTCCCTGCTAAGAGGAGCACCTGCTTCTCCCTCTCCCTTGGCCCCTCCTCCCTGCTTGTGCTCTATCTCAAATAAATAAAATCTTTTTTAAAACACCCATATACCGAGCAAAACTCACAAAACTACACCCTATTGAATGAAAAATATTTTTCACATTGATATGGTCGCCTCTTGGGAGAAAAAAGATTAGTGCTGGGAATGGAGAAAGCAGGGAAAAGGGAGTGGAGGGAATAGGGAGGGGAAGGGAAGAGGGAGAGGGAACAGAGAGCTGAGGGGAAAAACTTGTAATCATGATGACAGCAAACCATGTCTCAAGGAGTAGGAGTCACTCTACCCTTTAGAACAAAGTTCAAACACAAAAGGTAAAAGAGGAAGCAAGCTGTGGTGTAGTTCCTTCACTTTACACCTGGAGAAACCAAGGCTAGAAAGATTAATTCTTTGGCTCTGAGGTTTCATTGCCATCAGCGTCAGAAGCCAGGTATTTCGACTCCAACTTCACCGCTCTTTCTACTACGTCAAACTGCCACACATGTATTTATAATATGTTGATCCCTACCCTTTTAATGAGTAATTCATTGAGTTATAGTTTTAACTAGAGAGGTTGATCATTGCTGGTCTAACTCATAGGTTCTCCTCAGAGAAGCTACCCCATGCTCCTGAAAGACAGTAGCCTTGCTGGACACCAGCTGACCCAGCCCTCCTCCTCCTGCGGTGGGCATCTGCTCTAAGGGTATCCTCTCCCAGACACGGGGAAGGGTGCCCAACCATGCTGGTTTGCTCCGGACCGAGGGGATTCCCAGGAGGCAAGACTTTCAGTGCACACACAGGAAAAGTCCTGAGCCAACTGGGGCAAGTTGTTCATCCCTTCCGGAAGGGACTTAGGACCTGTGTGCTCAGGTTCAAAACCACAGAGGAGGCAATCAGGTTCTCAGAAACTGGGAGATGGAGGCCGTTGCCTGAAATAGAAGCGCCGTGGTCTAGAAAGATGGCAAGGAGAGTTGAAGAGCTGCCATATTGATCACATGTAAGCAAAATTTACAAGTAGAAACTACGAGCAAGTAGAGGACATTGATTATATTTTAGGAAAGCTGACTTTCAGTAGCTTCTTCCTTAAAAACCACCGTGGCTAATTGCAGATCCTTGTGGAGACTTTTTCCAGATGCTTCTGTTTGCTGTTGCTGCTGCTTATGGTTTCGTTGCCAAGGAAAGGGCCACAGCAGACTCTTCTCTTCTGTATTTAAGCGTGTTCTCTCCAAATCATGCTGCTTATCTTCCAAATTAAAAAGAAATGAGTAATATCCAGCGCACTCAGAAATCTCCAAGTTGGGAAATCCCAGAGCGACTCTTAATGGACTCCCACCTCTCCTCTTGGAGCTCATGAAGCTCTTAATCAGCCAAAGCTGAGGTGGCAGATTGTTTTTCCCAAAGGGAGCTATGACAACATGTCCCATTTCTCACCCTCTTCTGACATTTTACTTTGGCACCCTGGAGCTACTGTGAATGTCGCTGCTAATGGCTCACAGCTGATCCCAGTCCAGAGACTTGCCCTTAGCCAGGGGGAGCCTTCTCTCCCAGAGGATTACACCCAACACCAAGAGAACCCCCAGCCAACCTCCAAAAGCCAGGCTGACATAAGGCCAGTCAGGCTGACGCTGGTCTCCAGCTGAGGACACATCCTTGCTTAGCATTCCCACAACCTTGCCCTCCTCTCTCCTTTTCTCCTGAAAGTACTTCCCTCACGTATTGCATGGATAAGTATCTCCCATTCCAGGCTGTATCTGGGGGTCCCAACCAGGGACAGACTTCTCCTGGGGAAAGGAATATTTGTGCATGATTGATTGAAATCTATGTGTCGTTTGTGTGATTGTGATTTTTTTTTGTGCTAGAAAGAGTGCCTTCTTTTTAGTAATGTGCTATACTGGTATTGGCTTCCAGACTTCTCGATGCATAAGCATTCATTCATTCACTGAGACTTTCATTTAATAGCATTTATTGGCAACCCATGATATGCATAGAGTATGGAATAAGACCTGTTTTTTTTTAAAGATTTTATTTTTTAATTCATTCGAGAGAAAGAGCATGTGAGCAAGGGGAGGGGCAGAGGGGAAGGAGAGGGAGAGAGAGAGAATCTCAAGCAGACTCCCATACTGTGTGCAGAGCCCCACTCCAGGCTTGATCACAGGACCCTGAGATCACGACCTGAGCCAAAACCAACAGTTGGACGCTTAACCCACTGAGCCAGCCAGGCGCCCCGTGACCTGGTTTTTACCTGGTGAAGGAATGTATATTGTAGTAGGGAGGACTTACGTGTCACCACAAAATCTAAGATAGAATAAAATATAAACTACACCAAAGTAGTAGTCTACATCTAGAATGTAGAGAAAGGAGTGATTGATTTTGACTTAGAAAATAAGGGAAGAAAGACACATGAGGAGGGAGCATTTCAACAGAGCCTCCGAAGGGGGTAGCATTTTGGTAGCTAGAGGGTGCAAGGGAGGACATTCCAAAAACGGGACCACCATGTAAAAGACACCCATTCCTGGGGAGACATGCTGTGTTTTCTGATGTTCCCGAGAAGCAGTCTATCTCCCATTGTAAATGTGCTTATCTCTGTTCTGTCCAATATGTGTTGAATGGATTTTTTGGTAGGTGCCTTAGAGAGCAATATTATTTCTCTTATTTGTTTATTTCTGGAAGGAAGTCCTATGACAGCCCCAAGTACTGAGAGCAAAATCACTAGGTATTACTTATGGCAGCCACCACAGGGATTTCCTAACTTTACGTGGTGACAGGAACCACAAGAGCCCTTGGCTGGCCATTTTAGCCTTAAGTCAGCCCCATCTTCGGACAGGAGAAGCCCAGTCTGATGCCTCCTCTGAAGCAGCTTCCTCCAGGTCATCACCACCTCTGAGCCCCCAAACCAAATCTCCGTGGCTGGGTCATCTGCCTTTGACCCTGTCAGCTGCACCCCCAGAGAGCTGGCTCGCCACCACAGCGCACTCACAGCCTCCCTCCAGAACCATTTGCCCCAGGGATAGAGCCTCTTTTATTCAGATTTACCTAAGTATGGGTACTGTGATGGTGCTGCACAAAGGAGGTCAATTAATGTTTATAAAATAAAATTTGATCTACCTGCTAGACCAGTCTCTTCCCAATGAGAAGGGATCACAATCAAGATAGAAGTATTGTTAAAGCAGGTGAACAGGACCAAAGGACACGCGTTGGCACTAACGACTACAAGCCCTGTGACTTTTTCCTAGCCATGCAAGGAAGCAACAGCAAGAAACTGAAAAGACCTTAAAGGAGGTTATTATCCTATGAAAGTCAGCAATTCACCCAGAGGAACACTCCCAGTCTGCTTTGCCACAGAGGGGTTTGCATGCATGGGTGACCTAACTATCCATCTCTCTGGTGAGTTTTCACAGGATCTTCCTTTGTATCTTTCTCTATTTTGCTACTTTTTCTATGTCTTTCCATCACTTTGAGGCTTGATTTTATTCATCATCTTAGACTCCCCATGTCTCTTTATTCTCGCCTCTTCCTTCTGACTTTCTTCCTGAATTAACTGGGATTAGAAGTACGCCAGGATCTATATCCACACATAATATGAGGTTTAGGTTTTCTGTTCTTTTGTTTTTATTGAGGTATAATTGGCGTACAGCATTGTATGAGTTTCAGGCATACAACATAATGATTCAACATTTGCAAAAGGATCGCCACAATAAATGTACTTCGTATCCATCACCATACGTAGTTACATATTTTTCTTCCCTGATGGGAACTTACAAGATTTACTCTTAGCAACTTTCAAATAAGCACTACAGTGTAATTAACTGTAGTGGCTCAGTTTTAAAGCCATGCAAGTACCATACATAGTGGAGAAACTAGCTGGGTGTTACTGGTATTCCCCCCACTCCCTTGCTTCCCCTCCGTCTTAGGAAAGTCTCTTCTTGCTAAGCCTCTTTCCACATGGGTTATGATCTTATCCCCTCCCTTAACTTTCCCGTCTCCCCTGTCCTAGCCTCCCCGCTCCGGTCTGCAGACACTCAAACCCTCTCCTTCCTTCCTTCCTTCACAGCCATCACACTACTGCACCGGATTACTTGAAAAATTGTTAACCCGTGCCTCCATTCCTCACTCCTGTGCAATCCCTAAGCTGTGCCCCCACCATACCCCTCCATCCCTGCCTCCCACCTGAGGAAAATTACTCTGGCCCTGACCCTCAAACCAAGAGTGCAGACTGATCCAGTGAACTTTCTACAGAGCGCTTAATTTCAGGGAAGGGACCATGCACCTGTGTCCTTTACTCATTGCCCTCACCTGTGAAGGCGCAGACTTCCTCACTCTTCCCCTGAGACTCTGCTCTCCTCCCCTCACTGGCTCCTCCCCCTACTTGTGAAAGGTCTGCTGCTTTCCTGAGGACGGGCTCCCCGGCTTCCGGATTTCTTACCTTCCCTCCTCATCTCCAGGACCTCCCTTACCAAAGCCCTGGGCAGTGTCTCAGTGTATCAGTGAGCCTGGGGTCTGAAGGGAGGCATTTTCATGCACAAATGTAGCCTTTTGTAAGATGTGTGTAGCCTCCTATAAGGTGCTCCTGTTTTTCACCTGGTTTTCACCATTTAGCAAATAGGGCCACCTGGGCCTTGTTGCTTCCTGGGCCTTGGCTCTGAGGCTTTGGGATTGGCCCACAGAACTCAGCTGGGAAGCGCCCTGTGCAGGCTCAGAGAAGGTTCAACGGTGGTGGGGGGCATGGGAGGTAGCTAGTTAACCATTCACCTCCCTCCTACCGGGGGCATTGGCTGGGTGGCCCCAGCCCCAGTGCTCCTGACCCATGTTTGGAGCCCGTCCCTGCACCCACGTGGCCACGGAAGCCAGAAGCCCACAGTGGCAACCCAAACTTCTCAACGCGCCTTGTTGTTGGGATTCTGTTCACAAGCACTTAGAAGAACTCGGAGAAAATCACATCTTCGTAAGTGTCTTGTTCTAAGAAAAATGTGCAGATTTGAGAGTGAGCCATAACACCTTAACATGAGCTTTTCTTCCCCCAATTATTGTCATCATCATCATTATTATTATTGTGGAATGTTGGTGGGAAATGTTGAAAAGTCAGGAAAGTTGAAAGTACAGTGAAAAGCTATATATCCTCCATCTTCTTCAACAACTATGAATATCTGCCAGCCTTGTTTCATCTCTCTGTATCTGTGTGCATGTGTTTTTAACAATTCTGCGTATTACTCAGTGATCACTATGGTAAGGATAGTCGCCATCTGTCCCCATACAACCTTACTACAATATTATCGACACTGTTCCCTCTGCTGTACTTTTCATCTCTGTGACTTATTTATTTTATAACCAGAAGTTTGTACCTCTTAATCCCCTTTACCTGTTTCACCCATCCCCCTACCACCTCCCTTCTGGCAACCACCATTTTGCTCTTTGTATTTATTACTCTGTTCCTGTTTTTTTGTTTTTGTTTTATTTGGGGTCCACGTATAAGTGAAATCATACGGTATTTGCCTTTTTCTGTCTGACTGCTTTCACTTAGCATGATGCCCTCTAAGTCCACTCACGTTGCAAATGACAAGATTTCATTCTCCTTTATTTTTTTTTAAAGATTTTATTTATTTATTTGACAGACAGAGATCACAAGTAGGCAGAGAGGCAGGCAGAGAGAGAGGGGGAAGCAGGCTCCCCGCTGAGCAGAGAGCCCGATGCGGGGCTCAATCCTAGGACCCTGGGATCATGACCTGAGCCGAAGGCAGAGGCTTATCCCACGGAGCCACCCAGGCATCCCTCATTCTCCTTTATCACTGAATAATATTCCAGTGTATATTTGCTACATCTTTTTTATCCATTCCTCCATTGATGGACACTTGGGTTATATCTATAACTTGGTTATTGTAAATAATGCTGCAATAAACATCGGGGTGTATATATCTTTTCAAATTAATGTTTTCATTTTCTTTGGGCAAATATCCAGTAGGAGAATGCCTAAATCATATGGTAATTCTATTTCTAATTTTTGGCAGAATCTCCATACAGTTTTTCAGAGTGGCTGTGTCAATTTATATTCTCACTATCAGTGCATGAGAGTTCCTTTTTCTTCACATCCTCAACAATGCTTGTTATTTCTTGTCTTTTTGATACTAGCTATTCTGCCTCGTGTGAGGCATGACCTCATTATGATTTTGATTTGCATTTCCCTCGTGATGAGTGACATTGAGCATCTTTTCCTGTGTCTGTTGGCCATCTGCATGTCTTCTTTGGAAAGATGTCTTTTTGGGTCCTCTGCCCATTTTTTAATTGGATTGTTTGGGTTTTTTGGGTTGTATTTTGAGTTGTGTAAGTTCTTTATATATTTTGGATGTTAATGCCATATCAGATACATTATTTGCAAATATCTTCTCCCGTTCTGTAGATTGCCTTTTCATTTTGTTGATGACTTCTTTCACTGTGCAGAAATTTTTTATTTTGGTGTAGTCCTAATAGCTCACTTTTTTCCCCTATTTTTTTAAAGATAGATTTATTTATTTATTTATTTAACAGAGAGAGAGAGAGAGATCACAAGTAGGCAGAGAGGCAGGCAGAGAGAGAGGAGGAAGCAGGCACCCCGCTGAGCAGAGAGCCCAATGTGGAACTCGATCCCAGGACCCTGGGATCATGGCCTGAGCTGAACGCAGAGGCTTTAACCCACTGAGCCACCCAGGTGCCCCTAATAGCTCACTTTTCTTTCCCTTGCCTGAGGAGACACGTCCATAAATATGTTGCTTAGGGGGATATCCAAGGGATTATGGCCTGTGTTTCCTTTTAGGGGTTTTATGGTGTCGGGTCTTATATTTGGGTCTTTAATGCATTTAAATTTATTTTTGTGTATGGTGTGAAGAAGTGGTACATATTTTTTTTGAATCATTGGAAAGTAAGTTGTAGACATCATGATATTTGAATCCTAAATACTTAAACACACAACTAAGAATACAGACATGCTTCTCTCTAACCACAAAAGCATTATTACACTTAAGGAGATTAATAATCATTCTACAATATTATCTAAGAGCCATGCTCTATTCAAAATTTTCCAGTCATCCTAAGAAACTTTTATAGCTTTGTTTTCACCAAGTCAGGATTCACCTGAGATTCACGCGTTACATTTTGTTATTATTTCCTTTGGGTCCATTTATTTTATTTTATTTTATATATTTTGTTTATTTATTTGAGAGAGAGAGCAAGAGAGCACAAGCAGGGCAGAGGGAGAAGCAGGCTCCCAGCCGAACAGGGAGCCCGATGTGGTCCCTCAATTAGAGGACTCTGGGATCATGACTTTACCAGAAGCTTAACTGACTGAGCCACCCAGATGCTCCTCTTTGGGGTCTATTTAAAAAAATTTTTGTTTACTGGGGTGCCTGGGTGGCTCAGTCATTATAAGCAGCTGCCTTCGGCTCAGGTCACAATTCCAGGGTTCTGGGATCGAATCCCACATTGGGCTCCCTGCTCAGTGGGGAGCCTATTTCTTCCTCTGCCTACTCCCCCTACTTGTGCTCTCTCTCTCTCTCTCTCACTGTGAAAAAAATAAAATCTTAAAAAAATGTTGTTTACTCATACAAAATCAACATAATTTTAATGCATCCATTTTAAATATATAGTTCGAGTTTTGAAATATATACATATATATGCACCTTTACAGCAATCACTCCAATCAAAATATAGAATATGTTCTCTCATGCCACCTTTCCAACCAATCACCCCTTCACCCACTGTCCCAGGCAACCACTGATCTGATTTTTATCACTATAGAATAGCTTTACCTGGTGAAGAACTTCAGAAATCTAGTAATATAGCTTGTATTCTTTTCTGTCTGATTTCTTTTGATCAGCATATATTTTTGAGACTCATGTTTGTGTACGAGTCACTTGTTCCTTTTTGTTGCAGAGTAATATTCCATGGTGTGAATATACTGGTTTGTTTATCCATTCACCCACTGATGAACATCTGGGTTACATTTAGTTGGAAGCTCTTGTGATTAACGCTGCTATGAACATTCTTGTACAAGTCGTTTTGTGGACACATGTTTTCAGTACTCTGGGGTAAAAATCTAGAAGTAGAGTTGCTGGATCATACAGTTAATGTATGTTTAACTTTATAAGAAGCTGCCAAACTGTTTCCCAAAGTGTTCATAACATTTCACACTCTTTCCAGGAATGTGCGAGAGCTCTAATTTCTCCACAGCCTCACCAGTGCTTAATATTAAAAACCTTTTTGCTTTTTGCCATTTTACTGGGGATGTAGTGGTATCTCAGTGTGGTCTTAATCTGTATGTCCCAGATAACTAGAGAAGTTGTATGTCTTTTCATGGGTTTATTGCACATCTATATAGTATACAGGTGGCCCTTGACAACGTGCATTGGAATCATACAGGTTGACTTATATGCAGATTTTTTACAGTACTGTAAACGCATTTTCTTTTCCTTATGCTTTCCCTAACATTTTCCCTCTAGCTTACTGTATTATAAGAATACTGTACATAATACATACAAGATACAAAATATGTGTGAATTGACTGTTTATGTTATTGGTTAAGGCTTCCAGTCAACAATAAACTATTAGAGTTAAGTTTTGGGGAATCAAAAATTATATGCAGATTTTTGACTGCACAGAGGATCAGAGGGTTGGCAGCCCAGCCCCCATGTTGTTTAAAGGTCCACTGTATATTCTTTTTGTGATCTGTCTTTTCAGATGTTTGCCCTTTTAAAAATTGGGTTATTACTTGTTGTTGACTTGCACCTATGAATCTTTTACCAGGTTTATGCATGATAAATAATTTCTTCCAATGCCTTGACTTTTCATTTTCTTAATGATGTTTTTTGAGGAGAAGTTTTTAATTTTGATAAAACCCAATTTATCAATATTTTCTTTTAAGATTTGTGCTTTTTTAAAAAATACATTTTATTTATTAATTTGACAGGCAGAGATCACAGGTAGGCAGAGTGGCAGGCAGAGAGAGAGGGAGAAGCAGGCTCCCCACTGAGCAGAGAGCCCAACGCGGGGCTCGATTCCAGGACCTTGGGATCACAACCTGAGCCGAAGGCAGAGGTTTTAACCCACTGAGCCACTCAGGTGCCCCAAGATTGGTGCTTTTTTGTGTTTTGTCTAAAAATCTTTGCCTTCCCAAGTCTAGAAAGGGTTTCTTCTATGTTTTTTCCTAGAAGTGTTGTAGTTTTAGCTTTAACATGTAGACCTATAATCCCTTTAGAGTTCATTTTTCTAAAGAGAGTGTGAAACTGTTGTTTAGATTTTTTTTCAAACATGTAGCCGGTTTTCCTTGCACCATTTGTTGAAAAGACTATTTTCCCCCCACTGGATTACCTTAAAAAATAAATTGACCAGAGATACGTGGGTCTACTTCTGGACTCTATTCTGGTCCATTGTGCATCTATGCCGATACCACAATGATTACCAAGATGTTATAGTTGCTCTTGAGATCAGTGTGTACGTCCTTCAAACTGTTCTTTTCCAAAATTATTTTGAATCTTCTGGTCCTTTACAGTTTCATATAAATTTCATAATAAGCTTCCCAATTTTTATTTTTTAAAATGCCTGTGGAGGTGGTGATTGGGATGGTTTGAATCTACAGATCTGTGGGGAAAACTGACATTTTAAAAATATTGATTCTTTCAATCCATGAACATGGAAAATCTGTCCATTCACTTGAAGCTTATTTAATTTCAACAGTGTTTGGTCATTTTCAGTACCCAGTATGTTTGTGTATATGTGTACACATACATACACATACACATATATATACACATTTATCAGAAACATTAATTTTTTGACCTTGTGAATAATATTTCCTTTCCCAGTTGTTTGTGCTGAAATACAGACATACAATTGATTACTATATATTGACCTTGTGTTCTCCGTCTCTACTGGATGTCCCTTTTTGGTTTTAGTAGCTTTTCCATCAAATCCTGAGGATTTTCTATGTTCACAACCACGTTTATTTCTACCTTTCTGATGTGTATACTCTTTTTTTTCCTTGCCTTTTGGCACTGGCTATGACTACTGCAGAATCTGGACTAGAAATGGTGAGAGAAAACTTCCTTCCTTGTCTCTGACCTTAGAAGGGAAATAGTCATTTACCAAAAAGTATGATGTAGAAAAAGAAAAAAAGCATTTTACAAAACTCAAAATCCATTCATGATTAAAGTTCCTGGTAAACTTGGACTAAAAAGTCAATGGGATCTATCCTTGTTGTTTTCTTTGAAGATTGTTAAGTTTTGATTTCACGGGAAGTTAATTTGTATGTGGATTAACCTGATAGTTTGAAGACTTACTTTTAAGCTTTACTGAGGCAGATCTAGAGTAGCTAGTTAGCCCTAATCCTGAAGTGTTACCTACTCCAAGCCCTTGGGATTCAGTAAGGTTTTCCACACTGGTTGATCAAAACTCAAGCATCTCCCATCTCTGCATGAGCTCCAAACAGTCTTATGTTTACAGCAACATGGTAGCCTTTCTTTCAAGTTTGTGACATCTCCCCCATACATGTAGAACTTAGTATTTAGCCAAAGTCTCAGAGGGAATCCCATGGCCTGGAACTCTTTCTCTGGTTAATTTCTTCCTCAGAAATATTCTGCTGTGGAAATTCCAGCTGCCCCAACTCGAATCACCTGTCTTGTCAGCTCTGTGAGACCTCTGTATTCTGTTTGGGTTCCCCTGCCTGGGTTGGGAAATGCAGATGTCTCTAGTCGAAAGCCTGGGTGACTATAGGCTCACCTTGTTTGTTTCCTTTCTCTCAAAAAGTCCAGCCCTGTGCCGCCAATTTTTTCATGTCTGTTAACAATTATTTAATGTTTTATCCAGGGTTCTAATGGTGTATGGCTGAATAGCTAGCCAGTACCACTTACTCTGTCATTGATGAAGGAGAAGAGTCACCAGTCTCTTAATTAAGAATGGGGGTCAGCAAAGTTTTTCTGAAAGAGCAGGATAGTAAATACCGTAGTTTGCAGGACACACTGTTTCTGTTGCACTCACTCAGCTATGTCATCGTAGCACAAAAGCAGCCACCCACGATACGTAAGCTAATAAGCATGACAGCATTCTAGTAAAATTTTATTTACAAAAATAGACAACTGACTTGCAGGCCATGGTTTGGGAACCTTTGATCTAGAACAGTCTCTCTGCCTGTTTCCCCCTTGTCGTAGACTCTTTCAAGAGCCACCCCAAGTCATCTTCTGAATCCCCTAAATTCTGGGTTCAAGTACTTATTTTCTGAAGATACTGTGTAATACATTCCTTCATCCCCTGTGTTTTCTGTAAGCTGGTAGGTAGGACAAGAAGCTTTACGAGAGTGATGTTCGATATTTGGGGGCAAGAATTTTGTCTTAGGTAATGCTGGGAATATTAGCTTTTGACAAAGCAGCATCAAAGTCAGTGCAGTTGTGTTTCATTCATTGATGAATTCGGTCACTCAGCCATCCACCATCCTTCCATTGAGGATCTGTGGTGCACTCCCTCTTCAAGGTGCAGCGCTGAGTGTCCTGACACGCCCAGCGATGTGGTCCGACCTGCCGGCAGGACTGCTAAGGGGCAGAAAAGCACAGTGCTAAAAAGCCAGCCCCTTGCTCTGTCTTCCTGGCCCACTGTCAGAGGGCTACCTTGATCTGAGGTAATTGTAAAAGTCCAGATTCATCAGCCCCTCAGACCCAATGAGATAGAAAGAACCTCTTGGTGAGATCCAGAAATCCGAATCCATACCCAATTCCATTGTTAAAGGAGGTCAAAGGAGGGGTGCCTGGATGGCTCAGTCGGTTAAAGCCTCTGCCTTCGGCTCAGGCCCTGATCCCAGGGTCCTGGGATCGAGCCCCGCATCGGGCTCTCTGCTCAGCGGGGAGTCTGCTTCCCCTTCTCTCTCTCTGCCTGCTCTCTGCCTACTTGTGATCTCTGCCTGTCAAATAAATAAAGAAAAATCTTTAATTAAAAAAAAATAAAAGGAGGCCAAAGGGAAGCAGATGTGATGAAAGTCACCTGGTCAGGGGGGAAGCTCTCCACCTGGGAGGAGGCTGCATTTCCTGACTTCCCATTGGGTCTACCAGAAAGAAAGACATGTCTTGCAGCCCAGGGGTAAGGCAGCCCTCCAGTTAGAGGAGAAAAGGCTCTTGGTCTCAAGGACTGTGATGATTTAAAAATACGTCTACAATTCTTTGAGACTCCTTTGTTGAAAAGGTAGAAGTTGATGCCTCTCTCCTTGAGTGTGGGCCGACCCTAGTGGCTTGCTTCTAGCAGACAGAATGGGGCAGAAGTGATGATGTTTGCCCTCAAGACTAGATCCTGGAAAGCACTGCAGCTTCCTCCTGTCTTTCTCTGAGATCCCTCGCTCTGCAGGAAGCCAGGCGTCATGCTGTGCAGCCCTGTGACTATCCTTGAGGAGAGGAACTGAGGTCTCCCGCCAGCAGCTGGCATCACTTGCCAACCCCGTCCTCTGCCCCCTGCGTCTCCAGTTGAGGCAGCCAGCTTGAAAACGACACTGCACAGGGCCCCACATGCTTTTCTGTTCGACACATGTGTCTTCTCAACCGGCTGCTGACCTCACAGTGAAATTCCCAGGCAGAAACCTACTCCAGGCCTCCAAAGAATCGGGACTTGGAACGTCCACCCCACCCCCGGGTGAACTATGTTTGGAGATGATGCCATTGCCCCTTCCTTCCCCACAGAGCACTCTTCGGAGACTTCTGTCTGAATGGAAGGCAGCTGGGCAGCCCCCTTCTGGCAGGGGAACAGCTTTTCTCAGTGCCGAGCCTGCAGCGTGTATGGGTATCAATACTGGCACCTTTATTTCATTAACACCCTGTTCTGACAAAGCCAGCTGACTGACCATGATTTTGGAAAAATAATAAGACAGCGCACCGATGTCAAAATACTGCAGTCAACTCAGTAGGGCCTGTGGAAAAAAAGTTAAAATGTAAGGACTCACCAACACCTCCTGGTTTAGAGTGAGTCTGGGAAGGAGGGAACGAAGTACGGTGTTCTGGGGACCGCCCCCCGTTGGTCTGAGTTTGCATTTGACATCTCTCCGCAAGGTAAGAGTGAAAAGTGACTTTGCTTGCCTCCACAGAGATTGGAGTTGATTTTTTTTTTTAATTAGACGACAACTGAGGAAATAATGTGCAAAATATATAAACAGTTCACTGAAAAAAGATTCAAAAGGCTCCTAATATTTAAAAAGAATCCCAATTCACTCATTAAAAAAATATAAATGAAAACTGCCCTGGGCTAGGATCTCTCTTATCAGAGGGGCAAAAATCCAGAAGTTGGATTTGGATAACACACTCTGTTGTTGAAGTGGTAAAGAAATAGGCACTTGTGTCTTTTGCCAGTTAGAGCATGAGAGGCATCCCCCTGCCCTCTAAGGAACAGTTGGCATCATCTCTCCCAATCACACCCACGTTTCCCTGTTAAAGTGGCCATGTCACGCAGAGCTTGCTCTGAACCTAGATCTTGTCTAATCAAAAACAACAGAAGCACAAGGGTATTCACTGTGGTATTATTTATAATATTAAAAGATTAGAAACAAACCTAAAGGTCCATAATTAGAGGAAGGGCTGAGCACATGGTATAGTCACGCTATGGGGTACTATGTAGCTAAACCAAAAAATGAGAAACGTCTCTACCTATGGAGTCATTGTCAATAGATAGTATTAGATGAAAAAAGCAAGGAGCAGAGTAGCATGTATTCGTGTGTGCGCCTGCGTACATAAACACAGGCCTATAAAATTAGCAATGTTGTATCCCATGTATCAGTATATATGTTGCAATGCATATTAGTGTTCATATATAAAATACATTATATATACATTATATGTAATGTATATATTATACATTATATAACAATGTACATTATAAAATATAAGTATCAAAAAGGAAACACCAGGGGGATACAACTGAAACTAATAAGAGGAATGATGACTTAGAGGGGTACGTGGGAAAGGGAAGAGGAGTAAAGGATGGAACCATCCTTTATGTACACTTTTTAATATAGCATATGTTTTATGTGTTCAAAAATAAAGTTAAATTGAGGCACCTGGTTGGTTCAGTGGGTTGGGATCCAACTCTTGATTTCTTTGGCTCAGGTCATGATCTCAGGGTTGTGGGTTTAAGCCCCATGTCGGGCTCCACACTCAGTGGGGAGCCTACTTGGGATTCTCTCTCTGCCTCTCCCTCTGCCCCTCCCCTTGCTCATGCTCTCACTCTCAGTCTCTCAAATTGTAAATCTTTTAAAAAAATTTAATTTAAAAGCAAAATTAACCTTAATATTAAATATAAATGGGAATAAATGACCCTAATTGTATGTCACATTAGTAATACAGAGAAAAATAATTATTTAAGTGACTTCCAATTTTCTACTCTAAGTTTACATTTGGGCTTAATGAAATATATCTTAAGGATTTAAAAACTTCAAAACTCTTTTCCTTTACTCACTAATTTTATTAGTAGTAATATTGAATTATAATTCAAAGGGATAAAGAATCCCAAAGTCAGCGGCCTACTATGGAAAGAAGAGACTCTTTGAGACTTACAGAATCCAGTTTGAGCTCCTTTCCAGGTCTGAAGGGCACCCCAGAAACAGCCCAGCGTGGGAATGGAGCAGTGACCTGCCCGTGGTCATATCTAACCGGGCATTATGAGCCCTTTGCAGTGCATAGCTACAAAGGACACAGGCCTGGTGAAAGCCATCAGGCTCTGCCAGACAGCACCCATGGGACCTGTAGTAACTTGTCACTTCTCACAGAGCGGCAGGGAGGAGACAGGGCAGGGAAGCTGCTTGGCATGGCACCTGTCGGAGCTGGGCTTCAACTCCAACACTGCAGGTTCCCCAGAGAGAGCAGCAGTGGGAGGGCGTTCAGCTCCTGGCAACTTTACTGCCTGAGCACCACAAAGTGGGAGGAAAGCTTGAGAGCCTGAGGATGAGAATCTAGGAGGTGAGTGAGTGCCTACAGGCCTTTAAATAAGTGCCCTTCGAGTGGTTGAGCACGCAAGAACGTGGTGGCTCATCTACCCCCACCAACCTACCTTACCCACCTTCTAGCCCCTTCAGGGCCAAGCAGCTTCCAGAAAGCAGATGAAGCAGTGAAATTCTAGCACTGACCCCATCTCAGCCCCCAACCCCCACCCCGCAGTAGACAGGGGCACTCCCCCGAGTGAGGTGAGGGACAGATACCCCTTTCAAACAATCAAATGCATCACCTAGCTGAAATCTGTCCCCTTCCCCACAAAGCCTTTTTCACCTGGGAAAGCTGCATCCAAGCCTCTCCTTTGCTCCTGTTGGGGCACTCGGGTTGGTGGCAGCCAAGTCCAAGAATCCAAGGTATGCCAGATCCCAGGAGGGCTTGTGGCATGTAGACAGACCATGCCTGGTTCCCCACCAAGGGTCAGAGGATGTCTCACCCTTCTGGGCCACCTACCACCCCTGCAGTGTGCTTCCCAACTTCTCTCTCCTTTGGAGAAGTTCCTACACCAGAAGCGCAAGGATCGGGTTTTCCTACATCCAGGGCAGTAGCAGGAGGAGCCCAGCCCACTCCTCTGACTGGGGGAGCTCTCCTAACTGACTCATCGGAGGCTGAGAGGCACTGAGAGGAAGGAAGTCTCATACTATTCTCATACTATTTCCCATTCGGACATTTTCAAGCATTTTCCATTTCAACCTGAAGAACATTTTCTTCTGCTCCACCTTGTCAGGACAAACATCGATGCTCCCAGCAGTAGGGACCCAGCAGTCCTGACTGCTCCCAGCACAAAGAAACATGCCTTCCCGAATACATGAGTCCAAAGTCCCCCAGTCTGGAAATTTGGAAGGACTCCCCATATGAAAGAGGCAAGGGCCTCTGACTTGGTTTCCCCATGCCCCTGGGGTTGTCTCAAGCATCCCTGATGGAGCTGCCAGGAAGGCTCGACTGACGAGACTGTGTGAAGCCCGCATCCACACTGGGGTGCTGACGGCAAACCCACATTCTTTCCTTTTAAGACCCTTAGCATGGGCTGGGTTGTGTGAAGGCCTAGAAGTCACAAGGGGCTCATAATCCCAGATAATTCAGCCCACATGGTGTGGCCTCTGCCATTTCTATTGTCCCCACAGGCAGTGTTTCCCAGGTTCCCAGATGAGAAGCACTACCCTCCTGGAGATGTGGATTTATTGGCCCAGTCTGGAATGGAACTCGGGATGTTAACTTTTTCAACAGTTAATTCTGGTTCTTATCATTGTGGGCCCTCATAGATCCCTCCAGACTACTGTCTGTCTTCTGCCCACCTGAGACCACCTTCTGAGGTTCACTTCCTATCTTTAGACCCATTCCTTTCCTATGACTTGCCCTGGAATGGTACCTCCCTTCCAGGGCCACCCACCACCTGCCTGACCTCATTCCTCTGCAAAGCAACCATATCAAAGGCCAACAGACACATCACAGCAGGATGTCCCACAGGCCTCACCCTACCCCAGTGCCACCTCTCAGGTGGAAACTGGATGACCACATACTTGCTTCTCCCTCAGCTATCATACTCTGGAAACATGCTTCCCTTGGCCTATTGTGTTCCTCCTAAGCTTGTAAACTAAAGAAAGAACAAAGGGACTTTGTCTGGTCCAACATTAGCTTTCCATTTCAGTAGAATTGGTTGATTGGGTTAGTCCACTTAACTGACCCCAGGAGAGGACAAAGAATTCACAAGAACAGGTTCTCGTGGCATGGAGGCAGTGTGGCCATACAGTGTGTCTGGCGTGGGTCATCCCACCTGACCTCACAGAGCTCCTCACGGTTCTCCACAAGGTGGGTATCATGCCTCCCAATACCACAGGAAGGGACTCAGTCATAAGATTTTCTATGCCACTGACGAGAATGTTTCAGTCTCCGAAAAACAAGTAACACATGTGGGAAGATACCCAATATGCTTAGTCACCAGAGAAATGGAAATGAAAACCAGAATGAGACACCATTTCATGCTAACTAGGATTGCTATAGTAATAATGATGATGGTGATCCTGGTGGTGGTGGTGATGGTGATGATGGTGCATTGGAACTCTCATACACGGCCAGGGGGAGTGGAAAAAGGTACAACCTCTGTGGGCAACAGTTTTCATTTCCTCAAAAACTTAAAATTAGCATACGGTCCAGCAATTCCATTCCTACATATATAACTAAAAGAAGTAGAACAGGCACTTTAATGGATGCTTGTACATGATTGTCTGTAGATGCACTTACCGTAATAACAAAAAGTAGCCACAACCCGGATATCCACCAATGGGTGGATGAGTAAACTATGGCTTATCCATACAATGCAGTATCCCTCTGCTCTAAAAAGCAATGAAGTATTGATACATTTTGTGATGTGGATGAATTTCAAAAAACATCATGAAATACCCGGAAAAGGTAAATCTACAGAGACAGAACAGATTGGTGGTTGCCAAGGGGTAAGGGGAAGGAGGCAATCGAGAATGACTGTTTAATGGGTTTTCTTTTGGGGGAATGAAAATATTTTGGAATCAGAGGACGTGGTCATACAATGTTATGAATGTACCCAATGCCACTGAATTGTTCACCTTGAAATGGTTCGTTTTATATTATATGAATTTTGCTTCAATTAAAAAAATGTTGGGGTGCCTGGGTGGCTCAGTTGTTGGGCGTCTGCCTTCAGCTCAGGTCATGACCCCAAGGTCCTGGGATGGAGCCCCGCATCAGGCTCCCTGCTCTAACGAAAGCCTGCTTCTCTCTCTCCCTCTCCCCCTGCTTGTGTTCCCTCTCTGTCTCTCTGTCAAAACATAAATAAAAATCTTAAAAATAAATAAATAAAAATAAAAATAAATGTTAACACATATGAATGAAAAATTGAGCGACTGTCCAGTGGGTGGGTTTTTGGAAGCTGTCACCATTTGCCAGAACCTTGACAGGCATAGGGTACATCTTCTACGACCAAATGATTTGCCCCAGCTCTGCCATCTGTGACTTCAGTCTGGCAGTAGACTTCCTCACCCTCGGGGACCTCTCACAATGCCCCAGGTTCTCCAAGCTCCACCTTGCTGAGCACTGTGGAGACTGACAGGTTGAATAGACTTCCCTAACCAGAAGGTCAGACTTAGACCTGAGACTTTCTAACTGCATTTTATTTATTTTTTTTTAGGATTTTTGATTTGTTTATCTGACAGAGAGATAGAGACAGAATGCACGAGTAGGCAGAGTGGCAGGCAGTGGGAGAGAGAGAAACAGGCTTTCTGCTGAGCAGGGAGCCCGATGCGGGGCTCCATCCCAGGACCCTGGGATCAGGACCTGAGCTGAAGGCAGCCACTTAACCAACTGAGCCACCCAGGAGCCCTCTAACTGCATTTTAATTTTATTAGCATACAAAGATAAAATACTTAGTTACAACCCCAGCTCTGAGCATTGACAGATCTTGGTTATTGAGGAGAAATCCTATGTGTTTAAAACTAAGTCAGTCTACCTAGAAATTTCAGCTTCATCATTTTAAACAAATAACAGTAGGAGGAAATGGTAATAATCCACCCTTTGTTCTAATTTTAAAATGTGAATAACTAACTTTCCAGGAAAAAAAGCAGAATTTTAAGAGCCGTTCAATCCAATAAATGTCCAATTCAGAAAGAGAGAGCCTTGCTGCTGGTACAGACTGTTTCCCATGATTTATGGTGGTGGCAATTTCCATGAAATCAGTCATGACTTTGGTGAAACTAGTGGAGCATTAACGCCCTTAAGTTCTGCTTTTAGGCAATTAACTGCTGGGTAATACAGATTTTTATAGGGGCTATGGCTTGTGTAAAGGCATAAAATGTGCACATTTTTGCTACATCAAATTGTGTTATCAACCATGCTGTTACTATAGATTTTCATTTTCTCAAAGTCAGTTTCTCACAGGTAGAACTGCTAACACTTAGTGGTTATTTCTGGTTTCTATCTAGAATTAAATACTTACCATGCTGCCCAACTCTTTGGTTCATCAGTAGCCTCATAAGACTAAAAGTTGGTGGGCCTCGCAGTCAGACCAGCACGTTATAACAGAAAGGCATCTCCTTCCTGGACCTCTCCGGGGGAATTGAGTTATCCCAGGAGCCCAAGAAATCTCTTTTCTGAAATTGTCACTTCACTGTAAGGAGGCTTCCAGATATGAGTGAGCTGAAAATGCCCCAGTGTAAAAGGCCTAGTTACCTTCTTACAAAATGAAAGAAAGAAAGGGGAACATGAGAGGAGGAAGAATGAAGAGAGGGAGAGGGAAGAAAAGAAGAGGAAGAAGAAATAATAAAGAAATGAGAGTAATCTTGTTTCTCTGCCCAAAAGCAGTTAACACTGGAAACAGAACCAGGTTAACCACGAACAATGGCCTCTGGTCAGCCTTTGAGCAGCACAGGATAACGACTTCCAGAACCCTGCATGGGTTCAAAACTCAGCTTCACCATTTAGAAGTGCAGTCACCTGGAATAAGTTAAGTAGCCTCTCAGAGCCTTTGTTTCTTCACCCACCACTTCGAATGTAGCAGGTCTCAATGAGAGAACCGACTATGGGTGGGCTGGAGGCACATGATGTCTCCTGTGGTCCAGAGCACGCTTGATCCAGAACATTTGCTACTGATGTGGATGCTGCAATGCCAGGGGAATCAGAACAGAGCCGGTGCCATCGTATTTTTTTTTTTTTATTAAAAAACAAATTAAATAAAATAGTGGTCGATTTATAGAAAATGGAACCGGAGTCCACAGTTCATGGTGGGGAAGGCTCAGAAGATGGAGATGACGTTGTGGTTGCCGCCATTTCTTTTTCTTCATATCTGGGAGGCAGTTCAGAGGAGAGATGTGGAGTGATTAAGATCTCAGAGGAGACAGCAGTCCCAGAAATGGTGTATATAGATTCACGATCTCTCTCGGAGGCCATGCCTTGGCCCTCAGGAGTTGAAGTCCTACTAAAAAGGAGGGAGAAGAGAAAGGGAAGAGAGGGGAACAGTAACACACCATAAGTATGAGGTTCTTTTCAAATGTTGGATTACATGTGTTTAGAAGTATTTAGAAATTACTAAGGAGTAATTTCTTCCCTATTCTGTTTCTTACAGGTATGCCTTGATTCCCTTCCTTCCTTAGAGCCAACTGTCACATTAAGAGAGTCTCACCCCATTGCTCTTTCTCTTGTCATCGAGAAGACACGACAAGGTAAGAACGTGTCATTGCTATCCAGAAAGCATACATGCGTGCAGAGTTACTATTCTCTACCTTTCTGTCTTTGGAGACAGCTCACATAAGGGAAACAAACTTACACAAAGAGAAAATTAAATCATAATCCAAAAACGTGAAGGGAGGCAAGAAAGCATACTGGCTCCTGGCATGAGCTCTAGCAAAGGGCAGACCTGCCTCTGAATTGTCACTCTGCTGCTTTCCAGCTGTGTGATCCTGAGCAAGTTATCTCACCTCACTAAGCCTTGGTCTCCTCATCTGTAAAACAATGAGTGCCATCTCAGCTACCCAGGAGAATTACACGAGAGAATATGAGCAAAGCCAGGCTGTGGCACTCAGAAATCATGGTAGCAGCAAGTAGGAGTTTGTTTTAAGTTAACAGACATTTATTCAGGGCTTGGGCAAGCTCATCATTGGAGAAAAGAATACAAAATTATTCTTCTGTAACACTAACAGAATTACGCAAATGTCCAGGACCTTATCTCCCCTTCCTCCAGGCAGGACAATTCCTAAATCCATCTCTGGATCTCTGGCCCACCACCCTGTCAACTTCAGATTGAGAGCAGAAGCCCAGCTTGGTCAGGTCGGGGTCACCCAAGTACCTCCATGAGATACTGAAACCCTCTGCACCTGCTGGAGGTCCCCTAGGACAGCCAGGTCTCCCCTGATCTAAAGTGGCAAAGCCTAACACAGCAGGGGTCCTCCCAAGCCCTGCTCCGGTGCTCAGTCTGGCTAATAATGGGTTAAACATTTGTGGATCACCCCTGCCAGGGGGCCTAGTGAAGACGCCTGGAGGAGGCTTCCTATCTAACCACTTTTGTAATTTTTAATGTATGTGCTGCCCAGCGTTTCTGAAAGGTCCTCTTAACATTAAGGCAATAGTTCTGACATCATATTGGCAAAAAAGATACTCATGCTCACATGTTTATTCCTGTACCACAGCCTTAAAGCTAATTTGGCCTGAGTTCAGGCACAGGCCTGAGAAAGTTAAACACGCCTACCCTTGACGTTCAAATGCAAAGCCTTACCCATAGTTAAAAATACTGTAATACGAAGGTGGATTTTCGCTGGGAAGCAAACCATTAGCCCCAGGACTCGGAGTTACTGTAGAAGCTGAAGACTCGGGAAAGTAAGGTGGTGGCGGAGGTGGGAATATTATCACGGCGTCACCTAAGGAAACACAATATTTCATCAAAGACAGATGAGTAATAAATGCAAGCCCATTAGCAGGAATAAAATAAATTAATTACGTATCTTGCCCATGAATACAAAAGGTCAAACCATCTATGCTAACTCCAGAATTTAAAAGTGGGCCTATCAAATTCACAGAGAGGGAGCGTGGAGGTTGCCAGGGGTTGGGGCAAGGCAGGGAGGGGGGATTCGAGTGAGTGTTTAATGGGGGCAGTTTCTCTTTGATGATGACAAACTCCTAGAACTTGAAAGCAGTGATGGTTGCAGAACACGGCGAATGTACTTAATGTCACTCTGCTTAAAAATGCTTAAAATGGTAAATTTTATGTTATGTATATCATACCACAGTTTTTTCAAACAGTGCGCCAATATTTTCCTAGTCAGTCTGAGCTCAAGCACTTGCTTTCTTGGGAAGCATTTTCTTTCTTGGGATGCCTCCTGCTGCAGAGCTTTTCTCTGTCGCAACTTGAAATTTTAAATTGCCGACCATTAGCAGTTCAATAAAGTGCCTGTTCCTTACATGCAGTTTCAGCCTCTGAGCAAAGGACAGGTGAGGGGACAGCGGATGTCTATGTCTCTGTTACCGTGGTACCTGTGGTATATGCTCTCTAGACTCTCTAGAGTCTTCTTCTAGAGCTCTTCTAGAGTCTTTTCTCTCCCAACATTTCACTCAAGCTTTACAAAAGGAAGTCACACTCCAAAATAAGCTTTTTTTTTTTTTCCTTTTCCTTTTTGCATTTCTGTTGCTGCTGTTCTCTCCAGAACACAGCCCACATTTTGGGGAGGAGAAAGAGACACCAGATACAAGCTCTCATTTGGACTCCAATTCCAATACCAAACACCACGTGAGCTGCCTAGAACATTCTAGACTTGTGGCAGCACCCCACTCCATAGCAGTTTGAGGGTGGCCTCTGAGGAACTGGCAGCACCAAAGGACAAGGCAGGGAGAATGAAGGAGAGGACTTTAAGTCACAGCAGGGAGGCAGGCCATGTGTCCTGGCAGCGGGCGTGAGCGGGCGTGTGACCCTCGGCTAGGTAAGCAGCCATCTGCCAATGACCAACTCAGTGTGGCCCCGAGTGAGTGATTTAACCCCCACAGGCCTCAACTGCCACACTGGGGACTTGCAGGCCAGCCGTAACTGTACCGGCCTCAGAGAACAGGCAGGAGGACGTCAAGCCTGGTGGTTACATCAGTACTGGTAAGGGACCCACGAAGGTGCTTTCTGCATAAGCCACAGCCAGCCAGGAGCATGGATTTGCATGTGCATATGTGGGAGGAAACCCTCCAGCTGGCAGCCCCTCTCCTGGCTGCCTCAGTGGCTCCCATGAAGATGTGTTAACCCTTTCTCTCCTGCAAGCGCATGGCAGTGAAGGTTTAAGACAGACATTGCTCACCTAAACTTGATAACGTCTACTGGTTATCTTGGGCTTCTCGTTTAATTTTTTTTCACAGGTCTGGGTAGGTTAGAGGAAGTAAGATTGACTGTTTACTTTAATTACACCGTGTAGAACAAAGGAGCTGGGAATGAGCCTCCAGAGCAGGCCAGTCACCTGTCCAACGCAAACAAGGAAGTGCTCAGGGTCACCACCTGTCTGGGAGGCTTATCCAAGACTCTGCCCATCAGTTCCCGCCCTCCCAAGCCTTGCGACCTGCTCTCCCTAAAAGCAGTCCCATCCCCCCTCAGTTGCCCTTTCACTATATCCTGAAGGACTTGATGTCCTCTGAGTTGATAGCAGACATCCCTCAAGGGAGACCCAGCACCAGCTGTGCCCAGGGTGGTGATAGCACACGTCTGGGGAAGAGGGGCTTCCAATCTAGGAACAACTGAATTCTGGGACTTCACCAAGAACTGCCTCTCATGATCCCAATCCCTCATAAGGCAGAACTGACCGTTGATAGACAATGTCTCGATTCTTATCAATTAGGCTAAAAGGCATGTTTCCTGAAAATTTCAACCCTATCCCATAATATCAAAGGAAAGAAAAACAAGGAGTTAGGCTGCCAGACTTTCACAGGTCCGATGGAACTTAAAGGGTTAAGCGGAAAAGATTTTAGGATGGAGGATGGAGTCCCAACATCAGGATGAGCACCCTCCTCCCCAACCCAGGAGTCACTATGTCCCTACACCAACCGCCCTGCTTTCTGCTGCCACCCAATTCCAGCCATCAGGAGGGAGGCTGGGCCCCAGAGGTCCCCTGATAGGACACCCGAAGGACACACGTTGAAATGCTCCCAACTACGTGGGACACTATGAGCGTCAAAAAAGTGTATTTACTTGTCCCCACTGTGTTCCCCCAAAGGACTGAGCACACCTATAACACAGGGCAAGCCCTTTGGTCAGGTAACAGCTAACCCAACAGCACTTGGGGAAGGATGAAACCAGCAGGAACAGAGTTACAGACAGTGGCCAGAGGCCCTCCCAGGGCTCTGTGGGGACTGGAGTCGATGCGTGCCCCTGCCTGGGTTTGAGGCCTGGCTCTGCCCTTGCTAGTCTGTGCTCTCCCTGTGCCTCAGTTTCTTCACCCTCACATGGAGATACTAAGAGTATCTCATTGGGTTGTCACAGATGTGAACAACTTGGACAGAGTAGGCCCTTGTAGGGCACTTGGATGGGTATCTGGCCCTGGAATGAGCCCCGTATCTGTGCTAGCTCTTCTTACTGTATAACTAATATCGGTGTGGTCACTGCAAATATATAACCACACAAATAGTAGCATGGGAGTTTCAACTGCGGTTCCAGGATCGGTGTGTAAACCCCTCTGCCCTTGCTCACTGAGGCCGGTACTGGCGGGGCTGGCCGTATAGGTACCTCCCCCAGAGAGTAGTGCTCCCTCTGGCAGACTGCCCCAACCATGAGAAACCTCTCATTCCCCGACTCTCTTCCCTCCAGCGTTTCTGTCCCATAATGCTCTATGCCTAGTCTTTTAGATGTCATGGCTATGGTTTCAGCTTTACCTTTTCAAAAGGAGCAGACTTGGGGGAAAAAAGTGATTTTCAAAAACAAGCACCAGTGGGGTTTCTCTGTGGTTGTGTGAAACTGAGGCCCCAGCTACTGATATTCTGCTCTAGGGGGCCTGACCTCAGGAAATCGTCATCCATCTCTTCCACAGAGCCCAGAGAACCCAAAAGTCATCTCTCGACATGCAATAGGGGAGAGAAGTGACAGGTGCGATCATGTTTCATCGCTGTCTGGGCCACTATTTCCAAACATTGCCTCCATCCTGAAGCCAAGGATAAAGTTACAGAAAGTGGAGAACGATGTGGGAAACGGTGTGGAAAGCCCCCTCAAAACACAGAAGATTGAGGGACGTGGGGCAAACAGAATCCTAGAATTGTTAGTGCTAGAAGGGATCTTAGCAATGCAATGCTCATTTTATATATACATAAACTGGAGCCTAGAAGGGGTTAAGGACTTACCACGGACAGCCAGCCAGTGACAGCCAGGGATGAGAATCTACGTGTCCAACACAGTGCCCTAGCTTTCAATGTCACTTGGCTGGTCTCTAACATGACAGAAGGCTCCCAGGCTGTGCTAGCAATTTCTCTCACCTTCCTCTTAATTTGCTCTGTGACCTCAGTCAAGATCATGACTTATTATCCCAAAGCTTGTGCTCAATCACAAGGAATTGCTGGGAGAAGATGATGTGCACAAGGATTCTTACAGGGCTTAGCAAGCAGCAGCACCATGTGCATGTGTGTGTGCGTGTGTGCACACGTGCGCATGTGCATGTGTGTGTAAGAGCGAAAAGGGAATCTAGGCCAGGCCCAAGGATAACCCAGCGGAGCCCTGAAACCACAGCCACTGCAATGTGAGTGTGCCCAGGAACGACAACCACATACCTACAGTGACCTGGACAGGCTCCATGCTCTGCGTCTGTCTGTCTTCACTTTCAGAGGCATCTTGGCCCTCATTCAAGTTGTTTCTCTTAACGTGGGCCACCACAAAGAAACACAGTCCCATGAGTACAATCAAGGGCCCCATGATCTGCAGGGACAGGAATCCACAGATCTGGGGCTCCACGTCAGCCGTGTCTGTCTCGTTCATCGGTTCCTGCGCCGAGTCTGAGCCACACCCAGGGACCCAGATGCCCAGTATGCTGATGAGCATGCCACTCGTCAAGAACAGAAACCCAAAGATGAGGCACTGGGCAAACTGGCGGCTCTCTCCACAGATGAAGGCCTGGTCCGGGTCCACCTGCCGGCCCCGCAGGCGCCCCTCCCGGAGCTGAAGTCGTGCCCTCGAGCGGGCCAGGATCACAGCCCCGAGCCCGACCGCGGCACAGGCAGGCCCAGCGACCTTCAGCACCAGGCTGCAGTCTGGGTAGATTTTGTACTTGCAGGCCTGGAACCCGAAGATGGAGAGCAGGACTCCCACACATAGCAGGACGGCACCAAAGACGAAAAGGAAGAAAATGAGCTTGCTGACACGCCTGTCTCGCCGGTCCCCATCTGAGTCAGCAGCAGCTACAGGAGACATGGCCGGAAGAGGCCCCTTCCCCCCGAACCAGGCAGGATGGATTTCCTTCCCTCCAATGGTTTCAACAGCTCTGAAAATACAACTGAACGTTGAATTAAAGTGGGCACAGGTGTCCCAGACCCGCCCTGGCCATTTCAGAAATCACTCTAGGATGAAATCATAGGGAATAGAACTTGGTGCAAGTGATAACACTGTGGAACAATGAGCTGGTTTATGAGTCAGAAGCACTGGCATTCAGAAACTCCTGAATGTGTAATTTTATGAAGATAGTAAAGAAGAGGAAATGCAATTACCATGCACCTAAGAGTATCATTTAAAAAACAAAACCCATACAAGAGAAGTAACTGGGTGTGGCTTTTCCTGTTATGAGTCTTACAAACTCACTTCCCCGACAAAACAACACAAACCAAAACAAACCCCAAAACAGTGGTGGGTAAAGGAAGAACTACAGGGATTATTTCTGATTTACAGACATCCCACTTTTCATCACAGCTGCTCTGAGCATTTCTGAGTCGATACATTTTCCTTCAGTAACTAACTTTCCATTTCCTATTTTAGACTGCGGCAACTTTCCATTCTCCCACTTTCTTCTAAGGCTAGGACACCTGCAGGAGGCGCAATTTAGCCGTTTCCACTGAAGGGGAAGGCAGTTCAGGAACACAGTGACTTTGGGGGATTTTAAGTTAACTCTGTCAAAATGTGATTCTTCAGTTCTCACATGGGCACTGGAACCCTGGGGCCCAGCTGACTGGGCCGGGGTAACCCAGGGGAGTCTGGAACAGGTCAGGCAAAGCCTTCTTCCCAGGTGTGCAGGCGGCCTGTTACATACCCTCCTCCAAGGTGCCTTTCACTTTCACAAGAAGGTTTAGGCTCAGTTAAAAATAAGCAGCTGATAAAATCACCAGTTACAAAGCACACAACAGCAACAGAACTTGACTTTGAACAGAGAGTGTAAGTGAGATCAAGTGGGAAAGCACCTCCCGTAAGATCACCCAAGCCCTGTGCTGATATCATTGAGTATTAAGTGGGCCCAAATCAGTTGTTAATAACTGTCTACTGTATGTAAATTGACTTTATTATCTTAGTTATCTCGTCTTACTCTCATGAGTGGGGTATTTTACCAGGACACTTGAAGTTGGGGCAGTGGAAAAGACAACCCAAGTGTGAAGACCATTTTTATTGGCTCAAGGAAAGAAAACTTAAAATATTTTGTCCATATGTATCTGTGATCACATGAAGGAGCTCAGAATTGAGGCTGTAACCGAGGCTGTCCTGACAAACCCAAGTCACATCCAAGGAGGGTCAGTTTAAGTAAAGAAAACAAATAGCTGGTCTTATACTAGGAAGTACTTTTCCAGGAAAAAGTGCAATCTAATCAGAAGGAAGTTGGAAAAAGAAGGAAATGTAAGAGGGAAATAAGCTTCCATTTTAAACCTGGACAAATTATATTCATGAAGATGGAATATTCTGAGATAAAGAAAATATTGCAGTGTAAAAAACAGAAATCTGAATCATGTCACCTCTTTTGCTGGTTCCAGAGATAAGAGTGATTCTCTGTTACAAAGTCCTGTCAGAAATTCCCTGAATTCCTGGTACCTTCAACTCTGAAGTGAGTCACAAGGCTTCAGATGTCTTAAGGCGAATTCCCCAAACACTAGTAGAGTAAAAAGAAGCCAGAAACGGGATCTGTATCCATGGACAAGTGGACTACACACCTGCCATATGTACTAATCCCTCATCCATAATAGGTGGGTAGTCAAGTCTGTCTCCTACATGCATTCACGAATGGACACAAAAATATCTACACTAACAGAAAATTAAACCTTTTCCAAATACCAACCAACATTTAATTTCCCCAAAGCCAAATCTCCCTCTCCACCACTGTTAGCCAAAGGACATTTCCCAATCGCCAGCATCTCACCACACCCAAGGTTCTGCCGCGTTTGGAGATCGAGGTAAAGCCAGCCCAAAGTCTTTTATGGGAAATCTTTTCGTGGGTGTCAGGGAGCCCAAGGGCAACAACAGCCCCCGGCGGCCGGGCTTGCGGCTCCCACCCCCGCAGACTCAGCTCCGGATCCTCCGCGCCGGCGCTGCTCGCGACACCAAGCCTTGGCCGCAAAAGCGCCCCGCCCGAGCCCGCACCGGAGTGCGGAGAAGCGCGGGGACCTGAGCGCTCACCTGAGGCTTCGTCCTGCGGGCGCCGTGCGGGCACCGGCGAGCGTCCCGGGAGCCCGGCGCCGGCCTCGGGGTCCGCGCTCCGCCGGACGGCGCGGGCCGCGGGCACCCGGTGGGGTGCGGCCTCCGTGTGGCTGCCCGCACCGCACGCTCCCACCTGCGCGTCCTGGCGCGGAGGGCGGGCCGCCACTGTATTTACAGAAGGAGGCGGTGCCAGAGAGGGCGCGGCGGCGGGGGCACCGCGGGGCAGGGCAGACAGGCGGGAGCTGGCTGCCACCGGGAGCTGCCCTTTGGGGCCAGGGGCGCGGCCGTGGGCAACGAGGTGCGGCCTCGGAGCCCAGGGCCGGCAGATGTGACCGCTTCGCCTGTGACCGTGCTCGCTAGGAATCTGGGGGAAATAGGCGCCCCCGCCACCTCCCTGGCCTGCAGCCTTGCGGGGTAGGGGGCAGCCGGCTGAGGCTCTGCCCCTGGGCCGCCCGAACTGCGCGCCGCGCGGGCCGAGATCCAGGGAGCAGGAAAGAAACCAGCTCCTTTGGGTGCTCAGGGCCCAGAGCTGGGGCGGGGGAAGCGCCTGGCTCCCTTTCCGATGTGGCGGTGGACCAGGCAGGATGGGGCCCCGCGTTCCTGAGGCCGCGCTCTGGTTTGGGACCCGTCTACCTAGCTGCGGGCCGCCCTCCTGCCGCTCCGGAGACCCTGACTGCGGTCACTGGAGCGAGTCCCTTGCTGCCAGCTCCCCATCCGCGAGGCGTTGAGGAGACACCAGGTCACTGAAACATGCGCTCTGTTTAGAATGTGAGACAAGGTCCTCCATACCTGAGCCATTCAGGCGTGAGGTCCTCGCTCCAAGACTGAAGCAGGCCCTTGGCAGGTCAGCTCTGTCCTTTCTGCACTCACACGTCTGATCTTTGCCATAGAACCCCTCTTCCTGCTCTTAACTGTTAATGGTCGGAAGCACTTAAAACGGTAACTTTCCCTGCCCTTGAACCAGGAGTGTCAGGATGGGTTCACCAATCTGGGTACTATTTGTAACCTGCCTTGGGACATGTGACATGGGACCCAACTATGCCAGTTTCCACCCCAGAGGTCAGGGCACTGTGGAAGGTGAGTCAAGGGCTCAGCCCAAGTACAGTTGTGCGGTGAAGCCCTGGGGACTTACCCATCCCCGCCACTTCTCCCCGCTTCTGGTTAGCTTTGCCTTAAACCGGGTCACAACCCCATGCCAATTGCTTTGGGCTTTCTAAAGGTGTGAACACTTTGCATACCTAATACAGCAAGTTGTCTGTAGGTCTCACTGAAGGTGAAGCATGAGCTGGGCTTAGCCAGTTACCAAGAGTATGAGGGAGGCAAAGAGGGAAGGGTGGTTCCCTGGGCTCTGAGCGCTGGATGGCTGGGTGGGTGATCTGAGGCTTCAGGAGGGAGGCATACTGGACAAGTTCCAGTGTTGCAATTTGCTGGGGACCCTCGCCCCAGTGGCCAGATATGGCCTTTTTCATAGGCAGAGTGAGAATCTCTGCCCTAACTAAATATCACCGATTATTACTATCATGAATAATACTGATGTCCCTGGCTCTGTGCCAGGCTCTGTGTTTCCCTATTTTACCTACAGCCTGTGGTACTTTAGTGTGGGTTCCCAGCAAGTCAGAGAAGGCTGCAGCCAGAAGAGAATGGGGGGCTAAAAACCAATCCGTTTTCAGTTGAGGAAACCAAGGCCCAAAGGCAGAAATCGACCTCCCCAGCTGATTAATGTGGAGCCTGGGCCTGAACCATATGTACTGACTGTTCCTCCTAGATACACTTGTCACGCAGAGGACACACAATGCCATGAAACTCAGAAATGCCTTTTTATTATGTGGCTTTTTTTTTTTTTTTTTTTTTTTTTTTTTTTTTTTATTTTTTTTTTTAAAGAGAGAGAGTGAGGAAGTGTGTGGGAGCAGCGGAGGGCCAGAGGGAGGAGGAGAGAATCTTAAGCAGGTACCACATAGCGCTCACTGAGATTGTGACCTGAGCCGAAAACAAGGGTCAGACCCTTCACTGACTGAACCACCCAGGTGCCCTGGTATGTGGCTTTTTAGTCTTTATGACAATATAGATGCAGTATCCCAAGGACACTGTGGCCATCTAGGTCTGGGGTGGGGCTCTCCTGGTCAAAGTGTCAGTATATCCCAGGGTAGATACGAGACCTGGAAGGACGCCTAGCTAACAAGCAGATAAGCAAGAGTGGTGATTGCACAACAGCTGCTGACATGGAACTTTCTAAGAACACAGGCCCTGAATGCAGAACGTGTTCTCCCTACAAGGCCTTTCTCATGCAAGAGGCTTTCCATCTCCTCTGGGCCCTCATGCTTTCCTTCTCCCGTATCTGAAACTCGATCTCCAATACGGAGTGCAGTGGGACCTGCAAGGGGCCTGTGGACACAGCTGCCCTTTGGGGCCACATGACTGCAGGCTGGCCACACATGATGGCCTTAAATGTGCAGACACCAAGGACGATCAGATTAGCCTCAGCTCGGGATATCAGCTGCTTGGACTGTTTGTCTAGTGGAGCCTGTTTGACTAAACTAAAATCCTTGGAAATTGATCATCAGTCAAATATGAAAGACAAAACCACCAGCCTTCAAGGTGCTTAACTTGGGGGCAGACCTATTTTGAGGAGAGAGGCTGGGGGACCTCCTCCCTCTCTAAAACCAAGTGGCCTTTTCCAGCCTGTGTGGTCATGAAAAAAGATAAGACCAGACAGAATCCGTTACAGCATCAGAACAAGGTTTTAAAAATGGATGAATCTTGGGTCGCCTGGGTAGCTCAGTCAGTGAAGCGTCTATCTGCCTCCGGCTCAGGTCATGATCCCAGGTCCTGAGATGGAGTCCCACAAGGGGCTCCTTGCTCAGTGGGGAGTCTGCTTCTCCCTCTGCCCACCTCTCCCCATGCTTTTGCATGTGCTCTCTCTCTGACAAATAAATAAATAAGATCTTAAAAAAAAAATGATGATTCTTGAATCCAGGAAGTGAATACGAATGGTGAAGTATGACATGCATTCATTTATTCATTCAGCAAATATTTCCTGAGTGCTGACTGCAGGCCAATAAACAAGACACAGGATCCTTTGACCTTGTGGAACCTATATTCCAAGAAAAAGGAGAAGTGCATGCAAGAAACACGGAACCGTTACAGGGTATTAGAAGGCGTTAGGTGCTGTGGAGAGTAAGAAATCACAGAAGGCAGCTTGGGGAAATTCTGAAGACGTCTCTGGGGGCACCCACTGGTGGCTCAGTGGGTTAAAGTCTCTGCCTCTGGCTCAGGTCATGATCCCAGGGTCCTGGGATAGAGCCCCGCATCGGGCTCTCTGCTCAGCGGGGAGCCTGCTTCCTCCTCTCTCTCTTCCTGTCTTTCTGCCTACTTGTGATCTCTGTCAAATATATAAAAATCTTTAATAAAAATAAATAAATAAATAAAAATAAAAGAAAAAAGGAACACTTCTCTGTGAAGGGGACACCGCAGCAAAAGCTTGAAGGGGATGAGGAAGCAAGCTTATTGATTATCTGTGATTGCATAACAAAGGACCCCCAAACTTAGAAGCTTAAAGCAACAAAGATTTATTATCTCTTGCAGTTTCTGAGGGTCAGGAATTTCAGAGCAGCTTAGCCAGGTGCTTCTGGCTTAGGATCTCTCATGAGGCCATGTCCAGCTGATGGCTGGGGCCGCAGACGCTGAAGGCCTGCCTGGAGCAGGAGGATCTGCCTCCCTGGTGGCTCCCTCCAGCGACTCTGGATAGGAGGCCTCCCTTTCCTGATTGTCCTCATGATGTAGAAGCTGACTTGCCCTAGAGTGAGTGATCCAAGAGAGAGCACATGAGCGGGGAGAGGCAGTGCCTTCGATGATGTAGTCCCTGAAGTCCCATCCCATCGCTCTGCTTTATTCTCTTCCTTAGATTTGTGTCACTGTGAAGGGGAGGGAAATTAGGCTCCACCTCCTGAAGGGGGAGACTGTCAAAGAGCAGGTGAGCTTATTGTATAACTATCACAGAGAACTGTAGTGATACTTCGGGGAGGAAGGGAAGGGCCCTTCAGACAAAGGAAATAGCAAGCGTGAAGGCCCTGAGGCAGAAGCAGGGATGGCGTATTCAAGGACGAACAAGAGGCCGGGATGACTGGGTGAGCAAGGGGATGATAAATAAGGAGAGGAGGTCAGAGAGGAAAGGTGTGTGTGTGTGTGTGTGTGTGGCGCCACATGTACCAGATTACCTAGAGCTTCATGAGCCATTGTAAGTACTCTGAGTGAGATAAGGAGACTTTGGAGAGTTGTTTTGTTGTTGTTGTTGTTTTAGCTGAGTGTGATGTGGCCTGACTTAACACTTTTTTTTTTTTTTAAAGATTTTATTTATTTACCTGTCAGAGAGAGACAGAGAGGGAGAGAGAGCGAGCACAGGCAGACAGAGAGGCAGGCAGAGGCAGAGGGAGAATCAGGCTCCCTAACGAGCAAGGAGCCGGATGTGGGACTCGATCCCAGGACGCCGGGATCATGACCTGAGCCGAAGGCAGCTGCTTAACCAACTGAGCCACCCAGGCGTCCCCTGACTTAACACTTTTTAAGGCAGCAGTGGCTTCCAGGTGAGAATAGTGTGAAGAGGGGGAGGGTGGGAGACACTCAGGAGGCTATTACAGTAACCCTGGGGAGAAACGGCTGTGGCTTGTGTTCAGAGGCAAGAAAGCAGTGGGACTCTGTATATATCTCGGAGAGAGAGTCCTTGGACAGGATATGGGTTTGGACGTGAAGGTTTTTTGCCTGAGGAACTGGAAGGATGGTTCTGGCACTGCTCAGAATGGGGGAGAAGGAAGGCAGGACAAGACTGAGAGGGAAGCTTTGGGGCATGTTAACTTTGCGATGTCTCTTTCTCCATCCAAATCGAGAAGGTGAGTAGGCAATGGGACATCAGGGCCTGGCGTTAGGGAATTCTGGGAAGAATACGTACCTGTTCTCTGGCAGGTCTGGTTGCTACAGAAGCAAGAAGCCCGGGTCCCCGGGGAAGAGTTTACACGTAGACGTGGCTACGCCCACATTGTAGCGATGGGTGCCTCAGAGGGCTCCCAGCAGGCACAAAGCAGTGGGCAGGCTGGTGATCTGGGATGCAGGGATTTCTGACGTTTCCAGGGGGCAGGAGATAGCAAGCGGCCAGTGTGGCTAGGAGGGATGAGTTTCTGCTGCTGCAGGGGCTTCTGCTGCTCTGTTCCCAGAGCAGGGCCCTAAGGATCATGGATCCTCCCTACCAGCGGACAGGCCACGTGACACTGGGAGTGCGGCCATGCTGAGAAGTGCCTGGGGGCCAGTGGTATGGGTTGGCCTGTAGAGCTCAGTGTTACCCTTTCAGGATTCACAAGACTAGGGCAAGACAATTAAGCAACCAAGTGTGCCGCCACCTTGTTTCTCTTTCCTTATTTGGTCTTTCTCTGGTTCTGCCCCAAATTAACTTCAGCGCCCAGAAGCATGCATTCCTGTTTCCTATTCCTGACGTTTTCTGGGACTCTGCTGAGGCTGGGGTGCGGGAATTTGCTCTTGAGTGCTTGGTCATGGGCCCTCATTTCCCGGCTCTGAACCTAGGTGGGTGCTATCCAGCTGCCTGCCCCCCGTGAAGGCCATGGCGGTGGGGAAAGGCAGAGCATCCTACAACATTTTCCTGCTCCACGTCCCCAGTGTTGGACTCTGACCAGGCATTAGAGATAGGATGGGTGGGATTGGCTGACTCAGCAAGCTTGAGTGAAGGGTTTGTACTGGGCCCCTTAGCTGACCCCCAGCACAAGATGGGTGTTGTGCAGAATCATTTGATTGCCTGGAACGGTCCTGCTGATTTCGCACCAGTGCTAACTACTTGGCTTGCGTGAAGCGAGCTGGAACCAGGGCTAGGAATGTGGGGAGTTGTTTCAGAGAGAGTGAGTGAGGATTTGCCGTGGTCTTGGCAGAGGCCTCCACCTTGCCAGAGAGAGAGATCGAGAGAGAGAGAGAGGGCAGTTCAACAGTGGTGGCAGCTGACTCGAGGAGACACCAGTGCAGAGACAGCAAGAGTTTTCTGGAAACATCAATCTCCTGGAGGCTTGCTTTGCTGCCATCAGAGCACTGACAAGGTTGCAAAGAACAAAGCATTTCTACCCAGTATGTAAAAAGGGCATAAATGGATAGCAGTTGAGATCCTGGCTTTGCCACCTAGTAGCGGTGTGACCTTGGGCAGTAAGCAAATTTTCTGTGCCTCAGTATCCTCATCTGTAAAATGGGAATAAGCAGACCTACCGCCAAGAATGTCTTGAAGAATAAATTTCTGGCACACGGTGGGCCACCAATCAATGTATTTGCAGCTGGTCACCTTGTCTTCCATTTGTGCCTCCTCCCTGGCCCACATTCTTGAGCAAGGCTGATCTGACCCAACATGGGGAAGGTAAAGGGATGGATGAGGGGGGAGGTCAGAATGCTGTGCAAGAGGAAACTGAGTCACAATGACTTCTCTTGCTCACTCACAATGGTCTGAGCCACTGCCAGCTCCACTCCAGCACAATTTCCCAGTAGCCAGGGTCCAGGGTTCTACCTGCCCATTTCCACTCCCTCACTACCCCCTTGGTTTTAGCCCTCCACTTCCAGCTTGCCACTGATGATTCCAAAAGGGAGTCAGTTCAGATTACAGTGCTCCAAAAATACAGCCAGTGAAGTAAATCTGAAAACAAAGGAGAAGAGGAAAGGAAGAAGAAAAGGCTGGCTGTCTTTCCTGGCTCATTCCATCAGCTTGCGGTGATGTACAGGGGACAGGGCAGAGTCCCTTTGCTATTGTCCATACGGGGATCTTAGCTGTTTATGATCCTATGGGGACACTTCTCTGAGACACTGGAGGTGACTCTCAGCAGAGTCCAACCCAGAACTCTGGGAGGGGCCATCTGACAGCCAAGGTGCTGTCCGTGGGGACCCTGGCACCCAGCGGGGGCCCAGCAGACAGGGACCGCCTTCCCAGGTGGTCCCCTCATGGACACACACTTGAACACTTGGCTTCTTCCATAGCAACTGCTGGCCTAGAAACTGAAGCCGTAAGAATCTGAACACCTGAAAGCTCGGCATCTGATCATTTAAAAGGGAGTTTGGCAGGAAGCCACCTCCAAAATGCCCCAGATTTTAACAAAAGGCCCCTTGTCGCAGCCCCAGAATGCAGGTAAAGCCGGGGCTGAAGGCAGTGTTGATTCAGAAAGAAGGAAAAGAAAACTGCTCTGCGGGGTTTTTTTTCATGTGAACCTATCTCACAGGGTTATTGGAGGGATTAAGTACAGAGTACTTCTGAGTACAGAAAGACCTGCTGTAATTTGTGCTTGGATGCCATTCCGGAAGAAATAATTTCTTTCAATAATAATAATTGCTAACTCCTACATAAAGCATGCTCTGTGTTTAGAGCGACGCACGCCTCTTACTCACTTGCATTGCATAAAAGCCACGGGCATAAGTATTGTTGTTCCCCATTTTACACATGCAAAGAGGGGACCTCAGCCTGCCAGGAAGCACCGTGCTGGTCTCCTCTCCTACGGGAACCTGAAGCTCTGCCCACAGTAGCTTTTTTTCACTGCTGATGGGAGGTGGCTTTGGCTCTTTTTCCGTGTCAGTCTTGAGTCCCCGGGGGTCAAGCTAACAAACTCCCCTTCCTTTTTTAATTCTCGAATTGAAAGTTATTTCCCCGGAGAGCCCCTGGATCTGAATCAACCACCCCCTCCCCATTCACACACTGCCTGGTGATTTTCAAAGTCCCTGGTATTTTTCCTTCAGGGCACTTGCCACAAGTGTAATCAGTGATCCCTGTGAGACCCCACCTCCCCCACCCTTTGCCTTTTACACCACTCTGCCACCCTCTGCCCTTCTTGTTGCTGCAATCCTGGACCTCCCAGACCTTCCACCGCCCAGCTCAGGTTCGGGCCATGGGGCTCAGGTCTCTTCCATTTCAAATCCTGCCTTACTTAATCCCAGGTGCCTTCATTCTCACAGCGATGACCCAGGCGACATCCAGACCTTCTGCTCCCGTCCACCTCTGCTGATGCCTCCTGCCAGCTCAAGCTGGACCTGTGATGATCTGAAACATCATCCTGCAAAAGCGTAAGGAGCTGGAGCATCTCCTTTCTGCCGCATGCCCCACTCACCACTGTAGCTGCACCATCCTTCACTCCCTACCGGACCCGTGGCTTCCTGCAGTCCACACTCTTCCCCTCTCTTCACGTCTTCCTTGCATAGCGCAGACTCCATGGCCTATGCATGTGTTGGCATTCTCTCTGATTCCCTAAATTCCAAGGCTATCTTTTTGTCACCACATCTGGCAATGCTGCCTTTGCTTCCCTTTCTCAGCCTGTACCTTGGTGGCCACATGCTGCTGGTAAGACAGGACCACAGGGTCAATCACTGTCTACATAGATCAGTGTCCTCAAACTGAAGGGCCCTCAGCTGTGCCTGGCAACCCGAGCCCGTTTTGCTCCCAAACTCACTTTCCATATGACTGTTTCGGCAGGTGGCCCAAAGCCCAGTGAGCCCTGTCCTTGGCGATGGTGGCACCACTGATGGGTCTAATCCCTGCCTGGCCAGCATGGCTTTTCAAGTGAAAGCAACCCTAGGCCAAGTGTGCTCCACCTCTCATGCCCCTGGCTCCGGTCCCTGGCTTATCATTCTTCAATTTTCTCTTGAAGTCTTAACTCCCAAAGCCTAATGGTTTCTAGGCCTAATCAGGCAGCTTCCAGTCGTAGCCTCCTGTTGTGCCAAAGCCAGTTTTCCTTTTACCATGACTTTGCCCTGATACTGATGAAGTTCTAGAACCTAGGTGAGGTTCGGTGGCCTGAGGTCCGGAGCAGATGACCAAGAAAGAATTCTTGAGACATCTTTGGTGCAAAATGGTGGTTTATTAAAGCACGGGGACAGGACCCGTGGGCAGAAAGAACTGATGCCCTGGTTGTGAGAGATGGCAGGTTATGTACCTTGCGGTTGGGGGAAGGTGAGGGGAAGGGAGGTTTCAATTGAACTTTCGTATGCTAAAGAGCACCTACAAGGTACCGGGGTACCGGAGGCATTGCGGCTTGATCAATGTTGTCCTTTGGCAAGCCATTCACATTTCTGCTATCAAGCGTCTTTGTTAGTGAGATTTGGGTTTAGAAGAAATTTAAATTTATTTAGGGCTTGAGGAACTGAGTTATTTGCCTCTGGAAATTGTGCTATTGATAAGGTAACTTCTTTGTTTGTAGATCTCTAGGACATTTGTAAACCAAGGGAGACTCTGTCTTGCAGGATTGTGATCTCTGCAAGTTAACTATTTGTTTCTCATTTATGGCAGTCAGGGGTGCCTGAGGAATGTCACACACATTACAGAGGGGAGAGGGTGGAGAGGGGGTGCAAGGTTCCAGCTTTTGCTTTGTCTTCAGCTAGCCTTCTGCTCCCTCATCAATACTGGACCCATGCCACCATTCCAGGCTCTCTTCCTTTATGGCGAACTCTTCCTGGAGGGTTCTCAGACCTCATGCCAAAGGCCCAAGTCAGAACCACTTCCATCCATCTCCAAGGTGTAGGAGAGGAAAGAATTTTCCCTCTACCCTTCTGAATTCTTGACTGAAACCTTTCAGTATGAGACAAATTAACCAGAGAGAAACAGAAGCCTACTAACATGGATAACCATGTATACCTGGGAGATACCCGTGGGAAAATGAGTAACTCTACACGGTGGCCTAGAATTCAGGCTTAACATACCATCTAAATAGGGAAACAATGAGAAGGATAGTGACCTCTTCGTGAGAGTAAGTGATTTTTAGGAAAGATGAATGGGTCCTTGAAGATCCGAGGGAGGTATAATATTTTCTGACAAAGTCTGGACGCGATATCAACTTCTGTGTCAATTTCCAGCCTGCTCTCCTGTGGTAAGAGTTAATCTTCCCTGGTTGATGAGACCTCCAGGGAGAGCAATTATGACAGTTGAGATCCTTTTGGAGAACCAGACTTCAGGCAGACAAGAGGAGTTCAGAGAAAACCTATCTCTGTGTTTGCTGGTTTTCAAGTGCCCACAGCTCAAAATAACTGCCAAATTGGCACATTTTGGGGTGTCTTATTCTGCTGCCCTCCCAAGGTTTAAAATATAGTTGGTAAATAGATTCTGTAAAGGGTCAGATAATAAGTGATTTTGCCTGCAGGACATTTGAACTCTATTGCAACCCTCTCAGGCCCACTGTCAGAGCAAGAAAGCAGCCTTAGACATAGACAATACATAAACAAATGAGTTTGGCTCCATTTGTATAAAATGTGGCATATGGACACTGAAACTTGAATGTCATACAGTTTTCACGTGTCACAAAGTATTCTTCTTTAAATTTTTTTCAACCACTTAAAGTATAAAAATCATGCTTAGTTCATGAGTCACACAAGAATAGGAGGCAACCAAATTTGTCCCGTAGGCTGTAGTTGACTTATTCTGCCCTAAGGTGTTGACCCTGTACTATTTTCTCTGGTTATGCTCAGTTAACCTGGACAAGGATAATGCTGAGAGGGATCCAAGCAGGAGGCTCCCCGATGGCTCTGAGCTTGTCTTACCCCACAGTGTTATCACCTTCCCCAGTCCATGGTCCTCTGGGGCCACAATGGGACCTTTTTATATATAGTTCAAATACTTTCCCTCTGGAACACTCTCCCACACTTTTTTATAGCACAAACCCCTCCCCCAAACTCTGTCAGGTTCAAGGTAGAGCTATTATTTCTAGTAATAGTTTGCTTTTGCATTGAATGATTACCAATATTTCTAATATTTCATATTTGATCAATTAGTGCTAATAATAATTGTACTGATAATCCAATCCAAAATCATTTTAATACCTATGGTTATAGAAAACTAAAAAAGTTATGTATGTGCATATTTTCTTGCAAGCAAGATATATGCATCTCAAAGAAGTACGATGAGGTGATTAATAAGAAATGCTTTTGCATAAAAATACTACATTAGGATAAAATTTTCTGGGGAAGGGAGTACCTCTGTGGCATGGTCAGTTAAGCCTCTGCCTTCTGCTCAGGTCACTTTCCGGGATCCTGGGATTGAGCCCCGCATCAGACTCCTTGCTCAGCGGGGAGCTTGCTTTTCCCTCTACCTGCCACTCTCCCTGCTCATGCTCTCTTTCTCTGACCAATAAATAAATAAAATGTTTTTTAAAAAAATCCTATGGAGAGGAAATTTACAATAAAAATACGTAAAGTGGGGCGCCTGGGTGGCTCAGTGGGTTAAAGCCTCTGCCTTTGGCTCAGGTCATGATCCCAGGGTCCTGGGATCGAGCCCCACATCGGGCTCTCTGCTCTGCAGGGAGCCTGCTTCCTCCTCTCTCTCTCTCTCTGCCTGCCTCTCTGCCTGCTTGTGATCTCTGTCTGTCAAATAAATAAATAAAATCTTTAAAAAAAAAATACGTAAAGTGTATTACCATTTTTTTTTAAAAAGCTGGCTAATTAAAAAAGTAGATGATGGTTATGTCATGAACTAAGCTAACCAAATTAGTCATATCCCACTGCCTAGATTGTTTTCCATAGCTACCAAAGATGTCTGCATTAACTGAAGCCTAGGGACTCCCACATGCTCTCGCTAACAGGGGGAAAGCAAATGTCTCAAACATCTCAGATCGATTCTACTGGATATACAGACGCTTATTAAACATTATTAATAAACAGGCACAAAGCCGTTTATACAGCTGCCCTGTCCCATGAGCGTGAGTGATGACCTTGACCTGAGTGGAGTCAGCACCACGACATTGCCGAGTGAGGGTTCTCCAGTACTCAACAGGCACGGGACCACTGGACAGCTTTGTCCCACCCGTGGCTGCTGACTGGCCTGTGAGGGGATGCAATGAGCCAATGGTGCCCTCTCTGCAGGGAAACTGATTCCCTGAGTCCTATGAGGGTGAGAGATAGTACCTCAAAAATCTTGTCGACAACCCACGTCTTAAATACCCCTAATCCCTTGAAAGTCAGCCTGTGGCTGCAGTCACCTGGGTTCCCAGGCCCCCATTTTCCCTGCAGAACTTTATGCTAATTACCAGCACCCCAGGGATGGATTGAAATGAGGAGGACAGGTAGAGGCCCCAGGCCTGTGACCTTCCCGATCTTAGCTGACTGCCCAGGCTCCATAGTTTGGAAATTCTTGCTGACCCAGTTACAGTTTAACCCAAGTAGTACAATATCACACTTGGGCTGCAGAATTTGAAGGTCAAATACAAATGTCTAGCAGTGAATGTCAGAACGCTAATGTATTTCTATCCCATTAGGCATCTTTAAAAATGACATAGGCTTTATTTTAAAATGTCAATATTTATAACATGCCATAAATACAAGTCCTTTCTATTTAAATGTATGAGGAAAGTTTGAACGTCCACTTAATTTTTTTAGCTTTTTTTTTTTTTTAATCTATTTCACATGTCAACTCTCCAGTAAACAAGAGGGTAGTTTTTACAGACCCTTTGAGCAGTTACTCCTGGCAGAGCTCTCTTCAGTGGCAGGAGAGAATGTCTCCTTGGTCTTCATGCATGTTTGCTCACCCTCTTCCTAGAATCCTTAGGGCTCTACATTCCAACGGTTTAGGTGGACTGGCTGTTACAACACAGGCAAGCTCCTGTGACACCTTCTCCCAGGAAGAGGGTGTCTTCCGGCCTTTTGGTTTATAGTTGAGTGAGGCTTCTCAGGAGATTTTTCCAGAATGAAGAAGGTCCACCCTAGGTGATGTGCTTATTCCCCTTAAACTGAGAAGCACTGGTAACTTAGCAGCTTCTCTCTTTAAAATTCTCAACGAGATCCTAGCAAACAGGATTCAACAGCACATTAAAAAGATTATCCACCATGACCAGGTGGGATTCATTCCTGGGCTACAAGGATGGTTCAACATTCGCGAATCAATCAATGTGATAGAACAAATTAATATGAGAAGAGAGAAGAACCACATGGCCCTCTAAATTGATGCAGAAAAAGCATTTGACAAAATCCAGCATCCATTCCTGATTAAAATGCTTCAAAGTATAGGGATAGAGGGAACATTTCTGAACTTCATAAAATCTATCTATGAAAGACCCACAGCAAATATCATCCTCAATGGGAAAAAGCTTGCAGCCTTCCCATTGAGATCAAGAACACGACAAGGATGCCCACTCTCACCACTCTTGTTCAACATAGTATTAGAAGTCCTAGCAACAGCAACCAGACAACAAAGAGAAATAAAAGGTATCCAAATTGGCAATGAAGAAGTCAAACTCTCTCTCTTTGCAGATGACATGATTCTTTATATGGAAAACCCAAAAGACTCCACCCCAAACTACTAGAACTCATACAGCAATTCAGTAACGTGGCAGGATACAAAGTCAATGTACAGAAATCAGTGGCTTTCTTATACACTAACAATGAAAATACAGAAAGGGAAATTAGAGAATCGATTCCATTTACTATAGCATCAAGAACCATAAGATACCTGGGAATAAACCTAACCAAAGAGGTAAAGGATCTCTACTCGAGGAACTACAGAACACTCATGAAAGAAATTGAAGAAGACACAAAAAGATGGAAGACCATTCCATGCTCTTGGATCGGAAGAATAAACATTGTTAAAATGTTTATACTGCCTAGAGCAATCTATGCTTTTAATGCCATTCTGATCAAAATTCCACCAATATTTTTCAAAGAGCTGGAGCAAATAATCCAAAAATTTGTATGGAACCAGAAGAGACCCCGAATCGCTAAGGAAATGTTGAAAAGCAAAAATAAAACTGGGGGCATCACGTTACCTGATTTCAAGCTTTACTACAAAGCTGTGATCACCAAGACAGCATGATACTGGCATAAAAACAGACACATAGACCAGTGGAACAGAGTAGAGAGCCCAGATATGGACCCTCAACTCTATGGTCAAATAATCTTCAACAAAACAGGAAAAAATATACAGTGGAAAAAAGACAGTCTCTTCAATAAATGGTGCTGGGAAAACTGGACAGCTATATGTAGAAGAATGAAACTTGACCATTCTCTTACACTGTACACAAAGATAAACTCAAAATGGATAAAAGACCTCAACGTGAGACAGGAATCCATCTGAATCCTAGAGGAGAACATAGACAGTAACCTCTTTGATATCAGCCACAGCAACTTCTTTCCAGATATGTCTCCAAAGGCAAAGGAAACAAAAGCAAAAATAAACTTTTGGGACTTCATCAAAATCAAAAGCTTCTGCACAGCAAAGGAAACAGTCAAGAAAACAAAGAGGCAACCCACGGAATGGGAGAAGATATTTGCAAATGACAGTACAGACAAAAGGTTGATATCCAGGATCTATAAAGAACTCCTCAAACTCAACACACACAAAACAGATAATCATATCCAAAAATGGGCAGAAGATATGAACAGACACTTCTCCAATGAAGACATGCAAATGGCTATCAGACACATGAAAAAATGTTCATCATCACTAGCCATCAGGGAGATTCAAATTAAAACCATATTGAGATACCACCTTATACCACTTAGAATGGCCAAAATTAGCAAGACAGGAAACAACATGTGTTGGAGGGGATGTGGAGAAAGGGGAACCCTCTTGCACTGTTGGTGGGAATGCAAGTTGATGCAGCCACTTTGGAGAACAGTGTGGAGATTCCTCAAGAAATTAAAAATAGAGCTTCCCTATGACCCTGCCATTGCACTACTGGGTATTTGCCCCAAAGATACAGATGTAGTGAAAAGAAGGGCCATCTGTACCCCAATGTTTATAGCAGCAATGGCCACGGTCGCCAAACTGTGGAAAGAACCAAGATGCCCTTCAAGGGACGAATGGATAAGGAAGACGTGGTCCATATACACTATGGAGTATTATGCCTCCATCAGAAAGGATGAATACCCAACTTTTGTGGCAACATGGACGGGACTGGAAGAGATTATGCTGAGTGAAATAAGTCAAGCAGAGAGAGTCAATAATCATATGGTTTCACTGATTTGTGGAGCATAACAAATAGCATGGAGGACAAGGGGAGTTAGAGAGGAGAAGGGAGTTGAGGGAAATTAGAAGGGGAGGTGAACCATGAGAGACTATGGACTCTGAAAAACAAATCTGAGGGTTTTGAAGGGGCGGGGGGTGGGAGGTTGGGGGAACCAGGTGGTGGGTATTGGAGAGAGCATGGATTGCATGGAAAACTGGGTGTAGTGCAAAAACAATGAATACTGTTACGCTGAAAATAAATTAAAAAAATAAAAAAAAATGAAATTAAGCTTTCCTTTATGAGCACCCTCTTCACGGCACGAATGTGTATTTATTTGTTTTGGGGATTTGTGTGCCTTATCAGACTGTAAGGACCATGATAGCAGGGATATGTCTGAATTGCTTACTGCCAAGTCCCTGGTGCCTGGCCAAGTACCTGACTGTCCCATGGCAGATGCTCAGTAAATATTTGCTGAATGATGAGATGAGACAAGCTGCTGAGAGAGGGAAACAAAACAGAAGCAGAAGATACCCACTATCAAAACTGAAGAGGAACTAGGCCAGCAGTCAGCCAACAGAATACAGTAGTATGAAACTGCATTAAAGGACAAAAGACAGAAGACATAGACCAGCCATGCCGGGATCCAAATAAAGCAAGCCAGAGTTCATAAGGCTGAGCCTAGGTATGAATTTACATGACTGACCTCTTCCATGAATAATAATTTCATTTTATTTGTCCCCTGTTGCCCATGTTGGGCCTCAACATTCCCTACAATGACTCATTCCAATTCTCTTCTCAGCTCGTCTCTTCTCTGCCAGCTCATCTTTCATGTTTTACTTTCTTACTAGCCTTACCATGAGCTCCTGCTTCTCTTCATTCTGTTCTTGTTTTCTGGAGTAATTCCTTCCAGAAATGTTTAAATTTGTGATTTTATATTTGGTCCCATTTTGCATCTGTTCCATGGAGAGATATTTCTGGTGAGTGTACTTCATTTGCTGCTTGTTTTTTCCTGTCCTGTCTCTCAGTCTTTTGTTCTATCTCCTTTTCATTTAGCTAGTATTATACAGACATTTTAAATTATGACCCTTCTTTGGATAAGGTGAGTGATTCATGGGCAAAATATTTTAGGAGTTGTGTGTGGGGAGAGGTCAGGCCTGCATTCCAGGTAATTACAGCGATTCTCCTTGGACACGTGCAGGACACGCTCAGGAGAATTGGCCAGCGTTGGTCAGCCCTGCGGACCACCCTGTCCCCTGTGGCCGAGGGCCCTTTCGCGCTTGGGGCATGTCGAGGACAGCCAGAAAAGGAGCCGAAACGATGCGGCCCACCTGGGGGCCCCAGCGCAGGGGAGCTTTCCCGGAGCAGAGTTGAGGGAGGCGTTGTGGCTGGCCATTGGCCTCCGACTTTTCGGGGCACTGGGACGCCCAAGGATGGGGCTGGCCTCAGGGTGGGCACGAAGTTTATTCTTGCTCAGAGGATTTTCCCCTGCTCCGAAAGGCACCCTATGTGCTAGAGTGGTAGGGGGACTCGTGGCATGGAACTCCGGGTTCCCCAATGATAGACCCCAAGGGACAGGACCCAGGAAATGGAAGGCTGACACAGTAGGCAAGGGTTTGTGCCTGGGCCTCTGGGCGGGCCGGGCCCCATCGACCAGCGCCAGGGAGGGGACCCCTGGAGGCTGAGGAGCAGGAGGCATCGGCCTCGCCTGCGTGTGACTCCTGGAGGGCTTTCTGGCGGGGTTCGGCCGCGATCACTCGTGATCCCGCGCCAGGCCCAGGGTTGGGTGCCTGAAGCGAGATTGCCAGGCATTTTCCAGCCAGTTCTCACGAGCGTTCTGCCCAAACCGGGATCGGTTTGGGCAGAACGCTCGTGAGAATTGGCCGGCGTTGGGCAGCCCTGCGGACCGCCCTGTCCCCTGTGGCCGAGGGCCCTTTCTCGCTTGGGGCATGTCGTGGCCACCCGGAAAACGCGCCGAGACGACGCGGCCCACCCAGGGGCCCCGGCACATGGGAGCTTTCCCAGAGCAGAGTTGAGGGAGGGGTTGTGGCCAGAGGGAGGGGTTGTGGCCAGGCGTCCAACTCCCACTTTTCATGCCGCTGGGGCATGGATAGTTTGGGCTGACCTCAGTGGAAGTACGAAGGTTTCTCTTGCTCCGAGGGTACTCCGCCGCTCTGAAAGGCACCGTTTCTACTTGGGTGGCCTGTGAACTGGTGGGGTTGGCCTAGATGTCCCAATCTGGAGGGACAGTGTCAGTGTGGCTTTAGACCTGTGGAGGGTTTCGGAGCTGCATTGTCTTCGAAGGCTCGGCAGTGCAGATTCATGCCACTGGAGGGCGTGGTGAGCTGTGGTGCGCGAGAACAAGGTATGGTGCAATGCTGCTTGCCACCACTGGAGGCAGTGGCGAGCTGCTGTGGCAAACACACCAGAAGAGGAGTCTGTGCAGCCCACTGGCTCTGAGAGCAGTGGTGAGAGGCTGGGTGAGAGACCCGGAAACCTGAGGCACTGCAGCTTGTTTTTCCAGGACAGAGTGTTGAGCTGAAGACTCTGTTTCCCCAGGCTCAAGAATGGTGGTAAGAATTGCTGGAGCCAGGCCCCCACTCAGTCAGCAGTGTGCCCCGTTGCCCCAGGTTGGATGGGAATGTGCTGTCAGGATGGTTCAGGAGGGTCCACCTGGTGGGGGAACCAAACTTTGGTTCCTGGAGGAACCCAACTCAATCCATGGTGCCTTTGGAACCAAGGAGTTGAGTGTCTGTTTGGAAGAGTCTATTTGCTTCTCCAAAAAGGACAAGGGCATAGGCCGGCTTGAGAAGGAAGCAAATGACCACTTAAGAAACAAGCACGTGTCTCTCTTCTCCCAGGAATCGGAGCAGGTGTGTAGGCGTTAGGTGGGAGGAGCCTTCTTATCCGCACCTGACAACCCTTCTTCGCTCTGGCTCCACGAGACCTGAAGTTTGGAAATCAGTGTCTGAATCCGTCATGCAGCTTGTCCCAGGACATCAGCATTCAGAGAAAACAGCAGGCCCGTGGGGCACAGTGGCACATCTACACCAGCATGGGAGGTAAAACTTCTCTTTCACCCCAAACATCCTGGGTTTTCTCTCATCTCCAGTGGAGCCCAAAAGTCCCACGAACGCAGCTGTCAGCCATGGAGCATGGGTGCTAGGGTTCCTGAGTTTCCTTGTAGGGAGCACCTGGCAGGGGATCTCGTTTTCTCTGCTTCTTTCTGGCTCACAGAGCTATTTGGAACATCTCTTTCCTAGGCAATCCCTTGGATTTGAAAAGGAAGATGAGATGGACTTGGTGTGTGTTTGGGACCTAGGATGCATTCCTTCATCGAACACTGTTGATTCCATGGGTCCTAGGTCCTAGGCGCTTGTCTGAAGCGCCGAAAGGCACGGTTTGCACTGGGGTGGGACGGGGAGTCATGGCGCGGGACTCAGGGTTCCCCAGTTGGAGGCCCCGAAGGACAGGACCCTGGAATCCGAAGACTGAGGAAGCAGGCGAGGCTTCGTGTCCGGGGCTCGGGGCAGGCCTGGCCCCAACGGACAGGGCCAGGTAGGGGACCACCACAGGCTGAGGAGCAGGAGGCGTCGCCCTCGCCAGAGCCTGACTCCCGGAGGGCTTCCTGGCGGGGTTTGGACACGACCGCTCGCGAGGCCGGGCCAGGACCAGGGGGCAGCCCTGCAGACGTGCGGCGCCCGAAGCGAGTTCGCAGGGCATTTTCCGGCCAATTCTCACGAGCGTTCTGCCCAAACCGGGATCAGTTTGGACAGAACGCTCGTGAGAATTGGCCGGTGTGGGGCAGCCATGCGGACCGCCCAGCTCCACATGGCTGTTGGCCCTTTCTCGCTCGGGGCCTGTCATGGTCACCCAGAAAACGCGCCAAGACGACGCGGCCCACCCAGAAGCACCGGCGCAGGGGAACGTCCCCAGACCTGAGTTGAAGGACGGTTTGCAGCTGTGCATCCGCCTATGACTTTTCCGGTGGCCCTGGCTCCCAAGGATGCGCTGACCTCAGTGGGGGCACGAAAGTTTTTCTCACTCGGAGACTTGTCCGAAGCGCAGAAAGGCACCGTTTTCGCCGGCGTGGGAGGGGTGGCGTGGCGCGGGACTCAGGGTTCCCCAGCTTGATGCCCCAAGGGACAGGAACCGAAAAAGGAAGGCTAGTGTAGCGGGTGAGGGTTGGTGCCCAGGCCTCAGGGCAGGCATGGCCCCATCAGACAGCGCCAGGGTGGGGACCACCAGAGCCTGAGGAGCAGGGGGCCTCAGCCTCGCTGGAGCCTGCTTCCTGGAGGGCTTTCTGGTGGGGTTCGGATGCGACCGCTCACCATGCAGGGCCAGACCCACAGGGGTGGCCCTGTACTCCTGCGGCTCCTGAAGCGAGTTCGCCGGGCATTTTCCAGCCAATTCTCACGAGCGTTCTGCCCAAACCGGGATTGGATTGGGCAGAACGCTCGTGAGAATTGGCCTGCATATGGCAGCTAGGTAGACAGACATGGTCACCATGGCCGAGGGCACTTTCTCGCTCCGGCCTGTCACGGCCACCCGGAAAATGCGCCGAGACGACACAGTCAGTCCCCAGGAACCTGCGCTGAGGAACGTTCCCGGAACAATATTGAGGGATGGGTTGCGGCCCGGCGTCCGCCTCCAACTTTTTGGGAGGTCTGGGCACCAAGGATGGGGCTGACCTCAGTGGGGGAACGAAGGTTTCTCTCACTCTGAGGCTTGTCCAAAGCACCGAAAGGCACGGTTTGCACTGGGATGGGAGGGGGAGTCGTGGCGCGGGACTCAGGGTTCCCCAGCTTGATGCCCCAAGGGACAGGACCCCGAAAAGGAAGGCTAGCGTAGAGGGCGTGGGTTCGTGCGCAGGCCTCAGGGCAGGCATGGCCCCATCAGACAGCGCCAGGTTGGGGACCCCCAGAGCCTGAGGAGCACAAGGACTCGGCCTCGCTGGAGCCTGCTTCCCGGAGGGCTTTCTGGCGGGGTTCGGACGCGACCGCTCGCCATGCCGGGCCAGACCTACGGGTCGGCCCTGCAGATGTGTGGCGCCCGAAGTGAGTTCGCCGGGTGTTTTCTGGCCAATTCTCCCGAGCGTTCTGCCCAAACTGATCCCGGTTTGGGCAGAACGCTCGTGAGAATTGGCCGGCGTTGGGCAGCCCTGCGGACCGTCCTGCTCCCCTTGGCCGAAGGCCCTTTCTCGCTCGGGGCCTGTCGAGGCCAAGTGGAAAACGCGCCGAGATGCCGCGGCCCACCCAGTAACACTGGTGCAGGGGAGCGTCCCCAGAGCAGAGTTGAAGGATGGGTGGAGGTGGGGCGTCCGCTTCCGAATTTTCGGGCGGCTGGGGTGACAAAAGGTGGGGCTGACCTCAGTCAGGGAACGAAAGTTTCTCTCCCTCTGAGGCTTGTCCGAAGCGCCGAAAGGCACGGTTTGCCCTGGGGTGGGATGGGGAGTCGTGGTGCGGGACTCAGGATTCCCCAGTTGGAGGCCCCGAAGGACAGGACCCTGGAATCCGAAGACTGAGGAAGCAGGCAAGGCTTTGTGTCCGGGGCTCGGGGCAGGCCTGGCCCCAACGGACAGGGCCAGGTAGGGGACCACCACAGGCTGAGGAGCAGGAGGCGTCGCCCTCGCCAGAGCCTGACTCCCGGAGGGCTTCCTGGCGGGGTTCGGACGCAACTGCTCCTGAGGCCAGGCCAGGCCCAGGGGGCGGCCCTGCTGACGTGCGGCACCGGAAGCGAGTTTGCCGGGCGTTTGCCGGCCAATTCTCACGAGCGTTCTGCCCAAACTGGGATCATTTTGGGCAGAACGCTCGTGAGAATTGCCCGGCGTTGGGTGGCCGTGCTTATCGCCTTGCTCCCCGAGGCCGAGGGCCCTTTCTCGCTTGGGGCCTGTCGCGGACGCCTGGAAAACGTGCCGAGACAATGCGGCCCAACCGGGGGCCCCGGTGCAGTGGAGCTTTCCCGTAGCAGAGTTGAGGGACGGGTTGTGGCCCGGTGTCCGCCTCCGACTTTTCGGGCAGCTGGGGCGCCCAAGGATAGGGCTGACCTCAGTGGGGACACGAAGTTTTCTTTCTCTCTGAGGCTTGTGCGATGCGCCGAAAGTCACCGTTTGAGGCGGCGTGGGAGGCATAGATGTGGCGTGGTACTCAGGGTTCCCCAGCTTGATGCCCCAAGGGACAGGACCCCGAAAAGGAAGGCTAGCGTAGCAGCTGAGCGTTCATGCCCAGTCCTCAGGGCAGGCATGGTCCCATCGGACAGCGCCAGGTTGGGGACCCCCAGAGCCTGAGGAGCACGAGGACTTGGCCTCATGGGAGCCTGACTCCCGGAGGGCTTTCTGGCGGGGTTCGGACATGATCGCTCACCATGCCGGGTGAGACCCACGGGTCGGCCCTGTAGGCATGCGGCGCCCGAAGCGAGTTCGCCGGGCGTTTTCCGGCCAATTCTCACAAGTGTTCTGCCCATACCGGGATCTGTTTGGGCAGAACGCTCGTGAGAATTGGCCAGTGTTGGGCAGCCATGTGGACAGCCCTGCTCCCCGTGGCCTTGGCCCTTTCTCGCTCAGGGCCTGTCGCGGCCACCCGGAAAATGCACCGAGACGACACAGCCCGGAGGACCCTGGGCAGGGAAACGTTCGCGGAGCAATATTGAGGGACGGGTCGCAGCTGGGCGTCCGCCTCCAACTTTTCAGGCGGCCTGGGTGCCAAGGATGGGGCTGACCCCAGTGGGGGCATGAAGGTTTTTCTTGCTCTGAGGCATGTCAGAAGGGCCGAAAGGCATCGTTTGTGCCCAAGTGGGAGGGGGAGGCATGGCGCAGGACTCAGGGTTCCCCAGCGGGAGGCCCTGAGGCACAGGAACCCGGATACGGAAGGCTGGGGAAGCAGGAGAGGGCTCGTGCCCGGGCCTCGGGCCAGGCAAGTCCCCATTGGACAGCCAGGGAAGGGTTCCCCGGAGGCTGAGGAGCAGGATGGTCGGCCTCACTGGAGCATACCTCCTGGAGGGCTTTCTGGTGGGGTTCGGACGGGTCCACCTGCGATGCCTGGCCAGCCCAGCGGGCGGCCCTACAGAAGTGCGGCACCCTAAGGGAGTTCACCGGGCGTTTTCCGGCCAATTCTCATGAGTGTTCTGCCCAAAACGGGATCGGTTTGGGCAGAACGCTCGTGAGAACTGGCCGGTGTTGGGCAGCCATGTGGACAGCCCAGCTCCCCGTGGCCAAGGGCCCTTTCTCGCTCGGGGCCTGTTGCGGCCACCCGGAAAACGCGTCCAGACAACGCGGCCCAACCGGGGATCCGGGCGCAAGGGAGCATTCCCAGAGCAGAGTTGAGGAATGGGTTGCCACCCGGCGTCAGCCTCCGCCTGTATGGGCAGCTGGGGCGCCCAAGAGTGGGGATTACCTCAGTTCGGGAACGAAAGTTTCTCTCCCTCTGAGGCTTCTCCATAGCGCCGAAAGGCACGTTTTCCGCTGGTGTGGGAGGGGATGTCCTGGCCCGAAACTCAGGGTTCCCCAGGTTGAGGCGCTGAGGGACAGGACCCTGGAAACGGGAGGCGGAGGGAGCAGGCGAGGGTTCATGTCCAGGGCAGGCCCGGGCCCAGCGGACAGGGCTAGGTAGGGGATCACCACAGGCTGAGGAGCAAGAGTCGTCGCCCTCACTGGAGCCTGAATCCCAGAGGGATTCCTTGCCGGGTTCGGACGCGACGGCTCATGATGCCGGGCCAGGCTCGGGGGCTGGCCTGCAGACGTGCGGCACCTGAAGCGAGTTCGCCAGGCATAGTCAGGCCAATTCTCACGAGCGTTCTCCCCAAACCGGGATCGGTTTGGGCAGAACGCTCGTGAGAATTGGCCGGCGTTTGGCAGCCCTGCAGACCGCCCTTGTCCCCGTGGCCGAGGGCACTTTCTAGCTCGAGGCCTGTCGCGGCCACCTGGAAAACGCCCCGAGACGACGCGGCCCATCCGGGGTCCCATCAAAGGGGAATGTTCCTGGAGCAGGGTTGAGGAATGGGTTGGGGCTGCGCTTCCGCCTCCGCCTATTAGGGCTGCTGGGGCCCCCAAGGGTGGGGATGACCTCTGCTGGGGAACGAAGATTTCTCTCCTTCTGAGGCTTCCCGTGGTGCCATAAGGCACGTTATGCACCGGGGTGTTAGGGGGAGTCCTGGCGCAGGACTCAGGGTTCCCCAAGTGGAGGCCCCAAGGGACAGGACCATGGAAACGGAAGGCTGAGGGAGCAGGCGAGGGTTCGTGTCCGGGGCTCGGGGAAGGCCCGGCCCCAGCGGATAGGGCTAGGTAGGGGACCACCGCAAGCTGAGGAGCAGGAGGCGTCGCCCTCGCTGGAGCCTCACTCCCCGATGGCTTCCTGGCAGGGTTCGGACACGATGGCTCAGAAGGCCGGGCCAGGCCCAGGGGACTTCCCTGAAGAAGTGGGGCGCCCGATGCAAGTTCGCCGGGCATTTTCAGGCCAATTCTCACGAGCGTTCTGCCCAAACCTGGATCGGTTTGGGCAGAACGCTCGTGAGAATTGTCCGGCGTTTGGCAGCCCTGCAGACTGCCCTGGTCCCCGTGACCGAGGGCACTTTCTCGCTCGAGGCCTGTCATGGCCACCTGGAAAACGCCCCGAGACGACGCGGCCCAACCGGAGGTCCTGGCGCAAGAGAGTATTCCTGGAGCAGATTTGAGGTAGGGGTTGCGGCCCGACGTCAGCCTCCGCCTATTCGGGCGTCTGGGGCGCCCAAGGGTGGAGATGACCTCAGTTGGGGAATGAAAGTTTCTCTTTCTCTGAGGCTTGTCCTTACCACCGAAGCCACGTTTTTCATGGGGGTGTTACGGGGAGTGGTGGCGTGGTACTCAGTGTTCCCCAGGTGGAGTCCCCGAGGGACACGACTCTGGAAACGGCAGGCTGAGGGAGCAGGCGAGGGTTCGTGTCCGGGGATCGGGGCAGGCCCGGCCGCAGTGAACAGGGCCAGGTAGGGGACCACCACAGGCTGAGGAGCAAGAGGCGTCGCCCTCGCTGGAGCCTGACTCCTGGATGGCTTCCTGGCGGGGTTCAGACACGACGGCTCGCGATGCCGGGCCAGGCTAGGGGGCAGCCCTGCAGACGTGCGGCGCCCAAAGCGAGTTCGCCGGGCGTTTTCCGGCCTATCTCATGAGCGTTCTGCCCAAACCAGGATTGCTTTGGGCAGAATGCTCGTGAGAATTGGCTGGTGTTGGGCAGACTTGCGGACCACCCTGTTCCCTGTGGCCAAGGGCCCTTTCTCGCTCGGGGCCTGCTGTGGCCACCCGGATAACGCGCCCAGATGACGCGGCCCAACTGGGGGTCCCGGCGCAAGGGAACATTCCTGGAGCAGACTTGAGGGACGGGTTGCAGCCCAGCGTCAGCCTCCACCTATCCGGTCGGCTAGAGCGCCCAGGGGTGGGGATGACCTCATTGGGGAACGAAAGTTTCTCTCCCTCTGAGGCTTCTCCGGAGCGCCAAAAGCCACATTTTGCGCCGGGGTGGGAGGGGGAGTCGTGGCGCGGGACTCAGGGTTCCCCAGGTTGAGGCCCCATAGGACAGGACCCTAGAAACGGAAAGCTGAGGGAGCAGGTGAAGGTTGTGTCCGGGGCACTAGGCAGGCCCCGCCCCAGCAGACAGGGCCAGGTAGGGGACCACCACAGGCTGAGGAGCAAGAGGCGTCGCCCTCGCTGGAGCCTGACTCCCAGAGGGATTCCTGGCGGGATTCGGAGACGACGGCTCGCGATGCCGGGCCAGTCCCAGGGTGCTGTCCTGCCGATGTGCGGCACCCGAAGCCAGTTCGCCAAGGTTTTCCGGCCAATTCTCACGAGCGTTCTGCCCAAACCAGGATCGGTTTGGGCAGAACGCTCGTGAGAATTGGCCAGTGTTGGGCAGCCCTCTGACCGCCCTGTGGACCGCCCTTCTCACCGTGGCCGAGGGCCCTTTCTCGCTCGAGGCCTGTCACGGCCACCCGGAAAACGCGCCCAGACGACGCGGCCCAACTGGAGGTCCCGGCGCAAGGGCGCATTCCCGGAGCAGATTTGAGGGACAGGTTGCGGCCCGGTGTCAGCCTCCGCATATCTGGGCGCCTGGGGCGCCCAATGGTGGGGATGACCTCAGTTGGGGAACGAAAGTTTCTCTTCCTCTGAGGATTCTCCGGAGCGTCAAAAGCCACCGTTTGCACCGCGGTGAGAGGGGGAGTCGTGGCACGGGACTCAGGTTCCCCAGGTGGAGGCCCTGAGGTACAGGACCCTGGAAACGGAAGGCTGAGGGAGCAGGCGAGAGTTCGTGTCCGGGGCTCAGGGAAGCCTGGCCCCAGGGGACAGGGCCAGGTAGGGGACCACCGCAGGCTGAGGAGCACTAGGCGTCGCCCTCACTGGAGCCTGACTCCCGGATGGCTTCCTAGCGGGGTTTGGATGTGACGGCTCACGAGGACGGCCAGGCCCAGGGGACTGCCCTGAACACGTGCGACGCCCTAAGAGATTTCTCCGGGCCTTTTCCAGCCAGTTCTCATGAGCGTTCTGCCCAAAACGGGATCAGTTTAGGCAGAACGCTCGTGAGAATTGGACGGCGAAGGGCAGCCCTGCAGACGGCCCTGCTCCCCGTGGTCGAGGGCCCTTTCTCGCCGGGGCCTGTCGCGGCCACCCAGAAAAATCGCCCAGACGACATGGCCCAACCGGGGGTTCCGGCGTTAGGGAGCATTCCCGGAGCAGAGTTGAGGGACGGGTTGCGGCCGGGCGTCAGCCTCCTCCTATCCGCGCGGCTGGGGTGCCCTGGCTGAGGGGATGACCTCAGTTAGGGAATGAAATTTTCTCTCCCTCTGAGGCTTCTCTGCAGCACCGAAAGCCACGTTTTGTGCCAGGGTGGAAGGGGTGTTGTGGCACGGGACTTAGGGTTCCCCAGGTGGAGGACCTAGTGACAGGACCTTGGAAACAGATGGCTGAGGGAGCAGACAAGGGTTCGAGTCCGGGGCTCCGGCCACGCCCGGCCCCAGTGGACAGGGCCAGGTAGGGGACAACCACAGGCTGAGGAGCAAGAGGTGTCACCCTCGCTGGAGCTTGACTCCACAAGGGATGCCGGAGGGGTTCGGACGGGACGGCTCGGAATGCCGGGCCAGGCCCAGGGGGCTGCCCTGCAGACGTCCGGCACCCGTAGTGAGTTCACCAGTTGTTTTCCAGCCAATTCTCACGAGCGTTCTGCCCAAACCGGGATATGTTTGGGCAGAGCACCCATGAGAAGTGGCTGGGGTTGGACAGCCCTGCGGACCGCCCTCCTCCCCATGGCCGAGGGCCCTTTCTCGTTCAGGACCTGTCGCAGCCACCTGGAAAACGCTCCCATATGACGCCCCCCAACCGGGGGTCCCAGCGCAAGGGAACATTCCCTTAGCAGAGCTGAGGGACGAGTTGCAGCCGGGCGTCAGCCCCTGTCTATATGGGCGGCAGCAGCACCCAAGAGTGGGGATGACCTCAGTTGGGGAACGAAAGTTTCTCTCCCTCTGAGGCTTCTCTGGAGCACCGAAAGCCACGTTTTGCGCCGGGGTGGGAGGGGGAGTCGTGGCGCGGGACTCAGGGTTCCCCAGGTGGAGGCCCCGAGGGACAGGACACTGGAAATGGAAGGCTGAGGGAGCAAGCGAGGGTTCGTCTCTGGGACTCTGCACAGGCCAGGCCCCAGCGGACTGGGCCAGGTAGGGGACCACCACTAGCTGAGGAGCAAGAGGCGTCGCCCTCGCTGGAGCCTGACTCCTGGATGGCTTCCTGGCAGGGTTCAGACGCGACGGCTCGCAATGCCGGGCCAGGCTAGGGGGCTGTCCTGCCGATGTGCAGCACCCGAAGCCAGTTCGCCAAGGTTTTTCCGGCCAATTCTCACGAGCGTTCTGCCCAAACCGATCCCGGTTTGGGCAGAACGCTCGTGAGAATTGGCCGGTGTTGGGCAGCCCTGCGGACCGCCATTCTCCCCATGGCCGAGGGCCGTTTCTCGCTCGAGGCCTGTCACGGCCACCCGGAAAACGCGCCCAGACGACGCGGCCCAACCGGAGGTCCTGGCGCAAGGGCGCATTCCCGGAGCAGATTTGAGGCATGGGTTGCGGCTGGGCGTCAGCCTCCGCATATTCGGGTGGCTGCGGCGCCCAAGGGTGGGGATGACCTCCCTTGGGGAACGAAAGTTTCTCTCCCTCTGAGACTTCCCCGGAGCTCCAAAAACCACATTTTGAGCTGGGGTGGGAGGGGGAGTCATGGCACAGGACTCAGGGTTCCGCAGGTGGAGGCCCCAAGGGACAGGACCCTGGAAACGGAAGGCTGAGGGATCAGGCGAGGGTTCGTGTCCCTGGCTCCGGGGAGTTCCGGCCCCAGCAGACAGGGGCTGGTAGGGGACCACACAGGATGAGGAGCAAGAGGCATCGCCCTTGCTGGAGCCTGACTCCCAGAGGGATTCCTTGCGGGGTTCAGACGCGACGGCTCATGATGCCGGGCCAGGCCCAAGGGACTGCCCTGCAGATGTTCGGCATCTGTAGCGAGTTCGCCGGGCGTTTTCCAGCCAATTCTCACGAGCGTTCTGCCCAAACTGGGATCGGTTTGGGCAGAACGCTCGTGAGAATTGGCCGGCGTTGGGCAGCGCTGCGGACCACCCTGCTCCCCGTGACCGAGGGCCCTTTCTAGTTCAGGGCCTGTCGCGGCCACCTGGAAATCGTGCCCAGATGAAGCGGCCCAACTGGGGGTCCCAGGGCAAGGGAGCATTCCCGGAGCAGACTTGAGGGACGGGTTGCGGCTGGGCATCAGCCTCCGCCTATATGGGCACCTGGGGCGCCCAAGTGTGGGGAAGACCTCAGTTGGGTACGAAAGTTTCGCTCCCTCTGAGGCTTCTCCAGAGTGCTGAAAGGCACAGTTTGCGCAAGAGGGGAGCGGGAGTCGTGGCGCGGGACACAGGGTTCCCCAGGTGGAGGTCCCGAGGGACAGGACCCTGGAAACGGAAGGCTGAGGGAGCAGGCGAGGGTTCGTGTCCGTAGCTCTGGGCAGGCCTGGCCCCAGCGGACAGGGCCAGGTAGGTTACCACCACAGGCTGAGGAGCAAGAGGCGTCAACCTCGCTAGAGCCTGACTCCCAGAGGGATTCCTGGAGGGGTTCATACGCGACGGATCACAATGCCGGGCCAGGCCCAGGGTCTGGCCTGCAGACGTGTGGCGCACGAAGAGAGTTCGCCGGGCATTTTCCGGCCAATTCTCACGAGCGTTCTGCCCAAACCGGGATCAGTTTGGGCAAAACATTCGTGAGAATTGGCCGGCATTGGGCAGCCCTGCGGACCGCCCTGCTCCCCGTGGCCGAGGGCCCTTTCTCGCTCAGACCCTGTCCCGGCCCCCCCGGAATACGCACTCAAACTATACGGCCCAACTGGGGGTCCAGGCATAACGGAGCATTCCCAGAGCAGAGTTGAGGGACGGGTTACGGCCGGGCGTCAGCCTCCGCCTATACGGGCGGCTGGGGCGCCCAATGGTGGGGATGACCTCACTTGGGGAACGAAAGTTTCTCTCTCTCTGAGGCTTGTCCAGAGCACCGAATGGCACAGTTTGCGCTGGGGTGTGAGGGGGAGTCGTGGCGCAGGACTCAAGGTTCCCCAGGTGGAGGCCCCGAGGGACAGGACCCTGGAAACGGAAGGCTGAGGGAGCAGGCGAGGGTTTGTGTCCGGGGCTCGGGGAAGTCCCGGCCCCAACGGATAGGGCCAGGTAGGGGACCACCACAGGCTGAGGAGCAGGAGGCATCGCCCTTGCTGGAGCCTGACCTCCGGATGGCTTCCTGGCGGCGTTCAACGCGACGGCTCATGATGCCGGGCCAGGCCCAGGGGTCTGCCCTGAAGACATGCGACACCTGAATCAAGTTCGCCGGGCGTTTTCCGGCCAATTCTCATGAGCGTTCTGCCCAAACTGGGATCAGTTTGGGCAGAACGCTTGTGATAAATGGCCGGCATTGGGCAGCCTTGCAGACCACCCTGCTCCCCGTGGCCAAAGGCCCTTTCTCGCTTGGGGCCTGTCACAGCCACCCAGAAAACGCGCCAAGACTACGCGGCCCAACCGGGGGTCCCGGCGCAAGGCAGCATTCCCGGATCAGAGTTGAGGGACGGATTGTCGCTGGGCATCAGACTCCGCCTATACGGGCGGCTGGGGCGCCCAATGGTGGGGATGACCTCAGTTGGAGAACGATAGTTTCTCTCCCTCTGAGGCTTCCCCAGAGCGCTGAAAGGCACAGTTTGGGCCGTGGTGGGCGGTGGAGTCATGGCACAAGACTCAGGGTTCCCCAGGTGGAGGCCCCGAGGGACAGGACCCTGGAAACGGTAGGCTGAGGGAGCAGGCGAGGGTTTGTGTCCAGGGCTCGGGGCAGGCCCGGCCCCAGTGGACAGAGCCAGGTAGGGGAACACCACAGGCTGAGGAGTAAGAGACATCGCCCTCGCTGTAGCCTGACTCCCAGATGGCTTCCTGGCGGGGTTCGGACGCGACGGCTCACGAGGCTGGGCCAGGCCCAGGGGACTGCCCTGCAGACTTGTGGCACCCGATAGGAGTTGGCCAGGCGTTCTCGGGCCAGTTCTCATGAGCGTTCTGCCCAAACCGGGATCAGTTTGGGCAGAACGCTCGTGAGAATTGGCCGGCATTTGGCAGCCCTGCGGACCGCCCTGCCCCCCGAGGCCGAGGTCCCTTTCTCGCTCGGGGCCAGGTGCAGCCACGTGGAAAACGCGCCAAGACGACTCAGCCCAACCAGGGGTCCCAGCAAAGGGGAGCGTTCCCAGAGCAGAGTTGAGGGACGGGTTGGGGCCGGGAGTCCTCCTCCGCCTATTCGGGCTACTGGGGCCATCAAGAGTGGTGCTGACCTCAGCTGGGGAACGAATATTTCTCTCCCTCTGAGGCTTGTCCGTGGCGCCAAAAGGCACGTTTTCCACCGGTGTGGGAGGGGGAGTCCTGGTGCGGGACTCAGGGTTCCCCAGGTGGAGGCCCCAAGGGACAGGACTCTGGAAACGGAAGGCTGAGGGAGCAGGCGAGGGTTCGTGTCCGGGGCTCGGGGAAGGCCCGGCCCCAGCGGACAGGGCCAGGTAGGGGACCACCACAGGCTGAGGAGCAGGAGGCGTCGCCCTCACTGGAGCCTGACTCCCGGATGGCTTCCTGGCGGGGTTCGGACGCGATGGCTCACGAGGCCGTGCCAGGCCCAGGGGACTACCCTGAAGACGTGCGGTGCCCGAAGCGAGTTCGCCAGGCATTTTCCGGCCAATTCTCACGAGCGTTCTGCCCAAACCGGGATCAGTTTGGGAAGGATGCTCGTGAGAATTGGCCGGCGTTGGGCAGCCCTGCAGACCGCCTGCTCCCCGTGGCTGAGGGCCCTTTCTCGCTTGGGGCCTGTCGCGGCCACCCAGAAAACGCGCCCAGACGACGCGGCCCAATCAGGGGTGCCAGCGCAAGGGTGCATTCCTGGAGCAGAGTTGAGGGATGGGTTGCAGCTGGGTGTAGGCCTCCGCCTATATGTTTGGCTGGGGCGTCCAAGGATGGGGATGACCTCAGATGGGGAACGAAAGTTTCTCTCCCTCTGAGGCTTCTCCGGAGCGCCAAAAGCCACGTTTTTCGCCGGTGTGGGAGGGGGAGTCGTGGCGCGGGACTCAGGGTTCCCCAGGTTGAGGCCCCGAGGGACAGGACCCTGGAAACAGAAGGCTGAGGGACCAGGCTAGGGTTCGTGTCCAGGGCTCCGGGCAGGCCCGGCCCCAGCGAACAGGGCCAGATAGGGGACCACCACAGGCTGAGGAACAAGAGGCATCACCCTCACTGGAGCCTGACTCCCGGAGGGATTCCTGGCGGGGTTCAGACGCGACAGCTCGCGATGCCGGGCCAGGCCAAGGGGGCTGCCCTGCAGACGTGCGGCACCCAAAGCGAGTTCACCGGGCCTTTTCCGTCCAATTCTCACGAGCTTTCTGCCCAAACCGGGATCAGTTTGGGAAGGACGCTCGTGAGAATTGGCCGGCGTTGGGCAGCCCTGCGGACCGCCCTGCTCCCCGTGGCCGAGGGCCCTTTCTCACTCGGGGCCAGTCGCGGCCACCTGGAAAACGCGCCGAGATGACGCGGCCCAACTGGGGGTCCCGGCAAATGGGAGCATTCCCAGAGCAGAGTTGAGGGATGGGTTGGGGTCGCACACCCGCCTCCGCCTTTTGGGCTGCTGGGACCACCAAGAGTGGTGGTGACCTCAGCTGGGGAACGAAGATTTCTCTCCCTCTGAGGCTTTTTGTGGCGCTGAAAGGCACATTTTGCACCTGGGTGGGAGGGTGAGTCCTGGCGCGGGACTCAGGGTTCCCCAGGTGGAGGTCACGGGGGCAGGACCCTGGAAATGGAAGGCTAGGGGAGCAGGCGAGGGTTCATGTCCAGGGCTCGGGGAAGGCCCGGCCCCAGCAGACAGGACCAGGTAGGGGACCACCACAGGCTGAGGAGCAGGAGGCGTCACCCTTGCTGGAGCCTGAAACCTGGAGGGATTCCTGGTGGGGTTTGGACGCTACCGCTCGTGAGGCCGAGCTAGGCCCAGGGGGCGACCCTGCTGACGTGCGGCGACTGAAACGAGTTAGCCGGGCGTTTGCCGGCCAATTCTCACGAGCATTCTGCCTAAACCAGGATGGGTTTGGGCAGAACGCTCGTGAGAATTGGCCGGCGTTGGGCAGTCATGCGGGCCGCCCTGCTCCCCGTGGCCGAAGGCCCTTTCTCGCTTGGGGCCTGTCGAGGCCATCCGGAAAACGCGCCGAGACACCGCGGCCCACCCGGGGGCCCAGGCGCAGGGGAGCGTTCCCGGAGCAGAGTTGAGGGACGGGTTGCGGCCGGGCGTCCCCTTCTGTCTATTCAGGCGACTGGGGCACGCAAGGCTGGGGCTGACTTCCTTGGGGAAACGAAGGTTTCTCTCCCTCTCAGGCTTGTCTGAAGTCCCAAAATGCACTGTTTGCGCCGGGTGGGAGGGGGAGTCGTGGCGCGGGACTCAAGGTTCGCCAGTTGGAGGCCCCGAGGGACAGGACCCTGGAAATGGAAGGCTGAGGAAGCAGGCGAGGGTTCGTGTCCGGGGCTCTGGACAGTACCGGCCCCAACAGACAGGGCCAGGTAGGGGACCACCGCAGGCTGAGGAGCAGGAGGCGTCGCCCTCGCCAGAGCCTGATTCCCGGAGGGCTTCCTGCTGGGGTTCAGACACAACCACTCGCGAGGCCAGGCCAGGCCCAAGGGTCGGCCCTGCTGATGTGCGGCGCCCGAAGCGAGTTCGCAGGGCGTTTTCCGGCAAATTCTCTCGAGCGTTCTGCCCAAACCGATCGCGGTTTGGGCAGAACGCTTGTGAGAATTGGCCAGCGATGGGCGGCCCTGCGGTTCGCCTTGCTCCCCGTGGCCAAGGGCCCTTACTCGCTCGGGGCCTGTCGCAGTGACCCAGATAACGCGCCGAGACGACGCGGCCCACCCGGGGGCCCTGGTGCAGGGGAGCGTTCCTGGAGCAGAGTTGAGGGACGGTTTGCAGCCGGGTGTCCGCCTCCGAATTTCGGGCAGCTGGGGCGCCCAAGGATGGGGCTGACTTCAGTGGGGGCACGAAGTTTTCTTTCTCTCCTAGGCTTGTCCAATACGCCTAAAGACACCGTTTGGGGTGGCGTGGGAGGCGTAGGCATGACATGGGACTCAGCGTTCCCGAATTGATGCCCCAAGGGACAGGTCCACGAAAAGAAAGGCTAGCGTAGCAACTGAGGGTTCGTGCCCAGTCCTCAGGGTAGGCATGGCCCCATCGGACAGCGTCAGGTTGGGGACCCCCAGAGCCAGAGGAGCAGGAGGCCTCAGCCTCGCCGGAGCCTGCCTCCTGGAGGGCTTTCTGGCAGGGTTCGGACGCGACCGCTCGCGATGCCGGGCCAGATCCACGGGTCGGCCCTGTAGACGTGAGGCCCCCAAAGTGAGTTCGCCGGGCATATTCCAGCCAATTCTCACAAGTGTTCTGCCCATACCGCGATCGGTTTGGGCAGAACACTCGTGAGAATTCGCCAGTGTTGGGCAGCCATGCGGGCAACCCAGCTCCCCGTGGCCGTTGGCCCTTTCTCGCTCGGGGCCTGTCGCGGCCACCCGGAAAATGCGCTGAGACAACACAGACAGCCCGGGGGACCCTGGGCAGGGGAACATTCGCGGAGCAATATTGAGGGACCGGTGGTGACCGGGCATCCGGCTCCGACTTTTCGGGCATCCTGGGTGCCAAGGATGGGGCTGACCCCAGTGGGGGCACGAAGGTTTTTCTCACTCTGAGGCATGTCCGAAGCGCCGAAAGGCATCATTTGTGCCCCCAAGTGGGAGCGGGAGGCATGGAGGGGGACTCAGGGTTCCCCAGCGGGAGGCCCCAAGGCACAGGTGCCCGGACATGGAAGGCTGGGGAAGCAGGAAAGGGCTGTGCCTGGCTCGGGCCAGGCCGGACCCCATTGGACAGCCAGGGAGGGGTTCCCTGGAGGCTGAGGAGCAGGATGGTTGGCCTCACTGGAGCATACCTCCTGGAGGGCTTTCTGGCCTGGTTCGGACCGCACCACCTGCAATGCCTGGGCAGGCCCAGGGGGCTGCCCTGCAGAAGTGCGGTGCCCGAAGGGAGTTCACCGGCTGTTTTCCAGCCAATTCTCGCGAGCGTTCTGCCCATACCAGGATCGGTTTGGGCAGAACGCTCGTGAGAATTGGCCGGTGTTGGGCAGCCATGCGGACAGCCCAGCTCCCTGTGGCCGTTGGCCCTTTCTTGCTTGGGGTCTGTCACGCCCACCCGGAAAACGCGCCGAGATGACGCAGCCCACCCAGGAGCACCGGCGCAGGGGAGGTCCCCTGAGCAGAGTTGAAGGATGGGTGGAGGCGGGGCGTCCACTTCCGATTTTTCGGGCGACTTAGGCGCCGAAAGGTGGGGCTGACCTCAGTCGGGGAACGAAAGTTTCTCTCCCTCTGAGGCTTGTCCGAAGTCCCAAAATGCACAGTTTGCACCAGGGTGGGAGGGGGAGTCCTGGCACGGGACTCAGGGTTCCCCAGTTGGAGTCCCCGAGGGACAGGACCCTGGAAACAGAAGGCTGAGGTAGCAGGTGAGGGTTCTTGTCCGGGGCTCAGGGCAGTACCGGCCCCAGCGGACAGGGCCAGGTAGGGGACCACCACAGGCTGAGGAGCAGGAGGCATCGCCCTCACCGGAGCCTGACTCCCGGAGGGCTTCCTGGCGGGGTTTGGACACAACCGCTCGCGAGGCCGGGCCAGGCCCAGGGGGCGGCCCTGCAGACATGTGGCGCCCGAAGCGAGTTCACAGGGCGTTCTCCGGCCAATTCTCACGAGTGTTCTGCCCAAACTGGGATCGGTTTGGGCAGAACGCTGGTGAGAATTGGCCGGCGTTTGGCAGCCCTGCAGATCGCCTTGCTCCCCGCGGCCAAGGGCCCTTTCTCTCTTGGGGCCTGTCGCTGCCACCCTAAAAACGCGCCAAGGCAATGCGGCCCACCCTGATGCCCCGGCGCAGGGGAGCGTTCCCAGAGCAGAGTTGAGGGACGGGTTGCGGCCGGGCGTCCGCCTCCGACTTTTCAGGAGGCTCGGGCGCCCAAGGATGGGGCTGACCTCAGTGGGGGCACAAAGATTTTTCTCGCTCCAAGGCTTGTCCGAAGTGCCGAAAGGCACCATTTGCGATGGAATTGGATGAGAGGCGTGGCGCGGGAATCAGGGTACCCCAGCTTGAGGCCCCGAGGAATAGGACGCCGGAAATGGAAGGCTGGGGAATTGGGTGAGGTTTCAAGCTTGGGCCTTTGGGCAGGCACGGCCCCATCGGACAGCTCCAGGGAGGGGAACCCTGGAGGCTAAAGAGCAGGAGGCCTCAGCCTCGCCAGAGCCTGCCTCCTTCTGGCGGGGTTCGGACCTGACTGCTTGCGATGCTGGGCCAGGCCCAGGGGGCGGCCCTACAGAATAGTGGCGCCTGAATCGAGTTCATCGGCCTTTTTCCAGCCAATTCCCACGAGCGTTCTGCCCAATCCGGGATCGGTTTGGGCAGAACGCTTGTGAGAATTGGCCGGCATTGGGCAGCCCTGTGGACCGCCCTGCTCCCCGTGGCCAAGGGCCCTTTCTCTCTCGGGGCATTTTGCAGCCACCCAGAAAACGTGCGAGACGACGTGGCCCACCCAGGTCCCTCGGCGCAGGGGGGCGTTCCCAGATCAGAGTTGAGGGATGGGCTGTGGCTGGGTGTCTGCCTCTGTTTGTTTAGACCATTTGGGCTCCCAAGACTGGGTCCAGTTTCAGTGGGGGCAGGAAGGTATCTCTTGCTCGAATGCTTGTACACAGCTCTGAAAGGCACCGTTTGCACTGGGTTGGTCGGGGGACTCGTGGCACTGGACTCAGGGTTCCCCAATTGTATGCCCTGAGGGACAGGACCTTGGAAACTTCTGGACTTCACCTACCCCAAGCCAACCTTGATCTCAACCCCAGGTTCCTCAGATGGACCACACGATGGCTTAAACATGCGCTCTACATTTGGTCCTTCTTCCCCTGCATTATCTTGGCGACAAATCGGGCCCAGAGTACCTCCCATTGCCAGGGCACTTGCTTTTTCTCTTTGGAAACAGGTTTTTAGTTTTTCCTTTCACAATGGCCACCAACTTTTGGAGAACCGTGTATTATCAGTTTTGTTGGGGGCTTGTGCCTACATTCCCAAGGGTACGGTTCCCACTTGAGATGTTTGCCTTGACCTGCTAATGAGGGCATGGGGGGCAGCTAACCTTTGCTCACTCCAGCCTCCAGTGCTCTCAAGATCTCAGATTCTGTCTGAGTGCCGTTGCCCTGACAGCTCTTCCTCGTGTTTTGTGATTCCGAGATATAGGAGTCTTCTTCGTCAAAGGGGAATTTGCATTTCTCTTTCTCGTTTGTTGTCCTTGTCTGGGGACAATGTTGAAGGAGAGAAGAGGGCAGCATTAATTTTACTCTGTTTGAAAGCAGGAGTCTCCTGGTGGGTGGGGAGGTGGGTGAAATGGACAATGGAGAAGAAGGAGGGCACGTGTCATGATGGGTGCTGGGGCGTATATGGAAGTGCTGAGCTGCTGTATTGTACACCTGAAACTCATACTGCACTGTATGTTAACTAACTGGAATTTAAATAAAAAAAAAAAAAACTAGGAGTTTTCTTAAGTTGGATTTTGAATGTCAAAGATGTTGTCAAGGGAAAGAGGCAGACATTCCTCGTGGAATGGGAGTCCATGGTGGACCAAGGTCAGAGAGTTGAAGAGTGCTTTGGAATTAATGATCAGACTAGTTTGGCTAAAATATTGACTGGGATCGGGAGACATAGGAGAGAAATTTACCTGGAAAAGTCAGAGGGATGATACTTTTGGAATCCTTCAGTGTCAGACTGAGAGGGCTTTGTTCAATTCTATAGTCAAAGGAGAAACATTAAAAGTTCTCAAATAGGGAATTAGCAAAGTCACAGCCTACAGGCCAGGTGGGAAGTGAAGGGGGCCTCCGGCAGCAAAGAGGTCAGTGAGGAGTTACTGCTGATTCAGAAGAGGGTGCTGAAGAGTCAAGTTTAAACAGCCCCCACCCCCCCACACACATACACTCTTACAGTTTCATCGATTTATTCACACACTATGTAGTTCAAAAAACAAGATTTAAGCTGGTATACAAAGTACATACGACTTAACGATATACAGTGAAATAACAAATACCATGCTTGAGCAGAATCCTGCCTACCTCCTCTACCTGATGCGAGTTCCTGGAAGGCTGGAAGAGTATATTTTGTTCTCTTTCTCCCCCCTTATAGGAAGATGCATAAAAGAGAAGAGAGGAAAGGAACAGGTCTATGGGAAGCTGCCAGCCATCTCTTGCCTGCACAGCCCTGGGACAGTAAGCTACGGGTTTTGCTATAAGCCGTGGAGTAACTGGTTGACTTTGGAGCTGAGATCTTGGTGCGGTGGAGTTTTCTGGAAGCTTGCGTGTTTCTACAGTCCAGGAAAATTAAGGAAAGTACTGATAGCAGCCTGTGCAACCTCCCGGGCAGTCAGCTCGACCAAGCTATCTGTGCAGAGTCTCTCAATGCTGGCGGACCATGGCAGCAAGCTCCCCATGGCCCTGGGGTTGTCTAGTGCTCCTGATCAGCTTCTGCCGGCTCCACCTGGAGACTTGATCAGATAGAAAATATAATGGCTTCAGCTAAGAACATGCTCTCCTGATAGGCCAGGCGTGGGTCTATCAGACACTGCATCTCACTGGTCTGGAGACAGAATAATACTATCACCTCATATTTCTGATATTCCTGCCTAGTGAACTGTGTGGCTCCAACCAGGACTGAAAGATGGAAAAAGGCATCTTGGAAAGAACCGTACAAGTTCACAGATCATTAGCAAGCCTGACTTCCCATTACCAACTCCAGAGTTGTAATATGAGTTTTGTTTTCATCCAACCTTTAGCTATTACTCAGATGAAAAATCTACCCTCACTTCTTGATGCATTTTATGATCAGACCCATATCTCTCAACACCCCAAAGTTGGAAGCTGGCAGAGAAAAGTACCCATTTAAAACCCAAAGCATAGGGGCGCCTGGGTGGCTCAGTGGGTTAAAGCCTCTGCCTTCGGCTCAGGTCATGATCCCAAGGTCCTGGGATCGAGCCCCACATCGGGCTCTCTGCTAGGCAGGGAGCCTGCTTCCGTTCCTCTCTCTCCGCCTCCCTCTCTCTGCCTATTTGTGATCTCTTTCTCAGTCAAATAAATAAATAAAATCTTAAAAACCACACACACAAAGCATAAATGAACTGAATATTGATAAAGCCACAGTAGGAGAGAAGGTGGGAGTCTATGGGGGGGTGGTCCTCATCATGTAATTCTTAGAGGCTAATGTAATTCATTGTTGAATTCATGTAATTCAACGTCAGCTGGCTGTTAGGTCAGAGTTTCAACTCTCTCCTGTGCCTAAGGAAGCTAACGAGTATTAAACCAAGGTCTTCAGAGTAGCCCATGACTATTTGTAATCTCAGCTTCATAAACAAAAACTCAGCAATTGGAGAAAGGAAAATCTATTCCTGGGAAGGCTGAATTAAAAGTTCTGTTAAAGAGAAATACAGTTTTATTGTCTTCAGACAAGCAGTATGTATTAATTCCTTCACTTGTTGGTAAATACTACCTGCCAGGTCCTGGTCCTGGTGCTTTGGATACAAAAATGACAGAGACAGAGGTCCTACCCTTGGGTGGCTTACATTCAAGATGGGGAGGCAGAACGCAAACAGGCAAATACATACATATGTAAATTCCAGCAGAGACGAAGACCACGAAGGAAAAAATCGAGATGAGTATGGGTACAGAACACAGCACACTTTCGGAGAGAGTGGTCTGGAAAGGGTTCCCCGAGGAGGCGACATGTGGACAGACATGCAAGGTGAAACAGCAGGGGACACACAGAGCTGAAGGCAAGGGACTGGGCAGAGGGAAGAGCAGGTGGAGAGGCTGGGGAGCGGGCATGCGTGGGGCATGTCCCGAAGAACCAAGAAGGCTCGTGCGGCTGGAGCAGAGGGAGCGAGAAAAGAGTGAGAAGAAAGAAGGCACGAAACTATCATCCCAAGAGAGCGGAAGAGGGGCTCACTGGGAACTCTATAGGATGGTGCCCAGATGGGTGGACCACCCTGAGGCTGGAGGTTGTCAACTTAAGGCAGAGCTGGGCAGTGTGTGTCTCTTCTGAGGCAGTGGGAGCAGATCGGAGCAGGAAAGCGGGGTCCAGACAAGACTAAGTGGTTTTCCATCCCAGTAAGAGGGGCAATGGGGTTGAGAATGTTGCCAGGAGTTCTCTGGGCAACTCTAGGGTGTAGACCACAGCCTCCTATCTGGGAAACAAGGGAATGGGGACTACAGGGAGTAAGGATCAGTAAGTGGTGATGAGATCGATGGGGATGAAGAGTGTTAGAAGTGGGGTACTGGATGGAATGATCTGGAAAGATAGAAAGTGGTAGTTAGAGAGTGGGATGTTTAAAACTGAGATTACAGAGGTTGGGGGGAACTGTCATGACAAAGTGTAGGGTGTGATCATGGCAGAGTGTGGCTGACTGATGTGAGGTCAAGGAACGGAGAGGTCAGCATGGCGGCCAGATTACTGACATGGCTGCTGAAATCAGCCCGGCTGATGAGCCAGCCCAGGTCCGGGGTAGGCAACAATGCCGGGACTAAACCCGCAGAAGAACGAGCAGAGTGATCGGGAGGTTAGTGAACAGCGGCAACAGGGGAGACTGTGTTTTCTGGGAGGTGGGTTCACAAGGGAAGGAGGTCTGATGGTGGCTCCCAGGAGCCCAGTCCTCTGGCAGGATGTGGGGAAGGGCAGCCCTCTCATTCATCGCATCCAAGTGAGCCCTTCCCAAGATGAGATCCAACCAGATCCCTCATTTCCCAGCACATCTCCCTATAGCAACCGCTTCCCATTCTCCTTCGGGCAGGCACACTTCCTCTTCCTGCCAGTCTTGCCTGAGGCATGCCCTTGATCAGCTTCAGGGATGTGCTGAAAAGCTCACCAGAAACCTGAGACCCACGTCTGCTGGGTGGGAAAGGCGGTCAGCAGACGCCCTGGGGCAGCTTCCTGAGGAGGGACAGGAGAGGAGGGAGGGGAGGGCAGTGCTGTGCCAGGTGGGATGCTGGCTCCACCTACAGACCTTGAGGGGGAAATGGCTAAGTCCACATGTGAGCCATCTGGCTTGATCTCGCAGAGGGCAGGCCAACAAAGGCCCACGGAAGGAGTCACTGAGGATGGCAGTGGACTCCCTTATGTGGAAGGGACTTTAAAATGGGGCACTGGAGTCCTCTTGATGTCTCTAGGTCTGATTCCATAAGGACGTTTCCCAGACTCATAGAACCTGCTCTGGGGTGTTTCTGAGTTGAGGAGGAAATGGGGCTTAGGATGTTGTAAGTCACGTTCAGCAAGCGGTCAGCACACTTGACGATGTCGGGAGAGGCCTGTGTCTCTCCTCTCGGCCCTGGCCTGCAGAAGGAACCAGCTCTTTCATACGAGCAGATGGGTTTCATTTCAGACATTCTCTCTCTACCCCAGCTGGGAGATGTTTACCTCAGCGGGGTCTGCTCTCCTCAGAAGCAACTTCACCTGCTTAGATCTTTCTGGCATTTTCAATTTGGGAGATGCATTCTCTTCCCAGGTGAAAGCCCTTACCCGGGATACCAGCTGGGGGACATGAGGATTATTGGTGAGGGTTCCCTTTGGAGTCAATAAGAGGAACACGGACAGGCAGCAGCGGACCGCGTCCTGTCCTGGCTCTGAGCTGGGGCCAGGCACTTTAATCTTTCTGTGCCTCAGTTTCCTCTCCTGTGAATGGGGTGAGAATGTTCATTTTCCCTGTCTGCTCTCACTTAGGAGCAACAGAAGAGAAGAACATTTGTTGGTGTGCAAGGGGCGGCAGGCCTCTGCCGAGCTCGGGACACTGGTCAGGAGACTGAAAGGCAGGCCAGACACTTCCTGCTGGGCCCTCAGTAGTGCCCCTGACACTCAGAACCTGTGTGAGGGAAGGAACCGAGGGCCCATGCTGATAATGAGCAGAAAGGAACAGAGGGGCTCTGGAAAAATCCTAATCCCAACTCTGCCTCATATTTACAGGAAGCCGGCAAGAGGGGTCCTAGAGCTCAGGAGCAGAAAGTGTGTTTCAACCTAAAACACTTTTTTTAAGCTCACGAATGCCAGAAAAGCCCAGCTGGTAAAACGAATCTCAGGTGGACTTGTTCAGAACAACATCTGACAGCACGGATTCTGCCTGACCTACCTTTCTCCCTATACACAAGGACCCCGAGGCCCCGAGAAGCTGGTGCTGGCACGGGGCCACATGGCGGGCCCATGATAAAGCCACAGCAAAATAGAAACAGTCCAGAGAGTTTCTCGGACGTCGAAGAAGGTGGATTTTGGGATGAGCTGGGAGACGTAGACAGGTGGACGGAGGAGGCACATGTAAACAAGGCGGTAAGAGGGGGAGACCTCGCTTGGGGAGAGCAAACTTCCGTGAGCTGAGCTGGTCCATTCCCAAGGGAGAGGGGAAGGTGCAGTCCCCTGGGAAAGGGGGGACTGGGAACGGGGTGAAGATCTTTGAAAGAGGGTTGGTGGCAGGAAGCATCAAAGTAGACCTGCCTCTGGGGAAAGAGAGCCCCGGTCCCTTCTAAAGGCGCGTTCTTGGAAGTGCAGGGCTCTGCTGAGCGATCAGGGCCTGGGACTTACTAGAGGATGTGCCTGAGTTTGGTGTTCATCATGCATGATCCTGTAAGGAAGGACTTACTCATAGTGTAAACATGACAGTGGGAATTCTAGCCTTTGGGAATAGCAAGATCAAAATAGTAACTGTAAAAGCCACAGTAGAGTTCATACTCATTAAGGCTGAAGATGGACCTCCATTTAAATGAATCTGTAGGGAGCCAGCAGTCATGTTGGCTCTGGTTCTATAGCTAAGGCTACAGGGTGAATAAAGGCTAATGGTTTTGATAACTACTAATGGAGGAGTAGGTGGGATGGGTGACCCTTCAGGCAGGAAATGGGCTACAATGTTTTTGTTTTGTAGAGGAAACCAGTTATCACTGATCCTGCTTATAGGGGAATGTCTATCCCTAGACAGAGAGCTGTGTAGCAGGTGTAAAGGAATGTGGTAGAGGTACTAGTAGACTTGTTGGCCAATAAGTCAACAGGTAATGTATTGGGCATCGGGCTTATCGTTTATAATTTTGAATGCCTGTGATTTGTTTTGATGTAAGTTGAATTCATTTTTGGGTAGAAATTCAGCAGTTAACTAGCTGGCAATAAAGTATGGGCAATAAAATCCTTGGAGATAAAATAATTAGAATAATAGTATGTAATGATATGTTGAGGTCATGAAAGAGGTGAATAAATCTTTGTTCATTTTGTTTCTCAAGCAGTACAATGTTTTAATGTTTTTTTTAAGCTCTGAGTTAAAGGATAAAAATGTACTGAAATTTTTAATCAAAGTATAGTGAATAGGACTGTAATTACTGAAGTATAGTAATCATGTTGATTCATCTCATTGTGGCATAAATTCAGGAAAAGGTGAAACTGTCTTGGGCTCAGAAGGTTTAATGCTATTTAACTTCTTAATGATTTTATAATATAAACGCAGATAGTTTTTTGAGCTAATAGTTTAGTGAAACTAATTCAAGGAGATTAAGCAGGAAGCCATAATTTGAACTACAAATTTCCAAACCTTGTCCATTGTATATATTTGGTCATGTAGACAGTAGGGTTGTCTGATTCAGGTCCCTGGGAGTGTTATTAGTCTTTAGCCCTAAGGAGAGAATGGCTCATGACTGTAAGACATCTTCAGATGAAATGAGGATCTGGGTTGTTATTTATAAAGGTAGGACTGATTGGTGACTCCCTCATGGTGGCTGCAGTTCTCCTGACTTCAGCTCCATTGCAAGAATAAACTAGTAATTGACACTTAGATCTTTGTCATCTGTGAATTCATAGCTTCACTCTCATTGGTGACCTATAGTTTTTGTAGTTAGGAAAAATTATCAATTTTAGATATTGTGATGATGATAGAACAATTAAAATTAGAATAATAGCAGAGTGAATAAACTGGGTATCTATTGTACTTACATGAGTTAGTTTAGTTGTTAATAATAATGAAATGATGTAAAGGATTAAAGAGCTAATTAGGGAAACAATTTTTAGTGTATGGTCATGAAAATGTGGAAGTGCTTCTCAAACAGATGTTGCTTCTTGGAAGTCTACTTGGATTGGATATGCCAGGAAGATGTAAGGGGTTTGAATCTACAATTTCACTTTGACCAAGTGATGTAGTTTACACTAATATCTCACTTACTGAGAAAGACCTAGTGATGATGAGGTTGGCTTGAAACCAGTATGAGAAGGTTCAGTTCTTAATCTGAGATTTACAGAAGTAGTTTTTTCAAAGGGCAACCATGCTATCATTCTAGATTGGTAGCTGTTGATACATCTTGTTGACATGCAAACGCCTCTCAAATTAGAACAACTTTTCCTGTACTGCTATTAATGAATGAACCTACTGAAGAGCCGGTGTTTCATGGTGTGTTTCATGGTGTGTATGCATCGGGATAGTCAAAGTGAAGTCATGGAATCCCTGAAAGGCCAAGAAGCTATTGTGAAAAGAGAGTTCTATTAATGCCTACAAATACATGGTAAACTTTTGTTTACAAAATAGTCTCAATTATAGGTGGAGCAGGGCCTGAGGTTTTAAGATGTCTGGTCCCCTATGCAGTTGTACATAGCCTCGTACTTTTCATTCCGTTAGTGTAAGGAATGTTATGGTACACACCATATGTACACAGAAGGGGGGTTAAGAAGGTTAATGATACACATTGTTAAGGAAAGGAGTCGAAACTGTGGCTATAATAGGCTAGGTTTTATGCAGTTACTGGCTCTGCCACCCTTACAAACTCTGTTCTTGAGCAGGGCTGGTAGAAATTAATTAGATTAAGATCATATCCTCTGTTCTAAAGTGCTTTGATAAAGTAGGTCTTATTTCTCCAGTCTTTCCATACTGGGAGAAATAGGAGATGGAAACTAACCTGGATTACTTGGGTCTGAATTCTGATCATATGGGGCTTCTCCCACTGAACAAATGGTACACGACCATTTGAACAAAAGCCACAATCTCCTTGGGATGTCTGACCCAACATCGAAGTTGGAAACTCTCTCTTTTTTTTTTTTTTTTTTTTAAGATTTTATTTATTTATTTGACAGAGATCACAAGTAGACAGGCAAGCAGAGAGAGAGAGGGGGGGGGAAGCAGGCTCCCCGCTGAGCAGAGAGCCCAACGTGGGGCTCGATCCCAGGACCCTAAGATCATGACCTGAGCCGAAGGCAGCAGCTTAACCCACTGAGCCACCCAGGCTCCACGAAGTTGGAAACTCTCTTGTCAGTGTGAACTCTGAAATGGGATGGTGCTGTCAGACCTGAGTACTCTGTCAGACCAGAGTAACATGCTCTGTTGATCAAGTTTTGGAATCAGTAGATGATACAAGATTTTGACTAGTTTGTCTCAATTTTAGTCACTTGCTTTATTCACCAAGGTCATTCCAACTTACGTTTTTAGTTTATTTAAGGTTCTGTTGAAGTTTGGGGTCTGGGGGGCTACTTTGTTATACTTTGTAGTGTTTTCTCATTGTCATTCCCAGTCTTCACAGGAAGGTCAATTTCCCTGACAAAAAGTAAAAGACAGTGAAACCCTCCTGTGGCCAATCACACAAGTCCCTTTTGAGAGAAGAAATGATTCTGCCTCCTTTGCACAGTCAGGATCCCACCACCATTATATCTGCCCCAATAGTACCAAAAATACTAAAAAATGCCAGAGGTGATGTTTGTGGTAAATGGGTGGGGTTTGTGATTGCTCAGTTCCTATTACCTTTCCACATTCCCCTAAGTGCACACCTGTGCCCAGTTAACAATTGATTTAATAAATGATTAACTTTTTTTAAATTGTTAACTATCAGTGATCAGATAAGCGTATGTGAGGAGAAGTAACCCTTGTTACTCATAAGCAATATCGCTTTGTGGAATTGATCAGTACTAAGTTAGGAGCTCATTTTATTATTGGAATTAAGTATATTATTGAGCTTGAATGCTTTTTTTAAAAAAATTTTTTTTCAGTGTTCCGAGATTCATTGTTTATACACCACACCCAGTGCTGCATGCAATAGGTGCCCTCTGTAATATGCACCAACAGGCTCACCCAACCCCACTCCTCCCCTCCAAAACCCTCAGTTTGTTTCTGAGTCCACAGTCTCTCATGGTTTGTCTCCCCCTCTGATTTCGCCCAACTCCCTTCTCCTCTCCATCTCCCCATGTCCTCCATGTTATTCCTTATGCTTCACAAGTAAGTGAAACCATATGATAATTGACTCTCTCAGCTTGACTTATTTTACTCAGCATAATCTCCTCCAGTCCCGTCCATGTTGATACAAAAGTTGGGTATTCATCCTTTTTGATGGAGGCATAATACTCCATAGTGTATATGGACCACCTCTTCTTTATCTATTCGTCTACCGAAATGCATCTTGGCTCTTTCCACAGTTTGGCGACTGTGGTCATTGCTGCTATGAACATCGGGGTACAGATGGCCCTTCTTTTCATTACATCTTTATCTTTGGGGTAAATACCCAGTAGTGCAATTGCAGGGTCATAGGGTAGCTCTATTTTTAATTTCTTAAGGAATCTCCACACTGTTTTCCAAAGTGGCTGCACCAACTTGCATTCCCACCAACAGTGTGAGTGGGTTCCCCTTTCTCCACATCCTCTCCAATACTTGTTGTTTACTGTCTTGTTAATTTTAGCCATTCTAACTGGTGTAAGGTGGTATCTTAATGTGGTTTTGATTTGAATCTTCCTGATGACTAATGATGATGAATACATTTTCATCTGTCTGTTAGCCATTTATATGTCTTCTTCTTTGGAGAAGTATCTGTTCATGTCTTCTGCCCATTTTTTGATGTGATTATCTGTTTTTTGGGTGTTGACTTTGAGAAGTTTTTTATAGATCTTGGAGATCAGCCCTTTGTCTGTAGTGCCATTTGCGAATATCTCCTCCCATTCGTGGGTTGCCTCTTTGTTTTGTTGACTGTTTTCTTTGCTGTGCAGAAGCTTTTAATCTTGATGAAGTCCCAAAAGTTCATTTTCACTTTTGTTTCCTTTGCCTTTGGAGATGTATCTTGAAAGAGATTGCTGTGGCCGATGTTGAAGAGGTTACTGCCTATGTTCTCCTCCAGGATTTTGAAAGATTCCTGGCTCACATTGAGGTCTTTTACCCATTTCGAGTTTATCTTTGTGTATGGTGTAAGAGAATGGTTGGGTTTCATTCTTTTATACATAGCTGTCCAATTTTCCCAGCACCATTTATTGAAGATACTTTTTTCCACTGTTTATTTTTTCCTGCTTTGTCAAAGATTATTTGGCCATACAGTTGCGGGTCCATGTCTGGGCTCTCTACTCTGTTTCACTGGTCTATGTGTCTGTTTTTATGCCAGTACCATGCTGTCTTGATGATCACAGCTTTGTAGTAAAGCTTGAAATCAGGCAATGTGATGCCCCCAGCTTAGTTTTTCTTTTTCTACATTTCCTTAGCAATTCAGGGTCTATTCTGGTTCCATACAAATTTTAGGATTGTTCCAGCTCTTTGAAAAATGCCGGTGGAATTTTGATGGGGATGGCCCTGAAAGTATAGATTGCTCTAGGCAGTAAAGACATTTTAACAACGTTTATTCTTCCTATCCATGAGCATGGAATGGTCTTCCATCTTTTTGCATCTTCTTCAATTTCTTTCATGAGTGTTCTGTAGTTCCTCAAGTACAGGTCCTTCACCTCTTTGGTTAGGTTTATTCCCAGGTACCTTATGATTCTTGGTGCTATAGTAAATGGAATCGATTCTCTAATTTCCCTTTCTATATTTTCATTGTTAGTGTATAAGAAAGCAACTGATTTCTGTGCATTGATTTTGTATCCTGCCACGTTTCCTGAATTGCTGTATGAGTTCTAGTAGTTTGGGGGTGGAGTCTTTTGGGTTTTCCATATAAAGTATCATGTCTTCTGCGAAGAGAGAGAGTTTGACTTCTTCTTTGCCAATTTCAAAACCTTTTATTTCTTTTTGTTGTCTGATTGTTGTTGCTAGGACTCCTAGTAAGTACTATGTCAAACAACAGTGGTGAGAGGGGACATCCTTGTCATGTTCCTGATCTCAAAGGGAAGGTTGTCAGCTTTTCCTCATTGAGAATGATATTTGCTGTGGGTTTTTCATAGATTTTATGAAGTGGAGGAATGTTCCCTCAATCCCTATACTTTGAAGCGTTTTAATCAGGAACGGATGCTGGATTTTGTCAAATGCTTTTTCTGCATCAATTGAAAGGACCATGTGGTTCTTTTCTCTTATTGATTTGTTCCATCATATTGATTGATATGTGAATATTGAACCACCCTTGCATCCTAGGGATAAATCCCACCTGGTCATGGTAGATAATCTTTTTAATGTACTGTTGAATCCTATTAGCTAGGATCTTGTTGAGAATCTTGGTATCTATATTCACCAGGGATACTGGACTGAAATTCTTTTTGATGGGGTCTTGCCTGGTTTGGGGATCAGGGTAATGCTGGCTTCATAGAAAGAATCTGGCAGTTTTCCTTCTGTTTCTATTTTTTTGAAACAGCTTCAGGAGAGTAGGTATTATTTCTTATTTGAATGTTTGGCAGAATTCTCCAGAGAATCCTCAGGTCCTGAGAGTGGGGTGTTACGATCCCCTACTATTAATGTATTCATATCAATATGACTCTTTATTTTTATTAACAGTTGGCTTATGTAGTTGGCTGTTCCCATATTGGGGGCATAAATATTTACAATTGTTATATCTTCTTGGTGGATAGACCCTTTAAGAATGATGTAGTGTCCTTCTTTATCTCTGACTACAGTCTTTAGTTTAAAATCTAATTTATCTGATATAAGAATTGCTACCCCAGTTTTCCTTTGAGGCCTGTTGGTATGAAAGACGCTTCTCCATCTCTTCACTTCCAGTCTGAATGTATCTTTAGGTTCCAAATGGGTCACTTGTAGACAGCATATGGATGGGTCCTGTTGTTTTATCCAATCTGCAACCCTGTGCCGTTTTATGGGAGCATTTAGGCTGTTCATGCTGAGAGTGATTATTGAAAGATAAGTTTTTATTGACATCGTGTTGCCTGAGAAGTCCTTGTTTCTATAGATTGTCTCTGTAAATTTCTGTTATATGTCTCTCTTGGGTTCTTTCTTCTTTTATATAACCCCCCTTAATATTTCTTGTAGTGCCGGCTTGGTGGTCACATACTCTTAAACCTTGCTGGTCTTGGAAACTCTTTATCTCTCCATCCATTTTGAATGTCAGCCTTACTGGATAAAGTATTTTGGGCTGCATGTTCTTCTCATTTAGTACCCTGAATATGTCTTGCCAGTGCTTTCTGGCTTGCCAGGTTTCTGTGGACTGGTCTGACGTTATTATGATGGACCTTCCTCTGTATATAACGAATCTCTTCCCCCTAGCTGCCTTCAGAAGCTCTTGTCTAAAACTATGATTCATCAGTTTTACCATCAAGTGCCTTGAGGTCTTCCTAGATTTTTTGATCTTGGGGGTGTTCTTTCTGCCTCCAGGACACAAACGCTGGTTCTCACCAGATTGGGAAAATTTTCATCCAGAATTTGTTCAACTATATCTTCTACTATTCTCTCTTTCTTCACCCCCTCAAGGATCCCAATAATTCTGATGTTGGAACAGTTCATGGCATCATTTATTTCCCTAATTCTGTTTTCATGGCTTCTAAGCTGTTTCTTCCATGCCGCCTCCTGATCCTTTTTCTCTATCAGTTTGTCCTCGAGATCACTAATTCTATCTTCTACCTTGGTTACCCTAGCTGTTAGAATATTTAGATGAGATTGGATCTCATTGACAGCATTTTTAACTTCTGCTCAGGGGGCTCTCACTTCTGCCCTTAGAGATTCTATGTTGTTGCTAATTGTTTTCTCCAACCTAGCCATTGACTGGATAATTGTTAGCCTGAATTCCCTTTCTGACATACTGTTTATGTCCATATCCAATAGTTCTGATAGAGAGGGCACAGTCTCTGAATTTTTCCTGTTGGGTGTTCCTCCTCCTAGTCATTTTGGTGAGAGGTGACTGAGGGGATGTATAGCTGAAAGTATCAACCACGATCCAGGTAAGGTGCACCCTGGAACACTGGCAGTGGAAACTAGTGGAACACTAGCCGTGGAAAGCTGTCCTCACCATCCTGGCTTGATGCGCGACCCACATATCGCAGTCTCAGAAGGAAGCTGCAGTCAAGGACTCACAAAGCAAGAAAACTTGAATGCTTTCTTAATTGCTGTTTGCTTTTAGTCCAACTGTGATAATACTTATTTGCCAAAGAAGCTTGTATCTTGTATCTTCCACCTCTTAGGATTAATACTTTAATTTATGTTAGAATTATTATTTTTTAGATAAATTTAAAGTTGAACTAGAATTCTCTTCTGGCTACCAGCTGCTACCAGGCTCATGAGGCTTTTTACTTCTACCTACAAATCTCATTATTTTGCTACATCGATGAGTTTGTTTTTAGAAATTTTTCATAGAAGTTCCTCTGGTTTCAAGGTATTTAATTTGAAATTCCCTGGTAGTAGTGATAGACCATACTTTCTCTATAGCACCAATTAAAACTTCTTACTCATATACTTTTATTTGTAAACATTTAATTTATATATATGTTCCTTGGTATACCTATATTTTTCCCTGTTTTAAGTTTAATGTTCACATCTGTAAAAATTTTATTATTGAAGTATAGTTGATACTCTACTAATTTCAGCTGTATAACATAGTGATTGGACAATTCTATACATTACTCAATGCTCCCTGCCCTATGTGCCCTCATTATAAAGCATTATTACAAATCTGACTACATTTCCTATGCTGTGCTTTTTGTGGCTTACTTATTTTATAAGTGGAAATTTCTACCTCTCAATGCCCTTTATCTATTTCAGCCATCCTTCTACCCATGTCCCCTCTGGTAATCACCAGTTTGGTCTCTGTAGTTGGAAATCTGTCTCTGGTTCTTAGTTCGTTGTTTTTGTTTTTTAGAATCCAAATGCAAGTAGAATCAAACACTATTTGTCTTCCTCTCTGACTTACTTCACCTAGCATAATAACTTCGCATAAAACCCTCTAGGTCCATCCATGTTGTTTGAAATAACAAGATCTAATTATTTTAATAACTGAATAATAATCCATTGTATGTATACACACCACATCTTTTGATCCACTCATCTATCTGTGGACCCTTGAGCTGTTTTCATATCTTGGCTACTGTAAATAATGCCACAAACAGAGGGTTTCCTGTATCTTTTGAAATTAATGTTTCATTTTCCCCAGCTAAATATCCAGAAGTGGAATTACTGGGTTGAATGGTACATCTATTTTTAGGATTTTTTTGAGGAATCTCCATACTGCTATCCACACTGGCTATACCAGTTTGCATTCCCCCCAACAGTGCATGGGGTTTCCCTTTTCTCTACATTCTTGCCAACATTTGGTCATGTGTTTTGATTCTAGCCATTCTGACAGGTGAGAGATTGTGGTTTTGAGTTTCCTTGAGTTTCCAAAACCTTGTGGTTTTGACTTGAGTTTCCCAGACAGTGAGTGATGTTGAGCACCTTTTCATGTGTCTGTTGGCCACTTCTAGGTCTTGTTTGGAAAAATGTCTATTCAGGTTCTCTGTCCGCTTTTCAATCAGACTATTTGGTGTTGAGTTGAATAAGTTCTTTATATATTTTGGGTGTTAAGTCCTTATTGGATGTATCATTTGTAAATATTTTCTCTCAGTGACCTTCTTGTTTTGTTGGTGGTTTCCTTTGCTGGACAAAAACATTTTGTTTTGATATAGTACCTATTGTTTATTTTTTACTTTTGTTTCTCTTGCCTGGAGAAATCTATCCAAAAATAAATGGCTAAGCTTGATGTCCAAAAGATTACTGCCTATGCTTTCTTTAAGGAGTTTTATGAATTCAGATCTTTAATCTATTTTGAGTTCTTCCTGTACAGTATAAGAAAGTGGTTTCATTCTTTTGCATGTAGCTGTCCAGTTTTCCCAACACCATTTATTAAAGATGCTATCTTTAACCCACTGTGTATTTTTGCCTCCTTTGTTGTAGAAGAATTGATCACATAACCATGGATTTCTGGGTTCTTCATTTCTATTTCATCAATCTCTGTTGTTGTGCCAATACCACACTACACTGTTTTGATTACTCTAGCTTTGCAGTGTACTTGAAAACTGGGATGTTGATGTCTCCAGCTTTGTTCTCCTTTATCATGATTGCTTGAGCTATTGGAGGTCTTTTTTAGTTCCCTAAGAGTTTGAGATTTTAATGGGGCACCTGGCTGGCTCAGTCAATGGAGCATGTGACTCTTGATCTCAGGGTTGTGAGTGCGAGCCCCACATTGGGTGTAGAGATTACTTAAAAAAAATCTTAAAAAAAAAAAATGAGTTTTTTTTTTTTGTTCTAGTATGTGGAAAAATACTAGTGGTTATTTTGATAGTGATTGCATTGACTCTGTAGCTTGCTTTGGGTTGAAAGGACATTTTAAACAATATTTGTCCAATTCATGAACATAGTATATCTTTCCATTTGTGCTGATTTTTATTGGTTTTATCAGTGTCTTAAAATTTTTAGAGTATAGGTCTTTTACCTCAGTGGTTACATTTATTCCTAGGTTTTATACCATTTGATGTAATTGTAAACAGGGATTTAGTTGTCTTAATTTCTCTTTCTGCTACTTTGCTATTAGTGTATAGAAATGCAACTGGTTTTTGTATCCCACAAACTTCTTGAATTTTTTAGTTCTGGTAGTTTTTTGGAAGAGTATTTAGGGCTTCCTATATTCAGATCCTTCATGTGCAACTGCTAAGTTTTACTTCTTCCTTACCAACTTGGATGCCTTTCATTTCCTTTTCTTTCTAATTGCTATCAGTAGGACTTGAAGCACTCTGCTCAGAGTGGGCATCCTTATCTTGTCCAAAATCTTTGAGGAAAAGCTTTCAGCATTTCACCCACTGAACAATGGGTTTGCTATTTATGGCCTTTATTATATTGAAGTATATTTCCTCTCTGCCCACTTAGTTGGGAGTTTTTAATCATGAATGGATATTGAATTTTGTCAGATGCTTTCTCTGCATCTTTTGAAATGTAATTACATGATCATTAATTTTCTTTCTTAATACAGTGTACCATATTGACTTTGTGTATGTTAAACCATCCTTGCATCCCCAGAATAAATCCTGCTTGACTATCACGAATGATTGTTTTAGTGGATTGTTGAATGTGGTTAATACTTGTTGAGGATTTTGGCATCTATGTTCACCACAGATATCAGTGTGCTGTGGTTCCAAATTACTGTATACAAAGGTTATACTGATAGATTCTTCCTAAAGATAAAAACAGAAGATTTTCAAGTTTGCCCTGCCCATTGCTGAGTTTGAAGTTGACTGGAATAATGCAAAGATTCAATTGGCAGTAAGCTATAAGGAAATACTCCTGTATTTGTCAGGAATCCTGTGACTGACCTATTGGTCCAGCCTCTTCTCCTTTGCCCATTTTCATTATAAAGGCTACTTGCATACTCTGCCTCTCTTAAACAATACTAGACAACAGGATATAAGCACATACATGGTGGAAGCTTCTGGAAGAGCTTTTACTCTCCTGAAAGGACAGGTACACCAGGCACTGCCCTCTTCCCCCAGCTTCCAATGTAAATATATACTCTGGATCTGTGGCAGCCACACTGCAGCCATAAGGAAAAGGCCAAGAAATCACTTGTTCTGACTAATAGCAGCAACGGATGAAAAGTATGGTTTTAAAACTGTGTCAAAATTGTTTTTTAAGCAACTGGCCAGGAGGAAAATCTTTGCTAAAGCTTAACATCAATTTAAATATATTTAGAAACTACATTAGAAAATATATTTAAATATATTTAAAAATATTTTATTAAACAATTTATTTTGGGGTTATACTGCAAATAAAGTTTTCTGATATAGCTAATTAAAATTAACAGATCAATATGTATGCCTGTCTAAATGGTGATACTAAGTTCAAAACCAACTGCTCCTCACACCTAGCTTGCCTAGTCCTATCAGTAGGGGTACAAAGACACATAAACCAACAGATAAATTATATATTACATGTTTATTAAGGGTACCACTTTTATGTAAAATTTACATTTTATGAAAAAATCAAAAATATTTACAAAATTGTGTAAGATAGATTTGCATTGTTCTAATTACAACTCAAAGTAGTAAATAACATTTCTTAAAAACTCACATTTGTTAGAGTTCTGTGTTTACAAATTCTTGGTTAAAGAGGCAGCTACAAAGTTTTTCACTATACATAAGCAAGAACCAGCTTGCTAAATACATTTCCCATTGAAAATCTACTGGTCTTTTTTACACCATTAGTGGATTTAAATGAAAAACAAAAATCAATATAAACTCATATGGCTTCAAAATTGTAACCTGTGCCTAATACAAATGTAGGTATCAACACTTGGTATGAAGACTGTGGTAATTAAGAAAGTGCAGAAGTTTAACCATTTCATTAATTTGTACATTGTCAGGTAATACTTGATTTAAAAACAAACATGGTGAGTGTAATGGTGTCTGAAGTCCAATAATAAAGTATTAACTGCGCATTAGAAGAGCCCGATTACAAAGCAGTTACATTTAAGATTTCAGTAAGGGGCTGTAATTGGCATTTAAAAGAACACAATATAAGAGTTAGCAATTCTCATTTCACTCACTGTGTAGTAAAGATGAACATTTCAGCAAATTGTCTTAATGTGCTGCTTTGGTCAAATCTAAATTTAGAATTGGGCTAACACTGAATATATTTTAAAAGCACATATTGTGTTACATGTATTGCTAGTAAGTAGATTTTCTGCTGTATTTAGTAGAGCAAGACATTACATAAGTGTCTAGTAGTAGGGGTTTTATGTTCCGTAAAGCTTAACAGAATTAGTGGTTTTATATAAATTATCATATATAACACAATTTATCACTTCTACGTAAAATGCAGGACACTGGCATTTATCCTTATAAATAAAACTTTCACTTGTAAATCATGAAACTGTCCAAAATATTTTAAGTCCTTCAATTAATCAGGATTTGCTATAAAGTTAGGTTTTTTACTACTTAATAAGTAATTAATAAAGAAATGCTTAACCCAATCCATCACTTCAAATAATCTCCACATTTCTAGCAGGTGGCAGTTATATAATAAAAACATATAAATGGGTAATTTTCCCAACTGTTGAAATGAAAACAACGGCAGTACTTCTCCAATGCCAAAACTAATGTTTCTTAAATAAGAAATTCATGCTCACAACACGTTCAGTAACGTATATAAATTCCCAATGATAAAAAGAATGAAGGGAAGTGCCAAGCTGAGAAATAAAACAGCAGTTACCAATTAATCATTAATCAGTTTTTCAATATTTCCTTTATGATTTACATACTCAGGTGGAAAAACTGAAGGTAACGTTTTCCCCCTGCAAACATATGCCCTTGGGGATATTTCTCTTTCGAGTGGCTATAGTGTATCACTGAAAAAGTGAGCCACAGTGTTAAAGTACAAATTATCCTTTAGTTACTCTGAATTTCCTTCCCAACTAAGGCCAAAGGTATTTACACAAATGGCAATTATGTTGTAAAAATGCTTGACTACCCTAAGACAGAAGGGAAGATCCAGACTGTCAGGGGAAAAAAAGTGAGGCACGTTAATGAACACAAACTGGATAGGCACATTTCTGGCTTTTGTTATTGTTTTAAAAGGCACACATTATGTAATCCATATAAAAATAAATTAAATCTACAGCATTAATTCTTAAAAAACAATCAAAAATTCTATAAAGTTAACTAACTGCAGAAGTAAATTTCTCTGCTGTCTTTTGCAAGCTTATTTTAAAAAACATTGCACTTGAGAATTAAAAAAAATCATACAAAACACCATTTACACTTTATTAATGTTTATATGAGAATCAAATTATACATTTTTTGCATATGCCTTGGACTCTGGTCTGATTACTTTATGGCACATAACTCAATTTGAGCATTCTAAATTAACATTATCCAAAACTTACAAGTCACGTTCCGTGTGACTCCATTCAATATCAAACTCAGGAAATTTCAAAGCTATCTCTGACTCTAAAAATTTATGGAAAGCTGAATTATTTTGTGCTTGCTCTCCTGAAATTTTAGGCCTGATAATACACTACTACTGAACATAGACACTGAAGATAATGTAAAATTTCAGCCTAGGAAAACTTCATTTTACTGAGAATCTCAACAAATGTGCTTCTGGAATATGGCAGTTGATCATTAACAGTGTTGAAAATCGGTTCAGTGCTATTGCTTTTGATGACCCACTTCAAAAGTGCAACTTAATGTTTGTAATCAGTTCTCAAATATGTGTATGTTCAAAGACCTAATTCAAGCTAACATAGTGTTGGAAAGAATAGACAACACAGGATGGCAAGCCTGTACTTCTCTCGAGCCAACCAGTGTCCCAGGTCCATCAACAATCTGCCAGGTATCGTCCTGAAAAACACCAAGCAGACCCCTGAAATTACACCTTCACATGAACTCAAAGGAGGACCTTTTCACTGCGGGTACAGATACATAAACTCAGTTGACAATACATTAGAAACAGATCACAGGTGTCCGTCCGGCTGTCCGGACCATGATTACTCTCTCCCAGGTGTGTCTCTACCTAGCACTTTGTACAAAGGTCAAAGAACAAAGTTTCCATGACTTTAGATTATAAACTGCTTGGCAGTTTATTAAACAGTTGCTTAGAAAACTACTGTTCGAATATAAATGTTTCCCGGGTACATTAAAAACTTAAAATCTCCCAACTTACCAGTGGCAAACCGCTTCTTTACTAAGGAAAGCCTATAGCCAGTGCCTACAAGTTCAATATCTACTCCTGAGAGGGTATTTCCCTCGCTGAGGAATTGCACTGCAAGTGTGGTGGGTTTACTAGGTCCTTCTGAAAGATCAAATTTTGCTCTGAGGGACCCAGAACCTACAAGGCAAAGAATAAAATAACTTAAATAGGGCAACATAAAATTGACAGAGAAAAAACAAATGAAGATGATGAACTATGTCCCATGCCAAATTCATAAAATGTATACAGTAAACAAACCATTGTTTCCAAAGCAGACTTTATTCAATGAGTCTTAATTAATTTAATCCCTAATTTAATCCCTACTTCTAACTTAATAGTAAGCAGTAATCTAGTAGATTCCTACTGAGATTCAATGTGCTACAGACACATGCTGAAGTCAGTCAAAAGAGAAAAAGGAAGTCCATGAGGGCAATTCAGAGGGAACCCTAGAAGGAGTATGAGAAGGAATAAAGTCAAAAGGAAATGACAGCCAACTACCATTATATGGGGGTGGGAGAGGTAAAGAAGGAAGGACAGGTAAGATTGGGAAAGCTGTACCAATGTCATTATTTTCTACTCCGCTTCTTAAAATTTAACTGGTCTATCATGCCAAATACAGCTGACCTTTAAACATGGGTTTGAATTATGTGGGTCCACTTAAAGATGGACTTTTTCCCCCATCAGTACAGTACTGTAAATGGATTTTCTCTTTGATTTAGCTTACTTTGTTTTGACAATACGGTTTATAATACACAGAACAGTATGTACTCAACTGTTATCAGTAGAGCTTCTGGTCAACAGAAGACTATTACTAATAGTTTCGGGGGAGTCAAAGTTATACGTGGATTTTTGACTATACAGTGCCACCAGGACAGGTGGGGTGCAGAGGGTGAGGCACTCCTCACCCCTGCATTGGTCAACAGTCAAGTAGTTCTGAGATGTTTTCTTTTCAATATAACCATTTATTCAACATACCTCAGTCTAATCATATGCCACAAATTGTAAACCAAATAATTATGAAGACTGTGACAGATGCTGTAAAAGAGCTCTCAAGAGCTATGGGCACAGAAGCACATAAAATGATGGTGAAGATGACAATGTGAATTGCAGGCAGAGGTAACTCCAGGTACAGAGATGGGAGACCTGAGAGAGCACAGTGCCTTTAAGGGACCTGCATACATCACAGAAGAGCTGGAGAACAGGATGGAAGAGTGGCAGAAGGTAAGACTAGAGTGATAGAAGGAACAAGCTTGAAGTATCTTTATAATTCACCATAAGAAATAATCCTAGGGAGCCACTAAAGACAAGACAAAAACATTTCAGATTAGTATCTCACAAGGGAAGAGAAGTACAAGATACAAGGTAGGGCAACTATCTAAAAGCCAATAAGACAGTGTAGGACTCCGTGACAGTTGATTAAACAGGGGATCCCAACTTGGCTAAGGGAAAGGAAAAAAGTAAATGCATTTGAAACGTATTTCAGTGTTGGGAGTCAAAAAAGGGGGAAAGGAGATGGAATTGGTAGGTAGCAGGAGCGACATTCTAGGATTCCCTGCACAGAAGCTGAACACCATGGAAATCCGAAGGAAGATACCATAACCCCGATCCAGCCCACAGGGCTGGGCGTGATGGCACCAATCAGCTACGGGGTGAACTGCTGCCTAATTCTTAAATGCTGTCCAAATCCTCCTTAAACTTTTACAATTCTCTTGAGAGGCAATTCAATTCTGTGAAAGTTCTACTATAGGCCAAGAGCAGCCACCTTGGCAGTCCTTAAACTTGAGAATTATTTCCTGTCCCTCTTCTGGGCATAGAGCCAGAAGAGAAACATATTCCTATTTTACAGTATTCTAATTTGTATATTTCTTTTTAAAGGCTGACTAACCAAATCAGAACCACATTTAAAGATTTTTCCATTTCTTTACATACACTGATACCTGAAGAGCAGAGGCAGACTATTAAAATACTTGGTTAGAAAATCTGTATCTTATTTTTGAAGGAACAATTTCCCTTGTTAGTACTTAAAATAGTAGAGTTTCATTAAATAGGGGAAAAATATATGTCCTCTTTTCCCTGCTAATTGGTCGTAAGCCCTCAATTTAAATAGGATTTCTGGTTTACTTCTAGTTTTAACTAGGAATTTCAAATTTGTCTCCCCAGAAGCCATACTGTTTGTGTAAAAGTCAGCACCACTGGCATCTGAAAATAGGCAAATTTCAAGTACCAAACAGCAACAAAGTAACTGTAAATCATCTTGGTTATTTCAGCAAACACATATTTCTCTAGTTGAGGTCTGATTCAGCATAGTATGTATAAATAAATAGCCACTATAACTATATGGCTACATAAAACTATGTTTTATGCTTAAAATGTTCAAAGAAAAAAACCGTAAGCAAAATTGGGAAAGCTTAAAAAAAAAAAAAACTCAATAGGAAAAGTTATTGAAGGTTAATTAGACATTCAAAGGAGAGCAGGAGAATTTTCTTAACTTTAAGACAAAATCAGAATAATTAAAGACTTGACGGTCCTGGAAATTATATTCTAAATTGACTTAGGCGAGACACTAGGATGATCAACTAGCAGATTTTTCCTTTGCATTCTGAACACAAACAGATGGAGACTTGGTAGGAGTAAGCAATAAACTTGTTTCTCCTTAAAATAATAAGCAGAGAAGTAAAAGCTGTTGATGGTTGGTTTGACTAAGGTGATACGACGAGGAAACATTGTCTTAAGAAGGTGGGAAGGCAAACAAAGGGGATTTTTAAAGTCTGGAACCTTTTGCATGATTTCTGGGAAGCCAGAAGGACCCCAATAACAGAATGACCTCAAGGGTGCTGAAAGAATTTCAGTTAGTTAACAGGTTACCCAGCAGAATAGATTAGGAATAGAATAGGTTCTATTAATAGAATAGATAGGTTCTGCTTGAAAACACCTAATGAAGTAAATTTAAAGTTATCCTGTGAGCACATGCCCTTAGACAGTTTTTATAAAGGTTATGGCAAAACAAATGCTTTTTCTTATAGAGATAAGCATATTCTATCTTGGCGGGGGGCGGGGGGAGATGTGTTCCAAATTTCAACTAGTCCACTCTTATTTAAGGCATTAACTTCCACCTAGTGGTCAATTCTAGAACTGAAGGCAAGAAAATCCAAGAGAAAGCTTTCCATAAAAACACCTAAAAAATCCATTTTCAGGGGTACTACATTATAAACAAAAAAAAGCATACACACACTTACCTCCATTTTCTGATTTCTCTGAAATACCAGACAGTTTCCAAAAGGCTTTCATTTGTTCTGCATTCCTATAAGAACAAGTATCTTCAGATTAGTAGGTGTCCAGCACAGTGCCTTAAAAATGGATGGGCAGTCAATAAATAAATGTATTTTAAATATTTCACCAGGGGACGCCTGGGTGGCTAAGTTAAAGCCTCTGCCTTCGGCTCAGGTCATGATCTCAGGGTCCTGGGATCGAGTCCCATATCGGGCTCTCTGCTCAGCAGGGAGCCCGCTTCCCCCCACCACCCCCTGCCTGCCTCTCTGCCTACTTGTGATCTCTGTCAAACAAGTAAATAAAATCTTTTTAAAAATAAATAAATAAATATTTCACCAGAATAACTAGAGGGCTAAATTTACTTTTAGTATTACCTGGTGAAGATGCTTTTATGATATAATGCTATATCTTAATGGAAATTTACTAAATTACAAAATTCTTCTGGTCAGAGAAAGTAAAATTGGATAAGTGATTCAGTCCCTTCATTACTAAAGAAGAAGAAAATTTTATTAAACAGTGAAGCAAACAGAATGTTAGCACCTCTACTCATATTAAAAAAGGGAACAAGAGGGTGCCTGGGTGGCTCAGCTGAACAACCGCCTGATCCTGGTGTCCTGGGATCGAGTCCCACATCGGGCTCCTGGCTCCTGGGGAGTCTGCTTCTCCCTCCGACCTTCTCCCCTCTCATGCTCTCTCTCACTGTCTCTCTCTCAAATCAATAAATAAAATCTTAACTTCCTCTTATCCCCCAACTTTTAAGAGATGAGAGTTACTAAACTAGTAAGACAGGTGTTCTTACAGATATGCTAGATGCTGTATTTAACCCTGCAAAATAATTATCCGAGGTTAAGCAATTTGCCTAAGGGTAAAGTTGTACTGAATCATTCAAGTCCGGGTGGGACAGCAAATGCACTTTTGGATTGAGGTTACAGTGATCTAATAGGATGAACAGCATCTTTCACACACACCATGGTTTCCACGGTAAAATACACTAAAACTTTTCAAACTTCCAAGACAACTTTGAGAACTTAGGTTCTAGAAGCTGGGACTTGCAGCAGAAATCTATCAGGAATTCAGAAACCTAAAATTTACCATATCGCAGGGGGAAGGGACTGCATGTTTGTGACTCCTCCATCCACAGGTACCACCACCTGTATGTTGGAAAGCACACTTGGTGCCACCATAGCTTCTGGGTTGTACTTATAATCCACTCTAAGATCTGTGGTGCCAGCACTGCATTTCCAGTAGGTTGCAAGATTTAGAGGAGTAGACTGAATACCATTTGATGATACCTTTGAAGAGAAAAAATAACAAAGCTTTTTACCCAAAAAGTAAACAAGCCATGCTTATGACATGTATATATGAACACAAGAGGTCTTGGAATCAAAAATAATGATGGAAATATTCCTAGGCAGAATAAATCAGGCTCATCTCCAAGGATCAAGAGCCACTATCCAAGTGTGGATCTAKGACTATCTACAGCAAAATATCCATTATGCTTGTGCTAAATACACATTCCTGGGGAAGGGGAAGGGACTCCCTTTCCCCCCCGCCTCATTTCTTTCATGAGTACTTTATGGTTTTCTGAGTACAGATCCTTTGTCTCTTTGGTTAGGCTAAGATTTCTAGGTATCTTATGGTTTTGGGTGCAACTGTAAATGGGATCGACTCCTTAATTTCTCTTTCTTCTGTCTTATTGTTGGTGTACAGAAATGCAACTGATTTCTGTGCATCAATTTTATATCCTGACACTTTACTGAACTCCTGTAGGCGTTCTAGCAGTTTTGGAGTGGAGTCTTCTGGGTTTTCCACATGAAGTATCCTATCATCTGTGTATGTAACTTTTGAATATCTCTCTATATCTAACATAGAATTTTAAGATTCCTTATAAATTAAAAGAATTTAAATTGAAATAAGATAAATCATGCAATACTCCAAGTCGAGAATCAGAATACTTCCAACTCCAAGTGTTTAATTTTAATCACATGACCCACAGTAAATGGTGCAATTCTTTTCCATTCTTTAGCTCCTTGCTCAAAATAACTCCTTTTTAATGAGACCTACCCTGATTACCCTGTCTAAATGTACACTATTACATTTTCATTCTTCCTTATTCTGCACACTTTGCCTTTTCTGGATAACCTATATTATTATCTACTTACTACATATACTATCTTCCTTGCATTCCTGGTAAACAGGCACTGAATAATAGTTACAGAATTAATAATAATGAATACTTGGGATAAACTTTAAGCCCACTTAAGTGGCAGCACTTTTTAAAGTTATGTATTTCTTAGAAACACAAGCCATTTTAATAGAACTATTCTATTAAAAATTCAGATAGTATGGGGGCAAGGAGTGGCGCCTGGGTGGCTCAGTTGGTCGGGCATCTATCTGCCTTTGATTCAGGTCGTGATCTCAGGGTCCTAGCATCAAGTGCTGCATAGGGCTCCCTGCTCAACGGGAGGCCTGCTTCTCCCTCCCCCTGCCCTGCTTGTGCTCATTCTAAGAAACACAATCTTTTTTAAAAATTCAGATAGTATAGAAGTATATGAAATAGAAAGCGTATCCCTTAACATTCTTACTCCCAATTGGTAACACTGTGGTGCATGTCCTTAAACACACTTGGTAGGCATGAATACATGAATCTCATTCTTTTTAAAGGCTGCAGTAACTCAACGAATTAATCTCTTCTGTAGATGTGTATGTAACTGGCTTCCATAAAATGCACTGAATATCTTTTGTAACTTCGCTTTTTGCCCATTTGTGAAGAACTGATTTCTTGAGGTGGAATTGCTGAATTAAAGATTCAACTAACTATTCAGGGCACCTGAGTGGCAGAGCTGTTTACGCATCAGACTCTTAGTTTCAGCTCAGGTTGTGATCTCAGGATCTTGAGATGGAGTCCCATGTTGGGCTCTGCACTCAGGATGGAGTCTGCTTGAGATTTCCTTTCTCTCCCTCTGCCCTGCCTGCTCATGCTCTCTCTCTAAATAATTCTGTAAAAATTCAACTATTCAGCAATATAATCAGTTGATCAGTTTGATTAACTTATACACCTTCTAACAAGCGGTCCCACCTCTTTTAATAGAGCATCTTGCCCATTTTTGTCAATTAATGGGCTAAAAACCGGTATCTCACTGTTGTCTTACTATTCATTGCTCTGGGGGCGCCTGGGTGGCTCCGTCGGTTAAGTGGCTGCCTTTGGCTCATGTTCCCAGAGTCTTGGGATTGAGCCCCACATCTGGCTCTCTGCTCGGTGGGGAGCCTGCTTCTCCCTCTTCCTCTGCGTGCTGCTCCACCTGCTTGTGTGCTCATTCTCTCAAATAAATAAATAAAATCTTTAAAAAAAAACTATTTAAAAAATATTAATTGCTTTGATTACTACTGACATGGAGCATCTTCTGTAAGTTACCTATCTATTGAGTTAATCACCTTTACTTACTAATTTATACAGTTTACAGTAAGCCTTTGGTCTTTCTTATAAAGACTTTTCCGTCAGATTAAATAAGGATTCTGACTATGCAGCCATCAAAAGAAATGAAATCTTGCCATTTGCGATGACGTGGATGGAACTAGAGGGTATTATGCTGAGCGAAATAAGTCAATCAGAGAAAGACAATTATCATATGATCTCCCTGATAAGAGGAAGTTGAGATGCAACGTGGGCGGTTTGGAGGGGTAGGAAAAGAATAATCAAGATGGGACTGGGAGGGAGACAAACCATAAGAGACTCTTAATCTCACAAAACACACTGAGGGTTGCCGGGGGGAGGTGGGGGTAGGGAGAGGGTGGTGGGGTTATGGACATTGGGGAAGGTTGTGCTATGGTGAGTGCTGTAAGTGTGTAAACCTGGCGATTCACAGACCTGTACCCCTGGGGCTAATAATACATTATATGTTAATAAAAAATATTTAAAAATATATAAAAATAAATAAATATGGATTCTGTTTAAGAACTTGTTTTAACAAAAGGAGTTTATATACACTAATTTATTTGTTGTCAAAGATCTCACTCTCATTCCACGGCCTCTGGGTTTTATATTACTCTTAGGTCTTAACATTTCAAGATCAAAATATGTAAAATATATGGAATTATATACACACACCTGCATATATACCCATAGATTTATATTTAGTAAGTTTATTTAATAAATAGATTTATTTTAGTAAGTTTATGGTTTCATCTGTTACTATTATTGGTACACACAGATTTTACTTTGTTTAAAGGTATGGATTTGGGGATTCAGTGCATTTTTTCCCAAATCTCCAGCCAGATGCCCCAGTACCATTTACTGAAATAAACAAAACAAAACAAAACAAAAAAACCTCATTTCCACATTGCCTTGAAATGCTAATTTGTCAAATAAATAGTTTCCCATTTATTCCTGGATTCATTTCTAGACATACTGTTCCTTTGATCTGGCCCTCTATTCTGCCAGTTCCAAACTACTATAAATACTGACACCTTAAAAAAGTTTACCCATTAAAACTCAAACTTATTACTCCACATTATCATTTAAGACATTTTACTGATTATTCCAGGCTTTATTCTTCCAGAGGACCTGAAAATGACCGTCATGTTTCCAAACACCCTATACATAGACACTTCTACTGGGTTTCTGAGCAGGATTACATTCAATTTGTAAGTTATTTTAGAAACATCTAAGCTGTTTACAACTTGACCCCTCATCTAAATAAAGTACTCCTTTATAATTATATTCAACTCAGTAGGGATTATGTTAGTTTTTTTCCTAATTAATTTTTATTGTCGTGTTCACTGTGGCTACAGGAAAGGACAGTGTAACAGATTTTTAAAATAATTTTTATTGTGATATATTGACATGAATTTCAGGTGGACAACATAAAGATTCAGTATCTGTATACACTGCAAAATAATCACAATTATTTTTTTCTCATGAGGAGGAGGATTAAGATCTACCCTCTTAGTAACTTTGAAATATGCAACACAGTTTAACTAACTTTAGTCAGGACATTGTATCTTTCATCCCCATGACTTATTTGTAACTGCAGGTTTGTACTTTTGAATCACTTCACCCATTCTGCCTACCCCCTGAAACCCTCTACTTGGCAACCAACAATCTGTTCGTCGATCTCTGAGCTTGGCATTTTGTTTTTTAAGTTCCATATGTAAGTGGGATTATATGGTATTCGTCTTTGTCGGTCTTACTTAATTCACTTAGCATAATTCACTCAAGGTCCATCCATGATGTTACAAATGGCAAGATTTCATTCTTTATTATGGCCAAGTAAATATTCCATTACATATATACTACATCTTATTTATGTTTTCAGCTTTCGAGGGACACTTGGGTTGTTTCCAAGTCTAAGCTATTGTTAATAATGTCTACATTACAGGCATTAATTTGTACAGTAGTAGTGAGCTATCAGGAAAAATACAATGCTACAGTAAACATCGAGGTGAAAATAAATTTTTGATTAGTGTTTTTGTTTTCTTCAGACAGCTAGCTAGAAGCCCAACTGCTACATCACATGGTAGTTCTTTTTGAATTTCTTTCCTTTTTTGAGGAACCTCCATACTGTTTTCCATAGTGGCTGCACTAATTTACAACTCTACCAACAGTACACAAAGATTCCTTTTTCTCCATATCCTCTCCACAACTTACAAATTCTTGTCTTTTTAATAACAGCTATTCTAACACGTGGGAATTATTATTTCATTGTGGTTTTGAGTTGCATTTCCCTGACTAGTGATGCTGAACATCTTTTCATGTACCTACTGACCATCTGTAGGTTTTCTTTGGAAAAAATGTCTATTCATACCCTCTACCCATTTTATATTCCGATTACTGGCTATTGAGTTGTATGAATTCTTTTGGATAGTAACCCTGCAAAGACTTTCTCCCATTAAATAAGCTGCCTTTTATTTTTCTGGTCATTTCCTTTGCTGTGCAGAAGCTTTCTAATTTGAGGTAGTCCCACTTGTTTATTTTTGTTCTTGTTGCCTTTGCTTTTGGTGTCTGATCAAAAAAATCATTGCCAAAGCCACTGTCAGGGAACTTAGCCACTTTTTTTATTCTTCTAGGAGTTTTATGGTTGCAGGTCGTACATTCAACTACATGGCCATTTTGAGTTATTTTTGAGTAAGGTGTAAAACAGGGCCCAGCTTTGTTCTTTACCCTATAAAGAATTTTCCCAACATATTTATTGCTATCCTTTCCCCATATTCTTAGCTCCTTTGCTGCAAATTAACTGAATATGTATGCACTGACCTATTTCTGGACTCTAATCAGTTCCATTGATCTATATGTCTGTTTTTATGCCCATGCCATACAGTCTGGACTACCAGAACTTTGTAATAACCATTTTAAATCATGAAGTGTGATACCTTTGGCTTTTTCTTTCTCAAGATTTCTTCAGCTGTTTGGAGTTTTTGTGGTTCACAAATTTTTGTACTGTTCTATTTCTGTGAAAAATGGCACTGGAACTTCAGGGACTGCACTGAAATTCTATATAACTTTGGGTATTATGGATATTTTAACAATATTAATTCTTCCAATCTATGAGCATGGAATAGCTTTCCATTTGTGTCACCTTCAATTTCTTTAATCATTGTCTGACAGTTTTCAGGGTTAAGGTCTTTCACCTCCTTGGTTAAATTTATTACTCGGCATTTTATTCTTTTGAAGCAACTGTAAATGGGATTGCTTTCGTAGTTTTGTTGTCCTGATAGCTCACTACTGCCACACAAAAATAGAAAGATTTCTGTATATGGATTTTGTAGCCTGCAACTCTACTTAATTTGTTTATTCTCAGTTTCTTTGGTGAGGGTTTTCTACATACTGCATTATCTGTAGTGACAATTTTACTACTTCTTTTCCAATTTGGAAGCATTTTTACTTCTTTTTCTTGCCTAATTGCTCTGGCTGGGACTTAAAATTTACTTAAACTGTTGAGAGCAGGCATCCTTCTCTTCTTCCTGATCTTAGCTGACAGCTTTTCCCCACTGCGTATGTTAACTGTGGGTTTGTCACATATGGACTTTATTCTGTTGAGATACATTTCCTCTATATTCAGTTTGTTTGGAGTTTTTAATCATAAGTGGATGTTGTATTTTGTCAAAACTGTTTTCTTGCATCTACTGAGATGATGATATTCTTATATTTCATTATGTTGGTTGATTTGTCAAAGTTGAATCATCACTTTGGTTATCTCCAGAATAAATCCCACTTGAGCGTGGTGTATGATCCTTTTAAGGTACTGCTGAATTTGGTTTGCTGACAAGTTAGTTGTCAATTTCTGCATCTAGGTTCAGCAGCAATATTGGCCTATAGTTTTCTTTTCTTGTGGTATCCTTGTCTGGCTTTGGTATCAGTGTTGGCCTGATAAAATTTTACTGCTTTTTTTTCCTGGGGGGGGGGCGCGACAGTTTGATAAGGATCACTATTCTTCTTTGAATGTTTGACAGAATTCACCAGTGAGGCAGTGTAGTCCTAGACTTTTGTTGCTGGCAGCTTTTTGATTACTGATACAGTCTTTTTACTATAACTGGTCTATTGAGATTTTTCTGCTTCATCAGGATTCAGTCTTATAAGGCTGTATGTTTCTAAAAATTCATCTGTTGCTTCTATCTATTGTGCAATTTTTTGGCACAAAATTGTCACAATGGTCTCTCATGACTCTTTGTATTTCTGTGGTATCAGCTGTAAGGTCTCCTCTTTTATTTCTGATCTTATTTGAGCCATATCTCCTTTTTTCTTGGTGAGTCTAACTACAAGTTTATTAAGTTTATCTTTTAAAAGAACGAGACTAGGAGTGCCTGGGTGGCTCAGTGGGTTAAGCCTCTGCCTTCAGCTCAGGTCATGATCCCAGGGTCCTGGGATCGAGCCCCGAATAGCGCTCTCTGCTCAGCAGGGAGCCTGTTTCCCTTCCTCTCTCTCTGCCTGCCTCTCTGTCTACTTGTGATCTCTGTCAGATAAATAAATAAAATCTTTTAAAAAAAAAGAACGAGCTAGCTCTTCTATTGTCCTTTTCATCTGTATTTTAGTTCTGCTCTTTGTTGCTTCGGTCACTCCACTAACTTTGGGCTTCATTTTCTAGTTCTCTGATGTGTGAAGTTAATGTATTTGAGACTTTTGTTTCCCTGGTAAGCATTTATTGATATGAACTTCCTTCTCAGATCTACTTTGGCTGCATTCAATAAATTTCTGTGTTGTATTTCCAATTTTGTCTTGAGAGAATTTTTAATTTCTCTTTTCATTTATTCATTGACCCAATGGTTGTTCTGTAGCATATTATTTTTCCTCAATTTTTGGAAATATTCTATTATGTATTTGAGAAAGAGAGCACACATGAGCAGGGGGAGAAGCAGAGGGAGAGGGATAAACAGGCTCCCCACTGAACAGGGAGCCTGATGCAGAGCTCAATTCAAGGACCCTGTGATCATGACCTGAGCCAAAGGCAGATGCTTAACCAACAGAGCCACCCAGGTGCCCCTACAGCATACTGTTTAAACTCCACATATTTGTGAATTTTCCAGTTTTCTTCCTGTAACTGATTTCTAGTTACATATCATATTGTGGTCAGAAAAGATGCTGGATAAGATTTCAATCTTTTTAAATTTATTAAGACTTGTTTTGTGGCCTAACCTATGATCTGTCCTGGAGAATGTTCCCTGTGCACTTGAGAAAAATGTATATTATGGCTTTTGGATGGAAAGTTCTGCATATAGCTTTTAAGTTCATCCCCTCTAACATATCATTTAAGAACAAGGTTTCCTTATTGATTCCTTGTTTAGATGTTGTAAGCAGGGTATTAAATTCCCTTATTATACTGCTATCAATTTCTCCCTTTAGGTCTCCTAATATATGCTTATATATTCAGGTGCTTCAATGTTGGGTACATAAATATTTGCAAATACTACATCATATTGGTGGACTGACACCTTTATCACTATGTAATGTCCTTCTTTGTCTCTTAATTCCTCTTATTTTAGATCCATTTTGTCTATTAACCTACCCTACCTTTCTTTTGGTTTCTATTTGCAAGGAACATCTCTTTCAACCCTTTAACTCTGGCCTTAAAAATGAAGTGAGTCTCTTAAAGGCAGCATACAGGTGGTTCTATTGTTTTTTTTAATTCATTCAGCTATTCTGTCTTCTGATTGGAGAATTTAAGATTATTTACAGATTACTGATAGGTGTGTACTTATGGGCATGTTGTCAACTGTTTTCTGGCTGCTTCTGTAGTTTGTTTCTTCTTTTGTGCTCTTCCTCTGTGGTTTGAGGACTTTATTTAATAGCATGCTTAAATTCCTTTCTCATATTTTGTGTATCTACTGTACGTTTTTGCTTTGTAGTTACCATGGGGCTTACATGTAACAACCTATATTTATAACTATTTTGAGAACCATGGAAGTTTGAAGATAATCTACAGCACTACCTTATTTTTAGTCCCCCCCCACCGACATCTGATGTTTCTCATGTTACATTTTATCTTTACCTAGTGATTCCTCAACTAATTATTGTATAGTTATTTTTACTACTTTTGGCTTTTAATCTTCATGCTACCTTTATAAGTAATTCACTACATCTTACCACATATGCTTACCTTTACCAGTGAGATTTATACTTTCATTTTTTTTCTTATTAATTAGTCCCCTTTCTTTTCAGCTTAAAAAACGTCCTTTCAGGGGCACCTGGGTAGCTCAGAGGGTTAATCCTCTGCCTTCAGCTCAGGTCATGGTCTCAGGGCCCTAGAATAGAGCCCCACATCAGGCTCTCTGCTCAGCGGGGAGCCTGCTTCCCACCCCTCCCTGCCCCAGCCCGCCTGCCCCTCTGCCTACTTGTGATCTCTCTGTGTCAATAAAACAAAATCTTTTAAAAAAAAGTCCTTTTAGCATTTGTCAGGCTGGTTTAGTTGTAATGAACTTTTTCACCTTATGCTTATCCAGAAAACTCTCTCTCCTTCAACTGTAAATGATAACTTTGCAGGGTAGAGTATTCTTGGTTGGAAGCTGTTTTCTTTCAGTACTCTGGATGTATCCTGCTGTCTCTTTTCTGGCCTGCAATGTTTGTGCTGAAAAATCTGACAGTCTTATGGGGGGGGGGGTTCCTCCTACACGTAACCTGTACTTTTAAGACCTCTTTAACTTGATATTTTAACTAAAAAATATCTTGATGTAAGTCTCTTCAGGATCATCTAATTTGGGACCTTCTGGTCTTCCAGGATCTGGATGTCTGTTTCCTTCCCCAGATTTGGAAAATTTTCTTATATTACTTCTTCAAGTAAGTTCTCTGTGCTTTTCTCTACCCTCTCCTCCTTCTGAAACACCTATAATGCAAATGGTAGTCTGCTTGATGTTGCCCTTTTAAGACCCTTGAACTATCCTTCCTTTTTTCATTCTTTTTGCTGTTCTGACTGGGTGAGTTCCACTGTCCTAAGGTTCACTGATCCCTTCTTCTGCTTCATCTAGTCTGTTGCGGAACGCTTCCAGTTTCTCAGTCACATACTGTATTCTTCAGCACTGTGACATACATTTGATATTTTCTGGTATTTTCCACTTCTTTGTTAAAGTTCTGTGCCCATCTACTCTTATCGTAAGTTCAGTGACTTTATGACCATTTCTTTGAACTCTCTATCAAGCAAATTATCTCCATTTCATTAAGGCTTTTTTCTGAGGTTTTACTTGTTCTTTTATCAGGAACATTATTCTTTTTCTTGATTTTCCTCAAGTCTGTCTGTTTCTACATATTAGATGAAACAGCCACCTTCTTCCTAGGCTTGAAGAAGTAGCCTCATGTAGATGAACTGTTACATTAAACCTTGCCCTAGCTGCTACCTGTCTCTTGACACTTGGTGATTATCCAAGCAGCCTATTCTTTTTCAATAGCTCCCAATAGTGCCAAGACCTGTCACTATTCCAAAAGAGGTAATCTCAGTACCTACACTGAGACTGACTGGAAGGAACCCAAACCGTCAGGTAGCAGCTTTTAAAGAAAGCAAATATACATAGACTTGTAAGACCACAAGCATAAGACCTGCTAGCCACCAGACCAGGCAATCTACAGGTGTCTGCTAGGCAACAGCTGAAAAAAACCAGGGCTCCAGACAAGTTTGTAAGCTCCTTTGTGGAGGGTATCAGCAAGCTGTAGCATGGCAGAGGGAGAGTGTAAAAATGACACTGTTCAGCCTATGTTCCCTGGATGGTAAAGATGGTACTAACTTTAAAAAAAAAAAAAAAAAGCCTGGGGACACTTGGGTGGCTTGGTTGGTTGAGCCACTGCCTTCGGCTCGGGTCATGGTCCTGGGATCCTGGGATCAAGTCCCGCATCGGGCTCCTTGCTTGACGGGGGGGGCCTGCTTCCTCCTCTCTCTCTGCCTGCCTCTCTGCCTGCTTGTGTGTACTCTCTCTCTCTCTCTGACAAATAAATAAAATCTTAAAAAAAAAAAAAAAAAGCCTGGAATAAAATAATGTGTATATATATGGCACCTGCCAGCTTTCATAAATTAGTACTAATTTGCTAATCCTCTATCCCTGCAGAGTATCCCTATACAGGCCCCTGCCTCACTGGCTCACATTTTGTAATTAGCAAATGAATCTCTTTCACATATAGTCTGAGTACCTTTTGAATGGCTGCTTCTGCCCTCGTCCCTAAGGTGAGTGAATCTCTGTAAGAGCCCTCTATAAGGGTTTGCAGATTCACTATAGCCCTGTGTATCACGGCCATCAGCTCTGTTGCCTTCCAAAGCAAGATATTTTGGGGGCTCTTTTCTCAGGCACAGGTCTTAGAAGTTGGGATGCCCAATGTGCGACAGGAACCTTTCACTCAGGAAGAAGCTCGAGGTTTATGAGTTCCCTTCTGATTGTGGATTGCAGCGCTGGAGGTGGGGTTTGTAGGGAGACTGGGTATCAGCCTCTCCTGCATGCTTCCATGTGACCCTTTTCCTGTTTGCTAATGTGAAGGAAACATTCAGGTAGCTTTCAGGTCTTTTTTAGAGGAAATTGTTCCAGATATAGCTGTAGCTTTGGTGTGTCCTTAGAAGGAGAATTCAGAATCCTCCTAGGTTGTCATCTTATACGACCTCTCCAACTCTGATTACTCTTTTTGTTGTTGTCATTATCTTTTCTGCATTAGAATTCCTAACTGGTTATTTAGAAAGCTACTACTTTTTTGCACTACACTCACCACTTTACTAAAAGCTCTTATAGCAAATAGTTTTTGAGTTGGTTCCCTTGGATTTTTCAGGACTATAATATCATTTGTAAGTAATATCTGGGTTCTTCCTTCCAGTGTTTATTACTGCTTACTTTATTCTCTTGTCTACCTGTCCTAACACATCCAGAAAAATCTTATACTGTTAATGAGCATAATAGGTGTCTGCCATTCCAGACTTTATAACTGCTTTATGTGTTTCATTAAGATTGATGTTGGTCTTTTCAGGTTAAGGACAAATTCACATATTTATATTTACTCAGTATTTTAAGCAGGCATTAATTGTGAATTTGATCATCTATTTACTTTGGCTTAACAGAGTTTATTTTGAAGTATCTTTAGGGATGCCTCGGTGGCTTCACTGGTTTGGTTAAGGGTCTGCCTTCGGCTCAGGTCAGGATGAAGTCCCACATCAGGGCTCCTTGCTCAGTGGGGAGGATACTTCTCCCTCTGCCTGTCACTCCCCCTGCTTGTGCAGCTCATGTACTCCATCTCTCTCTCTGACAAATAAAATCTTTGGGGCACCTGGGTGGCTCAGTGGTGGGTCATGATCCCAGAGTCCTGGGACGGAGCCCCGCATCGGGCTCTCTGCTCAGCATGGAATCTGCTTCCCTCCCCCCTCTCTCTCTGCCTGCCTCTCTGCCTGCTTATGATCTCCGTCTGTCAAATAAATAAAAAAAAACTTAAAAAAAAAAGATGCTAGCTTAAAAAAAAAAAAAAGGAAAGGAAATATTCTTGAATTTCTGGAATAAACCTCATTTGGCCATGACCTATTACTCATTTAATCTGTGAGATTCTATTATTTTAATTTAGGACTTTTGTAAGCATAAGACACTCACCTGATACTTTAATACATCTACATTATAGTAAGAAGCAGCTGGATTTTGCTCTGATAGCTTCTTGAGGTAGACAGTAACAGCTTGCATGTTCATCCAAAAATCTTTTGTGTTAGAATCACACTGTGATGGATCACTGTATGCATAAGAAATATTTTTGTTATTTTATCCGACTTGGCTTTATCCTTTGCTTCTGTATTGTCATTTGGTGACCCGGGGAAGACTAGTAGGAATAACCCAAAAGGTGGGATGATGGAAAATTAAAGTTAGGGGGATAAAGAATAGAACACAGCAGTGCCTGAACACTGAGATAATGGACAGGAGAGAAGGATTTAACAACTACCACCACCACCACTACCACCCAAAACACACAAGCAACAGCAGGCTGTGTTGTCACCCAACTCAATTATTATTGCTTCAATAAAGAAGGAAAAAAGTAAAGTTTTACAGAAATTTTACCCTCAAAGCAAAAGTACACAAACCTGAACACAAGTTGTGCATTTGGAAGAATTTGCTCTAGCCTGCTGATATTTTTCACCCTGAAGCACAGCACAGCTGGAGATGGATTGCTAGTAAAGACTTTAATAATTCCACTTGGGAATGATATTGTCATGTCACCAGTGATCTTCACAATACACCTGAAATTAGGGAGTTGGAAAATTTTAAGTGGTGTATATAAGGTGTTTTAATAACCATTTAAAACATGCTTGGTTTAAGAAGGACACATAAAAAAATCTGTCATAATTATGGACCAATTATTTTTTCAATTTAATTATTTAAAAAATGATTTTGTGTGAAATGGCATATGCACATATCATCGTCTTTGCTTAGACTTAAATCCAAACACAAATGCAAGCATAAAGCTCATATTCCTCCACTTGTTTGTGGAAACATTCCCCTGGCTGTCCTATAAAGACACTCCTTCCCTAACACTATCTCCACTTGCAGGTCTTCTTCCCTGAAAACCCCACAGAGTCCTGGGCCTGACAGTGGCAGTGGGAGAGGTCTTCCTTGCTTCTCACTGCCCCTTCCAACTCTCTGTTCCGACTTCCTTCCAAAAAATCTCCAGCCCCCTTTGTAACCTATACCATCAAACTATACTACTTGGTATTCCATCCCTTTCAAGTTACCTTCAATATTCCATTTCATTTCCCTGAAAATTTTAGCTCTTGGCCCACTGTCAAGTCTGGGTCTGCACCACTATTATCATAATTTGTAGCCATTTCAACATCCACACAGATAATCCTCCTAATATTTTGTTCACCTAGTTCTCAGCCCCTTACCTCCAATGATCCTGTCTTCCAGCCTACCTCAGACACACCAAAGCCCCTCCATCATCTCAATTTCAGTGTCCCCACTCCTCTAATGGCCACTTCCTCTTTTCCTGGCTCATTCTGTCTAATACCACATCTCCAAGTCTCCAACCTCCTCAAGGCTTCCACAATCCACTGTTCCTACTATATTTTCACTCATTCCTTCAAAACCTCATTTCCTTGTCTCTTGGGATTTCCTGGTCCATCATTATGCAATGCTACCTCTTCTCATATCTTCTTTCTCCTCCAACATGCAGTATTCCTTCCCCCAAAGTCACAGTCATTGACTTCAAATTATACTGAGGAAGTAAAGTCAGGAAAGAACTTACAGCCTCAGAACTGAACTCCTACTAGACTCTGTATTCATACCTTCCCTCTTGTTTCAACAGATGACCAGTCAATGCACTTAAGGCCAATTTCACTGCTTCTGCACTAAGGCTCATCTCCTTCCACATATCAAAGGAAATGTGGAATTACCCATGGAATTGTACCTTTTCCTGAAAGTTCAAATTTTTCCAAAAATAATGATCTTTCCAATTAGTGTACAGACATGCTAAAATGTATCTCTTTAAAAAACAAACTAAAATTAATAAAAACTCTTTGATTCTATCATTTCTCCACTGTTACCACTCCACCTCTCTCCTTCCACTTGCAACAAAACATCTTGAAAATTTTCTACACTTGCTCTTTCCAAATATAGCCATATTTGCATCACTTCCTTCTCCTGAACTCCCTCCAAACATGCCTTCATCTCCAACACTCAACTAAAATCATTGGTAAATGTCACCAACAATCTCCAGAATGTCAAAGGTCCATTTTTCCTGACGTATCATCAGCATCATTTACAGCTTCACACCATCCTTCATGAAAGGGTTTTATTCACTTCATTTCTGGGACACTGCTCTACTGGTTCTCTCACCTCTCCTGCTGCATGCTGTATCAAATTCCTTTACCAAATCATTGTCATCTTCCTGTTTTCAAAGCTCTGAAGGGAGCGATAGTTCTCATGAGATCTCTTCTCTATTCCCTGAGGCCTGTGGCTTTCAGGATTATATACAAATTAATGACCTAAGACCTATTCCCTGAACTCCAGAATCACATATTTAGTTGTCTTAATAAGTACTTCAAACCTACCAATCTCCTCCTTTAGCAAATCTCGACAACCCTTGTTTTCAAAAGGAATTCAATATCTATTATCATTCGTGATCTCCTCAGCTAATAACCTTATATACGCCACCATCATCTCTCACCTGGACTGCTGCAGTTAATCTTCTCTGTTTGTACTCTGGCTCCTTCTAGTTTATTCTCTATATGGCAGCCAGAGTGCTTCTTCAAAAAGCTAGGCAACCTCATCAGTTCTCTGGCTTCTGACCTTGCTCAAAATAAACTCCAAACTCTTCACCATGGTCTATAATTCCCAACCTGATCTGGCCCCTCTAAGGACTTATCTTTGACTACTCCCTTGCTAACTCCAACTTAGTGACATGATAATCTCTTTGCTGTTCATCAGATATGCCAAACATGCTTCTATCTCAGCCTTTTACACTCACTGGAATGCTCTTCCCTCACACATCTGCATGGTTTGCTCCACAATGTCTTTGAAACATCTCCTTAAATTTAACATCAAAAAGGTTTAAAAAAAAAAAAAGTAGCCCTCTACTGTAACTCTTGTCTCTTCCTACCCTAGTTTATTTTTCTTCACAGCACATATCAATACCATTACCTTACATGTTGTTCAACATATAATTATCCATCAAGTACTCAAGTGTGGAGGATACTTCACTAAAGAAAACAAAGTTCTACTCTAAAAGGTTTGCATTACCATAAGAGAAAACTAATAAGCTGCTTCTTGCATGAGTGCTTACACATAGTAAGCACTCAAATATCTGATGAATGACTGACTATATGTTGAATATATGTTTTATACACAAAAGGTAGGGGTGATCATTCACCAAAATCTTTTCTTAAAAGAAGAGGGTTAAACTGACTCCTTGACAAGAGTCTTAAAAATGAGACATATAGGGGCACTTGGGTGGCTCAGTGGGTTAGGCCTCTGCCTTCAGCTCGTGTCGTGGTCCTGGGGTCCTGGGATCAAACCCACATTGGGCTCTCTGCTCGGCAGGGAGCCTGCTTCCCTGTCTCTCTCTGCCTGCTTGTAATCTCTCTCTCTGTCAAATAAATAAAATCTTAAAAAAAAAAAAATGAGACATATATTCTAGGTCTCTGGCAAACATAACATTTTACCAAAGATATACATTAAGCCAAGATTCAGAGTTCTATCCCCTTCTAGTCATCTGCCATCATCCTGCTCTACAGTTATGTCAAACAACAGATGGGTAATAACGGTCATAAACCCTGGGGAAGAATATAAATAAACTGGGGGAAAAAGCCATTACTACTGCTGATTATAGTGATTTTTTGTTTGGTTTTTAAGGAAGACAATTGCTAAATGACTATATTTGATAGCAAAAAAGGCAGGTAAATAAGTAACAGAAAACTCTATTACAGAATCAAAATGTAACTGAAAATTTACCACTAGGCCCTCTCTCTACTAAATGCACGTGCGCGCGCGCGCACACACACACACACACACACACACACACATATCTTTTTAAAACTAACTTGGTGGGATCTGCTCCTTTAAAATAGGCATTAACAGATTCTGTGAGGGCAACTGCCACAGGTAAGGTGTCTTGATTTCCAAGGCTGACAGGGCTGGGACCTCGTGACACACCTAGAATACATACAATTCATTTGTTAAATCCTACAGAGAGACATTTATAAAATAAGATAGGTAAATTCATAATGTTAGCTTGTCACAAATGACTCTATTACTGGTTCCACTGATGGCCCATGTGTAAATCTGGAGGTTAAGAAATAGAGCACAGAACACATTGAAACATAATACAGAGGACCAAAAAAAAAAAAAAAAAAATCAGGAAAACATGTCACACTGACTTCTTTTAAATGAAATGACACTGAACACTTTGGTTAAGAAGTATCAGAAGGAAAAGCCCTTCCCCTGAACAACTAAAATTAGTAAAACATTTCTTCACCTTTCAGATACTAAATTGTTTCCGGTTCTACCAATCACATACAGCAGGGCATTAAACTGGGTTTTTGTATTTCATCTACTTCCATACATCAGCTATTTCTAAATTATACACTACTCATTATAATTCTTTTACTTCTTCTTTGTCTAATGCTTACATTTTATTTCCTTACCTTGACAAATGGGATTAATAGTGTTATTTTTTATAACATTCCTGATATAAAGTTTACTTACTTAGTTTATATACCTTTAAAGTCAACTCATATAAACATTATTTTCAAGTAAACAAATTTAATCTATACATGTGTACAGGTTTGTTTTTTTCTTTAACCTAAGTAAAGTTTCAGGTTTATTTTATAATAGGAAAATTCCTCAAAATAGTTGACTGCCTTTCTGGACAAATGTACTCTTCCTGTTTACACCTTACCACTACTGCTACTGATTGGCAAGTGGAGCATTTTATTTAATATACAATAAATGATGAAATTTCTTAAAAAAAAAAAAGCCAGTAATACAGTTTATTCAGTTTTTCTCTTAAGAATGCACAATCTAGGTCAACAGAAGTCTCAGAAATTTGGATGTATGCTTTTGGTCTATAAATCTGTGTTACTTCTGAAATACCTAAAATACTAGTTCTGACAAAAATCAGTACTAACTCTCTGCCTCACAAGTGACACTGAGATTCTACAAACAGATCTTTTGTTAGCTTTAACAGCTAAGAAGATTTGGTGGTATTTAATATTCTGAAGGAATTATGCCTTAGAAAGTTCTTCATAGTTAAAAAAAAAAAATAGCTCAGGGATGAAAAATAAGAACTGCTTCTAGGCCAGTAGGAAAAGTAACTGCCCCCACCCCCCCGACTGTTTAAAGAAAAAAAAGAAAAAGTTAATTTCATATGAAAATTTAAAACTGAGTAATATAAAAATCTCAAAAAAAAAATCACAACAGCTACTATTTACTAACTGTAACATGTGTCCAGCATTAAGCCAAGGTGGCATGAAAAAAAATGCTGTCTTTTGGAACCAAAAGTAGTTTTACAAAGCATGAGCATACTTGGTCAATGAGGGATGACTAGAAAGATGAGAAGAGATGGAAATGTGTCTAGAGAAATGTTTAAGGCCCGGATCACAGCATGGAGAATCTTTAATTTGATCTTTATGGCACTAAAAACCACTAAAAATGTTTAAGAGAAACATGGCTATATTTTTCATTTACTAAAGATCACTCTGAACACAGAGTGGATCCTGGAATGAAGAGAAAAATGTCTGCTGTCAGGGATTCAATTCTAGATCAGGTGAGAGATTATTAAATGAAAGATAAGGGGTTGATCAAAAGGCAGAAATTCCAGATATGTGCATAAGAAAATGTTGAGGGAAAAAAGCAGATTAAGTATAGATTAACTGAATACAACTATACAAACAGTAAACTTTTTAAAAAATATATATATTGTTCTAAACTACAGGGTCACCAGAAATTTAGAAAATTGTATTTTTCAGAGGAAGGTGAAAGCTATTATATTGTTTACTAAACAAAACTATATTCTCAACTGTGAATTTAATCTTTTCCCTTAAACCACCTACAACAAATGGAGATTTACAGAGTCATGGGTAACATTAATGTTGTTCCTACTTTGACAAAGAAAATCAAAAGAAACCTACATGTTATTATTTTCAGTTATCCAATTTGGGCATATAAATTGAGAATTCTTCAAACAGTCCCTCTAAATATTAAGTCCATTACTGAAACACTGGCAAGTAGGAAAAAAAACACTGAACAGTAGGGGAAAAAACTCAAAATACACTTAACATCTTGGCATATCCTCTTTAGTACTTCCTACTCTTTTCCTTTCAAGATCATACTGCACATGCACAGTTAAAAAAAAATGTTTGACATGGGACATATGTAACCAAGTCCTTCACATAGCAAAGGAGTCTAATTTATAAAGTACTATTCAGAATAAATCATTTCTTAGAAATAAATTCCTTGTATTCTTCATGGGTTCTAATTTTGGAGTCATTGTTTTATATTTAAACAACTGTATGTTTTGAAAATGCAGAGAGCTTATAAAATTGAAGTAAGAAGTATCTTCCTATAACAAATAATGAATAATTTTGTGGAGTGCCTTTCGGCTCAGGATTAAAAAACACTCCCAATTATTGGCTACCTTTATACCTCACCTCACAATATGAATGGCTTTCCTAGGACAGCCTTTGCTCCGATAGTTGAGGTATTACCATTTTTTAAACTGACATAGTTTTTCTGCTTCTTTTCTCATCACTTTTTCTATGGTTCTGACACCTTTAGCAGTAAGATTTATGGATGGTTCTTAATGTTGAGGAGGAAAGAAAAGCAAGCAGTTGGAGGGCAATACAAAAACACTATAGGTTTTTAAAAGTGGGGAGCTGATATCAATAGATCCTGTACAGCAACTGGACATAATTAGTACAAAATGGAGAAAGTTAAACCTTAGAGTTATTCTTGACTTCTGAGACAGGATACATTGCTGAAAAAGGAAAAATGAGGTAACAAAGTATTTTAGATACACTTTAGGAACATTAGTCAACACATATGTTGCTTCTGATACAATACCTTGTGAAGTCTCACAGTGCTTTTCAATTTCAGAGAGTGTCCCAATCAAATTATCATCTTCTATTATATTTAAATACAAAATATTGCAGGAAAAAAAATATTTTCAAGAAGAATCAAAACCTTAAACAGAGCTGAATAAGCATTGTAATAAAAAAAACAACAACTCTACTTTTATGGTAGATTTAAAGTGCCTTGTTGTACAAAATACACATTACATCCCACCTGTCAGTGTAATAGCTATCACCTACCTGTGGTTTTCCTATTGCTGGCACTGGTCCAAACTAAAAACAAACATGTACCTACTTAATCAAAATAATTTCCATCATAAATTGAAATCCTTCTAAATTAACCTAGAGAAAATAGAGAACTAAACCAAATTTTGGTTACCCAGACCACCTAACTTTTAAAGGACCCATCTATGTTTTTTTATGACTAAAACAGTCTGCAAAAACCCAAATTAATAAAAACACATACACAAAGAAAATACATGAATAAAGTGCTAAATACAGCAAAAAGAAAAACTTACTAGATGTACTCTACCTGAAAGTAAAAGATAAGAAAAATTATATGCTCATAAAGGTATATAAAATAGGATGGTAACATCATGTTTGGACATGTAAAAAATCAAGTAACTTTTAAACTTCCGTTAGCCTATATTATGTCATTTTTACAATGGCCACACTTAGAAAATGCACTTCTCTCCTTTCTGAGTTTTAACAAATCAAATTGGATATAATTAAATCTGCTTAAAATAGGGCTATTATTCTCAAACTTAGCATGCATCACAATCACCTGGAAGGCCCATTCAAAAACTGCTAGCCCCAGAAAAGGTCTCTGTCTCTAGTAAGTTTCCAGGTGATGCAGACAGATGGTGCAGGTACAAGGATCACCCTTTGAGAACTACTGAATTATGTTGAGTTGTGTGCATCAGTGATTGGCAATATCAAAGATAGACTCATTACTACTTAGAAGCAGCAGTAGGAACTGTTCTAATTTTGATAGGAAGCTGTCACTCCCATAACAGCAGCTTTAAGTGGCTTTTTGCTTTATTAACGGTGGTCAAGAAAACAATAAGAATTTGTAGAAAAAAATAGCTAGAAGTGAAGACAGAAAAATGTCTTGAGCAAAATCTAGATGCAATATAATACTAGATTTATTTGGTGGGATCTAGGTTTATACGCCTGTACTCTTAACATCCACTACTTTTAGATCTTCATGATTTAAATTCTTATAGAAATACTTAATTGCAAGCACAAAACTCCTTTCTTAAGTTGAATCATTATTAAAATAAAAACTGAGGAATGCCAGTATCACTTCATATGAGAAAGGACTGCATTATATTTCGCCTTCAACTATTTATATTGGTCAGTAGTTTATAAATTTGATATACTCTTAGTGTTAAAAAAAAAAAGGCCTCCTATTCAAATAATAGAAACTGTGTAACAGAAAAGGAAAATGTGGTTAGTCTGATAATGCCAGCTGTGTTTCCAAAAAATCAAAATTTGTAATGTTAAATTATTCATCAGCTCATTAAAAAACAAAATTCAGTCTGACCATTCTTGGAATGCTGACTATCACAAGTAATCTCTGATAATCACTTACCTACTGTTGGAGTGTTGGCAGCACTTAATGAAGCTGAAGATGAGATAGAGGAAGAACTTTCTGCCCGGGCTAAAGGAGCTGCAGGAGGTGGGCTGGTATTGGAAGTTATAGGTGGGCTGAATGGCCTGGGCTTAAAAACAAAAAGTTATTTACCAAAATGCTAAAAGAGTTCTTCCTTATAAGACAAGATTTGTAGGTATCAGGTAAAATTAAGTTTAATATACTAAACCAAATTTATTGTTTCTTATAACTAAAAACAAATGCCATAGGTCAAATCATTTTCAAGAGGAGATTAAAGGCAGAGAAGGCTATTTTAAAATAATGCTGCTGAGAGAACCTTTATACATAGAATATTTTCTCCATTTCAAAAAGTATGTTTAAGACAGATTCTCAGAAGTTAAACTATAAGTTTAAACAGTATGAAGGCTTTTCATACATACTGCCAAACTGCTTCCCAAAAGGATTATTCACTTTACTGCCTATAAATGTAAGAGAGTATTTCTTTGTACCCTTGTCAGCAATGAATGGATGAGCCTTAGAAGAAAGAAAAAAATTTTTTAAATTGATAAAAATAAGATTGGCATTTTGCGCCTTTTATAGTTGTCTTTGCTAGCTTCCTCTGATTTAGTTTCGGGAGGGCTTAGTATAACCTGAGCTTTCACTAATCCTTTGCTTTATTTTCTGCAACCCCTAAATCTTGTTTGCCCTTTGCTTTTGGTTTTTACATATATGTCCATTTTCCCTTTATAATTCCTTGTAATGTTTCTTTATTGAGACAGTTTACCCCATAAAAGAGGTTTGAGAAAATCTTAATTCTACTGCCTTCCCACTCTTCTAAACATAAAAACAAATACAAAAAATAGAACTTCAGTTCATTTCTTTTACCTGGAGAAATGGGTTTTTCCATTTCATATTCCTAAGTGTTCCAATAATAGATGAGCAACACTTCCTCAGGGATTTCATTTTTTAAAATAAGGCATATTTTCCTTATTTAAAAATAACATTTTTCCTGCCTGTAAAAGTATTAAGTGAAAACAGTACTTCTCTAGTGCCTACTATGTGTCATGGGTTATGAACTACGTACAAAGCGATGAAAAGATACTGTTCCTGTCCTCAATTGACTGAAGGACATGAAAAACAAATGGCAAAAACAAAACCCTTTATAAGCATTCACACACTGAAATTGGTGAACTCTTGATTCTATGAATATACACTTACAGATACACACTTACATAAAAATTAGATACCATCCAAACTGTTTTATACTAAGTAAACCCTACTCCCGCAATTAACTATTTTTCAACTATTGGTTCCAGAGAATGGCTTTCTGATGACCTGATAATAATGACTAATAGACTGAAAAAATATAGTAAGGTTGAAACTGCAGCTCCCTATGTATACAGATGGAAGTAGTGCGTGGCATGAGGCCAAACACATAATAATTCAACAGCTAATCTAAAACCTGCAAGCTTAGAAAAAAAGACTTGATCAACTACTGTGGGGGAAATTTCTCCTGTAGCAACATGGCCTCATGACCAATGTCATGTCACTACATTTTTATAATTTACAATTTAGAATGTGTACTTTGTAATTTTTTAGGAAAAGACAAAACCACACCCATTTTTTCAAGTGGTTTATGGCACTGTCCAATACAGTAGCCACTAGCACTTGAAATGTGGCTAGTCCAAATGTGAGGTGAGCTTTAAGTAGAAAATACACAGATTTTGAAGACTTAGCACACACAAACAGAAAAGATATTCTCATTCTTTATACTGCTTACATTATAAATTGATTTTTTTTAAATGTGATGAGTAAATAAAAAGTTAATTTCACTGTTTTTCCTTTTTTAATGTGGCTACTATGAAACTTTATATGCGTTACTGCATGGTATTTCTATTGAATAGCACTACTTAAGAATAGCAGTTCTTAAACCCAAACATGCATCAGAATCACTCGGAGGGCCACTTGACAAAATTTCTGATGTGTCTGGGGTAGAGCCACAGAAACTACATTTTTACCAAGATCCTCGGTGATGGTAATGCTGCTGCTAGTCTGGAGAATAAACTTTGAAAACAACTGCTCTAGAACAATGAGGCATTCACTATAGGAATGTGAAAGGGTGTGATTACAGACCCTGTGAACATTTAGTCTCCCCCAGAAAAGTGCACATACAAGCATGCAAGGAAAAGAGCACTCTGATGTACAGCTGAAGAGAATTCAAATCAGCATAACCTTCCTGGTGGGCAAGACAGCAATAAAAATCATCAAGAGTCTTAAAAATGTGTCTTTACTCCATGAATTTTACCTTGAATTTTTTTTACTAAGTTAATCATGTCTGCAAAGAAGTAAATAAAAGGATATTCATTAAAACATTTTTTATAATGAAATCATTAAGACAACACTGAATAATGAAAATTTACATATAAACTAAATGTTAAATAATCACATCTCTAAAAACCTTTGAAAATTTAATGCTGACAGTGGTATTACAAGATAGAGCATTTATGCTCTGCAGCTGTTTCAAAAGGTGCTCCTTGAAGCCCTCAGAGGATGGTTTCTAGAAGGTTTGCCAGGCTACCGCAGGGAGTAAAGGGTGAAAGATTCTAGTATAAAAGTCCCACTTTTATTTACTTAATAGATTTGCAACTTAAAAGATCATTTAACAAAGGATTCTACGACTTGAAAAAAGTTTGAAATCTATGGAATAATTCATGAAATAGAAAGGTATAGAAAGGTATCCCCCAAATATTTTCAAGTGAAGAGTAAAAAAAATGTAAGGTATGACCTTTGATTTATCATTCACAGTAACTTTGAGCAATTATTCACACTCCATAAAGTTATGTTTTACACATAGTAACTCATTTAAGTTTCACACCACCTATTTTCTTTATACCTATTTACCCATAAGGAAACAGAGACTCCAAATATATAATTTGGCTAATGTTGCTCAAGTAATTAGTCACTAATAAGCTTGCATTTTTAACAACTATGTTTAACTGTGAATGAATAAATATTTAAGCATTCAAAAATTAATGAAAGGTATATATAAAAAGTTTAACTGGGTATCTTTGGGTCATGAAATATGGAAGGGATTTTAATTTTGTGTCTTCTCTAATTCCCAAATTTTATATGATCTCTTACAATCAGGAAAAAAATCCCATGGTAATAAGAGCTAGTCATTTTTGTATTGCTCAAATAATCATCTCCTTGGCAGCCTGTACCTAGAGTCTTTGAGTTCACTCCCTGAAGTCTGTTCGTTAGGATAAGAGGAGAAAGATGTCACCATTTCAACACTTGGTGCTCCAGCATTTTCATTTATTCATGAAACAACATCTCACTATGCGACAGGCATTATGCAAAGTATGAGACTGGCTAAGGTATAGTCTGGTGAAGGGAATATTCAAGGAAAGAACATATAACATAATTGGTACGCTAAAAGAAATTTGAGCAAAGTATATGGGTATAAGGAAGAGAATGATTACATCTACTTGGGGGGAAGAGTAATGATCAAAGAGGGCTTTAGCTAGATGATATTTAGCTGGATCTTAAAAAAAAGAGACCAGTTTCCTACATAGACAACTGAAGGACATTTCAGTAAAGGGAGCAAAAGACATGGGTGCATAAAAGAACATGATGTGTTTGGGGAACACTGGAAAGTTTCAGAGGGCTGGAGCACAGGTTGCAAAGAGGAGAAAGTTGGGCAGTTAGGTAAGAATGTAAGTTGTTGAGGCCACTCGATAAAAAGGCTTGTACATTCAGCTAAAACATTCAACAATATGGATTATGGGGGACCACTGGAAATGTCTATCTGGGGAAAAGGAAGGTTAAGCTTGACTTTTTTAGAAATGTAATACTGACAATTAGTGTAAAACATTAAGCAAAGCAGAAAAGATGAGAGGCAAGAAGCCTGGTTTGGGAGCAGCTCACTCTGAATATTACTTGTAGATCTCCTTTAATTATCTGACAACTTTTGTAGGCTGATGCTTTTTTCCAGAAGCAACATGTACTTTGACAAGTCAATTAAGTGACCTGAACAAACTCTAGTTTCTTTATGTATAAAACAAAGCTGGACTGGATGCCCTCCAGGATTTTCCTGCCAGTATACTTCTAAGTCCTAAGAACGGCCACCATTTCTTCCTTAGCATTTGACTTAAAGCAGAATTATATGAGTATTGCTTCTTAAATGCAAAAGAACGGATACTGAATGATATTTTTATTATATGCTTTCTCAGGAATCTCATTTCCTCCTGAACAATGTCTTATTCCATGCATATGATCACTGAGATAATATGAGGGAGTAAAGGAAATGTCTGGAAAAACTTTTCTATAGTTATTAAGACTCCAGTAGATAATTCCAAGTGCTTAACTGTAATGGGGCATATAGAAAAAAATATCATTTGCATCTTACATCAAACAGTTATAATTAAAAAAAAAAACACCTGAGTACATACTATTTCATTAATCCCACTGAGTTTGCCTGAAGTAAGCTTTGGTCTGGAAGCAGGCCTTGGAGGTGGAACAATGGTGCCTACAGAAAGAGGAGTTGTGGGCCTGGCTGGTAAGGGGAAAAAGAGAATTCGAAGAAAATCATTAGTATGTAGCAATCCGTACATAAAGACATTCTATTATAGAGGAACTCTTAGGAGTCAAAGCTCATTTTCAGGAGTTTTTAAATACTTATATAACTATAGATATTTGTTGGAATACTGGGAATCTAGCAAATAAGCTTTTCTTGAGCTAACAATATTCCTGGAAAACACACTTACACACACACACTTACACACATACATTAACTTTTCAATAGAACTGATACATAGCAACTTATTCCTGTTTTAATTCTTTACACACATTAAAAAATAAAATCTGATAAATCTAGAGAGAATAAACCAACTGAAGGCTAAGGTCTATAGTTTATTGTCAGTATATCTACTGACAGTAATGTAAGACCAAGTCTTATTTGAAATAACACCTTCAAAGTAGTAACATGAAGTCTAAATAAAACACTTACCTTAATTAAAAGTCATGTTACAAGTTGAATTACATTGCAAAGTTTCTGGTAATAATTAAAAGTATTAAAAATATCCTACTTATATTGGGCACCTGGCTGGCTCAATGGGTTGAAGCCTCTGCCTTTGGCTCAGGTCGTGGTCCCAGAGTCCTGGGATCGAGACCCACATCAGGCTCTCTGCTCAGCAGGGAGCCTGCTTCTTCCTCTCTCTCTCTCTCTCTCTCTCTGCCTGACTCTCTGCCTACTTGTGATCTCTGTCAAATAAATAAATAAAATCTTTAAAAAAAAAATCCTACTTATAAAAAAATACCCCAAATCACTACAGTTAATTTTTGGTAAGAAAACACCTTATAGAACTCCCATATAATGTTCATTGCTCCTAAATCCTACATAAATTAAATGTTCAGATTTTCAATGCCATCTGCAAGTTCTGCCACTTCATAAATCAGACACTAACCTGAGTATTCCTAATTAATGAAATTCAAGTGTACATCATCAAAAGTCACAAATGTATTAGCATAAACAAAACAAGAGTGAGGAACGGAAGCAAATTTAAATCATCTTTTTTCTTTTTTTTAAGATTTTATTTGTCAGAGAGAAAGGGAGCCGCAGACAGAGGGAGAAGCAGGCTCCCTGCTGAGCAAGGAGCCCAAGGAGGGACTTGATCCCAGGACCCTGGGATCATGACCTGAGCTGAATGCAGACACTGAACTGACTGAGCGACACAGGCATCCCTGTTTAAATCATCCCTCTGGTTCATTCTAAAAGGTGGGTCTGTAATTCAGACTGAAGAATACGGATGGGAAGAAATATAAACCATTACATTAAGTTTGCAGATGTGCAAAGTTAAAAATATATGAATAGGCCTCAGTATAAACCCATGGAGAAACAAACTGAGGACCCATGGTCACTGATGAAGGAATGGAGGAAACAAGGAAAGACCTAAAGAAAAAGGTAGTCACAGAGATAGGAAAGTCAAAGCATGAGGGGTATGGAATCCTTCAGAAAGCTTGTTCTATGAAGGGCTAAGAGATACAAGCAAGGTTCAAGTTGCTTGAAGGTAACAACATAAAGCTGCTAAGAAACCATGTGTAGATTCTGAGGCTGCTGCCTTCTTCCACTGAGCACCACTTCTTTCATGCTGCGCTCCTACTTTAAACAGTTCACTGGAAGAAATGTGCACCAACCTGAGAACCATAACATTTCCCTGTGCTATGACATACTGACTTTAAAGACAGGCCCATTATCAATGAAAACAGCACTGACCGATACTGGCAAATCGCCTATCCAAATGACATTCAGACTGACTCCAAACAAACCTAGCCTGGTAGAACTGTTAAGGTTCAGCTCTTTCAAATAATTACAATTTGCTTTTTCAAATTCCACATACATGCTGGTTTCAAGTAAAGACTCAATTACTATACACTCAAACAAATCCGTGTGAGACAAAGAGTTTCTGTTGCACTCTTTTAAGTTCCTTAAGCTGAAAGAAGGGAAAGCAGTTGAACACCAGAAGCAACAAGAAAATTCAAACAAAAGTATGAATCTATGTAGCCAGATAGTTTTCTTGTTTCAGGTTAATGTTATTTTAATCACTCAAAACTAGAAAAATGTAGTAATACATTTTCCAAAAAAAACACATGTCCAAACTTTCTATTACCAAGAAAAATAAGTATGAGCATTAAGAAACTTAAAAAACATATGAGTAAAACTGAAGGTCCAAAATGTATAAGCCATAATTATTCCTATTTTCTCAGAGGAACAAAAGCTATCTCTAACAGTTGGTAAAAGTATAAACACTGATATATAAATAAAACCCTCCTATGACAAGTCTTACTGTAGACCATTTCTTCTGTTCATGAATTAACTGACCACTTGTGATCTGCAAAAATCCCTTAAAATTATCTTTTGAAAAATATTACACTAGTTTTTTATATTAACTCCAACACTGACTTGCTCTGCCTTATTTCATCGCTAGCCAGTCCGGCAGTCTGCTGAGTAACACAGCACTAACACCTTTACACCCTGTCAAATCTTTTGAGATTTTTACCATCATCTCTTTTCAACATGACTAACATTCTCTGGAAGATAAAATAATTTCATCATTTTTCAGACTGTATAGGAAGGTTTAAAAATGCTTACAAAAGTGAACTTAAAACATTGTTACTTTTTATTTCCTAGTTACCACACATCAAATGGCCACTGAACAAAAATTAATCATTTTTAAAGTTAAAAGTGATAGGGGTAAAACATCCTTAAGAAAGTTACCAAGAGTTAAAGCAAAAAGTTTTTTAAAAAGGAAGAGACTGTGATGAAAAAGAGTAAGAAACTAAGGGCAGTTAGGAAGGAATCTCTGTATAACTAAAGCCACTGCGATACCAATGTGAAAATTTTTATTCAATATTTTGAAAAAACAATTCATAAAAAATACATTAACAAAACTGAAAAACGCTACTTAGAAGGCTCTTCATTCTAAATATAAAACATCATTCTGACATTTTCACTCAACAAAAAAGAGACTATAATAACAACTTCAGTTTTTCCTGTATACTTACTTTCCTTATGCAGTCTATTCAAGTATTAAATATAGACCACTTCCTCCAAAATTCCAAACTAGAATTAAGGTTGCCTAACAATCCACTTACAATTTCTTTTAAAAATTGGTTTATAAACAGAATACTAAAATGTTTTGGTATGGCTTATAGTTTAGTTAATATCTCAGAGTGCAATGAAAAGAATGAAGACTTGAAAATCAGTAAGATCTAGGTTTGAATCAATGCTTCTTCATTTCGTATAAAATGATCTCAGAGAAGTTCCTGATCATCTCTGAACTTTACTTTTTTTTTTAATCTATAAAACAGGGACAATAAAATGGACTTCATGGAGTAGTTAATGAAGTGAAATTAAATAGAATATGTGTAACTCCTAGCAGAGCAATGTGGCAGGAACTCAATCAACTCACATTCTCTCCCCGACAATTCCCTCACTCCCCTAACCCCAAATACTGAAGAACATTCCTGAAATCCCAGAGAAGGCTGAAGACCAACATAAAGTGGATTTTATTCTCTTGCTTTGAACAAGCAGTGGTTTTATTAACAAGCATTTTGATGCCTACTTGGATTGTTGGCTAGTGTGGGATTTTATATTTTGAAGAAAAGAGAAAATGAACATATTCTTGCCAAAACAACATCTAAAAAGCATTCAAGTTTCTTTGACACATTGCTTGGGAAGTGCTAAAGCCTTTCTGGAAAGCAGTTTGGCAATAAATATCAATGGGTTTATCTAGAGACTCAAATGTTGTACTGATAAATTATAAGGGTATTACGACACGTTCACGAAATTCTATCCATGGATGTTCATAATACTAGAAAACTGGATGCAACTCAAATATCTGATAAGAAAAGACGGATTACATTAATGAACATTTATACAGTGGAATTATCTAGGAACAGTGAGAATTATTTGGGCATTGAAAAGGGAATGATTCATGGAAATACAAAAATGAAAAAAAAAATGGTGTTCCATAAAATTTTGTTTAAGCCATAGGATCTTTCAGCTAAGTTAACTAGCATAAAATCACTTTATCTGGCAATATGAGAAGATAAGAATATTTTTGACCATTAAGTATAACACAAAAGTGATGAATAAATCAATAAGGAGAAAAGTAACTAATGAATCCCTCAGTTTAAATATATATACACACACACACACACACACACACACATATACATACATATACATATATACATTACCTGATGATGACGACGAAGTTAATGAAGCTGAAGAAGATGAATCAAGAGATGGTCCAAACAGGGGATCCCAAGCAAGTAAATCACTGGTCCCTTTCCTGCCATAACATTTTAAAAATAAAGATTTTAACAAAGGAATATTTTATTAGTATAAAATTTAGTCATTTATTTTTATCTCACAGAATTGTACAGCTAAATACACAGCATTTAAAAGTTGGCTATTCTGTCAATGGATTGTGTGAAGAAACTTAACAAATATTGGTTTAAATTAAAACTTTTTTTAAACTACTATAAGCAGAACCTCCAGTAACATGTAAAATTGGTAGGAGGCAGTAGAGAAGATTAATCTGCACCAATCACACCTTGTTATACTCTGGTTTTGGGGCTATAAGAACAGAAACCATTTCAGCTTTACAAAGGAAGAAAAGCAGTCCCCTGGAGCCTAAATGAACTGCCCAAGGACACAAAGGTACTTAATTCTACAGTAGTGTCAGGTCTGCTCATTGAAACCTAACCAAATCATACACAGAAAATCAGGCAGAAATTTTTAACATCAGAGTTAAGTACTTTTAAAATAATCTTTTACTCTATTCCTTCATCTCTTAAACTGTCAAGTAGAGAAGTAAGCCCAACAGCTTGATATAATCTTCAAAGGTCTGATTACTATAGTAGGTCATAGGAGGGCAGGACTTCTCCCTAGACAATCCACAGCCTAGGCTATTGAGGCAGTCTAGTGAAACGTTTGGATCATGTACATCTTTTTGTGAGAGGTCATTCAAGACTGTGGACAAAATCATCAAGAGCATCAACTTTCAAGTTTCAAAAATCTCAATATGCTGTGTAACCAAAGAGTTCCCTCCAATTACCCCTTGAAATCTACTGGGCTAATTTCTCTCAGGATTCAACTTCTAGCTCTTTATTTTAATAAAAACTTTTATATGAATGTTTCTCTCTTTCATTTTAGTCATAAGCTTTTAAAATGTCTAACCTCTAAAATCCTGAAGTACCTGAACTTTGCCACCACCTCTTAAATTACTTCCAGCTTTACTGAGCTATGACTAACAAGTAAAATTTATATATAAAGTGTTAAAAAGATTAATCCCATTAAAATAATATTTTAATGTCTCAAACTACCATTATTTAATACAGTGTTTTTAAATCTTAGAAAGCAGGCTCATTTCAGAGAAAATGGTACAATTACCTATAAGCATGTATCTAGTATCTCAACATGCACCTACATGAAAGCACACAGCATCTTAAATATAAAACCTAAAATCATGATTGCATAAGTTACTAAAAATTTTTTTAAAACACTGAACTTATCTTTAAAAATGATAAATGAATACCACCGTGTTCCATTAGTGCCTTTCAAAGTATCAAATAATTTTAAACTATCCATTTAATGAAGCCTACACTTTTACTTAAGCAGAAAAGAAATTAAAAGAATGTATTCTTATTGACAGATACTGAAATGAAAGAGGACCCATGAAACACTGGCTTAAAACATCTTTTTTTCTTTTTAAAAAGAGCTAGCTAGCCTTTTTAAGTTAACTGAGACATTTCCTTGTTTTGAAGTTCATGAAAAGGACAGTCTATTTTACATGATCACAGCCAAAACTGATAGAAGAAAGTGAGAAAATTCCCATGAGAATAACTAGTTGAAATACAGACATGTATGAACTTGGGATCCTAGCTTTATTTAGAAGTAGCAAAGTCACCAAGGCCAAATATAACTGTATAAGGATTTTTTTTAAAAAATTATAAGTAGTATCAAATGAGAATTTAAAACAACTAGAAACTCCACAGAGTGTTTGACAGCTCAGAAAAGAGGATGATTACCAACATGCCAAATGAAACTGCAAAGATAATAAAACTCTCTAGGAAAAAAGGACAAAAGAATGATATTTAATTCTAAACAGTAAAAAGGTAAGGATGAGCAGGTAGAGGACACAGGATTTTTAGTGCAGTTGTATTCTGTATGACACCATAATGGTAGAGACACATGTCCTTACCCATTTGTCAAAACTCATAGGATATACAAGAACAAGAGCGAATCCTAATGTAAACCACAGACTTTGGGTGACAATGATGCGTCAGTGCAGGTTCATCAATTCTAACAAATGTTACTCTCATGGGGATTCTGATAGTGAAGGAGGCTGGGCATATATGGGGGCAGTGAATATATATGCAAAACCTCTGTAGCTTCCCCTCAATTTTGCTATGAACCTAAAACTGCTCTAAAAATAGTCTATTTAAAAATAAAATTTAACTGTGAAACTTACTCATTGGAAGCAGCACATGGCTTTGATTTTGTTAACTCTTCACCTAATTAAAAAAACCAAAATATGAAAAAATTCATAATCTGAGATTTAAATGTTAAGAGAAACACATAACTTTTTACTATGAACAATTTAAAAATTGTGGAATTGATAGCAGTTTCTTAAATTATGGAGAAAAGGAAAAATAAGACTAACAAGTTTTCTAACATGCTAAGAGTATCACCTGAGAATATCAAAATAATAGCTGAATTTCTGCTGTGTCCTCATTTCTTCTAACATCTTTGGTAAGAAATTACTTAAATCAATGAAACTATCATAGTCATGAGAATAAAACTGCTGTTCAGACCAGAGAAAGACAGGCTAGAAATATAAAAGTTAGAACATATATTGAAATACTTAAGTATTACTCAAGAACTGATGAATAATGAAAGCATTTTTCAGGTTCTAAGAATATTATTATTATATTGACCAAAAATAGTTATTCTTGAAGGATACTGTATCTTGAAAAAATTTTATAGGAACCTAGAACAACAGTCTTTATAAGACAGACTGTTTTGCTCCCTTTGTGCATTGGTAATGTGAATCATTTCATTAGCAACTGTACACAGAGTAAAGAGAATCAGTAATGTGTAAAAGTCAGGTTGGTTCACAAGCAAATTTCCCTGCACCTTAATGTCTTAGATCACCAACCAATAGCTGGTAAATGAAAACGCACCAACATGGATAAGTGCAGCAAACTATGAGGAATACCACACTATACAGGATGCCCCTTCATACCACACAGTCCCACTGAGCTCACTTTGGCCCTCTGTCTGGCCCAAAGTACCTATTGCGCTGTTCACCTCCATGTTTCTGCAATCTGTCCTTATGTAAGTAACTGCATAAAAGCAGCCCACTTTCATCCTCATTTTCCTGGTATCCCTGTATCAAGCTACTTATCATTTCTTTTTTAAAATTAAAATCTTACTTTTCGTTTGGTACTTATTATGCATTTAATAGGTCTTGTCAATAGTGCTAGAATTTTTTTTTTTTAATTTGATTTGAAAGAGAGTTTGAAAGAGAGAATTGGAGGGGGGGATGGGCAGAGGAACAGAGAAAAGCAGGTTCCCACCTTGCAGGGAGCCCAACGTGAGGCTTGATCCCAGGATCCTGAGATCATGACCTGAGCCAACGGCAAATGCTTAGCCCACTGAGCCACACAGGTGCCCCTAACTGTGCTAGAATTTTTAATAGGATTGGTATTATGATCTTTATTAAGGCTTGTGTTTACAAACTTGTGTAACTTTTGAGTAGGCTGCCTCAATTTTACGTTTTCCCCACCTTTGCTATGTTTAATGCATGATGCTGCAGAAGATGTCAGCATCCACCCAATTTTTTAGTATAATTAAGTTACTATACTAAAAAAAAAACCCATGTAATACAAATTGCAATTGTGATATGACTTATAAGTACGGAAAGCTAAAACTTACTCATCTCATAATGCCTTCTGGTTCATGAGGCAGAGTTATGCCAGTTAAAACAGTTTTAAACGTTGTTAAAAAGAAGCTACTCTTTGGCTTTGTTGATTTCTGAAAAATGTTGTAGCCAAGTATTAAACTTGAAGGCATGTCTAAATGATAAAAGAAATAATATACCTACTTTGTCTTCTGTTTAAAGTTAGTATCCTTCTAGTCTGTTGTTAACAGCTGTGATGAGAACAAACCATTTATTTCTCTAACTAAATACATATGTAAGGCTACAATAAGCTTAGCAAACTGCCTAATAATTTTTTTTTAATTTTATTTATTTATTTAACAGAGAGAGAGAGAGCGCGCGCGCTCACGTGCACAAGCAGGAGGAGCAGCAGAGGGAGAGGGAGAAACAGGCTCCCCATTGAGCAGGAAGCCCAACCTGGGGCTCAATCACAGGACCCTGGAATCATGACCTGAGCCAAAGGCAGATGCTTAACCAACTGAGCCACCCAGGTGCCCCTGCCTGATACATTTTCATAGACATAAAATAACCAATTTAAATGTTAAACTTACTAGAAGAATTCCGATTCATCTGCACCTAAAACAGAAATTCAAACACTAAGTGTCATTAAACAAAGAATATGGTAATGAAATACTTGGTAAAAAAAATTTTTTTTTTGTTTTTTAAAAAGTATGTTTCATGCCCAACACAGTTTTTGAACTCAGGATGCTGAGATCAAGAGTTGCATGCTCTAACATACTGAGCCAGCCAGGCACCCTGACTTCATAAAATATTAATGGAGACCTAATTGTAAGTTGTTTTTAGTATATCTACTCAAAAATCACATTAAAAAAACTTTCAGTGTTTTATAGTAAAAGATAATACATGTACTTTTAACATTCAATAAAATGTTTTAAAATATCAAAATGTTGGTACCTACAGCAAGATACTATAATCTACTAATTTAAAAAATTTAAAACAAATACTTTAAAAATCAACATTCAAACATCAAAAGGATTTTTTTTTAAGTCAGTAGGTAAAAATATAAAATCTTGTACTTACTGGGCTATGTCTCTAGTTGTACATAGAAAGAAAAAGAAAGACACAGTGTCCATTTTAGAATTTAACATATCTTATTTTCTTAGTTTCATAATTTGTCTATTCACTTCTGAATCACACCTAAAATCTATACATCTTAAAACACCTGCAGAACATTGTTAGGGGACACGAGCTAGATAAGCAAACTGGCCAAGAAAAAATACTCAAACTATCCTCTTTTCAAACCCAGTATTAATGATTAAGATTTTCTCATTATTTATTTTCTCAGTACAAAACTAGTATGTTCACCATCTTTTAAAAAATAGGGGAGAGAGAGAAGTACAAAGGACAACATTTAAAACCATTAATGATCTCACTACCCAGAGCTAGGTGCTTAATGTTTTACTATATATTCCCCTAGGATCGGGTTTTATTTATATTTATTTTTTAAATTAGTTAATGCTCTTACACAATAAAAATTTTTAGTGGTTTCATAACTTCTTTTCATTTACATATAATTAATATGATTATATCTATATTAAAATAATTATATATAATAATCTGGGCACTAATCTTTGTGTTAAAATAGCAATGATAGAATAAAACCTCACTTCAGAAATTTTTGGTAGAAAAAAAATTAAATGCTAAAAGTACATGACTGAGAGAAAAACACTTTTTCCCAAATACACACAGGCTATCTAAAATACATATTAAATAACAATATAAAATGGGGAGAACTTTTATTCTCCATTATCAAGGAGAAAAGGTCTAATACCAGTTATGATGAACATGTACAGATAGACTAAATTGTCATTTTAGGACATGCTTTTTTCTCCATAGTTTCACACTCCTTAGAGTATGACATCAATGGAAATATTAGCCACCATGATTATTTTTTTTCCTCCCTCAAAAGCTGTTAAGTATGGCATGTCAGAATTGAGGAATTAACCACAATCACTAAGAATTCTTATATTTGCCTTTTTTTATATAAAACATATGGGAAAACAACTAATGCAGTTACAAAAGCAGCAGACATATAATTTAATCTTTAAATCCTTCTTTATGGAATTCCCATTTTCACATAAGGTTCATAAAATATGCAAGAAAATCTTTAAAATTAAATGAGGAAAAGATTAATACTGCCAGTTCGAATTTCTGAAACATACAAACATACAAACTGTTTATAAAATGGCAGAAATAGATTTTTGTTTCCTTGTAAAACTTTCAAAGGGAAGCAAAACTAAGCCAAACTTAAGTTTATTTGCCTATATAAAAATTCAGAACTATATACCTCAATAAAAAGGAAGAAAAACTGTAAAGTATTTCCTTATCCAATATGGTTAACTATTGCTAAAATTAACCAGATGCAAGCAGATGAGTTAAAAAAATAAATAAATAAAGGCTTCTATGTACAAAGTACGAACTTGCTCATTTTCTTACTTACGGATATTGCTGGGGAGAGCGTGATATTTCCTATGGACACTTTTAATTCATCCAAGGAAGCCATTGTGTGATGCGAGTTATTTGGATGCATGGGTTTGATCTGTATCCGATACTTCTTTGGTTCTTCATCTTCAGAATCAGAATCACTAGATGAGTAGAAATGGTTCTCTTTGGTATGTGAATATCAGTTAAAGAATTTAGTTTTTAAATTATCTTAATGCATAACCAGTTTTTCACATGTTTATAAAAAGGAATATAAACTTTTAAGAGGTCAGATGGACTTTAAGAGAAATAGAACTACTAACTTTCATTAGTAAAAACACATCAAATGAAAAAATTTTATAATAAAATAACTATTTTATTATAGTTAAAAACTGAAGTCTTTATTAAACAACAGAATATTGTGTTAAAACTGTGTACTTATATAGGAATATCCAGATGATGAAAGGATATCATTCTGATTTGCTTCTGGTTTTATACTATAGCCTTCTTCATCTACATCAGGAATGTTCTATGGGAAAAAGAAGAAAAAGACTGTAACGAGGGCTCCAACTACAGAAATATAAAAGATTAGCAAAACAGCTTTACCTTTCACAGCAGCTACATCATTTATCAACAAGAGGTTCATAAAATTAGTAACAGTGGGAAAGTTCTATCTTTTTGGTTAAGTTAGCTTCAGCTCACACTCTGTAATTCACTTGTCTGAAAGAGGAAAGTACTGCAAAATGAAAGGGCAGAAACACTAAAAGGAAGAGAACAGGTGTTCGGTCAGGAACACCGGCAGTTCTGTAACCAAATTTTCACCCAATTCTTCAAAGTGAAGAAATAAAAGCACAAGACTGTATGTGCCTGGAGATGAGAGATGATGAAATCAGAGGATTGACAGGTTAAATAAACATAAATATTTATAAAAAATACAGAACAACAAAAAAAAGATGACTAAGAAAATTAAAACTACACTAAAATATGGTCTATCACCCAGGAGACAGGCAAAAATTCAGAAGCTCAAAAATACACTCTGTTGGCAAAGCTGTGGGAAAATGTTCTCTTATACTTTGCTGATATAAGTACAAAATAGAACAATCCCTACAGAGAGAAATTTACCATTATCTAACAAAAACAGGTATGTGTTTCTCTTCCACCCAGAAATTCAATTTCTAGAAATTTACCTTGAAGATACACCAATTTAATTTAATTTACAACAATTTAAACATACATATGCAACAAGTTTATTCACCAAAGATTATAATTCAAAATTTCTGGAAAGCACCTAAATGTCCAAGCATATTTGAATAAACTATAGTACATAGAGAAAACAGAGTACTATTCAATTATTGAACTCATATGAAATGATTTCTAGGAAATACTGCTAACTGAAAAAAGCCTAGAAGTAAGAAAGATGGGAAAATTTAAAAACACAGATATCTGCTTATCTTTATGGGGGGGAAAAGCCACTGGAAGGAGAAATCAGAATACAATAAAGTTGTATTGTACCTCCAAGGGATAATGATGAAGTAGAATGGATAAAGGATGCTATGTTAAGAGAATATTCCTATTTTTAGGAAATACACATTTAAGTAGTTAGGCATAAAGGGCCATAATGTACAGAACTTACCCTGAAATGGATCAGAAAAAATCTTATACACGCATACATAAACACATGCATGTAAGGAGAATGCAACTGTTACAGCAAATGTAATAAAAAGTTAAGGGTATTCAAGGGTTTTTATTTGGAAATAACTTCTTTTTTTTTAAGATTTTATTTATTTGAGAGAGAGAGACAGTGCAAGTGGAAGACAGGCAGAGGGAGAGGGACAAGCAGACCTCGCCCAGCCCCGCACAGTGGGGAGGCCAATGTGGAGCTGAATCCCAGGGCCCTGAGATTATAACCTGAGCTGAAGACAGATGCTTAACCGACTGAGTCCCAGAAATAACTTCTAACTTACAAAAAAATAGAAGAATAAAACAATTACAAAAAGTTAAAAAAAAAAAAAAAGATCACCAAGAAATGCCAAGTGATCAGTGGAATTGGAGAGCCAATATTCTTCTACTGGTAAAGTTTGCTGTTCTTCCTCCATTCACCTGCTAAAGCTCAGCAAAAGGAATATGAAGGATAATCTCACAGGCACAGCATAAAATCAAGGAGAACTAAAATAGCATTTACATGGTTACAGCTTCCAATCTGAATAAAAAATCTACTGTAGCCAGCAGTGAGTTAACAGGCTGGATTAAAATTTAGAAATGAAAATCTAATAGTGGGGCGCGTGGGTGGCTCAGTGGGTTAAGCCTCAGCCTTCGGCTCAGGTCAGGATCGAGCCCCGCATCAGGCTCTCTGCTCAGCGGGGAGCCTGCTTCCTCCTCTCTCTCTCTCTGCCTGCCTCTCTGCCTACTGTGATCTCTCTCTGTCTGTCAAATAAATAAATAAAATCTTAAAAAAAAAAAAAGAAAATCTAATAGTAAAGAGCAGATTCCATATATTAAAAAGATGACAAGTATATAGTTACATCCCTAGAACTGGAGTACTTTGAGTTCTATATATTGCTTGCTTATACGCAAATAATATTTAAAAATACTTAAAAAAATAAACTCTACCAAATATGAATTCATTAAACATCAGAATTAAGGTTCCTTTTTAAAAATTTTTGATAGAGGTTTTTTGGGGGTTTTTTAAAAGATTTTATTAACTTATTTGTCAGAGAGAGAGCAAGCGCACAAGCAGGAAGAGTGGCAGGCAGAGGCAGAGAGAGAAGCAGGTTCCCCGCCAAGCAAGGAGTCTGATGCAGGACTGGATCCCAGGACCCTGGGATCATGACCTGAGACGAAGGCAGCAGCTATAACCAACTGAGCCACCCAGGCGCCTCAGAATTAAGGTTTTTATAAAATACTTGATTTTTATTCCCAGTACCCTAGAAACATACCAGATACTTAAGTCCCTAGAAATTCTAAGGATTTGCTGATACTACTTTTAAATTTGTTTACAGTGTATTATTTAGTACAATGTAGTAATTTCAAATAATACTGAGCCATTTTCTATAGGGCTGAATAAGCTGCTTATGGATCAACCTCTTGAAGATTATAACTATAAACTCTGGTCAAAAAAAACTATCTGAAGGTACTAGAGAGTGAACTAGAGGAACCATTTAGAAAGTCACACAAAATTATATGCTAAAAGACTATAAATAGATCATAATGGAGTTCTTAAAAAGGTTCAAATAACCCACAGGGAAGACAGGAAAAAGAAAAAAAAATGAAAAGCAAAACAAAACAAAACCAGGAAACAAAAAATAAAATGACATACTTGGCCCTGACAGGTCAATAATTATGTTAAGTAGAAACTGTCCAAATGTAACAAAAGACAGACTGAAAGACGAGATTAAAAACATGACCCAACTAGATGCTATCTATAGCATATAAGAAACTCACTTCATATATAACAACATAAGTAGGTTGAAAGGAAAATAATTTTTAAAATATACCATGTAAACATTTTTAAAAGGTTGGTGAGAGAGAGAATGACTATCCTTCTGTTAAATAAAACACACTTCAAAAAGAAAATTACCAGGGTCAGAGAAGGATACTGTATCCATACAAAAACCTATATATGATTCTTCAAAGCAGCTTTTTTCTAATAGCCAAAAACTAGAAATAACTAAATGTCCTATAATAGGTTAGTGGTTACAGCAAAATTTAGTGCACCTATATCATGGAATATGATTCAACAAACAACTATTCATACACACAATAATCCAGAAGAAACTGAAGAATTATGCTGAATGAAAAAAGCCAATCTGAAAAGGTTTTAATAGGGTTCCACTTAGATAACATTCTTGAAATGATAATATTATAGCAACAGAGAAAATAGGAGCAGTTGCCAGAAGGGTGGTGATGGAAGAGAAATGGCTGTAAAAGGATAATTCACACAGAAGACCCTTGTGATAATGGAAATATTCTTCTTTGACTGTATTAGTGTCAACATCCCAGTTGTGATACTATACTGTATTTCTGCAAGAAGTCATTGGGCAAAAGCAGGTGAAAGGTACACTGGATTGCTCTGTACTATCTTTGAAACTTGCTGTAAATTGATTACTTCAAAATAAATCACGATACTCAGTATATTAGGTTTTCAGTGCTAAAACTATTCATAGAAAACTGATATTAATAAAAACTTACACAATGCCTATTTACACCTCTGTCCACTAAATCCATGATTTCTATTTAAAGATCCTACACTGCCAGAGCAAAACGTAAGGCCAAAGCAGTATGAAGGAAAGAACAGTTAACTTCACCTAATAATCTTAAAAGGCAGATTTGGACAGTGGTGGTAGTGATTTAAAACAACAGGCTTGGAGAGAGCTCTCTAGTTAGTGGAATATTCCTCAATCTCTGTTTACAACGGGGAGACTGGCTAAAACTAAATAAAAAGAGCAATTCACACTTACTTGGTCAACCTTTAAAAGATACAGTCCCTCAAAATTACACAGACCGTTTAAAAAAGGAACAGAAATTGAGCAATAATTTCCCTCATAAGGGAGACTATGGATGTTTTTTAAGTAATTACTAAGACTAGCCATAGGGGAGCCTGGCAGGTTGAGTCAGTAAAGCATGAAACTCTTGATTTCAGGGTCATGAGTTCAAGTCCCACGTAGGCCTATGTTTAAAAAAAAAATAAAGACAAGCCATAAAAAAAGGTCATAAATAGGCCATAAATACTAATAGGCTATAAATAAAACAAATACTGAAAGCCTTTTCTCCCCGCAGAAAACCACTGTAATCCTGTTTCCCAAAGGTAACCACAATTAAGATTAAATATCTGGTAACACATTATTAAAAAAAAAAAAAAGAACAAAGATATCTACCCACTTATATTTTTAAAACAGCATTTACTTAAAATATGACACTTGCTTTTCTTTAGTAAGCTCTTTCCATATCAGCAGGCAGAGTAACCTAATTCTAAAACATCAGACTATTACAGTGAATGTTTAATAATTTATTTAACCAATGTCCATTTTGATGGGTGTTTTCAATCTTGAGTTAATATAAACAATGCTGAAATAAACATCTGTTTCTACTTCTCCCTTCCTCCTTCTAGTCTCCCTTACCCAGGGAGGATACATTCCCACACCCCAGTGGATGCCTGAAACGAGGGATAATAATGAACCCTATATACACTATGTTTTTTTCCTATACATACATATCTATGATAAAGTTCAATTTATAAATTAGACATGGTAAGAGATTTTTTTTAAAGCACAAAAGAGATTAGTAACAAGAAGTAATAATAAAATAGAACTGTTATAACAATATACTGTAATAGGGGGCGCCTGGGTGGCTCAGTGGGTTAAAGCCTTTGCCTTCGGCTCAGGTCATGATCCCAGGGTCCTGGGATTGAGCCCCACATTGGGCTCTCCGCTCAGCGGGGAGCCTGCTTCCTCCTCTCTCTCTGCCTGCCTCTTGGCCTACTTGTGATCTCTGTCAAATAAATAAATAAAATCTTTAAAACATATATATACTATAATAAAAGTTATGTGACGGGGTGCCTGGGTGGCTCAGTCGGTTAAGCACCTGGGTTTACCTCAGGTCATGATCCCAGAGTGCTGGAACAGAGCCCCACATCATCTAGGCTCCTCCCTCTCCCTCTGTTCCTCCCCCAGCTCTCTAATAAATAAATAAAATCTTTCAAAAAAAAAGTTATCTGGATGTGGTCTCTCAAAATATCTTATTTTACCATACTCACCCTTCTTGTGATGATGTGATATAATAAAATACCTATATGATGAGATGACATGAGGTGAATGATGTAGTAGGCATTGTGATGTAGCGTCAGGCTACTAATGAACTTCTGATGATATATCAGAAGGAGGATCATCTGCTTCTGAACCATGACTAACCATGAGTAACTCCAACCGTGGAAAGCGAAACCTCAGGGGCGGGGTGGGGGAGGGAATGACTACTGTGTGCATTTACCTTGGTCAATCACATACATATAGTTTGTGAATATAGCTGTAACAGTAAACCTCAAGCAGTAGGACTGGAGAGTCAAAAAAGAACATGCATTTCTTATTTGAGAAGACACTGCCAAACTACATATAAGACAGATCATATCAATTTACATTCCTACCAATATACCAAAACCTTTGCCAATATGATAGGTAAATATAGGAATTTCATTCTAATTTGCATCAGAATGAGACTACTATTCTGAACAACATTTCTTATGGTTATTTACCACTTCTATTTCTTTTTATGAAAAATAGCCTGTTTTCCCTTTTCTTTTTTTTTTAAAGATTCCATCCATTTATTTGACAGACAGAGATCACAAGTAGGCAGAGAGGCAGGCAGAGGCAGCGGAGCAAGAAGCAGGCTCCCCGCTAAGCAGAGAGCCCGATGTGGGGCTTGATCCCAGGACCCTGGGATCATGACCTAAGCCGAAGGCAGAGGCTTTAACCCACTGAGCCACCCAGACGCCCCCCAAAATAGCCCATTTTTATAATGCCCTTTTTCTACTGGGACATTGCTCACCTTTGATAATGATTTGTATAAACTCTACAAAGTAAAGTAGCCCCTTATTACATGTCTTGCAAATATACTCTGCCAATTTATCTTCACTGAATCAAATTCTTCAACTTTTTGTAATATTAGATGTTTTCTTTCTACACAAATTTATCAATAATTTCTTATATGGCATTAGCCTTATGCATCCTCTTTAAAAGTTCTTTTCTAATTCTTTTTCTAATTCTTCTGACTTGAAGTTCAAACTTGGTTAATATTGATCATTATAGAATAGTATCAATGAGCTTAAGAGGATTACAGATGTTATATTTAAGGGAGTATATATAAAACAAGAAGTATTAAAGTATTTAATTCAATACTGCAATCATCAAATAAATGCTACGCATAAATAATTCCAAAATGAAATGCATGATGAATACTGAAGTATATGTCAAACACATCTGTTAACTTTTTCATTAATTAGTAAGCCAAGAGTATCAAAACAGACAATTGGTAAATTAAATGTAATTCTAAAACACTGGATAATTTTAACCCTAGAGCTCACTAGAAATCTAATTCTCTACTTTCACTTTACATTTATTAACAAACCATAATTTTCTTATTTTAAAGAAAATATACTAGGTTTTATTTAAGTTACATAAAACACACTATTTCACAAAATATCTTTATCCTGATACACCATTATGCTGTAAAAGATCAAAATGACGTGGGACCGAAAAAAACAGTAATTATATAAGCAAGAACAAGCAAAGGAGACAGACAGCTTGACTCTACTACACTTAGCAACATAACCAGTCTAATGAATAATTTGAAAAATGTGTCTGTTTATATATTAGACTATTTTGTAAATCTACTCTCCCACTGTAACTTATTTGGAGCTCCATTTAATGCCTTCCTCAATTATATACAAAGAAATATATTTAAATAAAAAATATAAGTGAAAGTTCTACAAGCAAAAAGCACAGAAAAATACTGACCATGATTGTTGTATTTTTTAAACTGGTAATCTATTAAAACTCAAATACTTGAATAGATAAAAATAACATTTTAATGATGAGGAACACATTACTAAGAGCATAACATTTTAAAATAAAGTATACAGATCTGAGATCTGGCATATTTCCCAAGAAAAGGCAATATGGTATAGTACCACTCAAATTTTAAAAGTAAAATGTACTTTACAAAGGTAGGTAGAACTACTTTCTATTTAATAGGAAAGCATCTAGTAATATAAAGCCAAAAATGCACCTGTAAAATAATTTTAATAGTGAATTTTTTAAGCTGGTTAGTATTTTTCTTGGAAAGACTTGTTAACAACTCAACCCAAATATGCTGGTTATTTCCTAATGAAAATAGTTAATATGGATGGTTTATATCAAAGGAAAATCAACTTACAAGTGAATCTGCATCAGGGCATTCCCTATTAAAATAAACAAAATATTAGAAACAATCAACTATTAGAACTATCTATAATTCTAGTATATTGAATGTGTTTACCTTGTTATTTAAACATAACTTTTATTTAAACTTTACAAAGATATTTAGAAAAATCAAATCATGAGGATTAAAATATACCAAATGATTTTAAAGTTCAAAAGAAGGCAATTCAATATCCACAATACATGGCAAATAAAACTTACACAGCGCGCAAGTATTTTAAAAACTTGTACTTCAAAAGCACTTCTTTTTCATAAATATACACATGAATCATATAAAGGAAGCTGCCAGTCCTACAAGGATTGCTACTGGCTTTTAAATAACACTTTACAATATATTCTTGTTAAAAACTTCAGTTTCATTTGAAGTAATATCCATAGCTAGCAGATATATATATAGAAACCAAACCATTTTTCTCCAAATATGTTAAATAAGTAGTCAGAATTCCACTTAAAAAATCTAAGTCTAATATATAAAACTGGTATTTTATCATTTAACTGATAGATATTAATTTGGATATAAGCTGGAAAAGAAGTGCTTTGAATGTAAAATTAAAACATAAAGTAGACCAACTTTATCAACCAAATAAAGACCTAAACCCATAAAGACATCGAGGCCATGAGAAATAAGGTTAGAAGGATTTCTACATACATATTGTTAAACAAATTCACTAACAAAAATTAGAATGAACATTTAAAAGGCATTTGGATTAGTTACATATTCAGTGGCCTGAGACAGTTAATGCATATATAGTATCAGAATCCACCACTTTAATAAGAGACTGAAAACACACATATTAGGTATACCTTGAGAGTCCAATGAACAGTAATAAAATGTACTAAATTAATGTACAGGATAAACAGGTCATCTCTACCCAAAGACTAAAGCACAAACCAGAAAAAAAATCTACAAATTGAAGAATTTAGTTAAAGAAAGACAGGATGGAACAGACTGAAATAATGAAAAAAAGAAGATGACTACACTGCTCTTAATCCAAATGGAAGCACCAAAGAGGGTAAATGTAAGCCTCTTGTATCTTCATAGCCACTTAAATGTCACTCAAAATTCCAAGTTTTGAAAAAGAGCTTCCTTATTACTGATATATTCCTATGCATACTCTAAGGATATGTTCAATCCCTCTACAAAATCAAGTAATTTAAGATATTGGAGCACTTCTACTTCCTTCTTTTTTTAAAAAGATATACTTTAAATATAAAAGTGTCAAAGTTTCAAATGGTTTATTCTCTGGCTTTCAGCCAGAGCTCACCAGTCTTTGTGTCAAAGCACTCATCTGTTTGCTTTTACAGTGGGCTTCAATGAGACCTGCAGTTGAAGCCCCAAGGAAGAGCAAGCCCTGAGCAAGCTCGGAGCAGGACCCCGTCTTCCACAACTGCTGGCATTTCAAAGCCTTCAGGCTACTGGAAGAAGCATGCCAAGAGCCTCAGGCATTTCAAACAAAGTGGTTTCTAACATTTTTCCTGCCTCCAAGTGTTGAAAGAAAGCAATCATGGTGCAGTTGTTTAAGCACTGGTTTTTGGCTCTGGTCTTCTCAGTGTTTGTAAAAACCATTCCAATATCTGAGTGGCCTAATCTTGGTACTGGGAAATTACTGATCATGAAAAACTATTTTAAAAACACAGAATATGCAAAAATATTCCACGCTGCCTGAATGGACAGCTGTGAAAACCATACATTATAAAAATATTTGAATTTAAGGCCTTTATTTTTTATAATACACCCACAGATGAACTGGCTACATTTATAATTTCACTTACAAATCAACTGTTTAGATTTCCATAAGTATTTCCAATGTTATAAAAAAGATTAGATTCCATCTCTTTAACAAAATACCCCCTTCCTAAATGCTGAAAAGACATTTGTAGATGAGATGGTAACTACAAATAAAAATTACTCTGCAATTGGTCTTAATCTGTTAACCAAGTAAAACTTGGGAGAAAGGAAGAAACAGACTTAGACACACTGAGAAACTCAAAAAGAATCTAACTAGGCAGAAGGTAAGAATACCCAAAGCACAAACTGTTCTCTTATACTGAAAATATGAGTGCCTATGATAGCTCTGCTAATTATGCTAGAGAAGTAGGGATTTTAGACAAATTTTCACCCAGTGTCACATGGTCAACAAATCATTTAAGATTTGATTAGCATCTTGTCAATATATATAAGGTTGAGTAATTACAGAAAGATAGATTCCAGTTTGTCTCTTGCAAATCATAGTTCTTAGAGATTCTCAACCCCAGGTGTATGTTAGGAATCACACAGATTACTTAAAACCAAACCAAACAAAAATTATGCTTGGCCTCATGCCTGAGAATCTGGCTTAATTGGTCTGAGATGGGGCCTGGCATAAATACATCTATTTTAATTTTCCACATAGTTCTAACTCATAGCCAATGTAGAAAACTTCACTTACCCAATACTAGTTGAATTTATTGTATGCAAATTATATATTCTGTGTATATTAACTTAATTTAAAAAATACATCAATCATATTTATAGTCCATCCCCCATCTAAACTTGATGACCTAGTATAAATGTTTAAAACATGGTAGTGCCTTTGCTCTCCCCTATTTTCTATTTATGTGTACACATATGCCTATATGTTTAGAGTTGTCTAGAAAGGATTTTCATTAAATTGTTGACCATGGGTTTTTTTCTTTGGCATTCAGATACAGGAGAATTTTTAGTTTCCTCTGCACTTCTGTTTTTTAAATATGCATGTATGTTTTATAAAAAGGGTACCTTTAAAGTTTCAATTTCAAGACACTAGAGCTTTCATCTTAAATTTTAAAATAAGAGAAGTTAATACTTTTATCTAAAGCCAGAGGAGGTAGTACATTTACTTAGAAAAATGTATTTTTTAAACCTTAGACATACATACTTTGAGTTATTTCTGATGGAATTTTTTTCTTCTCAAATTCAAAACAACAGTCTTATTCTTAATAACAGAGGATTTTGACAATATGTAATATACTTACACAGACTCTGCATCCTTTTCCTTTTTAATTATCCCTGGTAAACCAAAAGTCTTTCTTTTCCTTGGTTTTATACCTTGAAATAAATATATACTGTTACAGAAACGTAATTGTTGCTGATAAATATATTAAATTTATGAATATCTCTTATATCTTGACACATGATTTGCTTCTGTCAATACTAAATTTGGATAAAGAAATAAAAGTATCAACTGCACAACCCTAACATTTAAATCAGAGTCACAATCTGTTTAGTCTTGTCTTAATTTAATATGGCCTGCTATGCACCAAAAGGTTATAAAACATTCACTTGATCAACAAAATTCTCTTTTCCTCTAAGTCTCCCCTAAGTTACCTCAGACAAAATAAGCATTTGGAGATATCTGAAAACTTCAAAGAAAGTACATTATTTAATAAATTAGACTGTTATAAATGCAGGCCAAGTCATGTTTCCTGTGTGGAAGGTCACAAAATATAAATGTGTTGTTTAAAAAAAAAAAAAAAAGAACAGATCCATTAACAGTAAACACAGAAAATATATGGCATTCTTTTGCCCAAATTATATCTTTAATATAAACACTGCTTTAAGTTGATTCTACCATAAATGAGAAACAAAGATCATCTTTGTTTTGCCTAATTCTTCCTCCTCTTCTTGCATGACAAATTTATTTTTTAGAGATCAGTTGTGCTATTGATTGTTGATGGAATTCAGCATTTAAAGCTTAGCTGTTTACTCGGACAGGCAGAGCATACCTAAGATAACTCCTTACCGTATAGATGAGGAAACTCAAGGGTAGTTTTTTGTTTTTTTAACTCAATGTTATACAGCTACTAAATACTATAGCGACGATTATAATTCAGATGTTTTAGAACATCTAAAATTTCACGCAAAATTAATTTCCTAAATCATACATTTGTATAGCATGGTATATTTTATGTTTTTTAAAGATTTTATTTATTTGACAGATCACAAGTAGGCAGAGAGGCAAGCAGAGAGAGAGGAGGAAGCAGGCTCCCTGCTGAGCAGAGAGCCTGATGTGGGGCTCAATCCCAGGGCCCTGAGATCATGACCTGAGCCGAAGGCAGAGACCTAACCCCATGAGCCACCCAGGCGCCCCTATATTTTAAAAATCAAATACATTTTTATTCTTACAGAGTATTATTTACTATCTGCACTTTTTTTTTTTTTTTAAGTTTAGTTACTTATTTGAGAGACAGAGTACAAGCCAGGGGAGGGAGAAGAAGGGAATCTCAAGCTGAGCACGGAGCCTGAAGCAGGGTTTCATCTCATAACCCTCAGATCATAATCTGAGGTGCCACCCAGGTGCCCCAACTATCCACATTTTACAACCAAGAAAGCTGAAGTACAGAGAACTTAAATAACTGTTTACAGGAACTATAAGAAGTTAGGAACTGTAAGAAGTCTAGACACCAGCACGTGTGGGTGGCTCAGTTGGTTAAGTGTCCCACTCTTGATTTCAGCTCAGGTCATGATCTTAGGGTCATGAGATCTTGGCCAGCACTGGGCTCCACACGGGCTGTGAAGCCTGCTTAAGATTCTCTCTCTTGGGGTGCGTGGGTGGCTCAGTGGGTTAAAGCCTCTGCCTTCGGCTTAGGTCATGATCCCAGGGTCCTGGGATCGAGCCCCACATGGGGCTCTCTGCTCAGCGGGGAGCCTGCTTCCTCCTCTCTCTCTGCCTGCCTCTCTGCCTACTTGTGATATCTGTCAAATAAATCTTAAAAAAAAAAAAAGTTTCTCTCTCTCCTGGAAACAGAGTGTATGGTTCTAAGTGAATTCAGTCAGTTAGAGAAAGATGAATACTGTTTGATTTCACTCTTGCATGGAATTTAAGAAACAAAACAGATGAACATAGGAGAAAGGAAGGAAAAATAAGATAAAGACAGAGAGGGAAGCAAACCATAAGAGACTCTTTTTTTAAGACTTTATTTATTTGAGAGAATGAGAGAGAAAGAGAGAACATAAGCAGGGGGCATAAGCCCCAAGTGGGGTTCAATCCCAGGACCCCAGGATCATGACCTGAGCTCAAGGCAGATGCTTAAGTGACTGAGCCACCCAGGCCCTGGAGGGGAGGGAGTGGTGGGATAGGGTAACTGGGGGATAGACATTAAGGAAGGCACTTGATGTAATGTGCACTGGGTGTTACCTGCAACTGATGAATCTCTAAATTCTACTCCTGAAACTAATATTACACTATATGAGAACTTGAATTTAAATAAAATCTTGAAAGGAAAAAAAAAATTCTCTCTCTCTCTTTTTTTCCCCCTCTAACCCTCCCTGCCTCAGCCCCTCTCTTAAAAAAAAAAAAAAAGTCTAGGGACCAGAGCCTCTGACTTCTCCAATAAGAACCTTATACACAACAGCAAACCTTTTCTCCAAATTCTTAAATAAATGTTGGAAGGAAAAAAATAGAAGATTGTTTTCAAATTACTTCCAGTAGCTCACAAAGTGAGATACATAAAATTTGACAAAAATAGCAGGCTTCTCTTAGGTTTCATACTATGAAAATCATCTATTTAAACAGGAAGCCTACCTGGCTGGCTCAGAGGAGTGTGGGACTCTTGATTTGGGGGTTGTAAACTCAAGCCCTACATTGTGTGTATAAGATCTTTAAGCAAACAAAGCAAGCAAACAAACCGGAAGGGTTGTGAACCCCTTCTCCAAGTCACATCATCACTCATTTTAAATAATAGTAATAATAACATTAATATATAACCTCATTAATTACTGAAATGTTTCTCACTTTAGAGTAAGTCTTACACGTTAATGTGCAGTAATCATTTTCATATTTATGACATGAAAATGTTTAAAATGGGTATCAATAAAGAAAACAATCTCAATGTATATTTGAAAATAAATACATGTTATATTTCATCTTTTAAGATATATACGCTAACACACTCACTTTTCCTTTGGGCAAACCTACTGCTTATTAAGTGAAGAACAGTATCTATAGGTCTTCAAACCACATTCAGATTTTCTATCTCACTCACACCACCGACAGGCTAACACCAATGGATAATAGCCACTCTTTATTTATTCAATAACAGAAGATATTAGCTAGTTACTACTATTACAAGTAGCCAACTTACCTTCAACTGCACTAGCAGGGTCACATTCTTCAAATTCAATAAGGCCTAAACAAACAAACAAAAAACAGATGAACAATGGCAAGTTAAAAAAAAAAAAAAAAAGCAAGCTGATAGAAAACATTCAGATCAGATGCCATCACAGCTTTTTAACTGACCTGACATGTGCTCTAGTGTTATCTGATAGTGTTAATTATAATATAAATAATAATTTTAAAATTCAAATAATCCTAACAGTGACAAAAACGGAAATGAGCCTATTATTATAACCACAATTTACTGAAAACCTTTTATATAAGATACCATGGAACTGAAGACACAAACCTAATCTGTAGTTCCTGCTTTCAAGAAGCTTGCAGGATACTTGAGAGAAAACAAGCATAATAAAAGGCAGTTGCTGGATCCTTGGTTGTATTCATGGGAAGGACAGAGGGACCAACATAGTAAATACTACTAGAATCTAAAGCTTGGGAATTTGTTTGTCTAGTAGACTGCTGTGAGTGGCAAATATAGGTCTTTAACAAATATCTGCTAAACAAATAAATGCACCAATTACATAGCAGCTAAATGGTGAGGCTCTAACTGTAAAGTCCATCAAGGAATGTGCACTTGTAGTCTGCAGGTATTGGAAGAGTTTTCACGTGAGGTGATCCACACATGACCCTACAAAGTGGCTTACAAGAAAATTAATTTAGCACTGGTATGAGGGATAGACTACAGAAGGGAAGATGATGATAAAATAGAAATCAGCTAAAAAACAAAATAGCCCTAAAATAACAGATCTGCTGAGACAAGCCTTAAGTCCCATGGGATGGTATATTTCATTTACATGGAATACTAAATTATTTAGGTAGTAAGAAAGTTAGCAAAAAGCATGAATCACTATTCTACTGAAACACCCCAAAGCTAAGTATCAGACTAAAAAATTATCTTCTGTTAAACTGTTAAACTATCATTCTGTTAAACTATTTTTTAATACTTTTCTGTATTTTTCTGAAGTCCAGTATTTTTCTGAAATAACTTATTAGCAGTAATAGATTCAATATATTATTTCAAAAAATTTAAAAACAGAACTTGAAAAGTGGAAAATATAAGATTTTGTTATTGGTTCTTCTGAGATGTTAAGCTTAACTGTACCTAAATTCAAGTTCATAATCAGAGTTCTCAATGATGATTCCATTGCAAAAGAAAGCCACTGATTAACAAGAAAAATTTCTCTACAAGTAGAACACCTAAAAATACGGGCTAAAATGTCCTTCTTCTTGACCAAATCTAAGATCTACTTCTTCAGTTCTAGTTTCTATTCAAACAGAATACATTAACATTTAGGGATAAGCAAAATAACTTTATTAAAAAAAAACTCATAAAAGAGAGTTGATAAACAAGGTCCTAATTAATTAATTAGCAATACCTTTCTTACTACAGTATTCTTATGATATATATCATGTGATTAAAAAAAGAAACAATACATTCACTACTTTCATCCAAAAAACCTTGGAACCAGAACATGGCCTAATTAAAAATTTAAAGACTTCAAGTCCACTCTGCAAATCTGGAAGCTAAGATTCATTAAATGAGCTTGTTGTTAAAATCCATTAGAGGCTTAAGTTAACAGTTTATAAAGAGATGAAACTGAAAGATCAATAAAGGCAAAGAACTGTAGTATGTCCATCTGATAATTAGCAACTAGGTGATGTAAAAATTATAAAGAATGAAAAATCTCTTCCTAAATTACCACGAGTTTACTATTTATTATTAGCTTTATCACTTACTAATAAACCTTAAGAGACTATGACCACCTATCAAATAATCTGGGAGCTCCTACAACTACACATCGCATAATCTGTGACCAGTAATTATTTACAGCATCTTGAATACTCAAACCATGGGCTTATTCTAGAGAGGAAAAACAAAACAAAACACCAATGCCAAACAAATTGCATTATTTACAAATATTTTAAAACAGAACATCTAGAAAGACTTTTATAACATCATTTTAGCAAATATGATATACATTGTTTTAAGATTTTTGGATGTTTTCATATATATGAAAAATAGCAAAGGCATCCTTAACTCTACCAAAATTTCCTCCAACAAAATTCTATGTTTTTTTCCTCACAAAACCTTTTGCCTATACCAGATATATGTCGATTGCTTTTCCTTTATCTTTTCTAAACATCCTCTTAAAATCCATTTGGAATTGGAATAGGGAAATGCCCAATAAAAATAAACTATTCAAAATGACAAACATTTGTGAAATATAAGATGCCACATCCTTTCAAATTGTAAAATACATATAAAAGTTTTAAAATGAGTACCTTCAGCACATTAGTTTTTCTATTAAAGACAAAAATATGAAGGTTTCTGGTATAATATAACTAAAAATACCTTTTAAAAAATTAACTCATGCATGAAAAAGATTTTATCAAATGGCATATGCTCTACATGCCGCTTCACATGGCAAAGCTTTGCGTGCCTGGCTCTGTGCCAGCTGACAGCTCAGCTGGATAGCAATGCACATTCTGACCCCCCTTGTAGCATGTCACTTCTGAAATGTTTCACAAGTAGAAAGTTTAATTCAGCATCTCCCTCAAATGCAGTCCACTGCCCATCATTCTGCTATTTAATCATAAGACAAGTTACTTTTTTTGACAGTCCCAAAGCCAGAGTGAGACCCAGAAAGAACAGTTTGCTACAACTGGAATTTCAACTGTTTTAGGCTCAATTAATTCTGTTGTCAAAATAAATAACCGCTCTTAGTGCTTTGATTTTATGCTGGGCCACAAGGGCAATTTAATTTGTATAAAAGCAAGTAAGACCACGTTAGCTCTGTCTCCTGATGCTCTTTTACACATTATATTAAAATGCCATCATGAGTTCAATTAAAGGCAGACCTCCACGAGGTCAACAATAAAGTAAAACAATTCTTACAGAGGATTTTTTTTTAATCATCAGGTAGGAATAAATTATTGCTACAAAGAAAAAAAAGAGGAAGTCAACAACCTAAAAAATTCATCCAATTCTAATATGGATCAGAACTTTTAAGAAATGTTACAGTAGGAAAGACAATTTAATAGCAATCTTTAATCAACAGAAACATTTTGTGGATGAGGTAAAGTATTTTAAAAAGTAAAATACTTACTAGTTCTCATTGTTTTTGAAACTAATCCTAAATCTCAGGCTACCAACAGGGCAAATTTGCAATTCTGTCTAGTTAATAACTGGCCTGAAAACTGAAACAGTAAGTCTGGGCTACACAAATCAATCATATTTCTGCATATGCCCAACTCAAACCATAGAACACTTGGTTCTATTAGAAGCCAAAATAAAATATATGAACATGCCCAGATTCCAAGTCTAATAGTAAGAATGATGATAACAAGGGCTGAGGAGGGAACTATGACACTGTAGAGTGGGAGGGAGGTAGGGGGCAGTTAGTCATGACAACGGAAGTCAATGACTAAATGTTCAAGCTCACTCCTGGGCCTGTAGAATGCAACACAGCCACATTCCTAGATGCCTGGGATGGTGAACTCAGGCAAGCTAACATGAAAAACATCAAACTCCAGCTTCTGGTGATGTACAAAGGGCATGGACACTCAAGTTCTCATTTTGCCACCTGCCTGCTGGCTATTTACCTTAAACTAGTTACTCTACTTGAATCTAGATTGTGCCTTTTAAAAAAAAAAAAAGAGAGAGAGAAAGAGATTGAGAGCATGAGCTAAGGGAGAGACAGAGGGAAAGGGAGAGAATCCCAAGCAGACTACCCACTAAGCACAGAGCTCAACACAGGGCTGGATCCCATGAACCCAAGATTCATGACCCCAACCAAAATCAACAAGAGTCGGATGCTTAAGTGACTGAGCCACCCAGGTACTCCTAGATTATACCATTTCTATAAATGCAATGGCAGAAAATATCCTTTTGCCATATGTGCTTTCCTTTTCTCTACAAGCACCTATACACACAGAGAGGGTCCTTCCCCCTTTTTTTAGCTTGTTAAATCATTTGAAAGTTAAGTTGCAACATCAATGCTACTTCACTTCAGTAAGTATTTTAATAAAAGGCCTGTAGAGGGGCGCCTGGGTGGCTCAGTGAATTGGGCCTCTGCCTTTGGCTCGGGTCATGATCCCAGAATCCTGGGATCGAGTACCACATCGGGCTCTCTGCTCAGCAGGGAGCCTGCTTCCCCCCCTGTCTCTGCCTGCCTCTCTGCCTACTTATGATCTCTCTCTCTCTCTCTCAAATAAATAAATAAAATCTTTAAAAAAAAAAAAGGGCTGTAGAAAGAATTCTCTTAATCCAGTGGTTCCAAATCCCAATACCTACCTGAATCTCCTAGTGCAATACTCCCTGCGTAAAAATCATCCGGAGAGCTCATTAAACCATAAATTGCTGCCCCCAACCTCCCCAGTGTCCTATTCAGAAAGTCTAGGTTGGTGTTCAGAATGTACATTTTTAACAAACTCCCAGGTGACTGCAGATGGTCCTGGGATCATACTTTGAGAACTACAGTCCAAGGGAGCCCTTGGGTCCACTGCCAGATATTCACTAATTCTAGACAGTGCTTCTCCAGTTTTACTCTACATATAAGCTGCTTGGGGATATTATTAAAATGCAGATTCTTTAAATAAATAAAATGCAGATCCTCTTTCAGTAGGCCTGGGTATCTTTTGAGACTCTACACTTATAATGAGCATCCAGTGATAAAATGCAGTGGATTCTGAACAATGGCAGCACATTAGACTCAGATGAGCCGTTTTAAAATACAGTGTTATCAAGGATCCACCCTAGACCACTGAAATCAGAATTTCTGGGGCAGTGAACTGTCTGTACATTTTTTTTTAAAGAGATGGGGGAGAAGCCAAGAGGGAGGGAGAGAGAGAGAAAGCGAAGGAAGGAAAATGAAAGAAAAAAAATTTCCATTACTGATTCTTATATGTTCCCAAGGCTCAAGAATCAGTGATGACGCAAACTTAGGAACCATGGTCTTAAATGAAAAATACAGGTTTTTCACTAGGAAATTGCAGTCACTGTAAAACTTCCAAAATTTCACCTAGTTCTCCAAACACAGAATCAAAACAGTGAAATATAATCTCCTACACATCCAAAATCTGACACCACCTCCCTATTTGACATACCTCCTAGAGTGAGTCATGTTTTTACTCTCAATGATACTGATAAAACCCTGGGTGATTCTACTCAGCTCACTATATCTCTTTTTCCTGGGAATTTCCCCCTTTCCCACAAGTGGTGCAGAAGCCATGTTTATACCACATGACCTAGTCAGAACTAAGTTAGAAAAATTACCTGATCCAAGATTACCTGGACCAGATTCTTTCTCCCAGAAATCTGTAAAGGGACAAAAACCTGGATTAATTCTGAGCTGTGGCTGCAATTAAAGAATAAATAGAAGTACCTAGAAATTACAGACAGGTCACCAGTTGTCACGTGCCTGGAAAAACAAAGAAAGCCATTGTGCAAAGAAGAAAATAAAGCAGTAGATATAGAGACTGAATGAAGGAAAATGATACATAGTGTTCCCACAGGTTTGGGTTTCCTTCTGCAGCCTGGCTATATTCCTGATTTTGGATACCTCAGTTTCTTTGCAATAAATTTCCTTTTAAATTCAACGTGGTTTAAGCTAGCTTCTTTTAAATACTGCAAAAAGAACTAAAACTCTGCCCTTATGCACATGTAAAAACTGTCATCAGCTTACCTTAACTTTTTTACTTCTACTTTATGGCCAGAGTTTATACATTTAATATTTTTAGTGGCTACTTCAAATTAATGCAATAAGCTTTTCTTAAACAAAACCTGCTCATATTTTATTCTTCACTTCACAATTTAGGATTATTATAAGAATCAATTACTATGCTGTGATATGACTGCAGATGGAGTTAATTGCAAGGTGTCAGAATAAATCATTTCTGAACCCAAAAAGAGGAGCAGAATCAGCTTTTGAGAAAAGATTATATACTATTATGAGGTACACAATTCTGATGCAGTATGACATACCTACTACTATACTACATAGAAAGTATATTTTCTAACACAGGAGTGGGCAAATATTTTCTGCAAAGAGTGAATATTTTAGACTTTGCGGGCCGTAAGATCTCTCACAACTACTGTCCTCTGCTGTTACAGTACAAAAGGTGCCACAGACAATACATAAACTTAAGTGCAACTGTTCAAAACGACTTTTCTGGACAATGATATCTAAATTTTCTACTTTTTGTGTATTACAAAAATACTCTTTTGATCCCCCCCATCATTTAAAAACATAAACCAATTCTTTGCTTGTAAGCCTCTACAAGCTGCTATAATCCAACTCTAAAATAAGCAGCACCAAACTTAACTCAATGGCCATAGTTTGCTGATTCCTGCTTGAAAAGATAGAGAAGAAAATCATTAAGTTCCATATACATCCCACAGGGCATAGTTCTATGCCTCTGCCTTGAGGGGCTAGACACAACAGGTAAAGGTGTACTTCCTTACAGAAGTTTTTGGGGTTTTTGTGGTGGGGGGGTTGGGGTTTTGTTTTGTTTTGTTTTGGTTGTTGTTGTGTTTTTTTTTTTTCCCAGAAGTTTTTTCTATTTTACTTTTTTGGAGAGCTCTCCTCTTTTACTTTCTATTTGTGCTAATCTACATTATCCTCTTCCCTAATCATATCATGAAAGAGGATGATTCCTCTAAGTCATTCCCCCAAACTATGAAATAGGAAACTCAAGAAACCACAGCCTAACTGGTGTGGTCTGTGGGTCTTGTCTCTTTTTAGCTATTTTTAATTTTACCTTCTATAAAAGCATTTTTGCTACTCTGATTTAAAAAAAAAACTTTGGTGGGGGAGTGGTAGGAAGCTCTATTTATACATTTGGCATTATTCCAAATCCTTGAGAGCTCTAGAAAGATGACCTTAAATTTTTTTAAAAATTATTTGCTTTGGGGCGCCTGGGTGGCTCAGTGGGTTAAGCCTCTGCCTTCGGCTCAGGTCATGATCCCAGGGTCCTGGGATCGAGCCCCGCATCGGGCTCTCTGCCCAGCGGGGAGCCTGCTTCCTCCTCTCTCTCTGTCTGCCTCTCTGCCTACTTGTGATCTCTATCTGTCAAATAAATAAATAAAATCTTAAAAAAAAATTATTTGCTTTACACTATACTTTAAAATAATAAACATAGGGGTGCCAGGGTGGCTTAGTCAGTCAAGCAGCTAACTCTTGAGTTCAGCTCAGGTCATGATCTCAGGGTCCTGGGATAGAGCAACCCCCCCCAACTCTACCCTCAGCAGGGAGTCTGCTTAAGATTCTCTCTCCTTCTCCCTTTGCTCCTCCCGTCACTGCTCACTCATTTGCACATATGTGCTTTCTCTCTAAAATAAATAAATCTTGGGGCGCCTGGGTGGCTCAGTGGGTTAACGCCTCTGCCTTCAGCTCAGGTCATGATCTCAGGGTCTGGGATCGAGCCCCACATCGGGCTCTCTGCTCGGCAGAGAGCCTGCTTCCTCCTCTCTCTGCCTGCTTCTCTGCCTGCTTGTGATCTCCGTCTGTCAAATAAATAAATAAAAATCTTTAAATAAATAAATAAATAAACCTTTTTAAAAAATAAATATAAAATAATAAACATAATGTAGAAGCTAAATTCTCCAAATATCTAAACTAATTAATTTCATTTAGGCAGTATAACCAAAGGAATTTTATTTTTCCTTTTTCATTTGTGGCTGATAGTTTTTCATGTGTACCTTTCTCAGGATTTTCATATTTTTATCTTTAAACACAGCATAATCCCTGGAAATCCTCAAATGAGAGCTATAAACCTATATTATCATATAATGAAAATACAGGTAAGTTTTTCAGCAAAGTCTTTTATTTAAACATATTATATACTGGCCTACCAACTTTTTAGGTTATCTTTTTGTTTCTTATAAATGGAAACTTGCTTAACTTTTATGAATTATAAAAAGCATACAGCAAAATTAGCAGAATGACTATAAAACAGGAAACTCCCAAAAAAATGGTTTTAATCTCCTTTGGCAATTAAACTACATGAGAATGAACAGGCATACTAGGATGTCATTAGAGTACAGAAAGATATTCACAGTTATAAAACACCTGGTTATTCATAACCCTTCAGACCACAGGCACTTCGATATTCAAAGAATCCACTTACACTGACTCTAATTCCAGAAGAGCTAGGCAGTACTTAAAAAGTAATGACAAAAACAATACGGAGGCTCCTTGAAAACATAAAAATAGAACCAGCATATGATCCAGCAATTCCACTTGTAGCTACTTATTTGAAGGATTCAAAATCAATATCTCAAAAAATATATATATTCCCATGTTCACTGCAGCCTTATTTACAATAGCAAAGTCAGGGTTACAACCTAAGTGTCCACTGACTGGATAAAGGAAATGTGTTGTGTATATACAAAGGGTATTACACAGCTATTAAAAAAAAAAGAAATCCTGCCATATGCAATAATATGAATGGACCTTGAGGACATAATGCTAAGTGAAATAAGTCAGAAAAAAATACTATATGATCTCACTTATATGTGGAATATAAAACCAAACTCATAGTAGTTCACAGATTGGTGGTTCCCAAAAGTGGGAGCTGTGGGGTGAGGGGTGGGTGAGAGGGTTAAAGATGGTTAAAAGTTACCAACTTCTATTATAAGGTAAGTAAGTCCTGGAGATGTAATAATATATAGCATGGTGACTATAGTTAAATACTGTACTGTACATTTAAAAGGTACTGGGAAAGTAGTTCTTAAAAGTTCTCATCACAAGGAAAAAAAAACTCTAACTGCATAGAGATGTACATTACCTAAACTTATTTTGTTAATCATTTTTCATATACACACATCAAATCATTACACTGCACATCTAAAATGAATATAATACTATATGTCAATTATATCTTAATTTTTAAATTTTTTTAAAGATTTTCTTTATTTGAGAGAGAGAGTGTGCGCCCATGTGCACATGAGTGGCAGGGGGAGGAAGAGGGACAAGCAGACTCTGCATGGAGCCCCATCAGGGCTCAATCTCACAACTCAGAGATCATAACCCGGGCTGAAACCAAGAGTCAGACACTTAACTGACTAAGCCACCCAGGCACCCCATCCTGATTTTTTAAAAAGTAATGACAAAAAAAGCACTTCATATAATAAGTAGTATAAAACAGTCTCAATGAATTAAAAAAAAAATTTAACGCTCTCAAAGTGTTTGATTTGCACAAGAAAACTGGACATAAAGTTAAAGGTTGTATCTCTGAACAGGTAACTGACTGATGAAAAAATGGTCATTTTTCAACACAAGAAAACAGGTTAATTTTTAGATATATAAATTTTTAATGAACTTGTTTTCTTTTTAAAGTATAAATCCCACAGGATGAAAATTAGTTTAAGAAGTAATTCATCCACCAGAGGGGGCCCTTACAAAACAACACAAAGAAAATATTAACAGCAATCAGCAGTATATACAACTGAAAGAATACATCTCACAAAACAAAATCCTTTAAGTCTATGAATTTCATGTAATCAAAGGCAAATTTTTGAGTATATTATTCTTCTGAGAAACACAAAATTTTCATCACTGAAACAGGCCCCCAGACTCACTTGTTCATGTGCCCATAAGCTGAACAAATACAAAGAAAGAGCTATTAAACTAGTCACCCATAGCAAGCCAACTAGAGAAGTAATATTTATTCTATCCCCTCCACTCTGACACCATACTTTCTTTTTAAAGTTAGTTCTAGGACCATTTTTTTTTTTAAATCAGTCATTTATAATCACTGTGTCAACAGTCACCCTCAAACAGTCACCTAATTCTTGGCTTAGTGATTATTCTAGGAAAGCTCATGTCATCATCATTACTGGCCTTGTCATTTAGATATATGGACTTTCTACATGTCACAGTATATCTTGAGGCCACTATGTCTAAATTTATAAAAGAAACAGTATCTATAATTAGCTACCCATTTATCAGAAACGTATTACTTTTTTAACATAGTATTTATCAAGTATTCAATAAGTATTACATTATCTCATATAACCCCCAGAAAAACCCCATGGAGAAATACTATTATTATCTCCACTTTACAGATGAGGGCAATAAGGCTTAAAAATTTTACTGCTGATAAAGAACAGACCACAAACTACAGGGCTAAGTAATACCACAGATAAGAAAATAACTGAATTTTTTAAGGATTTTTATTTATTTGAGAGAGAGAGAGAGAGAGAGAGAGTGCATGCATGCGAGCACAGGCTGAAAGAGGAGCAGAAGGAGAGGCAGAGAATCTGAGGCGAATTCTGTGCTAAGCGCGGAGCGGGACATGGGGCTCAATCCCACGACCCATGAGATCATGACCCAAGGCAAAATCATGAGCCAGACACACAACCGAGCCACCCCTGTGCCCCTAAAATAACTGTAATTTTTATTAGGATAATTATAGATTCACATACAGTTGTAAAAAAAGAAATACAGGGAGATTCCTTGTATACTTTGCCCAATTTCCTGCAGTGATAACATTTTGCAAAACTTGAAAACATCATGTCACAAACAGGATACCAATGATAATACAATCTACTGATCTTGTTTAGTGTTCTGAGGCACTTTTAACCAGCCAATACATCTCTGCTTTTATCTATCAGCACTTCTAAATGCTTTATATAAAAACCGTATTTGTTCTCCAACTGTTTTTACCTCTCTTAATGTCTTCATATTATATATATATGTATATGGGTTTTCTGTTTGTTTTTTGATAGAGCAAGAGAGAGCGAGCATGCACACGCAGGGCGTGAGGGGTGGAGGGAGAGACAGAATCCTAAGCAAGCTCCACACCCAGCACAAAGCCTGACACGGAGCTCGCTCTCACAATTCTGAGACCATGATCTGACCCAAAATGAAGAGTCAGATGATTAACCAACTGCGTCACCCAGATGCCCCATAATTTAATTTCTTTATAAGGAATTTTAGGGTTTCATACTTTTCTGTAGTTATGTATCTCAACATCCTCATTCTCTTTATATATGTAAACTCACTTCATTCTATTCTAGTTTCTCCGAAGCACAGTACCTGGGGTCAAAAATCCTGGCATTTTACTATCTGATTTGCCATGTACTAACTTAGGCAAATCATTTAACCTCTCAACATTTCCCTCATCTTTAAGATGAGAATAATAGTACCTACTTCAGGGGTGCCTGGGTGGCTCAGTGGGTTGAAGCCTCTGCCTTCGGTTCAGGTCATGGTCTCAGGGTCCTGGGATCGAGACCCGCATCCGGCTCTCTGCTTGGCAGGGAGCCTGCTTCCTCCTCTCTCTCTCTCTGCCTGCCTCTCTGCCTACCTGTGATCTCTGTCTATCAAATAAATGAATAAAATCTTTAAAAAAAATAGTACCTATTTCAAACAGTTCCTGAAGATCAAAGTTTGGCTGCAAAGTGGTTGGCACATTATATGGCAAAGAGTAAGTCTCACCAAACTTTAACCATAATTATTTATTATTCCTCACCAAGAATTTTCTAATAGCAAATCTAAACACCGTAACCTCCCTAACATCCTAACTTTACTATTTCTATAGTATTTCTATTTCTATTTACTATTTCTATGTCCATTTGTTAGTTCACTCAACAAAAATGTACTCTTCACCCATGAAGAAGATAAACAGATGAAATCAAATACAGAACTTTTCTTTACATCTGCACAATTATTAAAATTTAAGGTAGATAGCACCAATAACAAAAAAAGGAAGGGAAAAAAGTACAGTTAAAGTTCACTGGCACTTTTGACAGAGGAAGTAGCAAATGACCCGGGTATTTAAGAATTTATTTACTTGACAAATAAATGGGAAGACACAGAGCAGGAAAGAAATGGGATATAGCATTTCCTAGAAAAGGAACATAAGGGCAACTAAGATACCAAGGGGGAAAGGGGGCATGTATAGGAAATAGCAAGCAGTTCGAGTTGGCTACAGTGAAGAGTCATAACAGAAAGTAAGACTAAAGACTAGTCAGAGCAGATCCTGAAAAGCTTTATCCAAATCCAGAGCCTAAATTTCACTGTCTACAATGAAAAGTCAAAAGATTTTAGTGCAATTGTAAGTTCATAATTGTATAGTCAAAATACAAATGTGCTGTATAACATGTAAAATGGATTAGAGAAGAAATCTCTACTGTGCCAGTATTCAGAAAACAAGCTGCTACAACTGGTTAGGTAGGCAGAGAAAGCACGAAAAGAAGATTTGAAGGGAAAATACTAACATAAGTGAACCAATGATTTGAGAGTTAATAAAATCTGAAAAGAAAAAGTGAGGAAAATTTAGGTTACAAGCTTTAGTTCTGGGAACTGCACTAAAGAAAAATGGTTCCCAGACTTCCCGACAAATCACTTAACCATTTTCCTGAATTCCAAACCATATTTTAATTTCTTTACTAGACTGCATTATTTTTACCTATAGAGTGAAACAAATTATCTTACAAGAACATGGTATAGTAACCAATAAACAAAATCAAGAAATCTGGAAGCTCTATGCCGAGAAGGGCAAGACAATAGGCTACTTAGTACATCTGATATAACATGTTTATTAAAAGTAACATTCAGGACACTGTAATTATTTGTTCATAAAACAGGAACCAGGATTCCTGTACTCATTTGTTCAATGGTGTATCTCCAGCATGTGAAACACTGTCTTGAATGTTTTAACATGCAACAAGTATATATGTAATAAAATCAACATATATATTCAATATATGCATGCAACAAATATATACCCTATATATTCAACATATATATGTTGAATATATATTTCAATAAGGAAATTTTACAAGTTATTAAATTTTATGAAAGGTTCTCTGTTGGCCTCAATGTTCTCAGGGCTCAATATTCTTTCCCACCTTCCTCTTACTAAAATGCCTTCTGTTCATAGGGAATATAGACAATGACATTGTAATAGTGTTGTATGGTGATAGATGGTACCCACACTTGTGGTGAGCACAGCATAACCCACAGAGAAGGTGAATTACCATGTTGCACATGTGAAACTAACATAACATTCTGTGTCAATGTCCATAAATTTAAAAAAATTTTTAATTAAAAAATAATTAAAATTAATTATAATTAACTAATTAATTAAAAATTTTAATTAAAAAAATTTTTAAATGAAAAAATAAACTGGGCTTCTGTTGCTAAGTCTTTAAAAAATATAAATAAATGACAACATATTAATTTACTAAAGATTATAATTGCTTTAATATTAAATTATTAACCACTAAAGGCCAGAATAAAAATATTAATTTAACATATCAGACACAAAGTAAATACGTGATATTTTACATAGACTTTTAGGTATCTCCCAAGTTCCATTTTGCAGCTTGGGAATTTAAAATCGAATATATTTGTTGCTAGAAGAGAGATCTGTATACATCTCCCTAACAGAGTTCATCATCTTACCAGGTCTTTCCTTCCCAGTGCCTTTTGACTCAGCAAACTTTTGAATCAAGCTTTCAACTGTAGTGTTAGCCATGTTATTTATAAATTCTTCATGGACCTATTAAAATGAAATAAAGGTAATTTTTTTCTTTTTCCATCAAAAATTCTTACTGTATTTCAGACAAAACTTGCATAAAGCAATTAAAATTCATTATACCAAAACATGTGGGGGTTTTTTTGACCCAAAACCTTTGAGAACTTTAATTTACCTAACATGATCTCTTACCTTGTAGCATTAGTAGACCTGTGGGTATCAGCCACTGTTTACATGAAGCTCTAAAGATACAGCCTTAGAAGTCAAGGAAGTTTCCTGTCCTCATCTTTGAATGTTTTAGACACATAATTCTTATGATAAGTTAAAACTTATATAGATCTCTAATAATATTTAAATCCTTAAAAATAAAAAAAAATAACAGACCTCATCTTTCTCTACTCTACTTCAGTATACTCCAAGGTGTCATAATTAAACTGCTTTTGTATTTTTGGGAAAAAAAAATTTTTTTCTTAAAGATTTTTTGTTTATAAGTAATCCCTATACCCAAAGTGGGGCTCCAACTCACAACCCTGAGTTCAAGAATCGTGTGCTCCAGAAGGAGAAGGAGAGGCAGACTCCCTGCCAAGTGGGGAGCCCAACACGGGGCTCAATCCCAGGACTCTGAGATCATGACCTGAGCTAAAGTCAGACACTTAAGCAACCGAGTCACCCAGGTACCCATTTAAGGCCAAGTTCTGTAACTTACTACTGTTCTAGAGTATAATTATTTAAAAAATCCAAAAATTGATAACTCCAGAATTTTAAAGTAAAAGGACTGAGCTATCATTAATTTTAGCAATTGGTTTGAATTATCATCCTTGTCCAATCAAAAATCCAGCTTATTTTTTTTTTTAAGATTTTGTCAGATAGAGAGAGCACACGCAAGCGTGCACACAAGCAAGGGGAGTGGCAGGCAGAGGGAGAAGCAAACTGCCCAGAGCAGGGAGTGCAATGAAGGACTTGATCCCAGGACCATGTGATCATGACCTAAGCTGAAGGCAGATGCTTAACTGAGTCACCCGGTGAGGGGGTCCCAAAAAATCCAGTTTATATTTAATACTTGTAAATACACATTCTTACCTGAAATAATCCAGTATCATACTGAGTTTTAGATTTTTAAACAGTCATAAATGAACATAAAATTTCATAAAATTTTCAACAAAAGGAAAAACTTACCTGGCCTATTTGCAAATGAATTTCCTTTATAGCATTTGACAAGGATTCTATAATTTCCTTTATGTGAATGAGATGAGCTTCTTCAATATCTTGAAACTTCTGGGTAACAAATATGAAAAGTTATATATCTATATTAAAAATACACTCTGAAATTAAAACTTTAATTTCAAATTTAAAATCAAATCTAAACTTTAAAATTATTATTTATTATAAATTATTATTTATTCAAGCCCCCAACATGGGCTTGAACTTGCAGTCAAAAGACCTTTGAAATCATCTCAATATAGCTAACCAAATTTAGCGAACTAACATTATTATGTAATGTTTAACAATACTTCTAGACAAATGAGCCAATAAATATACTGAAACGTTTAACTTTTTAATACATTAACTTTTCCCTATGCCATTTCTCACTATGCCATCTCTCTGAACTTGTTCAGAGTTTGAAGACACCACAAACTAAAATCTATAATCACAGTCAGAAAACTGGAAGGAGACCCAAATGAGAAGTTTCATGAAAGCGAAGGCAGAAGTGTTTCCAACTGAAGACCAGTTAATTGGCAGAGCAAAAGCTACTGCTTACTTCTGAAGACTTTATAACCTAGCCCGAAGACTCTCAAAGTGTCTAATCCTTGAAATGTTATTACATAGCTTTCAAAGAGGTAATCTCTGGTCAAAGAAATATGGAAATGCCCGTATACTCCATCTCAACAGTTCTCAACAGAAGGTAGGGATATATCTAATCACCTGGAAAATGTTTTCAAACCATAGAATGCATAGATTCTCTACTACTCCCCGGGGAATGAGGGTGGAAAAAGATGAGAATGTTGTTTGGAAAAAGTTCCCAGTTCATTCTGATATTTATCCCCCAGGAAGAAAACCACTGCTAGACTTGGCTTCTAATACACAAATTAAGAAGCCTGAGAAATACTGAAATAAAACATGTTTCATTTTGCTTAACCCAGTGTTTTCCAAATTTGACCACACAGCCCTTTTTGTTTTTCTTCTTCTCTGAGTATCTATTAATATCTCACACAACAATAATATTCCTCAAAACAGGACTTGGGAAATGCTGAACTAGCTATTTTCAAACAAAACAGATTTGTCATTTCAAGTGCACAAACCTGATTACCCTTTTTTTCCCTGCCAAATTAAATCAGTTCTAAGGAATAGGCCTAAATGTCTTGTTATTTTTTCTGGTTAGATTATCAAATTAAGTTCCCTCACCCCATATTTAATACACAATTTTCTTCAGCAATGCGTCACATATCAGAAAATCACAAAGCTAAATGATCATGTTCATATTTTTAACAAAGGGTCTGAACTTTTAAAAAAAAATCAGTAATGGTGAAATTATAGTTCTGGCAACAATGCAACAATAGTCCAAAAACTTAAATCAATTTTATTCATGGGAAATGGTGGAGTTAAAATGTCTTGCTTTGACCAATTTTGACCAAATCAATGAGAATACCAGCATTTCAAGATTCTGAATTACTCTCTTAAGAAGTGAGGAGTATTGGCAGAAGCATGATTTTATGTTCATATTATACAAATTCGCCCTCAGCTTAAATTTCTGCAACTTAATGAACAAGATATTTTCTCACTGACAGGTAAGATCCAAATCCAGAAAAGCTAAGTCAAACAGCCACAAATTTCATATGGATAATCCCTAATCCCAAGAAAACTGTGCCATCTTCATTCTCTTTTGAAAGAGCTACACTGAGAGGTGCCTGGGTGACTCCGCCCTTAAGCATCTGCCTTCAGCTCAGGTCATGATTCCAGCATCCTGGGATGGAGCCACACATTGAGCCCCACATCAGGCTCCCTGCTTGGCGGGAAGCCTGCTTCTCCCTCTCCTGCTTCCCCTGCTTGTATTCTTTCTCTCATTGTTTCTCTGTCAAATAAATAAATAAATCTGAAAAAAAAAAAAAACCAATGATTAAAACATAGCCTTAATTATTTAAAAATATCTTGAAGCATGAAGCCACACAGAAACTCAAAGCGTGATTCAGATGCAATTTAGAAACTGTGCTGGGTTTTTAGAGGGGGTAGGGGATCTGCTAAATATCAGTTTCCTCAGAATTAGTGACTACTAAACATAGAATAATTCAACAATGGGACTATAGTCTCAAGTATTTGGATATAAATAAATGAACTTTCTTGAACAAATCAGACTTTTCTTCCTTGAAATTTCAAATAATAGATTATATGTTAATTTTTTAAAAAATTTTAAAAAGCACCCTAATACTGTATTCATATGTATTGTTACATTAATTTTTTTTAAAAGTACAATTTTGGGGACGCCTGCATGGCCAAGTCAGTTAAGCATCTGACTTCTGATTTCGGATCAGGTCATGATCTCAGGGTTGTGAGGTCAAGCCTGGCAAAGGGCTCCATGCTCAGCAGGAAGTTTGCTTGGGATTCTCTTTCTCCCTCTCCCTATACCCGTCCCCCTGCTCTATTCACATACTCTCTTTCTTAAATAAATAAATAAAAATAAAAAATAAAAAGTACAAGATGAGAGGCAACATGGGGGTTAGGAGGGTAAGGAAAGGAATAAATGAAACAAGATGGGATCGGGAGGGAGACAAACCATAAGAGACTCTTAATCTCAGGAGGAGGGTTGCCGGAAGGGAGTGGGGAGGGAGGGAAGGGGTGGGTGGGTGATGGACACTGTGGAGGGTATGTGCTATGATGAGTGCTGTGAATTGTTTAAAACTGATGATTCACAGACCTGTACCCCTGAAACAAATAATACATTGTATGTTAATTTTAAAAAATTTTTTAAAAAGCACCCTAATACTGAAAGTCCCTAATCTGAAGGTGTTGTTTAAGCAAAATCTCAAAGCTTCCTTGAATGAGCCACGTGTTTAAACAAAATCTCCATATTTTTCCAGTTTTTAAATGTCATTAAATGTTAATAGTAGAAAACATACACATAAAGAAAATTCACAATTTTTATTATGCTTTTTCTTAACCCCAAATGAAAATAATTAAACCACAAATATTCCAAATAAATCCTAACCTCTTTCATCCCACACACTCAACTTCTTTTTCCACTAGTAAAGAAATACAGGTCTGTCACCCAAATCTGATTTTCACTACACTGATATACCCCGTCCCACTGGGATTAGGTCAACATGCTAGGCCTGGAACAAAGAAAGACGAAAATATAAAAGAATTCTTTTCACTTCTAATTAACTGAAATTAAAATTTAAAGTCTACTACCTATTAAGAAATGATAGCCTGTTTTGTCATTGTACATGTGTGATAGAGAGACAGAGGGAACTTGAAAGAGGACAAACATACACACATTAGCACAGTATATACCATCACCTTTACTTAAAAGCAGCATGGTTATACATCTGCTCAAATATATTAATATCCTCATCTTGCAAGTAGCAGAATAAACAAAATGCCAATTTGGAGGTGGGGAGGAAGTAATGAAAAATAAAAGAAATGAGAGGGAAAAATGAGTGCTGAAATTCTTTCAAAACACTTTTATAAAATACTATAAATGAATAAAAAACTGATTCCAGCAAATTCTAATTTTTCCAAATTAAACAGGTGAAAGGAAAGATTTTCTGACAGAAATTAGTCATGTTGATGCCAAATTAATGAACCAATAATTGTCTTATAAACAAGTGTTAAGGTTTCAGAAGCCAAAAGAACACTTGCTTAAGTCTACAATAATGTTGGTTGCTTTAGAAATTGAAGTTTTTTTTTTCTTTCACTAGAGTTAGACCCTCATTTAATACAATTAACTAAACCCTTCTTGAAATATTATCATTTCCCAGCTGCCATGACATTATTCTTCCCAGTTTTCTTCCTTGTCTGGCTTGTCCTACTTGGGTTTCAGCATCCCTTCTTCAATCAAACTGTCAATGATGAGTCTCTCAGAGCTTTGTCCTTTCTTCCCCACACTCTATTCAAAGATAATGTCATTATGGCTTTGAGTACTGACAAGCCCTTATTTTACACAGGCTCATAATCCTTCATTCAAAACTTTGGAATGAGATGTTTGAGAGTTCAAACATTTTGAATTTTTAAAATAAAGATAATGTGGCTTTGTTACCATATCTTTCACAATACTGAAAGCAGGATCTACAATGGCATCTGTTTATCAAACACATTAATATATCTAAAGGAAAACAGGTATATTTGATGTAGGTGGGATAAATACATAGCCTTACATCAGTTCTGGTCAAGTTTTGCTGCCAAATTCATTTCAGAAAAAAACTTTTGGTTTTTAGAGATTCTGGATTTCAGAATTGTAAACAAAGGACTGTGAACATTAATTACATTCAGCCCAGATTTTCTGGCTCTTCCAAAATAGCCCACATGATGTCTCCAACATCAGAGATTCTGATTTCCCCAAGAACTCCCCCATTCTCTAATCCTTGACATCTCCAAAAACACTCAATTCTCTCTTCCAACCACCACACTGCCCCTCATCCTAACCTGACCACTCTACTCGCCTTCCAAACTGGACTCTTGATTCTCGTTCGGCCCTACTATAATCCATGCTCCACAAAACTGCCAGAATTATCTTTTAAAATGAAGATCAGGGGGACACCTGGATGACTCAGTTATGCATCTGCCTTCGGCTCAGGTTATGATCCTAGGATCAAGTCCCACATTGCATATAATCTTTCAGTGTCCTCCAAGTGCTTTTTTTTTTTTTAATTTTTCTCTCCTTTATTTGACTTATGCACTATTCTTTTTCTTTCTTTTTAGAATGTATGAGATTATTTCTAGCTTCTTGGGGTTTGGACACATGAAAAATGTCTAATATCACATGCCATCAGGGAAATACAAATCAAAATCATTATGAGATACCACCTTACACCAATTAGAATGGCAAAAATTAACAAGACAGCAAACAACAAATGTTGGCAAGAATGTGGAGAAGGGGAACCCTCTACCAACTGCTCTTAAGAAAACCTAAACCCTCACTACAGCCTTGTCCTTGCCTATCTCTTTAACCTCACTTCTTACCACTATCTCTCTTCACACTTTCATGAAGCACTATTTGCTTTCTACAATGTGACAGCTCTTTCATACATCTGGGTCTTATATCCATGGGTCCTCAATACCTGGAACACTCATGCCCTAGAATGTGTCTCTTTACTCATTCTGCAGTATAGAATTCACTCATTCACTCATTCTCTCAGTTTTAAATCCCACTTTTCCAAAAAAGCCTTTCCTAACTACCAAATCCAAATCAAATTAGGTTGCTCCTATTATTCTATCTCATATAATCCTTCTTTTCCCTTGTAACAGGTTTAATAATTCGTAACTTTATATTTAATCATGTATTTAATGTTTGCCTCCCTCCTCTATATTGTATACTCCACCTAGAGCAGGGAGATATTTGTTCTATTTACACATATACTGTATATACCCAGCAACTAGCACAGTGCCTGCAAACATGGCAAGTAAAGACGGAAGCATATATGCCTGCAAACAAGCATGAAAAGATTTTGATTTCTGAGATGTGAATCATTCATCACTCTAAGCAGGAAGACTCCCTAGAATCCAAAAAGGCAGCTTCATGAAGTCCTTCTTCACACTTATTGAATGCCTACCATGCGCTGGGAGCTATTTTAAAAAGTGGTGAGGAAATAATAAATCAATTCCTGTTTTGATAGAACTTACATTTTAGTGAAGGAAGACAGATAATAAAAAAAAATACGGGTAGAAGAACCAGTGTGCTTTACTACATTCAAATATGATGACTAAGAATAATGTTCTAAAAAGAGCTTCCTTCACCAGCCTCAAGAGATTACAGAAGATGAAGAACAGCTCCAGCCAGCCCATGATGATAAGAACATAACCCTTGCTCTTGTAAGCCACTGAGATATGAGGGTTTCTTCGTCACCTCAGTATACCCAGCCTACCCTGAGAGATAAATAAAATTCATGGCATATTAAATAACAGGTGCTAAGGAGAAAAACAAAACAAGAAAAAGGTACAAGAGGATGGGGGTATGAGTTTTAGGTATGATTCATAAAAGGCATCCATCTTAAACCTAGGCCTTTAATTAAGGCTCTAAGAATATCAAATGGGCTATAAATTATCCCAAGCTTATGGGAGACAGACTTTTTTTTTTTTTTTTTTGAGACAGACTTTTTTTTATTGTCTGTCTTCCCTAACTAAAATGGAAGTTCTATGAGAGCAGGGATTCTTGACTTTTTGTTAATGGCTATATTCACAGCAGTGAATCATTTGTAATTTTCTTCTCAAGCAGAAGTCAATTTTACAATTCATACATAAGGCTAACTAACAATCACCTGTCTTCATCATCTATCAATATCCTCACTTTCCCGCGTTCTCTTTAAGCAGCCTCTTCTGATACACTTAAATAATCCCTTATAATGTGATAGTTATTACATATGGTCCTCATTGCCAAAACAAGACGTGTATCTTTAAAACAGCACTAATAAAACATACACATTGTGCATTTCAACATTTCTAATACTAAAAAATTATATGATACAAGAATTATATTATTTCTATCAGTAAAACAAATACCCTGTTTTAGATTTAAAGCTTAAAAATACCAACCTGAGCTGTTTCTGTCATTTTCTGTTCAAAATCAGCTTTTGCTAATGCATACTTCTCCACATAAAGTTTATAGGTATCTGTAGCTTTCTTAGATTTAACAGCTGCCTGTAACAAAACAAAAACATTTTTAATTATAAAATGACCTATTTTGTTTCCTGATATAAGTTCATTTGAAATAACTACTTAAATGGATTTTAAGGAATGAGGCCTATGGTGAGTCCAATATGACATAAACTAACTTTAACATCTCTTTTTCAAGTCCTCATTAGTAATTATTTTTGTTATAGTCACAGAATAACACAGAAACTAAATGTTGATTCTCCTTCCCGTCTGATGGAATGTGCCTTGAAAAGTTAAATGCTCTCATTTTATAACCCAGAGTAGTGTCATATAATCACATTATAATGATATGGTGTTTCTAAGAATTCAATCAACAAAAATGTGACAATACGATCAGAATATGCTTGACACTCTTTTCTATACCTTCAAGTCTTCCTTCCTCCCACAACATAAACATATTCCATTTAATGTCTGATTAATAATTATAAAGGTACTCAAAAGTTGAGAAAATAATTTTCTTTGATGTTTGTTTCCATTATACTCCAATAAATCTATAAATTTGTTTATAGATTTTTTCAAGATTTCTATTATTAAAAAATTGTTATTGCATTATTATAGTTCAAGTTTTATCAAAATTACTTATTCAATTAAAATTTAATATATTAAACATTAGGTAGTGAGGAATATGAAAATAAGTTTTCTTCCTGAAGGACTTCATGAAAGCAGTAGAACCTATTTTTACCTAGAAGTCAGCAGAATGCAACAAAGCCATAGAAGTAAAGATAAATTCTATGGAAGATATAAATTCAGGAAGAAGGAAGACTTTCTGTAACTTGTAGGTTCAAGCAAACATATGCTTCCAGAAACTTGACAATTCTCAAAGGACTGATCGATTTGGACAAAGGAAGGTTGGGAGGTGAGGAGTGTAAATATAAGTAAGAGTTTAAGAAGATCCAAAAAAAAGGTAAGGGGCACCTGGGTGGCTCAGTGGGTTAAAGCCTCTGCCTTCAGGTCATGATTCCCAGGGTCCGGGTCCAGGGTCCTGGGTCCTGGGATCCAGCCCCGCATCAGGCTCTCTGCTCAGCAGGGAGCCTGCTTCCCACCCCCTCTCTCTGCCTGCCTCTCTGCCTACTTGTGATCTCTGTCTGTCAAATAAATAGAATCTTTAAAAAAAAAAAAAAGGAAGATAAAAATGTCTCCATTTGCTTGACGAGTAAGAGATAGTCTGTTAAGAATGAAGAAGAGTAGGATAGGGCTACGAGCTTCACAAGAATGAAGAACACTTCAAGCCAGGGTTACAGAAGATACAACAGATGATACCAGACAAGTAAAAGTGCTACTAAGAGCCACTGAGGGCTAAGTAAAGCTGAAAAACATGGAATTTGTATAGAGCCAATCAGAAACAACATGTAATCATCTCCTGCTACATTCAGGAGTCTAAAAATAAGAATTAGAAACAGAAAGTTGGGTTTACCTGAAAGGCTGGGATTGGCAAGAGATGTAGACAGTCCTACTCTCTAAAAAGGCCCCTCTCTGGGTATTATGCTGAGTGAAATGAGTCAATCAGAGAAAGACAATTATCATATGATTTCTCTGATATGAGGAATTTGAGAGGCAGGGTGGGAGGCCTGGGGGGTAGGCAAGGAAAAAATGAAACAAGATGGGATCAGGAGGAAGACAAACCATAAGAGACTCTGAATCTCACAAAACAAACTGAGGGTTGCTAGGGGGTTGGGGGTAAGGAGAGGGTGGCTGAGTTATGGACATTGGGGAGGGTATGTGCTATGGTGAGTTCTATGAAATGTGTAAGCCTGATGATTCACAGACCTGTACCCGTGGGGTAAATAATGGATTGATTATATGTTAACAAAAATAATTAAGTAAAAAAACAAACAAAAAAAAGGCCCCTCTGTATGCTCCTTAATATATAACTACATACATATATTAAACATGTATGCTCCACGCTTTCCTGAATTCTTAAATAATATAGGATGCCACTTTATCTTGTAGCATAAAAAAGGCTGATTTTGGAGACAGAAGACTTGGTCTTAGAGTTTTATATAGTTCTCTCATTCCTAAAATGGGAAGAATACCGCCTATTTTTTAAAGCTTTAGCAGTGATGAAATGTGACTTATGTAAAATGATCGGGACAGGGACTGGCACATAGTTAAAGCTACAAAATAAATGGTATCAGCCATTATTATGGTTTCTAAAAGTAACACCAACAGGAAAATATAACTGTATTTTGCTATTATTGTATCTAAGAGTTGTACTGAGTTCTCCATCCCTAGAGTAGTAAGTGGTTAAAACCTATACTGATTTTCTAGTTTATTCCTATGGATTAAAAAATAAACCTCTTCTCCCATTGTCTCAGGCCCTTTGACATTATTTACACTACTGTTAGTATATTTCCTCTGATGTCCTGGCCTTGTTTAAACATGTAACAATTAGATGAGATGGATATTTGAAATTTAAATCTTCACAGAAATCATAGGTAACAAATTGGCTAGATCTGAGAAAAAATTTTAATGGTATGGTTATCTGGGTTTCCTTTGGCTATCTGGGTTTCTTGTTTGTTTGTTTTTACAGCAAGAGACTTCAGTTTCTTCTACCAACTACCTGTATTTTCAGTCTGTACAAGAATGGTCAGCAACGTACAGTCCATGGAGTGATTTTCACAAAATCACTCACAAAATAACGTAGTCCCACTAGTAGCCCCTTCTTTGCTTTTGTCCTATTCTAACACCTACTCTTTTTTTTTTTTCTACTCCTGAATGAAGACTTGAATTGTGATCACCTAGAGATAACTGCAATTTGGAAAAAATTCGTAAAAATAGAAAAGTCCCCCAAAATAGGGCTATAATGATTGTGGCTATATTACTATATTTTTATTTGTCTGGTTAATAAATTAAAAGTAATTTATTTCATGATATCGTCCGTTTTCTTTTTACAGGTTCTGTACAAAATAGGATACCTCTCCTTCTAAACTTACCATTAAAACCTCTCTCAAACCTCTTGTTCTGTACTATTTAATACTTTTGCTCTCCACAAAGAAGGAAGCTTCTTGAATACAGAAGGGGAGGATATGTATTTTAGCCTGTAGTAACCTTCATAACATCTAGCATAACGACAAGCACATGGTAGAAACCAAAACACTTACTACTGCACACAAATTATCACTTCATAATCCAACAATCAGAAAAATACTTGAATAAGACATTTAAAAAGCCAAGACCTTAGTCTTTCACCTCTGTTTAAAGTAATATAAACTCTTAATTTTTATATTAACAAACAAGAAAAATTCAAATATTATTATTTGCTATAATGATTATTTTTCCAAGTAAACACATATGCTGTGTTGCAGACGATACAATGACAGTTTCTCACTCACAAGTAATTTGTAATCTAACAGGAATAAAAGATAACTGCCTAGAGGGCCATTACTCCTTTAAGAAGACCTATGATACATTTCTACAATGTAAACAAAGCAATTATTTTACATTATTCATTATACTTAGTTATAGGACTTAAAGCAGCACCTGAGCGCCTGAGTGGCTCAGTCATCAAGCGTCTGCCTTCGGCTCAAATCATGATCCCAGGGTTCAGGGATTGAGCCCCACATCAGACTCCTTGCTCGGCAGGGAGTCTGTTTCTCCCTCTCCCTCTGCCTACTTGTGCTCTAAGTAAATTAAAAAAAAAAAAGTTACAAAACTTTAAGAGATGGAAAGAAGTTCCTGAAGCATCATTTCTTCTTCCAATAGTCAGTCTCTAGAATTCAAACTAGTTTGGGTACTCAAATTTTTACTGAATCAATAGTTCAGAAATAATTCTAAAAATTTAAACCAGCCTACTTTTCTTAACTTTCTTTTTTCCTCCCGGAATGTTCTCACTGTAAAACTAAGTCTACTTAGTTTTCAACTCACCACAAACTTACTTGTCCACTATAGCCAACCATAAAATTATTGTCTTCATCTCAAAAGTTGATCAGGATCTTACTCAGAATATAAAAGGACAGGTAAGTCTTCTGGAGCATATTTTCTTATACGAGGAAGCTGGGGAAAATTTCACTTCTCTTATTTGGAGGCATGAAGGAACAGAGAAAATACCCTTTTAAAGTTCTAACAGATTTTTTACATCAGCCCTCACTCTTCAAATGTAAAAATAATAGGCCAGAATCCTACGGAAATTATGTACCAACTTAAAGAAGTATCTTGGAAAACTAACAAAAGGAGTACTTCATCATAAAGGAATAAAATGAAAAAAATTGTTGACACAAAGTGTTTTGAGTAAGGACAAAACCAAATTTAAAGAAAAATAAGGGTATCATATAAAAAGATGTAGAGGCAATTTTAGAATGTAATTGTATTGGGAACATCTTGATTTTTTTTAAAGCAAGAAAGAGCCCTCAGAGGAAACAAACTGCAACACTCAATTGAGTCAAAACAACTTTCTAAATAGTATATATACTTAGAAATACTGTAAATTCTAGGGTAGAATTATAAAAACAATATCCTAGTAGTTACAAATTTGACCACTTCCATAAAGTCATTATTAAAAAGGGAAGTTAAAGCATTTTTTCTTAAATGAGGAAATTACACTTTCAAACAAACATCTACATTCCTTCTCACAAAAAAGATGGGCTTTAACAAGTTACCTACTGATAATAAATAAATCCTACATTTTATTGATTTCCTTACCTTCTTAAATAAATTTACCAATATACTAGGAGAAATATTTGTGTTTAAGTGCCTGTGATTGCCTAGGTGGTGCAGTCGGTTAAGCGTCTAACTCTTGGTTTTAGCCTGGGTCCTGATCTCAGGGTCATGAGATTCAGGTCCATATTGGGAGTCTGCTAAGTTTCTCTTCCTCTTCATCTGCCCTTCCCCACTTCATGCTCTCTCTCAGAAACGTAAATTTATTAAATCTTGGGGGAAAAAAAAAGAATAAAGCATCCCTTCCTCTAAGCTGTCCACATGACTACAAAAAGCACAGTCCACCAACTTACAACCCTTGGACACAACCATATGCCACAGCTCTGCCTAGTATGTTAATGAAAAGGAAATCCTTTAATCTAAATCATTACCTTATATATATATATTTTTTTAAGATTTTTATTTATTTGACAGACAGATCACAAGTAGGCAGAGAGGCAGGCAGAGAGAGAGAGGAGGAGGAGGCAGGCTCCCTGCTGAGCAGAGAGCCCAAAGTGAGGCTCAATCCCAGGATCTTGGGATCATGACCTGAGCTGAAGGCTGAGGCTTTAACCACTGAGCCACCCAGGCGCCCTCATTACCTTATATTAAACCTTTTTTTGCTTTATATAAAAAGATTCAATCATTTCTTTAAACCTAACTTCTAGGGACCATGTATTCTGCAAGTGGTCACTACACTTAGTACACACTAGGTACTAAGTTAAATCCATTGGGTTTCACACACACACACACACACACACACACACACACACACAAATAAAGAGCACTATTTAGCCATGATTACTTTTTAACCCTTTGGAAAATTTCAAATAGCATACTTCTGCATTAATGATATGGAATTCATACCAATTTACTGACCTGTATGTTACTGACCTATAGGAACTATTTCTATAGCTCACATTTTAAAAAATAATCTCTTATTTTGAAATACATAGTTGGCTTTATCTATATTTGTTGCTATCTTTTTCATTTTTTGGAAAAAAATTAATTATTAAATAGACAAAGGGAGGCCCCATGTCCTTACCAATCCCATTCCCACTTGCTCTGCAAAGGAAACTCCCATTATGTAATTCAGTGTTTACTGTCCCTACTCATGTTCCTTGAACAGTTAATTATACTTTAAAAGGTTTTCTTACAGAGAATTAAAGATTATGTGAAAGGCATCAAAATCTACATATTCTTCTGGAACTTTGTTTTTCTTGCTCAATATTATGCTTTTTAGATTCACCCAGGTCAATGACTCATGTCATTCTACTGCATTCCTTTTTTTTTTTATAATAAACCTTTTAGAGCACACGAAAGAAGTGCAATAAACTCCATTAACCTATCACGTAACTTCAAGATTCCATCCATTCTTCCCCTTCCAGTATTTTTTTGCTACAGTATTTTAAATCCCAGATCTATCATTTTACCCTATAAAATTTATCTGAACTGCTGAATAGTCCCATTATATGAAACAGTCTTCTGCTGTTAAACATTAAAGTTGTTTTACATAATAAGAATTTTTTTTCCAATTTGCCAATCAACCTATTTATTAGAGGAGTCTAACTCACTTATACACATTATGGCTTTGGTATATTTGAACTTACTTCTTCCAGCTTACTTTAAGCTTTTTGCCTACCATTCTTTATTTCCTCCTTCCTTTCCTATCAAAAAATATTTTTTTAAAGATTTTATTTATTTGACAGAGAGAGTGATTAAAAGTAGGCAGAGAGACAGGCAGAGAGGGAGGGGGAAGCAGGCTCCCCACTGAGCAGAGAGCCCCACACGGGGCTTGATCCCAGGACCCCGAGATCATAACCTGAGCCCAAGGCAGAGGCTTAACCCACTGAGCCACCCAGGCACCCCCTTATCAATAAATTTTAATATCCTCTTCTTTGTCCTTATTTAAAAGACTTATTAGACTTTTATTCTTTTAGAAGTTAGGCTTAATGTACCTACTTGATTATTACTAACTCTGATACACCATTAATTTATAAAGTACACCATTATCTTGTGTACCTTTAAAACAGAAAAATGTTATCATCTAAAATATAAAATAATGCTTTCTTAGCACTTAAAATTCTAATTTTATACTTCTAGAAGAGCTCTTTTAGACTTACTTAGAAGTATACTGATACAGAATAAAAAGGAAAGCAAAATGAATTATTTGACATACTCTTACATCTTCCACATATTCAGATGTGAACCTTCTCAATTACTTTCTAATTGAGAGATTGCTGAGGTGTTTTTTCTCCACACAATATTATCTTCAATGTCATCAAGACCATGACTGATGCAGTACCTCTTAAAAATGCTCATTGTCTCCCAATTTTCTTCTAAACACCAGAGCTCACATTTTCTTGATCTTACCAGAAGGTCTCAACAAAAAGTTTTCAGACAAAAAACAGAACAATTCCTTCCTCAAATTGTCTTAAGATGGTCTGTTAACTAAAACATCAAAGTGCTGCAGTTGTCCAATCATGCTACCGCACAGAATAACCAAGTTCACACAGGCAATAAAAATACACATATAGGCGTGCCTGGGTGGCTCAGTGGTTAAAGCCTCTGCCTTCGGCTCAGGTCATGATCCCAGGGTCCTGGGATCGAGTCCCGCATCGGGCTCTCTGCTCAGCAGGGAGCCTGCCTCCTCCTCCTCCTCTCTCTCTCTGGCTCTCTACCTACTTGTGATCTGTCTGTCAAATAAAAAAAAATAATAATAAAAAAACTTAAAAAAAAAAATACACATATATATGTCACCTTATCAACAGTGATAATAAGATATCATCAGCAGAAAATGCATTCTGATTGCAAAGATGTGAGAAAACCAGAAACACCTGGTAGCTTTTAATATTCTCTTTTTCTCTGGAGTCTAGGTCTGAGTTTACCTTTATGTAACCTACTTAATACCAAGAATGTACTTTCAATCTGGGAACTCTTTTTTTTTTTTAAATATTTATATATACATATATATTTTCTTAAGTTTTTTTTTTCTTAAGTTTTTATGTTAATTCCAGTTAACATACAGTGTTGTATTCATCTGTGGACTACTGAATTTCCTCAGGTATGAAAAATCCTGAGCTATGAATTCTTTAAATATTACTAGACAACCATTCTTTCCATTTTCTTCTGGAATTCACATCAGATGAATGTTGGTAACCTTTCTTTTTGTTTTTTTATGATTTTATTTATTTGAGAAAGAGAAAGTGCAAGAATGCACATGAGTAGGGGAGAAGCAAAGGGAGAGGGAGAAACAGACTCCCTCCTAAGCACAGAGCCCAACCTGGGGCTCAATCCTAAAACCCTGAGACTATCACCTGAGCAGAAGACAGAGGTTTAACTGACTGAGTCACCCGGGTGCCCCAGTAATCTTTATTTCTTTGTACTAATGTTCTGGGGGGTTCCCTCAGTACCATCTTCCAAATTCAGTCTTTGACTACATCAAGTCTAAAGTTTGAGAGAGCAAGCAAGCGTGCACAAAGGGAGAAGCAGACTCCCCACTGAGCAGGGAACCTGATGCAGGACTCAAACCTGGGACCCTGATGCAGGACTCAAACCTGGGACCCTAAGATCATGCAAAGGCAGACCCTTAACCAACTGAGCCACCCAGGTGTCCCAAGTTTGTATTTTCTATTTCTTTTCCTCAATAACCATATTTTTCATTTCCAAGTTTTCTAATTAGCTGTCTTCCTATCAAGTAGACCTTATTCCATTATGCCTTAATTTTATTTACTAGTTTATATTCATTTATCTCTTTGAACATATTGAACACAATCTTTTTTATTCATCTGTTTTATAAATTTAAATTTTATCTTGAGTGAATTCTTCTTCCAATTGGTAAATTTATTGTTGTCTTAGCACTAGATTTCTTGGGTGTACTCTAGAATTTTGGTTGTTTGCTCATTTCAAATGGGAGGTTTCTTGTTTTGTCCCCTTCTCCTCTTCTCTCTCACTCCATAAGTGCTGTGGGACAGATCCACAGAATGCAATGTAAATGTCACCACCTAGAATTGTGTTATGTCTTATCCTTTGTGCTCACCCCACCTAATAGTTTTCATGGCATTTTGTGACACCCCTCAAAGTCCCCAATTTAGTATCAGTCTTATAAAGGTAGTTTTTAATTACTTCCCTGGAAGAATATGGGAGATATGGCCAAAAAAGTGATGAAATGTTCCTTAGCTTGATTTGGGTCAGAATTGTGTCCATTAGCCCCTACCTTCTGATAAAGCTTTAGCCCTAGTCAGCAGCCTAAGAGTTTTCTTTTTTTCTACCTATATTGCTTCACATAGACAGTGTGGGACTCCTTGTGCTTTATCTCAGATGGGTAACACTTAGTCCATTTTAAGAAACAAGAGCTTAAATTCCACAGCCTAACTTAGGACTTTGAGTCCAGCAAAACTAGCAAAACCAATCTCTACACACCACTTTGAGTTTCCATTCTGTTTCTGGTTCATAGAGATAATATTCTACTTTTTTAAGTCCTATAATTTTGTTCTGTTTTCCCTTCTTATATTTTATTTACAAATGCTGTGTGGAATGGTGTTTTAAAATAGTAAACGTACTGTGCCTTATTTTTTTCTCCCCCCCAACTTTTATTTATTGCACAAACATTAAAGGAAATCAGTTATGCCAAAATCCATGAACTGTTTTGATTTTTTCCATATTCTCTTCTAGTTTCTGTCCATATATATACACTTCTATAATTACTGGAATTGCTAAAATACAGTTACAACTTGGTTTTTTTTTTTTAATGGATATTTCACATACTTTAGAAAAGCTTTCAAAATTATCACTCCCTATGGCTCATTCCTAAATGAGATATAACACATCAAACAAGTGAATGGTTAGTTTAGACTGTTCTGAAAGGGGGAAAAAATCTACTTTCACTTAAAACGCCGAGTGGGGGAAAGGATTGTGGTTTACCGCAATACTACATAAATGTCTTCAAAGTCGGCAATAAATCACCCACAACACATATTTTAAAGCTTATCTTCAAGTATCTATGCCTTTCTAAATATACCAATCTTGACTAAAAAAAAATTTTACCTTACGTTAAATCCTACACCAAGCAGTATCTTATCAAGTATCTTATTATAAAAATAGCCAACAAATGTCAACAGCAAAAAGAAATTATTTCTTTTTATGTATCTGCTAATGTATTTTTCATACACAACACAACATATTCTACAAACCTAGCTCTGTTTCACTTAGGTAAATCATGAACACTCGGAGGCACAGTACAGTGTCTTCATCTTTTTTTTTTTAAAGATTTTATTTATTTATTTGACAGAGATCACAAGTAGGCAGAGAGGCAGGCAGAAAGAGGAGGAAGCAGGCTCTCCACTGAGCAGAGAGCCCGATGCGGGGCTCGATCCCAGGACCCTGGGATCATGACCTGAGCCCAAGGCAGAGGCTTTAACCCACTGAGCCACCCATGTGCCCCAGTGTCTTCATCTTTAATATTGAGATCATTCTTGAGTGTCTGAGGATTAAAAGCAGTCATTTGTTTAAAAGGGCTTTGAAACCACAGAGATTATTTTTATTACAATTACCTTTTCTATTTCTCTTTGTGTAGCTCCTTCCTTTTTCAAACGTTCCTGTTCTACACACTTGGCATTGTAATTTTCCTTGGATTTCTGGAGGGCCTGAGTTATGCTTTGAATAGTTTGAACAGCTTCCAGAGTTCCTGCAACTTCTTCTTTAGTCTGCGTGGTATGAAATGATTCATCAAAACAACTGAACTGTAAAGCACTCAATATTTCATCTATCATTCCTTTAGCAGGAAAAAAGTGATACCTTTTTATGAGATTTTACTTGTTCTTCTCCATACTTCTGAACTTCCTTTATTAGTTCTTGTAATTTTCTAACAAGATCCAAGTGACAGTTTGCTAATTTCTCTGTAGATGTTTTGAACACATCCCACACTGGTGCAAATGTTCTAAGGGAAAGAAAATATGGAAATTATTTAATAAAAGAAAAGTTTAAGGCTCCAAAACAGAACCAACAGAAAAAGTATTATATTCAGCAATTTTAATTAGATAAAATAGGAAATTAAAATAAAGCACAAATGAAATGACTGACAGACTGAGAGTGATTTTTTTAATCCTTGGTTAATTAAAATATTTGGACCTTAAGTACACAGGAATCAGTTAAATATTTATCACAGGTCTGGCCATGGCCCTCTCTTAATTATATCATACTATTTTCTGAGTTGATTTTGGGTTTTTTTTGACTTGTATCAGAAGCCTTTCTAATCACTGTCTATTGTTAAAAATCAGCTTTTACCAAATTTCAATTTTTGGCTATTTAGTGCTCATTTAAAATGCTTAATCAAAAAATAAAAGTTCCTCTGAATTCAAACATGCAAACTCAAATGCACACCACAGGATTTTATAAGAATCTTCATCATTAATAATCATTTGAGAATTATTTTAATGCTGTCACTTGAAATCTTGTTTCAGATCATTTTATCTATGTACTTTAACACTAAGACAGTCCCCTTTCCACTACATGGTACGTGAAACATGACATACTTTCCTACCACTTTTTCACAAAACTGAGAATTTAGTGTTTTCTGCAGGTTCAAGTATATCCAAGAATTACTACATTATTATATCTTGGATAGTACTTAGGATGTCAGTGCTTAGCTTAAACCAATCTGGCCAATAAGGAATGATCTAAGGATAATTTTATATATGTTTTCCTCAGGTACTACCTAACATATTTTCAACATCATCTGTTTTGCACTATGACCAGACCTCTACTTGAAAACAAACAGAAGCACAAGGCAAAAGGACAGAGAAAGAACTTACTTATCCTAATATGTACTCTGTCCCAATTACTACATTTCCTATCCAACGAGAATGCTAACTCACAGTAATCATTTTAAGCAATAGTAAAGAAGTTCAAAAAGGAAAGTTAAGATTCTTAGAATAGGGCTGTTCTGATTAGATCTCACCCCACACTTTAAAAGCTAAATCAGCATCAAATCTGGCAAGGAGTTAAATGAAAAATATTGAGAGTAAAAATAGATAACTGGAAAGTATCCACTCACAACAGCACCAAAATACATGTACATCACTTCAATGTAAACCTGATACATGACAGTGTGAATTTCACAAAGCAGGAAGATGAGGAGTGTCCCCTTACCCAAGGATTCTTTATATTGTAAAGGGGTTCAACGTAAGACTTCTCTAAGTAGAGGTTTCTTTAAGGAATGTCAAATATCATTACATTTTTTAAAGTCTGATATACAGAACATTTTTGGGGTCATGTAATACACATTAATGTATAATAAGCAGAAAAAAAGAAAACTGACCAGTCTAAGTTATGTTTAAATGCAAAAAATACAAAGAGGAAACTCAATTTCTTGGCTAAATATCCATCAGTAAGATGTTAATATTTAAAATCTTTATAATCTTAAGCAATGACACGAACTCGTAAAATACATCCATTATTTATGAGAACCACACATTCCAAAAACAGAAATGCTGTCAACATCCTTATTATCAGGAAACACAGGTGAAGTCAATCCATGTTTTTTCTACCTCCCACCTGATAACTAAAAATAAGGTAGAATTTCCTATAATAGAACCACAACCAAATAAGTACATTATATGTTGTTATATTTATGAACCATTATGTCTTCAAGAAGAACTTAAATATTCTCAAGAACTGTGCCTAAATCAACATTGAAAAAGAGTTTTTCAAAGAAACTAACTCACCCAAGTTGTGAATAATTGCTTGCAGATTTTGCTAGTTTCGTCATTGACCTGGAGTATGCTTCTTCTATTGTAGCTCTGTTAAATCAAATTTCCATAGGATAAGAGCTCTCAAACACATAGAAAAATTATCAAATATAATTAAAACTGTTGAAACAAAAAAACTCAAATTATATATTAAAAATAAGTAAGTACTGGGGTGCCTGGTTGACTCAGTCAGTAGATCATTCGACTCTTCATCTTGGGGTCATAAGTTCAAGCCCAAGGTTGGATATAGAGCTTATTTAAAAAGGAAAAAAAAAAAAAAAAAAAAAAGTAGGTATGTGGTCATGATACTCAGGTATCTTAGTCCCCTCAAGCTAAAAATATCCAAACCAAACTTATTTCAAACTCTTCCCCAACCCCATGCCCACAAAACCCAGCTCTCTTGCAAAAAGGAACTGTTAAAAGTAACTCTCTCACTGATGGAACTGTGAGTTTTTTCACTCCTTTAAACTTCTGTATGTCTTTTTTAACATAATGTATCACACAAGGGTAGTACTTTGATCATCTAAAAAAAGTTAATACAGAAAAAAACATTATCTCAATGGGTAAGTTTAACAGCAACAAAAAGTGATTCACTCTCCAGCACCAGTAAACTGATACAAAAACCTCCTGATGAGGAAACCCAGAAAATCATGGAGAAAGGGTCTGACTAAAAGGCATCAGAGAGCTCAGGAGGCAATTAACAATGAGTAAGCCAAGATCTAAGAGAAGGATCTCCAAAGAAATAAGTCAGATACATTGGTCAGCTTTTCCCTGGGGGGCATCTAGAAGCAGAAACCGAGACTAAGAAGAGGAGCAGAGTTTTTCAAAGCCTCACAGGATAAGGGAGACAAGACTAGATTGAGACTTACCAGAGATGGGAAGCATGGGAAATCCCATAACGTTAAGCTGACACTCAATGAGTAAGGATAAACCTAAGTAGGCAAGCTTTCAAAGGACTACCAACTGTATTTTTTCAAACCCTGATACTGGATCCTGGTATGGATGTCTTACACACATTCATAAAGCATCAGGCACATAAGCCAATAAGACAAAGGAACAAAAACCAGGAAGAACAAATTTGCAATGTTCCAAATGCTGAGATTATAAAGCTTAGATTTTATGAGTTCATATATTATCTTCAAGGAGATAGTACATTAAAGCAAGAATTTGCGGGGCACCTACCTGGCTCAGTCACTAGAGCATGTGACTCTTGATCTCAGGGTCCTGAGTTCAAGCCCTACGCTGGGTGTAGAGTGTAAATCAATCAAGAATTTCAGTAGAGAAATGGAAATCATTTTTTTTAATTTTTTTTTAAGATTTTATTTATTTATTTGACAGACAGAGACTACAAGTAGACAGAGAGGCAGGCAGAGAGAGAGGAGGAATCAGGCTCCCCACCGAGCAGAGAGCCCGATGCGGGGCTCAATCCCAGGACCATGAGATCATGACCTGAGCCGAAGGCAGAGGCTTTAACCCACTGAACCACCCAGGCGCCCCGGAAATCATTTTTAAAAAGTGAAGGAAATCATAGCAAATTTGAAAAAAAATACAAACTCTTTATCTGAAAAATACAGTATCAAAAATTAATATCTCAACCCATGAGGTTAAATAGCACATTCAATACACTACAGTGAGAATCAGTAAACCAGAAGAGAAGTGAGAAGACTCTATCCTGGTATAAAGCTCAGAGAGAGAAAAGAATGAAAATAGAGAAGAGAAATGGAAGAATGGAAAACAGAAAAAGGACAAAGTAAAAAAACCTAATGTATAAAGGGGCGGGGGGAGGTCAGAAGAATTATTTCCAGAAATAATGATGGACAATTTTCCAAAACTGACAAAAGAGAGCAAACCACAGATCCAAGTAGCCCAACAAACCCTAAGAGTAAAAATAAAAAGAAATCTATACCTCATCACATAGTAAAACTATGTCTACCTAGGTGACATGTTTATACCTAGGTGAAAAGTGCTGAAAATGAAAGGCTAAAAGAAAATCTTAAAAGCAGCTAAACCCTTCTGACCACCAAATATTACCTTTAAAGAAGCAATAATTACTGATACCTAACATCTCAACAATAGATACTGGAATGATCTTGAATTAAAAAAAAAAAAATTTCAGTGAGCACCTGGGTGTCTCACTCAGTTAAGCATCTGCCTTCAGCCTAGGATTGAGTCCCACACCAGGTTCTCTGCTCAGCAAGGCAGTCTGCCTCTCCCTCTCCTTCTGCCTCTCCCCCATGCTCATGCTCTCGCTCTCTCTCTCTCAACTAAATAAAATTCTTAAATAAAAATCCAGTGAAATGCAAAACTGTGCAACTTCTAGAAAATAATAACATAAGAGAAAACCCAGGAGATCCTGGATATAGTGATGTCTTTCCAAATAAACAACTAAGACCTATGACAGAAATCAGTAAGTTGGACTTCATTAAACAAAAAATTTCTGCTCTGTGAAACACAATGTCGAGAAAATGAGAAGTCATAAACTGGAAGAAACCATTTACAAAAGACACATTTGAAGAAAGACGTATCTCAAATATAAAGAACTCTTAGAACTCAACAATAAGACAACAATGAGATTTAAAAATGGGCCAACAACCTTAACAGACATCTCACCAAAAAAGATATAAAGGTATCAAATAAGCATATAAAAAGAAGCTACATACACATCATATGTCATCAAGGAAATCTAAATTAAAACAAGATACAACTATATACCTATTACAAGGACCAAAGTCTGAACCACTGAGAAAACCAAATACTAGCAAGGCTGTGGAGCAAAGGAATTCTCAAACATTGCTGGCAGAAATGCAAAATGATACAGCTACTTTGGCACAGTTTGGCAGTTACTTAAAAAACTAAACATTTATTATACTCTGACCATATAATTCAGCAATGGAGTTCCTTGTTATCTACCCAAAGGAGTTGGAAACATGTCCACAAAAAAACCCGCACACAGATGCTTATAGGACCTTTATTCATTACTGCCAAAACTTGGAAGTAACCAAGATATCTTCCAGACAATGGAGTATTATTCAGTACTAAAAAGAAATGAGCCACCAAGGCATGAAAAGACATTAAGTCACCTTAAATGAATACTACTAAATGAAAGAAGCCAATCTGAAAAGTCTTATTAGATACTGTACGATTTCAACTATATGACAACTGGAAAAGGCAATCAGTGAAAAAAAGCATAAAGAATTCCTAAGACAGTGAAAATACTTTACATAATACTGTAATGATGGATACATGTCATTATCATTTGTCCAACCCATATAATGTACGGGTGAACCCCCAAGGCAAAACAATGGACTTTGGGTGATTATAATGTGTCAATGTAGGTTCACACCTGGTAAAAAATATACCATATTCCAGGGGGGGTGGGGATACAGACAAAATAGGCGAAGATGATTAAGAGATACAAACTTCCAGTTATAAAATAAGTAAGTTATGGGTACGAAAAGTATAGCATTGGGAACAGGGCCAACAATATTGGAATAAATTCATATGGTGACAGAATGTAACCACATTTATTGTGGTGAGCTTTTCCTAATGTACACAATTATCAATTCAGTACATTGTATGCCTGAAACTAATATAATTTGTATGTCAACTAAATTTTGTATGTCAATTAAAATTTTTTAAATAAAAATTTTAAAAATTAAGAAATTAAAACAAATGTTTTAGATATACCATTCTGGTGAAGGATATTGATAATGGGGGAAGCTATGCATCTGTAAGGGCAGGGGGCAAATGGGAAATCTCCCCATCTTCCTCTCAATTTTGTTGTAAACCTAGGATAACCATTAAAAGAAAAGTAGAAGAAGCTATTACTTCTAAGCTAATAGAAGATTTTTTTTTAAAGTCCAAAAAGCAAGAAAGAAGAGGAAAAAAATTCAGTGTAAGTAGGATAAAAAATAATAAATTTAAAATAGCATATAGTTTGGCAACCTACAGCAGCATTGGCCACATATGGCCCATTTTTGTTCTTATAAATAAAGTTTTTATTAGAGCACAGCCAAGCTCATTTATTTACATATTAGTTATGGCTATATTTGTACTAAAAGAGCAAAGATGATAGCTGCAACAGAGATCAGATGATACACAAAACCTAAAATATTTACTTTCTGGACTTTTTCACAAAAAATCTGACAACCTCTGAGACAAGAGATTTGAACCCAAATATATCTACAATTATACTGTACGTAATAGACTAAATTCTCCAATTAAAGGAAAAATGCCTTTAAAAATAACACACTACACCACAAGGACACAGCAAAGAAAAGAATACAAATACCACACAAAAACTTAACAAAAGCAAATTGATGACACTTAAAAAAAGAACAAAAACAAAAAAAAAACAAAAACAAAAGTAGACTTAAAGCAAAAAACAATGCCAGGCATATAAAGGACACTTCACAATGATAAAAAGTTCAGTTCGCCTGAAGATGTATTAGTTCTAAAGTTGTATCTGCCCAGAAAACCTAAAGACATTTTCCCAAAGAAGACATACTGATGGTCAACAGACACATGAAAAGGTGCTCAGTATCACTAATCATCAGAGAAATGCAAGTCAAAACCACAATGTGATATCACCTCATACCAGTTAGAATAGCTAGTATCAAAAAAGACAAGAAATAACAAGTGTTGGCGAGGATGTGGAGAAAAAGGAAACATCATGCAGTGTTGGTGGGAATGTAAATTCATGCAGCCCCTGTGGAAAACATTATTGAGGTTCCTCAAAGAAATTAAAAATAAAAATACCATATAATCCAGTGATTCTACTGGATATTTACCCAAAGAAAACAAAAACACTAATTCAGAAAGACATATGCACCACTGTGTTTATTGCAGCATCATCTATAATAGCCAAGATACAGAAGCAACCTAAATGTCCACTCTTAGATGAATGGATTAAGAAAATGTGGGATGGATGGACAAGATAGATGGATGAACGGACGGACGGACAGACAGATACTACTCAGCCAGCCATAAAAAGAATGAGATCAGTTTTGGGGGGTGTGCGGGGCGGTTAGCCTGGTGGTGGGTATTATGGAGGGCACTTATTGCATGAAGCACTGAATGTGGTCCGTAAACAATGAATTTTGAAACAATATTGAAAAAAATTTAATTTAATTTAATTAAAAAAAAGAAAGAATGAGATCTTGCCATTTACAATAACATGGATGGACATAAGAGGGATTACAGTAAGTGAAATGTCAGACAAATACCATACGGTTTCACTTATATTTGGAATCTAAAAAATAGAACAAATGTGGGGCGCCTGGGTGGCTCAGTGGGTTAAGCCTCTACCTTCGGCTCACGTCATGGTCTCAGGGTCCTGGGATCAAGCCCCACATCACGTCGGGCTCTCAAGGGGAGCCTGCTTCCCTTCTCTCTCTCCCTGCCTCTCTGCCTACCTGCGATCTCTCTCTGCCAAATAAATAAATAAAATCTTAAAAAAAAAAAATGAACAAACAAACAAAAAAGCATAACCAGACCTAAAGATACAGAGAACATACTGGTGGTTGTCAGAAGGAAGGTAACAGGAGGGATGAGGGGGAATGGGCAATATAGATGAAAGGGGAGCAGGAGGTACAGGCTTCCATTTATGGTATGAATAAGTCATGGGGATAAAAGGTACAGCAGAGGAAATACTGTAAAAACTATTGTAATAGCACTGTATGGTACTACATGGTAGCTATACTTGTGGTGAGCATAGCATTAAGTATACAGTTGTCAAATCACTATGTTGTACACCTGAAACTAATGTTAACATTATGTCAACCACACCTCAATTAAAAAAAAAGAATGTGTATTCACCTACTAATATGGCTTCAAATATATAAAAGCAAAGTTGACAGAAGTACATGGATAAACAGAAAAACCACAATCAAAATGAGAGACTTTGACTATAATCCTCTTAGGAAATGATAAAATGAGCAGGAAAAACAAAAACAAAAACAAAAACCAGTGGGGAAAGATTAGAAATGAACAAAAGAATGCACAAACTTAAAAACATATAGACAACAAATGCAGAACCCAGACTTTCAGGTACATGAAGATATTTACCAAAATTGACTCTATCCTGGTCCATAATCCAAGTGTCAACATATTTCAAAATGCTGAAATCATACAGAGTATGTTCTCTAAATACATGTAATTAAGCATAAGCAAAAATGTACCTTTAAAAATCAATACATATCTAGAAATTTAAAAATATACTTCTAAATAACCCAGGGAGGCAAGAAAAAAAGCACAAGTTTAAAGTATCTTTAAACTAAATATAATGAAAATTCTACTACTCAAAACTGGTGAGACACAATAAAGCAATGCTTAAGGGAAATTTACAGACTTAAATGAATATATCAGAAATGAAAAAAGGCTGGAGCACCTGGCTGGCTCAGCTGGTGGAGCATGCAACTCTTGATCTTGGGGTTGTGAGTTTGAGCCTCATGCTGGGTGTACACATTACTCAAAAAAATTAAGTATTAAAAAAAAAGAAATGAAAAAAGGGTGAAAAGCATTGTTAAACATCCATCTCAAAGTTAGAAAAAGAACAGCAAACCGAACACAAAGTCAAAGGAAATAAGGAATAGAAAGTTAATGAAATAGAAAGTAAACATACAAAAAGATCAGCAAAGCCAATAGTTGCTTTTTTATAAAAACTTAGAACAAACAAGTGACAAATGAGACTGATCAAAAAATATAAAGAAGGCACAAATAACTGATGTCAGGAGTGAAAAGGGGACATCTAACACAGATCCAGCAGGCATTTAAAAAGTTCATAAAAGGGGGTGTACCTGGCTGGCTTAGTCAATAGAACATGCAACGCTTAATACTAGGGTCATGAGTTCAAGACCCACATTGGGCATGGAGCCTAGTTAAAATAAAAATGAAAAAAAAATTTTTAAATGTAGATGAAATTATAAAATCTCTTGAAAATGTAATTTATTAGGGTGCCTGGGTGGCTCATTCAGTTGAGTGGCAGACTCCTGATTTTGGCTCAGGTCATAGTCTCAGGATTTTGGGATCAAGCCAGCCCCCAACTCCCACACTCAGTAGGGAGTCTACTTCTCTCCCCTTCCTCTCTATGTGTCCCTCCCCCCAACTCATGCATGCTCCAGCTTTTTCTAAAATAAGTAAATCTTTAAAACTCTCTGTGTGTTTGTGTGTGTGTGTGTATGTGTATATGACTTATCAAACTCACTGAAGAACGGGAATATCTGAATAGTCTTATAACTACTGAAGAAATTAAGTATGTAATTTGAAACCTTCCTATAAAGATGATTTCAAGTCCAGGTGGGTCTACTAGCAAAATCTATGAAACACATAAAGAAGAAACTATAATATTCCACAAATTTTTTCAGTGAATAAAAAAATGAGATACATGCAACTCATTTTATAAGCCTAACTAACCTTGAGACCAAAACCTAAGGACACTTAGATAAAGGAATTTTTCAGGCCAATCTCAATAACAAATATAGATGCTAAAATCCTAAATAAAATAGCAAACTAACCCACCAATATATAAAAGTGATAGTATATCTCCACCAAGTTGGTTTGTATCAGAAATGGAAAGTCTAACATTCAAAAATCAAAGTAATTCAGATTTTAACAAGGGGGGAAAAAAGAAAGAAAAACATCTCAATAGATACAGGAAAAGTATCTGGCCAAATTCAACATCCATTCATAATTTTTAAAAAAAAGGAAATTTCCTTGATTTGATTAACAGTAAGGAAAAAAACTGACTAAATATATAATATTTAAGAGTGAAATGTGAGGGGTGCCTGGGTGGCTCAGTTGGTTAAGCGTCTGACTCTAAATCTCAGCTCAGGTCTTGATCTCAGGGTACTGAGTTCAAGCCCCATGTTGGGCTCCACGCTGGGCATGGAGCCTAACTTAAAAAAAAACAAGAGTGAGGGGCCCCTGGGTGGCTCAGTGGGTTAAAGCCTCTGCCTTCGGCTCTGGTCATGATCCCAGGGTCCTGGGATCGAGCCCCGGGCTCTCTGCTTAGCAGGGAGCCTGCTTCCTCCTCTCTCTGCCTGTCTCTCTGCCTACTTGTGATCTCTGTCTGTCAAATAAACAAACAAAATCTTTAGAAAAAATTTTAAATTAAAAAAAAAAAAAAACAAGAGTGAAATAAATGTGAGACCAGGAACAAGACAAGATGCCTGCCATCAGCATTTCTATTCAGTATTACACCTAAAGTAATACTTCAGTATGGTAAGATAAGAAAACTAAATAAAGGTATGAGGACTGGAAACTGAGATATAAAACTGTCACTTATACAAGATGATTGTACACACAGAAAATCCAAAACAATTTACAGATAAATTATCAAAATAAGCAAGGACTTACACGTTTCTGGACACAAAGTCAATACATAAAAATCAAGGGGATTTATATATAAATGTGTAATACTTTATTGACAAATTGCTTTCACCCAAAATATATAGAGTTCCTTCAATTTGTTCTTTAACAGGGTTTAAAACAAACAAACAAAAAAAACACCACAGTAGATGCACAGGAGGGGCGCCTAGGTGGCTCAGTCGGATCAACATCCCACTCAGTTTCAGCTGAGGTCCTGATCTCCTGGGTTGTGGGTTAAGCCTCAAGATGGCTCCCTGCTCCCTACTCGCAGGGAGTCAGCTTGAGGACTCTATCCCTCCATCCTTTCCCCCACTCACACACATTATGTGCTCTTTCTCCCTCTCTCAAATAAATATTTTATAAAAAAGAGATTAACAGGTACTTCATTAAAGAGAAAATGCAAATGACTAATAAACATATGAAAGGATGCTCAAGGCCATCATCCATCAGGAAAATGCAAATTAAAACCACAATGAGATACAAGTATCCCTCACAATCTAAAAGTATAGCCTTCTAGGGCACTTGGGTAGCTCAGCTGGTTAAACCTCTGCCTTTGGCTCAGGTTATTATCCTGGAGTCCAGAGATCAAGCCCCATGTTGGGCTCCCCACTCAGCAGGGAGTCTGCTTCTCCCTCTGACCCTCCCCCCTCATACTCTCTCTACACTCTCTCTCTCAAACACATAAATAAAATCTTTTTCAATAAATAAACAAATAAAATAAAAGTATGGCCTTCTATGAAATCTTTCATAAGCCAAAATGGCATAAAGCAAAGAAGCAATTACCACTAATCTACACAGAAAAATTTTTGAGCTTTACCAGACCCAAAAAATAACCCTAAAGGGGCTTTTCTGATACTGTAGGGCACATCTTGCTAACAGATGCATAAAATAAACTGAGCTAAGGCACAGATGTTCACAGACACAGTTCAAAACTATGGCGGCATGAAACGGAGATGCTAAGCAGTTCCCAGGGAAGGAGCTTGGCAGCGCCACTCTCCTTGTACACACCGCCTCCATAAGGGCTCACTGCAAAACAAATGCCAAACATTATTTTCTCATTTTGCTATTTTTTGCAAAAGCAAAAATCCTCTAAGGATTGTTCTTGGTTAGCAAAAACAGGTACTGATATAGATCTTTCATAAGAGCAAAGTGGCATAACACCAACTTCTGAAAAGTGGGGGAGACATGTACTTCCACTTATCAGAATGATTCAAATTGAAAGAGTGGCAATACCAAGTGGTGATGAGGACATGAACAACTAGAACTCTGAAACAAGGCTGCTGCTGGTGTAAACCGGTACAACCATCTTATAAAATTCTTTGGTATTGCATATACATAACTATGACCTGGCAATTCTACTCTAAGGTATATACGTAATATAAATATACGTATATGTATAGCAAGACTCTTGTACAGGAGTATTCAAAGCAATATTACTAGTAATAGCAAAAAAAAAAAAAAAACTGGAAAGAACCCAAATGTCTGTAAACAGTAGTAGACATGTTTTGGCATATTTATACAATTTAGTATCACGTAACATTGAACATGATTATACTAAACTCAAAAATGAATCTCACGGGGTGCCTGGGTCGCTCAGTGGGTTAAAGCTTCTGCCTTCGGCTCAGGTCATGATCCGAGGGTCCTGGGATCCAGCCCCGCATCGGGCTCTCGGCGGGGAGCCTGCTTCCCCACCCGCACCCCTGCCTGTCTCTCTGCCTACTTGTGATCTCTGTTTCTTAAAAAAATAAATAAAAAATCTTAAAAAAAAAAATGAATCTCACAAACATGCTGAGTAAAAGAAGACAAAAGAAGACTCAATATAATAATTAAATTGATACACTTAATACAAAGTTCAAAAAATGGGTACAACTAACTTCCTTTGCCATTTGAATGGATAAATTGTGGTATCCATAAATAGAATACTACTCGACAGTAGAAAGGAATGAATTATTGATACATGCAACAACATGGATCAATCTCAACATAATTATACTGAGTGAAAGTACTGGATAACAGAGTATATTCAGTATAATCCCATTCCTATGAAAGTCTAGAAAATACAAACTAACCTAAGTGTCAGGAGCAAATGAGTGGGTGCTCAGGGATAAGAGGGAAAGAAAGAGGGAGGAAATACAAAGGGGATGATGCATTTGTTCACCACCTTGACTGTGGTGATGGTTTCACTGAGTGTATGTATACGTCAAAATTTATCCAATTATACACTTAAAATGTGTAGTATACTATTTGTCAACTATACTTTGATAAAGCTGTTGGAAGGAAGAGAGGAAGGAGGAAAGCAGTAAGGGAGGAAGAGACAAAAAGGAAGAACGGGGCAAAGGAGGAATGGAGGAGGGAAAAAGGGAACAGACCAGCAGGGATGAAGGGATGAAGGGAGGAGAGAAACTCTGAATGACTGACAGGAAATTAACCTTTCTAGGCCCCAATTTTCTTATCTGTAAAACAGGAGTTAGAGTTTTCATAGTTAAATGAGATAATGCATACACAATCCTTAGTGCACACTATATGTTTATGAGTCTATCCTTCTTTCCTTCTTTCTCACTCATTCCTTCAAGAAATAGGAGTATCTAATTGTGCCAGGCTCTGTACTAGGCACCAGGATACCAAAAAATACTATATCCTTTATAGGGAAACATAGAAATAAATAATAAAAAATGAATAATTATAAAATTTCATAAATACTGCAAAGAGATATATGGTGTTGAGAGATACTATAACAGGTGTTTTTGACAGAGTCAGGGAAATAAGGAAAAGCATCCACGAAGAAGGGACCACACTGCTGAGCTCTGAAGAATAAGCAGGCATTAATTAGGCAAAAACAGGAATAAGCATGTACAAACCGTGGACTGGAAGATGTCTTTCAAAAAAAAATGGCTAATGTCTCTGGAGAGTAAAGAGAATAAGGAAGAGACTGGCATGAACTAAAGCTTGAAAGGTGGTCTGGGGTCAGACCAAGATGCAGGCAGGCCCACCTTCAGAGCAATAGGAAGAATCTGAAATGGTTTAAACAGGAGAGGTAACAAACCTTTCTGAGGTTTAGAAAAAGCACTCCAATTACAGTGCAGGGAATAAGCTGCAGGGGAACAAGAATGAATGGAGATATGTAAGACAGGAGCTACTGTTGCAGTTCAGGCAACAATAATAATAGCTAGGATCAGGGCAGTAAAGTTAGAGATTCATTCTATCATAAAAATCCTTACTAAGAGCCAAGCGCTCTCCCAAATGCAAGAGATGTAAGAAGCACCAACCCCCACCAAAAGAAAAAAAAAGAAAAGGAAAAAAAATCCCTGCCCTTGTAGGGTTTACATTCTAGAGGAGAGGGACAGAAAAATATCACGTATCTGATGGCTGTTTTAAGTGCTATGAAGAAAACATTAAACCAGGAAAGTGGTAGTGGAAGGAGGGGTTGTCTTAAGAGCCCACAGAATCATAAAGGGATTAGATTCCAGACAAAAAAGGATGACTCAGGAGTTGTGGACTTCTTAGGGTGACTGATAAAAACAGGCTAAAAGGCATGATGACAACTGCCTGGATGATTTCAAAGTAGTTATAGTTAGTGATGTTAGTGCTGGGGGAGAAGGAAGGCTACAGGACATGCCAGGAGACACAGCACTGTGAGACCTCTTCTTTATTCCTGCCAAGGATGATGCAGAAGCCAATGAAGGATAGCTTTATCCACAGCACTTAGAGCTTCTGGACTCCCTCTTAACTCCAAAAGAGAAGTGAAAGAGAAAAGAGGATTGGTCTTACATAAAAAACCTTGTTCCCCAATTCCTATGTTCTGGTAAATTCTATGATGACAGCAGCTCTATCTTAACCCCTATATTCCCAGAATCCAGACCAGTGCCTAGCACACAGCAGACATGGGATATTTATTATTGAAAGAATAAATGAATGGAGTACTGAATTTTTGTTTTTTTCTTAAGTAACCTCTACGCCCAACATGGGGCTTGAACTCATGACCCTGAGACTGAGAGCAGCATGCCCCAACAACTGAGACAGTCAGGTACCCCCCAAAATGGGAGTATTATATCTAAAGGCAAAATATCCCTGGGGCTCCTGGGTGACTCAGTTGGTTAAGCATCTGCCCTCAGTCAGGTCATGATCCTAGAGTCCCCAGATTGAGCCCCACATCGGGCTCTGTGCTCAGCAAGGAGTCTGCTTCTCCCTCTGCCCTTCACTCTGCTTGTGCTCCCTCAAATAAATAAAATCTTAAAAACGCATACACACAAACACACACATATCCCCCATTACTAAGGTAAACTCTTTACCTCTTAAGTGTGCTCCTATAAAAATTACCAAGTGGGCCTAGCCACAAAAAAAGCTTTAATCAAATCAAATTACATTAATTTTTAAGTTTTTAAATTGATGACTATATTCTAAGAGTCTTAAAGACAATCACATTTTTATAAACTTGCAGAATTTAAAAATATATACTTATACTTCTTTAAAATAAAACTTAGAGGGGCACATGCCTGGCTCAGTTGGTAGAGCATGCAACTCGATCTCGGGGTTTTGAGTTCAAGCCCCACAATGGGCACAGAGTCTACTTAAAATTTAAATAAATAAGTAAACAAATAATACATAATTAAACTACAAATTCAAAAACCTTAGACTTTTCAAATTATTTTAGTATGTTTAATGACATGTTTGTTTAAAGAAATGATAGTATTTTATCGTACAAAATTCCATTTATTTATGTATTTATATCATTTGTAATGATATTTATAAACAATGAATACTAACCAGGAGTTCAGCAATATTCCCTGGAGCCACTATGCAGTCCTTAGTGTGTAGCCGCTAGATAATCACACTACTTTAAAATATATAATAATACACTTTTCAAGAGTATACTTATTTTAATCCAGATCTAACTAAAATTTTCTGGGGCATCTGGGTGGCTCAGTTGGTTAAGTGTCTGACTCTTGATTTTCGCTCAGGCTGTGATCTCAGAGTCTTGAGACTGAACCCCTCCTCTGGCTTTACACTAGAAGCCTGCATAAGACTCTCTCTCTCTCATTCCCCCCTAACTAGAGCATGCACTCTCAAAAACAATTTTCTTTCTCATTTATATTCTAAAATTTAAGTCAAACTGTTAAATTACTTATTAAAAAAATACATACCTTTCTCTCACAAAATCTGCTAGTTCTTTTGTTGATATCTGTCCATGTTTCATGTTATGGTAAAGGACATCAAAGCCACTATTTTTTTCCCCCTAAAATTGAAGAAGATTTTTAGTTTAACAACAAAAAAAAGATCAAAACGACTTAAGAACAACCAATATTAACCAATATGCAACTCTAATGCTCAAGTGAGCATCAGAGTTAATTAAACCAATGTTGCTCATTAATTAAACCAATGTTGCTCATTATAGGACTTCAAACTGTATCAAAGGAATATGACGCAGTTTGACAAAGTTTACAATTTATTATATATACATATACACACATTAAATACATGCACACATTCTATAATCACTCATGTGAGTTTATTAGTGAAATTAAGTTTGAAATTTTAAAAAATAACATGCAGAATAATTTAGAAAAAGTAACCATGGATCTTTTAAAATACATTATCAATCCCTTCAACATGAACTAAGGGATTCCTGATTATTCAGGCAGAGTCTCTGCTTTAAAACAAGTAAATCTCAGGGCGCCTAGGTGGCTCAGTCATTGGGTGGCTGTCGTTAAGCGCCTGCCTTTGGTTTGGGTCATGATCCCATGGTCCTGGGATTTAGCCCTGCATTGGGCTCCCTGCTCAACAGAAGGCCTGCTTCTCCCTCTTCCACTCCCCCTGCTTATGTGCCTTCTCTTGCTGTCTCTCTGTCAAATAAATAAAATCTTTAAATAAATAAATAAATAAATAAAAATAAAAAATAAGTAAATCTTGACTTCCGAGTCAAGACAGCCTATTACTAATCACTTACACATTCAATACCACAAAATGTTTATAATAACTAATCCATCTTTTAGTAAACTTAAACAACTATGAATAAACTAAGCTCAATAACTCTCTCTGCAATTGGCAGTTTTTCTCTTTCTTCAGTGAAAATAACATAATGAAGAATTCAGTATCTTTGCTGGAAATAGCAATACAATAAGCAAGAATTACACAATATGAACCCTAATTTTTTCACAGTTCGCCAAAAACAGGAAACACAGAAACTTCCAATTACGCTGAAGTGATCCCTAACAAGCTTGTAAACAAACATAAAATTATTTTGCCATACATATGATAAATTAAAATGTCATATTTGGTGGAAACTCTGGGTGGCTCAGTCAGTTAAGCATCTGCCTTCAGCTCAGGTCATGATCCTGGGGTCCTGGGATGGAGCCCCATGTGGGACTGCCTGCTCAGCAGCAAGCCTGGTTCTCCCTCTCCCTCTACCCTCCCCCCATGCTCGCTCGCTCTCGCTCTCTCTTCTCTCTCTCTCTCTCTCTCTCTCACATAAACAAAGAAAATCTTTTAAAAAAATAGAATAACATAAAATGTCATATTTGGGGGCACCTGGGTGGCTCAGTTGGTTAAGCGTCTGCTTCAGCTGGGGTTGTGTTCCCTGCTGAGCAGGAAGTCTGCCTCTCCTTCTTCCTCTGCCCCTCCCCCCACTCCCACTTGAGCTCACGCTCACTCATTCACTCTTAAATAAATAAATATCTATCTTTAAAAAAATATCTAACCAGTCAGGTTACCTGGGTTCCCAATGTGCATTACGCATAATTCAAATTAGAAGCGAGTTGGGAATAAAGAGCTATTCAAATAGGCACAAAGACTATTTTTTTTTAAAATATTTATTTATTTGACAGACAGAGATCAAAAGGAGGCAGACAGGCAGGCAGAGAGAGAGGAGGAAGCAGGCTCCCTGCTGAGCAGAGAGCCCCATGGCGGGTTTGATCCCAGGACCCTGGGATCATGACCTGAGCCAAAGGCAGAGGCTTTAACCCACTGAGCCACCCAGGTGCCCCGGCACAAAGACTATTAGAAATACTATTTACCAGTCTTACAAGAGAAAGAAAAAAAAAATTTTTTTTAAAGGAGATGAGAACTTGGAAACCACTAGTAACTGGAGCAATAAGGTCCTGAGCATTTCACTTCACTGTTGAAGTATTAAAAATGTTAAGCAACCAAGAAAAGGTTAAATTATATTCAGAAATCTGGGTTTTTATTAAGAAGTCCTTGAAGTAAGCTCTTTATCCAGGAACTTCAGATATCCAAATAACATATTAATTAAAATTCCCAATAAGGAAATGAGGGTTATTAATTTAATACAATATAACAATATTAATAAAGCAGCAATAACACACCCTGGGAAATAGTGCTAGCTAATCCATCCCTCAGGTCTTCACTTGGAAAGACAAGGAAAACTCATTCTAATAAGGATGTGATATAAAAGAAGCCTGCCTCAGAAGGCACTAACCACTAAAAACAAACACCCTACATGATTACAAATCCATTTGTCATTTCTTTCTATTTAGGGATTCCTTCATTTACTGAAATCGAAAAACTTGAATCTGACTCCAGGCACTATTCTTTAATAATTTCACAAACTTATTATTATTAACACAAATATTTACTACTCATGAACTTTCCTTTAGCACAAACTAAGCAAAAATTTTACTACTTCAAATGGCACTAGTGCACTCTCTACACACACACACATAAACACATACAACTTAGTCTAAAAAAAAATTTCAAAGTGTCCAATAAAGAATGCAAGTCGTATTGTTACCTTGTCAAAAACTTAATTTATAGCTTTGATAACAGATGACTAAATATTAAATATATACACATTTATATATAAAAAAATAAAGAACACAGAGCAGTGGAGCTCAGGTTTAGACCCATTTGGCCTCAGTGTCTTCACCTGCACAAAACACTGAAAATTCTGGTGAAACAGGGAGATACCACCCTTGAAACTGACAATCTTAACAGATTATAATTCTGCCACTGTTTGAGATTACCCAGTACTTTTTTTAACTAGAAGTACCTCCACAAGGTGCTATCATTTTTACAGCAGCCACTGACATTTTTAGTAGGTGGCTCTAATTCAAAGAAAAGTAAAATAGCAAAAAGTATTACTGAATTGCATATCCATTTTATCACCTGAGACCTTGAAGTGGATATGTTTCTGTTACTTTCAACACAAAAATATTTTTTTCCTTTAACATATTCTGTTAACTCAAGCAAGAACTTGTTTTCCTTGGCTAACTACGAATACATGATGAACGCACAAATAACTTGACAACGGACCTTTATTATCAAATAGAACTACGACTAAACATGTCTTCTGGTCTCTAATATTTTACTAAAACTGTAAATATTTATGCCCTTTGATCCAACAATTCTACTTTTAAGAATCTATACTACACAAACACACATACAAAAATAAATGTGGAAGAATATTTACTGAAATACTATTTATAACAGTGAAAAAAATTTTAAAAATCCATTAATATTACTGGTTAAGTAAATGACATATATACTACAATAAAAAATATATATGGTGTTTTTTTAAAAGACTACAGTTAAAAAAAATGCAGATTTTTAACTGTTAATTTTAAAAATTTGCCCAGATATACTGTCAATGGAAAAAAGCAGGATGCAATTACCAAAACAGCCAAAAATAACCTAATGCTAGGACAACTTAATGTCCATTACCCAGTTGTTTAATGTTAGGAACAACCTAAATGTCCATCAACCAGTGAATAAAAAGACAAAATAGAGTATACCCATAAGATAAAATATAACTCAGCAATAAAAAGAAACAAACACTGATACATGTGACTTAATGAATGAACATCATAAATATTTCACTAAGTTAAAGAAATCAGACACAAGAGAGTAGATATTGTAGGATTCTATTTATATGAAATGTCCAGAATAAGCAAATACACTGAGATAGAAAGTAGATGAGTGGGCTGCTAGGGAGGAGGGCTGTAAGGTAGGAGGTGATAAAAGGTACAGGTTTTCTTTCTGAGGTAATGAAAATGTTTTAAAATTGACTGTGATGATGGATGCACCTATCTGTATTACCCAAAACCATTGAACTGTACACTTTAAGTGAATTGCACAATATATTAAATATATCATGATAAACTTGTCAAAGGCATGAGCAGGTATTTTTACCTATTTCAATCAATTAATTCTTGCAGAGAGATTTGCAGTATTGACTGACCATAGCTGCTATTAACACCATTGCTGACACAAGGAAGACAATTATTTTGAAGATTTAACTAAGGTAGGATCTTCTACCTGCTGGTCTCCATGCACTTTAAAAAGAGATAGTACTTTCATAAAAGTCCAATGATTGTGGCCTGGGGCAAACAAAATCTTCTTATAATCCTATATAAACAAGTGTTAAAAATCTTTGAAATAATTCCTAATAGGAAGTAGAAAAAAAAATCTTATCATCCTTTGAAGATGTTTAGTCCAGAACTATTCAAGTCCGTTAAGAAAACACAAACTTCTCAGGACCTATTGTTTCCTCTTACTGCTCTAATTTGACAGCACTTAACAGTCTGATGTTTAACAATCCAGATTCCTTTTCCCATACATATAGTAACATGTTACTTTTTAATAGGAAAATGAGATCACACCATGCATAGTTTTGCACTTAAAATTATCAACTGAACTAAAATTTAGCTAAAAAGATAGTTAAGTTATAAGTAAGGTCACCAAGTCACTGGAAATACTCAGATTTTTTTTAGTCTAATTTAGAATCTACAAGACATACTTGAAATTTCAAGTTAAAAAGTTTGAATACGTCATCAAACCTATTTTGGAAACTCAAAGGCATTTATTTAAATAAATATAAAATACAACCTAACAACTCCCCACTTGAAGAAAAAGTGCATCTCTATTAACAAAGCTATGAAATACCTATTTTAATGAAAATGGAACTGTTTAATGTACCTTGGTTTTTTAAGACCCATGAATAGTAATAGTGGAAAAACACAAAGCTATAAATCCCAGAGATTTTTAGTTAATGGTTTGAAACTTCTCCTTCAAAGAACCTTTTAAGAGCAACAGTAAATTAAACACTAAAAACAAAAAGTATGGATATCATTCACTTCTGATGACTCCAAGATTCTAGAAAACAGGCAGGAGATAGTGTATACTGTACAATCACACTATGAATTGATGTTTATTTTACCTTGTTCCTTTTTAAATCTTTTTAAAAATTTTTGGAAGGGGATCAAAGGGTCAGAAGGTGCTGTCATGTGAACAGCAAATAACATGCCTAAACTTCCTCTCAACCTCAAACCGCCTCAAAGGTAATAAATAAATATCATCACTTCCTACCGCTCTACATTTTCCTTTTCCTCTAGTTCTTACGTAAGCAGTTTTTCTATAAGTAAATAGCACATTTAACCACAAGTTATAATCTCTTCTAGTCAACCTTCTATTTATACATTGAAATTTTCACACATGATCATCAAAACGATTCTACAGAACCATTTGCAAGATGTTTTTAAAGCAGAAAACAGTGATTGAAGATGTAAAACAAGCACTGCTCAGCAGTAAGTACTACTTGCTGCAGGTACAGAAGTCGCTCAAACACATTTGTTGGTTGACTGAAGAAAATAAACCTTATCACATTAAAGAAATTATTTCTAACCCCTCAAATACTCCCTAATGTCTTCAGTTACAACTCACTTCTTCCAGTAAATTAAATCTGTAAAGCCACCTAAAAGATATTACATGGTTTCAACAAAAATAGCAGAAGCAAAGAGGATAATTTGTCTTATAACTTTCAAATTTTCTGTAATATACTGTAAATGAATGTAATTTTCATTAATCTCAAAATAAAAAAATAAAAACAATTTCAGCTTTCTCAAAAACTCTTCAATCTGTACCTTCAAAGACAAAGGCTACCTTCTTAAACTGACATCTTGTTCATATTAATAGTTAAATCTCCTCCTAATTCATAAATGAAAAAAAAAAACCTTAAAGTTTTTTAGGAGCAGTTTTAAAAATTACCTATTTACTCCATGGAAACCTATGAAAGTCACTACAAAATATTTTCAAAGAATACTTAATCAAATGAGAAAAATGTTTCATGGCAATTATCATTTGAAAATACCAAGCTACAGACAATACAGCAGAACACACTGTGCATGTTGTATTTCTAAAGAAAATCTCAGAGGACACAGGGAAAAGCTATATATAATTTTTCTTCTGTACTCTCTGTTCTATCTATCACATAACAATGGTTAAAATTAAAAAAGAAAGCCACCTTCACTGCTCTTGTTTCAACCAAATAAAAACTAACACTTCTTAGTATTAAGGTCCAGCATCACCAATTTGCTCTACTTATATTGTACCTTCCCATCTTATCCCTAAATGCAAGCAAACATGCTTCTCCTATCTTCTGTAACCTTTATTCCTGCTGTTCCATCAGGGAAGGAGCATGTTCCTAATAGAACTAATGGACTTGTGTGTCTCAAATTCATCCTACAGTTCACTAATCATTTCTTAATTTAATCCTCTGAATCTGGCTATCCCAGCAACATTCTCTAGCAACTTAACCAATAGTTACCATTTTAGGTCTCAGCTTCTGTTGTACTGTTTTTATTTCTCCCCCACATCTGACCAACTTATGCTCTTCTCTGTGGACCAAACCGCTACTAATATTCTTCCAACTGTAATATTGTCATCTTTCCACACTAGGTAAACTGAAAATCAAACCCTTATTCCCTTTACATCTCCATGGCACCATATTTCTATATGGATTTCTTAGGGTGCTTTTTTTTTTTTTTTTTTAAGATTTTATTTATTCATTTGACAGAGAGAGAGAGGCAGGCAGAGGGAGAACCAGACTTCCTGCTGAGCAAGGAGCCCGATGCGGAACTCAATCCCAGGATGCTGGATCATGACCTGAGCCAAAGGCAGACCTTTAAACAGACTGAGCCACCCAGGCGTCCCTCTTAGGGTGCTTTTGTTAAATGTTTTAGAATTGTCAAACTAGGATGGATAACCTCAAGAAACAGTACTCAAAAAACTACTTCCAAAAAGCTTATGCTAGCCAAGTGTGTACGATGATATAAAGCATACCTGTTCTCCCATGCCTTTGCCTAAATAACTTAAGCAGTTCTGAAAGGATTAGAGCAATGAGGATTTAGTGTGCATGGCTACAAAAGAACCCAGACAGCAAATTTTTATCCTTTCCATGTCAACGTTCTAAAATCCCTCCCCTGAGCTGAATTTACACAGACTAAATCAGTATCAATTTCTGACTTTCAAATTTCTCCTACAATTAAAGCAAAAATACAAAACAAAAATTCTAAGGGCCTCACAATAAAATTTACTGCCATCTAAAATGCTGATTTTATAATGTCTATCTGTCAAGTCTATTTGAACCAACTTTAGATGAATCTGTAGTTCACATTTTCCTAGCTTGTTGCAGTTGGAAACAATTTGGGCATGGATAACTCGCTAACAATTAAACAACCACACGTTCTAACTTAGTGTTTATAATTTCCTTGTTTATATACAGAGATCATCTCTGGAAAGCTATGTAAAACTGGTAACAGTTACTGCCCTTGTGGAGATCTTGGAGGCTAAGGAAAAAAGAGTAAGATTTTATACTGTGTTCCCTTTGGTACTTTTTGAATACTGAACCACATAAATTTTGCAAATCTTTTAATTAATGTAATATGTAAATATGCATACATATACACGTCTTAAATTTCAGCGTACCACCCAATGGGATCATATCATAAGCAGTATTTGGAAATTTCAAGTAATAAAAAGAAAGCCTATAATCTGGGTATCTATGATTACCTCAACTAGTTTTCTAAAAATATATATATTTCAATTTGCATATGGGTTATACCCCCAAGAATACATGTGTGTGGGTGTTATGTATAGGTGTTAGGTGTTAGTCTCCCTAGGATATTAAATTTGGATTACAGGGGCGCCTGGGTGGCTCAGTGGGTTGGGCCTCTGCCTTTGGCTCGGGTCATGATCTCAGAGTCCTGGGATCAAGGCCAGCATCAGGCTCTCTGCTCGGCGGAGAGCCTGCTTCCTCCTCTCTCTCTCTCTCTCTGCCTGCTTCTATGCCTACTTATGATCTCTGTCAAATAAATAAATAAAATCTTAAAAAAAAAATTTAGATTACAAAAAAATCAAGCAGGGGCACCTGGGTGGCTCAGTGTTATTAAGCCTCTGCTTTCCACTCAGGTCATGAGCTCAGGGTCCTGGGACTGAGCCCTGCATAGGGCTCTCTGCTCAGCAGGGAGCCTGCTTCCCCCTCCCTTTCTGCCTACCTCTTGGGCTACTTGTGATCTCTCTGTCAAATAAATAAATAAATAAAATCTTTTTTTTTTTAAGCAAAAATACAATGTTTTACACTTCAAAGTCCTATTAATAGCAATTCCAGGGTTTTTTTTTTAAAGATTTTATTTATTTGACAGAGAGAGAGAAAAATCATTAAGTAAGCAGAGCAGCAGGCAGAGATAGAGGGGGAAGCAGGCTCCCCACTGAGCAAAGACCAATGCGAGGCTCGATCCCAGGACCCTGAGAGCATGACCCTGAGCCGAAGGCAGAGGCTTAACCCACTGAGCCACCCAGATACCCCCCAATTCCAGATTTTTTTTTTTTTATAATTTTATTTTTTATAAACATATATATATATATATTTTTCCCCCAGGGGTACAGGTCTGTGAATCTCCACGTTTACAAACTTCACAGCACTCACCATAGCACATACCCTACCCAATGTCCATAACCCCCCCCCAATTCCAGATTTTTAAAAAACATTTTAATCCTCCCAGTTTATCCATGTAAATGATCGATCAAATTTTGGAAATATAACCAAGTGCTCCAATTTTATTTAGAAGTAAAGCATGACAATGCCAATGAAACCAACAGACAATACTTCTGTACTGGTTAAACAATAAAAGAAATAAGGACAAGAAACAAAGAAATACTTCAGGATAAAAACACCCAAGATAATTATTTCATTCTTGATGTGCTGACTGGAAATAATTTTTGGAAAAGGTCACCTAACTAAAAACGTCAGCTCATTATAATGTGATATATGCTAAAGAATACTTGATGTCTTTGGGAGAATGCTTACTATTTTATAGACATCAGGATTATTATATAAAATAAGGTTTATAAGGTATTTAAATCAGGTATGTTTTATTTTTCCCCTTAAATAACTATCACCAATGAAATCCATTCCTTAAAAAAATAAATTTTTAAGAGGTGAGTATCCAAAATACATAAAGAACTTATACAACTCAACACGAAAAACAAAAAATAATCCAATTAAAAAATCAGAAAACATGAACAGACATTTCTCCAGAGAAAATATACAGATGGCCACAGACACATGAAAATATGCTCAATATCACTCATCATCAGGGAAATGCAAATCAAAACCACAATGAGGAGGTGCCTGGGTAGCTCAGTCAGCTGAGCATTCTGACTCTTAATTTCAGCTCAGGTCATGGTCTTGGGGTTGTGGAATCAAGCCCTGTATCAGGCTCCAGGTTGGGTGCAGAGTCTCCTTGGGCAACCTTCTCCCGCTGCCCCTCCTCCCGCTCACGTTCTCTCTCTCTCTCAAATAAAAAAATAAAATCTTAAAAAAAAAACAACCCACAATGAGTTATCACCTCACACCAGTCAGAATGGCTAAAATCAAAAACACAAAAGATGTGGAGAAAAAGGAACCCTCATGCACTGTTGATGAGAATGAAACGTGGTTCAGCCATTGCGGAAAACCCTATGGAGATTCCTTAAAAAGTTAAAATAGAATTACCATATAATCCAGTAATTCTACTACTAGGTATTTACCCAAAGAATATGAAAACACTAATTCAAAAAAATATAAGCAGTAGCCCTATGTTTATTGCAGCATTATTTACAATAGCCAAAATATGTAAGGAACCCAAAGGTCCATCTATATAGATGAACAGATTAAAGAAGATGAATATATACTATGAAATATTACTTAGCCATAAAAAAAGAATGAAATCTTAAAAAAAAAAAAAAAAGAATGAAATCTTGCCATTCGCAAAAACACGGATGGACCTAGGGTGTATAATGCTAAGTGAAATAACTCAGAGAAAAACAAATACCATATGACTTCATTCATATGTGGAATTTAACAAACAAAACAAAACAAAGAAAGAGACACACCAAAAAAACAGACTTTTCATTATAGAGAACAAACTGCTGGTTACCAGAGGGGAGGTTAGTGTGGGGATGGGGGAAATAGTGATGGGGATAAAGAGTACACTTATGATGAGAACTGAGTACTGTATAGAATTGCTGAATCAGTATACTGTACACCTGAAACTAATATAACACTGTGTGTTAATTATACATAAAAAAGCATATGTTTTTCAAAATCTAACTCCTCAATTAAATAATCTGGGTTTATATGAAAACATAAAGCCATTTTAATTACTACAGTGCAATGCTGACACAATCTCAAGAGCACTATAAATTAGTACCCTACTCTGAGAAACGGTGTACAGAGATACTTACTATAATATCAGCAAAAAAAGTTAAGTTACATTATCTTTTGAAGGACTAACAACTGTTTTATATACCAAGGCAATAGTGTGGAATTCTATCAAAATTAATTCTGTTATCCAATTTTAATGAAAAAGAAAAACATTTTCAACTTTATTATCAAAGGCACTATACTTTGTGGCAAAAAATGACTTATCAGCAACAAACCACCTGTTGTATAGGAAGTTTTAAATACGTTTTTCTCTTCAAAGTTTAATATTAAGTAATTCGTAATGTAGCATACTATTTTAGTTAAGAAAAACCATACCTTAAAGAAAAAGGCAGGATGTGCTACTTTCAAAAGGGCTTGAAAATAGTTTGAATGATTCAAACTTTCCTCTAACAAATGCCACAACAAAAAGGTTTGTCTTTTTATATGTAGGGAAAACAACAATTAATAAGTTGTTTGGTTAGAAACTTAAAACTTTGAAGTTTCCCATTACCTCACTTTGACAAGTTTTATTTGACCTGACAGTGCTACTTTAAATATTAGGGGAGAAGAGTGAAACTAATATTGTAATTTCTGTTTTAAGAAGTTATAAATGATCCTAAAATATGTAAATTTTTAAGTTGTCTTAGACAAGTATCAAATTCTCTGAAGTTATTTAGTTCTTGTTCTTAGTTTTCCCTACTTCATTTAGTCCTCCTTTGGAACTTTTTATAAAGCTTTTATATTTAATTTAGAGTTTTCAGCCCTAATTCCAGGCTTGGAATTAATAAAATGAAATCTATTTTAACTGTTTGCGTTCAATAGTGGGAAAGTGAAAAGACAAAAACATAAATTAGACTAGAAGTTTTCTCTAGACTTCAGATATCCAAATTCATTCCTGTTCCTCCCCTAAAAAGGACAACAAGGAGCACCCAAAAACTGATAAAAGAATGTTCGTAGAAAGCATTATTCATAACAGCCAAAAACCATTAGACAAGGCTATATTCAAAGCTCAATTAACAGAAACAAAAGTAACTTTAAAATGCTAATGTACAATTTGCAGTAAACTATACTTCAATTTCTGAAAAAAAAAAAAAAAAAACAAACCTTAATATACAATTTGGAAGTAAGTCAGCAAGCATCAAGAACACATTCTTTCTTTTTAAGATTTTATTTATTTATTTACTTGTCAGAGAAATAGAGCGCACAAGCATGCACAAAAGCACACACAAGCAGGGGGAGTTGCCAGCAGAGGGAAAAGCAGACTCCATGCTGAGCAAAGAGCCTGGTATGGAACTCGAGTCCAGGACCCTGGGATCATGACTTGAGCTGAAGGCAGATGCTAAAAATGTTTAATCGACTGAGGAACCCAGTAACCCCAAGAACACATTCATCCATCAAAAGACATTCAAGGGGCACCTGCTTGGTTCAGTTTGAAAAGCATGCTTAATCTTGGGGTCATGAGTTTGAACCCCACATGGGGTGTAAAGATTATTTAAAAAATAAAATAAAATAAAGCAAAACATTTTGGGATGCCAATTTTAAATCCAATTTAATAGTTTTATAAGTTGCCTAAAACCTGAAGTCTAAAATTGATAGGTTATATATATCAACTATATCTAAATTAATAAACTAATTAAATTGATAGGCTAACACCTAAAATTCATACAGAAATGGCAAGGGACCTAGAATAGGCAAAATAATCTTGAAAAGGAAGACCAAATCTAGAAAACTCTCACTTCCTGATGCCAAACTTACTACAAAGCCATAGTAATCAAAACAGTGTAGGACTAGTGTAAGGGCAGACAATGGAATACTACTAAAAATCAAGAAATAAACCCATACATCTATGGTTAACTGATTTTTGACAAGGGTGTCAAGAGTATTTAACAGAGAAAGAGGAGCCCTTCAACAAAGGTACTGAGACTACATATCCATGCAAAAGAATGAAGCTGAACCTCCTCCTGGCACCACACACAAAAACTGACTTCAAATGGATCACAGGCCTAAATATAAGAACTAAAACTATAAAACCCGTAGAAGAAAACACAAGTAAATCTTTGTGACCATGGATTAGGAAAAACGTCTTAGAGTAAACAATAAAAGCATAAGTAATAACAAATAAATTAACCGGACTTCTAAATTTAAAACTTTGATACTTCAAAGGACAATATCAAATTACCTCACACAAGTTGGAACGGTTACTATCAAAAAGAAATAACAAGTGTCAGCAAGGTTGTGGAGAAAAGGAAACAGTCCCACACTGTTGGTGAGAATGTAAATTTGTGTAGCCACTGTGGAAAATATTATTATCAAATATTATATATATTATATATATATATATTTCCATAGATATTTATCTCCATAGATATATATCTCCATAGATATATATAATATATATAATAATATAGATATATATAGATATAATATATACATAGAAATACCATAAAATTGGGGCACCTGCGTGGCTCAGTCATTAAGTATCTGCCTTCAGCTCAGGACATGATCCCAGGGTTCTGGGATGAAACCCCACATCGGGCTTCCTGCTCAGCGGGAAGCCTACTTCTCCCTCTCCCACTCCCCCTGCTTGTGTTCCCCCTCTTGCTGTGTCTCTGTCAAATAAATAAATAAAATCTTAAACAAAAAAAAAAAAAAAAAAGAAAATACCATAAAATCCAGTAATTCCACCTCTGGATATGTACCTGAAGAAAATGAAAACATGAATTCAAAAAGGTATATGAACCCCTATGTTTACTGCAGAATTATTTACAATCACCAACATATATGAACGCAACCTAAGTGTCCATCCATAGATGAATAAAGGAGCTGTGGTACACATACACAATGGACAACTCAGCCATAAAAAACAATGTAATCTTGCCATTTCTGACACAGATGGACACAGAGTATATTATGCTAAGTGAAACAAGTTAGACAGAAAAAGACAAATACTGTATGACTTCACTTATATATGAAATCTAAAAAACATATGAACAAAAAACGGAAACACTCATAAAGAGAAAAAACGGGTGGTATGGGGGGACAGTGGGGATAGGTGAAATAGATGATTAAGAGGTACAAACCTACTGCTATAAAATAAGTCACAAGGATGAAAAGTACAGCATAGGAAATAGAGTCAATAATACTGTAATACTGTAAGACAGTAATGGCACTTACACTGGTGAGCATGTCATAATATATGTAATTGTTGAACATCATACACCTGAAGCTAATATTATACATCAACTATATACTTCAATTAAAAATAACTTTTAAGGGGCGCCTGGGTGGCTCAGTGGGTTAAGCCTCTACCTTCAGCTCAGGTCATGGTCTCAGCGTCCTGGGATAGAGCCTGCTTCCCCTCTCTCTCTCTAACTGCCTCTCTGCCTATTTGTGATCTCTCTCTCTCAAATAAATAAAATCTTTTAAAATAATAATAACTTTTAAAAACAAAGTTTTCAAAAAGGACAGCATCAAGAAAAAACAAAAGCCCACAAAATAGAAGAAAATGTTTACAAAATCATGTATCTGATAAAAGACTACCCAGAATATACAAAAACTCTTGCAATTCAATAAAAACACAAATAACCTAATCTAAAAATGGGCAATGAATCTAAAAAGGTATTTCTCTAAAAATATTTTTAAAAGCACATGAAGAGATGTTCAACATTAGCCATCAGAGAAATGGAAATCAAACCCACAATGAGATATTACTTCACACCCATCCACTACAATAAGACGGATAACAAGTGTTATCCAGCACGCACAAAAATTGGAACATAACAGACATTGTTAGTGGGATTGTAAACCATGCAGTCACTTTGGAAAACAGTTTGGCAGTTTTTCAAAATGTTAAAGAGTAACAACATGACCCAGCAATTCCATTCCCAAAAGAAATGAAAACATTTCCACACAAAAACCTGTACAAAAATGTTCATAGCAGTATTTATTATTCATAACAGCCCAAAAGTGGAAACAACCAAACGTCTATCACTGATGAAGAGATAAAATGTAGCATACACACACAATGGAATGTTTGGCCATAAAATGCAACTAAGTACTGATACATGCCGCATCACGGGTGAAGTGTGGAAACACGCTAAGGAAAAGAAGCCAATAAAGGATAACACATATGATCCCATTTATATATGTCCACAAGAGACCAATCTCTTTGGCAGAAATTTATAGATTAGAAAACTGCCTAGGCTGAGTTAGGGGCGAAGGAGATAATAACTGCTTATGGATACAGGGATTCTTTCTGAGGTAATGATACTGTTCTAAATTGATGTGGTGACGTAACTGCACAGACGAAAACCCCCCGAATTGTACACTTAACTGAGTGTATAGTATGTGAGCTGTAACTTCATTAAATATTTTTTATTTGACAGAGAGAGAGAGAGAGAGGGAGGGAGGGAGGAAACACAAGCAAGGTGAAGGGGAGAGGGAGAAGCAGGCTTCCCGCTCAGCAGGGAGCCTGACGCGGGGCTCCATCCCAACATCCTGGGATCATGACCCCAGCCAAAGGCAGATGCCCAACGACTAAACCATCCAGGCGCCCCATAAGGGTATTTCTTAAAGAAAAACCTAATGCCTCGTATTTATGTCGCTTACGGAAAACAAGAAACATTCAAGCCAAATGACTAGGAGCTGATTAGTCCATACGTGATACACTTAGAAATAAGAATTTAAGACACACCTCTTCTTCCTTGAAAGAACTCTCCTTTAATTACTTCTGAATTTTAACTAAAATGGAGCTGTAGTACTTGCAGCTGTCAGGACCTATACTGAGATTGACCCAAGATACGGGGGTAAACATGCTCCCTCTCCCGCACTCGGCTGCACTGCACTTCCCATTACAACAAACAATACAGAAAAACACCCCGCACGGTGACTGAAGTCATTCTCAGAGAACCACCTAATACTAATACGGAGTTAAGAAGAGGGGTGTGGAAAGAATGAGGAAGGGGAAGGAGCACAGGACACAAGGGGAAGTCTTCGTGCATTTAAGCCCAAGGAATCCAGTTACATTAAATTCAACTTTTACACGCTTTGTGAACAGGCCCAGAGGCAAAGTCCTGGGCGCAGACCAAAGAGCCGAGCTGCGAGGCCGAGAGGAAGTGCTGATCCAGGCCAAGCCCTCAAGGGACTCTGTGTGGAAACCACGGGGGGCAAAAGGGCTAAGATGGGGGCTGCGGCGCGGGACGAGGACGAGCCCCCTCCGCCCAGCTCCGGCGGGCGATCGCTGGCAGCGCGCAGCGGGAGGCGGCCGCGCCACGGGCCCGGCGGCCGCGTCCAAGCCGTGGAGCGCGCCCGGAGCCCAAAGCCTCCGGCGCGGCCGGGTCCCATCTCCCGCCCCATCCGGCGCTTTGTCCCAGCGCGGGCGGCGGGCGGCCCCCAAGCGTCCCCGCCGCGGGATGAGGGGCCGTGCTGACAGCCCTCGCCCCCGCAAGGGCTGCGAGCCTGCGAGACCTGGCGGCCGGCGGCCCGCAGCCCTCCCGGCTTCACACAGGCGGGACCCAGCCGGCGGCGGTCCGAGGACGCTAGAGCTCACCGCCGAGCCTTCGCCGCCGCCCGGAGCGCACACAGGCCGAGATCAGGCGGAGAAAGCTTCCCACCCCACAACCCAATTTCCAACATCCCGCTCTTACCCAAAAATTTTCGACGAAATGCGCCATGACCATCCTGCCGCCGCCGCGCCAGGTTCCGCGTCCGCGCCCGCCCGCCGCTGTGTAAACACGGGCACGGCCCCCACGGCGCCCCCGCCTTTCCCCACAGCCGCCGCCGCCGCCGCCGTCGCCGCCGCCGCTGCCTTCTTCCCGGAGACCGGCCCGCACCCTCCAGGGCGCATGCGCCACCTAGCGGCTGCTGCCGCCGGGAGAACTCTTGAAAGCCACCGCCTGGTTGCGCATGCGCTCTTCATTCTATCTCCGGGTTTTAGTAACCCTCCCCTCTACCCAGCGCGGGCTTGGCCAAATTGAGTATTCTCTTGGGAATGGTGGAGAACCGGGTTCTTGGGGAGTCACTGGAGAGACTGCGCGCACCCTTTACGGTACTATGGGTACTGGCCCACGGATGAGCGAAGAAAAGGGCCGGCCAGTGGCAGTGGATACGGCAGCCTGACTGCCTCCTCTCTTCCTCTACGCAAGACGCGCTTCCCCGGCCCTGGAGGATCTTGAAGGGACCAAGTCTGGTCAAGCTGTGATGGGGGAAATTTGGCCTCCGGCCACCGGGAGGAGACTGGGAAACCTTTGGTCGGTACGGTTCCTTTCCTTGACAGGGATCTAAGAACCAAAACAAAACTTTCCGAGGCCGGAAAAAGAGGAAACGCCCAGTGTCGCCTGAGAGTCTCTGGAGCAGCGCGAGACCCAGGCACCAAGTTCCTTGCGGAAGCCACTGACCTCCAGCACGCCCCTAGCAAACCAGGCCAGCTGGGGCAGGAACGTGACCCAAAAAGAACGAATTTCCCTGACCCACGCAGTTTAAAAAAAAAAAAAAAAGTATTTTCCAGGACTTAATTTAAGTCTCTAGTTCTCTTAGCAACTTGTACATTTTGGAAAAAGAAACAAGTTTAAACACGTCCTGGCACAATATGAACTAAATCCCCTTACCATGCCTTGGTTTCCAGAGGTTAGGGGGAAAAAATTAAACCCTTGTGGAGAGGTCTCAGGTTCACTGACACCAGGTCGGCTCAATCCGAAATCTGCTGTTCTTGACACCAAGCCCCACTAATAGACTTAGTGTAGCTTTAACTATATACACTCATATCACACCTCAGATGCTCTGACTTCAGATATAATGAACACTAGGACACGTGTTTCTTGGTGGAAACTTGTTTTCATCCTCAAAAGCAAAAACCACACAATGCCTTGCACGTGATTAAAACTGTGAAGTGTTTGTTGAATTGGGAATAAGTGGATATTGGTATTGTGATTATATCTTTTTTAAAGAATATCTTTTAGAAATATATAGGAGGTAACAGTCTGCTTTAAAATAACTCACTGAGGGACGCCTGGGTGGCTCAGTTGGTTAAGCAGCTGCCTTCGGCTCAGGTCATGATCCCAGCGTCCTGGGATCGAGTCCCACATTGGGCTCCTTGCTCGGCAGGGAGCCTGCTTCTCCCTCTGCCTCTGCCTGCCATTCTGTCTGCCTGTGCTCGCTCTCTCTCCCTCTCTCTCTGACAAATAAAATCTTAAAAAAAATATTAAAAAAAAATAAAAAATAACTCACTGAGGGAGGAACAATGAATAGAGGTATGCATGAAACAGGATTGTTAGAACAATTGTTAGGACCTAGGTAACAGAAACATGGTGGTTCACTATACAGCACTACACTCATTTCGTATATGTTTGCTATTTCCTTTTCTTTAAAAAGTCTTCATAACACTGTCATTTCGTATATGTTTACTATTTCCTTTTTAAAAAGTCTTCATAACACTGTCATAACATTGGGAAAGTCTAACTTAGAAACTTGCTACTATTCTCTAAACCATTAATAGTCTAGCACTATCTTTCTTCATCCTGAAAAAAATTCTAAAAATTACAGCCATCTAGATCTCTCTGCAAATAAGCTTGGCATTAAAATCCTAGCATCACTAGGCACTACCGAGCTTAGATCTCGGGAGGAAAAGCCTTATCCTAGACCTATACTTCAAAGTGCCTTACATATTACATTAATTTATTAAAAAAACAAATGGGTGCATTTGCCAGTGATGATCTGATGCTGAACTCTGTCCCTTAACCAAGTAGACCCTCTCTCATGACCAACACCATTCAGGCCCCCCAGGAAACAATTCTTCATAGCTCTTGCCCTAAGTCTTCAAAACAAAAGGCACAACTCCAAATGCAGTGAAAATCTGTGTGTAGGATAGCTTGCCATATCAGAGATAGACTCCTTTGGAGTTCAGGCAGAATCTGAGCAGCAGAAGTGCTTAAGTAAGAGAAGACAAATCAGTTAACTTGTTCAATTTTTCCTCCCAGCACAAATGCAATAGATTGTTGGTTTTTTTTAAGATTTTATTTATTCATTTGATAAGAGATACAGAGGGAGGCAGAGATGGAGAGAGAGAGCACAAGCAGGGGGAGAGGCAGAGGGAGAAGCAGATTCTCCACTGAGCTGGGACCCTGGCATGGGGCTTGATTCCAGGTCCTGGAGATCATGGAGACATGGAAGGCAGACGCCCAACCATCTGAGCCACCCAGGCACCCCAATACAATAGATTCTTACATAACAAAGTATTGTTTTGCAAACAATGTGATGTTAAGCACAGATTTTCCTTTTTTTAGTGTTCTAACCCTGACAATTTAGCATAGTACTCAAATAACCACACATGGTACACTGGTCTCCATTTGTACTCTTACCTCTGATCTCATAAATGTTGGACCCAGACTTGCCATAAAGATAAATATTCTGTGTATTTGGATATTTACAAAGCTCATTAGGGCCAAAACACCCTTGCTGTAATTGCCTGATACTTTAATTGTGGGAAATTAAAGTGACTAAATTTCAGACGAGATGGTGAAGTACAAGAAGAATGTGGGTAGTATCAGGCACATTCTGTTCTCTCAAGTGAGGCTTCCTGGGATGTGCATACAGTCTGGCAGAGTGTAGATAAGGCCCTGAGAGGGTAGCTCACTTATGTGTCATTAAGTATTTGTGACCCAAACACTTAGCCCTTGCTTATTCAAACACATTCTGAAATTACTAAAAACTGACACAGATAACAACACTTCTACTCACTGCCTATGCCACCTGGCATTTAATAGTCACTCAATAAATGTTTGGTGAGGGACGCCTGGGTGGCTCAGTTGGTTGGACGACTGCCTTCAGCTCGGGTCATGATCCCGGAATCCCGGGATCGAGTCCCACCTCGGGCTCCCAGCTCCATGGGGAGTCTGCTTCTCCCTCTGACCTTCTCCTCGCTCATGCTCTCTCTCACTGTCTCGCTCTCAAATAAGTAAATAAAATCTTTAAAATAAATAAATAAATAAATAAATAAATAAATAAATAAATGTTTGGTGAGACAACAGGTGAATGATTGAACCTATCAGGGAAATGTAAAGGGTGGATGAAACTTTGAATATGCAGTAACTCCATTCTTTTACTCATACTTTTCATTGGTGCTAGGTCTTTAGAGCTTATAAAAATATCATTATTTACATTCTACTTGATTTAATTGTCTTACATTATTTCAAATATTTTCTAAAGAATTATTTGGGGCTTGAATATACTTCTTTAAAAAAAAAAAAAAAAAGGTTTATTTATTTGAGGGGGGAGACCGGGAGGGAGATGGAGAGCGAATTCTCAAGCAGACTCCTCACTAAGCACAGAACCCGACCCCAGGACCCTGAGATCATGACCTGAGCTGAAATTGAGAGCCATCTAACCTACTGAGTCACCGAGGCACCGCAGCTTGAGTACACTTCTTAAAGGATAAGTTGCCTTTTGTAATAAAGACAAAATTAAATTCAGATAATAATATTCAAAATTGGCTGTCAGGGGATGTTGCTGGTCCCCATTAAACTCTGTCCAAACATATATGTTATAACCAGAGCTCTAACATAACTGCTATAACATAATTTGACAAGTCGTAGCAAATAAGACAGGAGAAATTAACACAAAATTACCTAAATCTACATTCTCTGGTTTTACAAAATATAACTTGTCTCCCAGATTTGAGGACAAGATATCCAAAGAATGTCCCCCTTTTCGTTCCTTAGTTTGATCTCTTATTTCCGATCTTGGGGTCACAGCTCACACCCCCTTAATCAACATTTAGTTACAAAGGCCATTTCCTCATTACTTTATTTAAAACTAGCTCTGGGGGCACCTACGTGGCTCAGTCAGTTAAGTGGCTGCCTTCGGCTTAGGCCCTGATCCTAGCTAGGGTCCTGTAATCTAGCTCCATGTCGGGCTCCTTACTCAGGGGGGAGACTGCTGCTCCCCTTGCTTGTGCCTGCTCTCCCACCTTTCCTGTCAAATAAATTAGTAAAATATTTTAAAAAACTAGTTCTGTTCCAGAAAAGTGGGCTATAAAATAAAACATAATTTTTCCCATTTATTTTCAATACAATTTTGCAAATGTACTTCTAATTGTTTCCAAGACAAGAGCATCAGAGGAGAAGCTCCTATAAACCTCTATTTCCTGCTAATTTCTTCAAGGACAGCATCCTGTGTCAGGTGCAGTAGTCCTCTATACTTGTACCTGAAGAAAACAAGCAGCAAAAGAACTAAGCTCCATTAGAAGGCTGAAGAGAAAGAGGCAGATCCCAGAAGTCTGGTGTTCTCTTGTTTTTCCCTATGCCACTGCAACATATTGAAAGCAATAACGTTACGCAAAACAGAAAGAAAAGCAAAACCTCAGCGGATGGTATCCAGGCAGGCAGCTATGCAAGGCCAAGGAGATGGAAACATGCTAATCAAAGTGCAGAAAGCAGCTAAATATCATCTTCCTTACACTCTTCTCGTTTTAGAGCAGCTTGCTGGGCACGCCCTTCTCTCCTGCCTGCAGCTGGAATCAACTGCCTGCTCTTTGATGTGGCATCATCTCTAACTCCAGAATGAGATGTACTTTTCTTTTCTTTTTTTTTTTTTTAAGATTTTATTTATTTATTTGACAGAGATCACAAGTAGGCAGAGAGTGAGAGGAAGAGAAGCAGGCTCCCTGCTGAGCAGAGAGACTGATGCGGGGCTCCATCCCAGGACTCTGGGATCATGACCTGAGCTGAAGGCAAAGGCTTTAACCCGTTGAGCCACCCAGGCACCCCAAGATGTATTTTTCAGTGGACCCTCTTATCAGCTGTCTGTAAAAGAAACACAAAACACCTGACAGGTTTTTCAGGGCTTTATGGTGCTCATGATCACAAGAAACCCAACACAGGTTTCAAAACTTCAAAAACCACCCCCCCCCCCACACACAAAAAAACAGGATAGGGGCACCTGCCTGGCTCAACCAGCAGAACATGCAATTCCTGATCTTGGGGTCATGGGTTGGAGCCCCACACTGGGGGGTGGAGATTACTTTAAAAAACATTTTTTTAGGGGCACCTGGGTGGCTCAGTTGTTAAGTATCTGCCTTTGGCTCAGGTCATGATTCTAGGGTCCTGGGATCGAGCCCCGCATCGGGCTCCCTGCTCATTGGGAGGCCTGCTTCTCCCTCTCCCACTCTCCCTACTTGTAGTTGCTCTCTGGCTGTCTCTCTCTTTCTCTCTGTGTCAAACAAATAAATAAAATCTTTAAAAAAATTTTTTTTTTAAATTTTAAAAAGTAAGAAAAGAAAAATTGATTACAGAAAGTCATAAAGGTACAATAATTTTAAAACATGCATATGTTTGTCATTAATGTTAAGTGGAAAGGCAGAAGATGACATGAGATACATTAAAATTATAAGGGTGTACAAATACACATATAAATGGACAAAAATCAAAAGAAAATGGAAAATATGTGTTGAGGTGGTGAGATTACGGCAATTACTAAACATCTAAAATATATTCTAATATAATAACATAATTGCTTTTCGGGCTTTTGGCTAAGATCAAGACTAATGTAATAATATAGTACAATTTAAAGAGCAATCACTGTTCTTTGTTTTCATTTGAATATAAATGTAACCAGGCAAATCTTCCCTAGGTCTTTCATTAACCTTCTCTTCTCATTGATTCAAGCAAGAGACAATAACTGGGCACTTAACACCATGAAAAGACCATCTCTGCTCTTACAAAATTCACAATCTAATATAGATACAGAAGAAATAAGATAATAGAGATGATGACAATTATAAAATAATAAGCGTAGAAGAGTACCTGGTGTATAGTTGACAATCAATAAAGATTTATTGAGTAAAAAATGAACAAATCACTGTTCAGGCTAACCTCAAAGGAATTCAATTTGTCCTTTTTCATTTTTCTCTCTCCCCCCTACCTCTCTCTTTCTTTCCCTCTTTTCAAGATAGTGACAGGAAATTGACCTGGATTCACAGGGGTTTCTTCCATTAGCACAGAGGTCTTTGGGCCCCTGGGATAACAGAATCCAGAGCAACTTTTAAAATTCAGTGCTTCTGGGATCGGCTAGCCGCTTAGGAGCTAGCTGTATATGGGAATTGGAAGAACAGAGCGCCAGGAATTGTAACCATAGGAACCCACAAAAAGAGGCACCTTTGGATCAGCTAAGAATAGAGGAATGGGCTTGGTCTCCTCTGGAGATCAGTTGAAGCCTCACGCGTGGCACTAGATTTTAGCAGTAGCACTAAGTACTAGTGAGAAGGATAGTCCCTGCATTTCCTGGACAACTGAGGGGAGGGAGCTCCACCCAACCATTTATGTAACAAACATTTAGTAAACACCTATATTAAGCTAGGCCTGTTTCTAAACACCGGGGGATCCAACAGTGAAAAACACATGACTTCTCTACTCTTGTTGCACTCAGTGTGGGCAGACAGACCACAAGGATATAAATAAATGAGAGCCTTTTGAATAGTGATACATGCTATGACATATAATTGGGATAGACTGTGGTGGGGAGTGGTGACTTCTTCACCTAGAGTGGCGTCTCTAAGGAAGTGACATTTGAGCAGAGACCTGAATGACCCAAAGGAAACAGCCATGCAAACATCTGCAGAGAGGTCCACATTGAAGGATCAAACTGTGCAAAGGCCCAGAGTTAGCAATGAGCTTCATGTGTTCAAATAAGTGGAAAGGAGACCAGCATGGGTGGAGTGGTGATCAAAAGGGAGATGATCAGAGATGAAGTCAGAGAGGAAAGCAGAGTCAAGGGTGGAGAGGCTGGTTTATAGTCTTAAGTGGGATAGGAAGCCAAGAGAGGGTTTTCAAGCTTCAGAGATGCCTGATTTATGTTTTACAAGATCACATTGACTGCTCTGTGCAAAAGGGTGAGGGGGAAGTGGTGGTAAAGGGGAGGTCACTGAAAAGACAGATGCAGTAGTCCTGATAAAAGAAGACAGTGGCAGGGACTCGCCAACAGCAGCGGAAGTGAGAAGAAGAAGCGATTGGGCTTAAGATCTATTTTGATTGTGAAGCTGACAGAATTTGCTAATGGAGTGGACATGGGGTGTGAGGGGAAGAAAGAAATCAAGGATAATCCCAGCAGCTGTGCCTGAGAACTCAGATGTAAAAGGATGCCACAAAGATAGAAAGGATATGAAAAGCAGCTGTTTCGAAGAAAGGAAGACCCAAGGGTTCTGATTGGCCTTGTTAGGTTTGAGGGCCCTACTGGAAATCCAAGGGGAAATGTCTATCAGACAATTGGATGCATGATTTTGGAACTTAGGACACAGGTTGGATTGAAGATGTAAATTTGAGGGTCATCAACAAATATGGATGAGATCACAGACAGAAAGGACAGGAGGGGGGAGCTGAACAAAAAGCTCTAGGACACTTCTACATTTTCAGTTAGGAGAAGGAGCTAAGCCAGCAATAGAGATGAAGGAAGGGTAGCAAAGTAGAAGTGCCAGGAAAAGGGATAACATTGAAGCCAAGAGAATGTTTTAAGACTGGTCAGTGGATGGGGCGCCTGGATGGCTCAGATGGTTAAGCATCTGCCTTTGGTTCAAGTCATGATCCCAGGGTTGTGGGATTGAGCCCCATATTGGGCTCCCCGCTAGCTCAGCAAAGAGTTTGCTTCACCCTTTCCCTCTGCCTGTTCCCCTGCTTGTGCTCTGACTCTGTCTCTCTCTCTCAAGTGAATAAATAAAATCTTAAAAAAAAAAAAAAAAACTGGTCAGTGGATAACAATCTGAGAAATGACCAACAGGTTTAGGGATGGAAGGAGGAGTCTTGGCAAGCCAGCCTTCTCTGAAGTGCCGAAGATATAAATATGATTATAATGGGTTGAAGAGAGAAAGGGAAGTAAAGACCACAAGTAAAGACAACTTGTTCAAGAAGTTTTGCTGTGATGGGGCACCTGGGTGGCTCAGTGGGTTAAGCCTCTGCCTTCGGCTCAGGTCATGATCTCAGGGTTCTGGGGTCGAGCCCCGCATTGGGCTCTCTGCTCAGCAGGGAGCCTACTTCCTCTCTCTCTCTCTCTCTCTCTCTCTCTGCCTGCCTCTCTGCCTACTTGTGATCTGTCAAATAAATAAATAAAATCTTTAAAAAAAAAAAAGTTTTGCTGTGAGAGGGAAGGGTGAGGTAGGTAGATATTGAAGGGACCCAGGATGAAAGGGGAAGAGTGTTAAGATGAGTGGTAGTAAGTCATGCTTGGATGCCAGAGGGGATGAGCCAAAGAGATGGAAAGAGGAGAGAAGGGTGGAAATGTGGTCCTTGAGTAGAGGAAAGGGATCCAGAGTGAAACTGGAGCTTCAGGAGGGTGTTTCTAGTTTTACAGTTAATAAGTCTAATAGGACCGTGGTCACTAAGTTGGAAAAAGTTTTCTTAACTGCATGTGCAATTGTGCTTTTCTGCATGGGAAATGCCCCTTTCATGTATCACCTGCCTAAGCCCCCACATGGACCCTATGAAACCACTACTGTTACGATCCCAACTTTACAGATGAGACAATATGCTCTAGAAGATTAAATAGATTGCCAAGGTCAAACAACTAGCGGATGGTAAACTACTGTTAACAGTGGCATGAACAAACTCTTAATGAAGGAAGGTAGGTGAGTCCTCAAGAAACACAGGAGGTCAAAAAAAAAAATACTAGTCAAGGGTGAAAGTTAAACTCATCCAATAAGGGCTTTTATTTGTGTTTGTTTTTTTTTTTTTTAAACTCATGGTCTGGTGTTCCTCAGAAAGCCCCGTGGTTACCATCTCTCTAACCCAGGTTTTCTGAATGATTATGAATGTGAAATACTAAGGATCCCATAAAAATTTCAAACTAATGTATTTATATCTAAGTCTTTGAAAAAAGTCTTTTCTCTCCTCACAGTCAGTTCTTAAACATGCAAAAAATGTAAGTGTCCAAAACTCAGATTCCAGGCAAAATCTAGAGCTGTCCCACCCTAAACAGGATGTCTGGTCATTGTATTAAAAACCAGTCACTTCTGACAGGCAGGGGGAACAGACAACCAAAGCAGTCTGTGGTCTTGGAATGTTCTCTATCAAATCCTTAAGACCACTAAATTCTGATGAACTATTTGCAAGGAGGCCACTGGACTAGGTCAAACAGGCCAGATTGAAAGGTGACAAAATAAAATTTCATTTCTAGCCTCACAACTTCACTAGATGACGTCTGCCTTAATATGCTTTTTAAATACAGTTTTAAGAACAAACTGTCACCAATTAGTTTTTTTGGGTTTTTTTTTTTCATTTAGGTCCAGAAGATGTATTTTTTTTTCTTTTTCTTCCCACTTCCCACATGCTAGCTAAAACCAATTCTTTCTTCAAGCTGTCTTCAAGTATAACTCCTCCAAAAAAAGAAAGCTGCTAAACCATTACCTTCTGGGTAATCTCATTATATTTCTTCTTTCCTCCATTATTCACAAATATACCCTTTAGATTAAGTAGTTTATATGTTGTCAAAAACAGCTACATACTGCTTTTTATGGTGTCTTTTCTTGTTTTTTTTTTTCTTTCTTTCTTTCTTTTTTTTTTTTTTTCAGGTGCATGTGCTTGTATTGGTGGTTATGGGGATTCATCAAGATATATTAATAAATAGAAAAAAATAATAAATAGAAAAACCTGGCTGGCTCAGACGATATAGTGTGTAATCTTGATGTCAGGGTTTTAAGTTCAAGCCCTACACTGGATACAGAGATTACTTGAAAAATAAAACCTTAGGGGTGCTTGAGTGGCTCGGTCAGGTAAGTGTCTGTCTTCAGCTCACGTCATGATCCCAGGGTCCTGGGATCGAGCCCCACATCAGGTTCCCTGCTCAACGGGAAGCCTGCTTCTCTCTTTCCCTCTGCCTGCTACTCCCCCTGCTTGTACTCTCTCTCTCTGTGCCAAATAAATAAATAAAATCTTTTTAAAAAATAATTAAGAAAAAATCTTGAGAAAAACTGTATACATACATGCAAACATATATGTACATATGCACACATTTATACATATACATAAATGTTTTATACATAGATACATAATTTATGTCTATTATGAGTATTTTCTTATGTGTACATTTCCTATCCTGGAAAGGATATATAAGAAACTGGTAACCATGCCTGCCTTTGAATTTAATCTTAGCCAAAAGACCCAAAAGCCACTGTAATTATCTTTGAAGAAAGGAACTAGATAATAGGAATTAAAAAGAAGCTGGCTTTTACACCTTTTGTGTATTGTTCTATGTAGAAGTACTACCCATTTCAAAAAATAAAAAAATTTGTAAGGCGCCTGGCTGGCTTGGTTGGTAGAGCGTAAAAGTCTTGATTTGAGGCCTGTGAGCTTAGGCCCCACATGGGGCATCGACCCTACTTAAATAAATAAATAAATAAATAAAAGTAGATAAGAACTTAAATATTAAAAGAGAAGAAACAAATCAAAATTATTTTTTTCCCACATATTAAAAAATGGTGGTCAAACTAGGATTGGGAGTTAGGGCAAGAACCGGAAGTACCAGAATCCAGTGGATGCTTGGGAAGAAAAAATACAAATGTCACCACCGAAGGTATTTTCAAAATAGAGCAAAAGTAAAATGTTCTCCTCTTACCTTTTTTGCTTCAATGACTATTTGACTACTTCAATTGTGTGCAGTTATTGTGTCAGGTTTTATTTCTTCAATTGTATGGGGCTGTTCTACTCTCTCCTAGAAGGAAATATCCTGTGGAGAAGTCTGAAGCTAGCCGGAATTATTTTTCCTTTTTTACATTATTTTTTCAACCTGTCTGTTCAAAAGGTTATCTATTTTTCTTTGAAGGCAAACGAATATATTACAATATTTCTTCCTGTAGATGTTCCACATTCATTTTTTCTGTGAGTCTGTTGAGATAGGCTAAATTATTATGATAGATCCCAAACGAAATGGTCCTAACAAGACCAGGTTTAGTTCTCCGTAGGGTAACTGTCTGCAACATATGTCAGGTCATAGGAGAACTCTTCACCAATAGTGATGCAAGGATTCCAGCCATATGGCCAGCTCTTTGGAAGAAGGGGAGAACAAATTTTGGTATCTAGCAAGTAGGTTTGGCCAATGATATGTTGTGTCTCTTCAGTTAGTTGGTGTAAGTCTTTGGTTACTGGAATATTCTTTTGAATTATATCTCAGATACTTCTTAAATGTTATTTGAATGATATCTTGACTATCTTATTTCAGTGTTTAGACTGACAGACACCAGTCATGCATACATAGCTTTTCTTTTCCTTGTTTTCCAAAATAACAATGTTGCTTTTTCATTTTGTTCTTTTTTTGTTGTTTTTTTTTTAACCCTATCCTCTGTGTACCTACCTCATTGTGCTTTCAGCAAAGCCTATTTTCCATTGTGGGCTTCCAATGCCATGTTCTTATCCACAATTTTTTTTTCTAACTTTTAAAAAGTGATCTCTATACCCAACAAGGGGCTCAAACTCAGACTCCAAGATCCATAGTCATGTCCTCTACCAACTGAACCAGCCAGGCGCCTCTCTACCATTTTTCTTTTCTTTCCACTTCTCCCTGAGCCCAACTATCTTGTGTCACAACACGAAGAACTTGTCTTCATGTTTTTATCATATGTTCCCTTAAATATTTCTGCCTGATGCTCTTGTTTTATACAGATGAATTTAATAGAGACCCAATTTTAAAACTTAATTCATGACAATTTGTCTTGTCTGTTTTTAACTGCTCCACGGCGAGAATTCTTTATGTCATTTGTATTGCCTGTTTCCCCTCCCCCTCTACTCTTTCTTGTCTCTTCCCACTGTTTCTGTGATAGCTCTTTCTTTTTTCTCTTAACTTATTCAGCTTTAAAGAAGCTATTTAGACAGCAATTTACTGGAATTTTGTGTGAGAAAGGCCGACTGCCTTCATGGTCTGGAGAAACTCTCCTCATAACACAGAGTTGTGTGTGTGCAACAGCTCCTTTAGATTTCGCTTCTCTGTAGCCTACTTGAGGTCTGCACCGAAAGCATGACACAACACAGTCCTCTCCCTCTCCCTCCTCCCTCAACACCAGACTACTTCCTGAAAAATATGATTAGTCTATGATATTTCTTGCTTAAATCAACTTCCTTAGCTTTTTCTCAGTAACAAATTGATTCCAGAGAAGTTCCCACCTCCTCGTTCCGTTGTTGCTAAAGACCGACTATCGATTTTCACCTCAAGTGATGTACTTTACTTGGGAGTGGTGGTTTCTACTGGCTTTTCCTCCTCTCTGGAGCTCTGGGCTCCAAACTTCCCTGCATGTGTTTGACCTTTGCCAGGCTGGCAGTATTCCTTCCTATTTTAGCTTCAGATGCCTTCTAGTTTCATCAGATACGGAGTTGGTGTTATTGTTTCTCATTCTTCAAATTACTTATGGGTGGTTTCTAAAAACAGAGGCAGGAAAAGACTTAAATTTTCTTTGTCATGTTAATACTTGAATACCTTCAAAGGATAATTTTGAATTAATTCTCCCTGGCATTTAATAGGCCCCTTCTTTTCATGTTCCTCTTTGGTTCTGGGAACTCTTTTCTTCCTCTTTTCTTTTTTTTTTTTTTAAGAGTTTATCTATTTATTTGATGGAGAGAGAGAGAGATCCAGAGAGTACAAGCTGGGGGGAATGGCAGAGGGAGAAGGAGAAGCAGGCTCCCCACTAAGCCAGGAGCCCAACGCAGAGCTCTATCCAGAACCCTGGGATCATGACCTGAGCTGAAGGCAGATGCTTAACTGACTGAGCCCAACCCCAGGCATCTTTATTTCTTTGATAATTTCTTCCCTTTCATTCTCACAGTCATATACTTAGAATTTTTGTTATATCTATCTTCCATGTCTTTTAACATTACTTTTCTTTCTTTTCTCCTTCATCCATCCTTTCTTTCTTTCCTTCCTCCATTCTTTCTCTTTCTCCCTTCCTTCCTTCCTTTCTTTTCTTTTCTATTTTTCTTTTTTATTGTAAGATTTTATTTATTTGACAGACAGAGATCACAAGTAGGCAGAGAGGCAGGCAGAAAGAGAGAGGGAAGCAGGCTCCCTGCTGAGCAGAGAGCCCGATGTGGGGCTTGATCCCAGGACCCTGGGATCATGACCCGAGCTAAAGGCAGAGGCTTTAACCCATTGAGCCACCCAGGTGCCCCCTATCTTTCCTTTCTTTCATTTCTCCCTTCTTTCCTACCTTCCTTCCTTCTTTCCTTTCTTCCTTTCTTCTCATGCTCTCTCTTTCCATCCCATCCTTCCCCCCTTTTCTCCCTCTCTCTTCTTTTTTCTTACTTTTTTGGTGGGGGCGGGCATACCATTTTGGAAGAATTTTCTCAACTCAGTTTTCCAACTCATTTGTTGCATATTTGGCCCAACTCTTAGGTTTAGCAATCATAGTTTAAATTTTTCATCAATTCTGATCATGTTTCATAACAGCTGTCTCTTTTTTGGGTGTGATGTGCTTTCAACTACCTCTGAGGATATTAACTATGTGTAATCTATTTCCAGTAACTCTATAGTTTATCCCAGGGTGGTTCTGTTGGTTGAATTTGCTGTTCTCCTTCATGTTCTTGGTTTTTCGTTTCCCAGAATCTCAGTGTTCTGCTCCTATTCGTAGGTGCAGGTCTGAACTGAACTGAACTTCATAGTTGGAATGCATTTCCTCACTTCATATAAGAGGGCCTGCTCACCTGGGAGTGAATGCAGGCATTAGTTACAAGGATCTGCCTCATGGGATAGGCAGGTTATGTAGGTAACTTCTCTTCTGAGCATAGTCTCTCTGACCCTTGGGGCATTGTCCTTTTTCTCTAATCTTAGTTTACCCTGGAGCAGTAGTATGCTGGTAAATGTTTAACACCGTGCTCTGGGTGAAGGGAGCATGCCTTGATTTGCAGCATTTGCTGATTTCCATGGTATCAATTTTCCTTTCCTGGGTTAAAACTAATGGGCAAAATAGAGGACTGCTGTTGTTTTAAGCCACCAGGTTTTGAAGTGGTTTGTCATGCAGCAATAGATATTCCCCTGGATATCACCTGCTTGACACCATGAAATCCAAAACTTCTGTCTTGTCGGAGATCCTTACCCTGAGGGCTCTCTACTGACCAAATTTGCCTCACTTCTGCCAAATTGTTGAGCTGCTTCAGGAAAGAACGAATATAAAGAGTACATTTAGAATCTTTCCCTGATTTCACTTTTCACTTTCAAATCTTTAATCTCTTAAGAATATATTTTAAGGCATGATATAGGGATCTGAGTTTTCTTCAAGTTATCACACAAGTGTTTACTAAATTTTCATTTTGTTACTGATTTACAGCATCACCTTTATCATAATTTGGGACATCAAAGGCAATGTTAGGCATTGGTAAGGCAAAGGTAAAGGTGAGCTGGAAACAAATCTACTGTAAAGAAGGGAAGAGCAAAGAGACTTGCTGATCCTGACCTTCACAGTGGATGGAGAAAGCAAATCTCTGCAAAAATCAACACAAGCTAGCACTTACATGAATTTGTAGTCTGGATTCTTGCTATTTGAAAACACAAACAAACAAACAAACACCTCAAGCAGAGAACTTATTTCAGTGGCCCTGGACTACTTACCTGCCAAAAAAGTAGCAGAGGAAAATAAAAACCCCTCTGGGGTGGGGCACTTGGATGGCTCAGTCTGTGAAGAGTCTATCTTCTGCTCAGGTCAGGATCTCAGCATCCTAGGATCAAGCCCCTCAGGCTCCCTGCTCAGTGGGGAGTCTGCTTCTTGATCTCGATCATGCCTCTCTCTCTAATAAATAAGAGAAATTTTAAAAAATCCTCCCTGGGGGACAATAATTTAAGTCCCTGGGTCAAGGATTTCTGTGAATAAAACTTCAAGGAATATGAGAGCAAAGTTAAAAATCACAAAACACAAGCAAATCAGACACCATAAGTGATAGAGGTAACAGAGATACCAGAGTCAGACAAACAGTATGTTCAGATACTGAAATTATCAGAGGCAGAGTACGAACCACTATGATGAATATGTTTAAAAGCAAAAAAAAGATTGAAAATAATGAACAAGTAATTGGAGACTATGTAAAATGACCAAATTTTGAAAAGAGTCAGCTAGAATTTTGGTCAATGCTATAATTTTAATAAATTTTAGTAAATTTTAATAAAACTCAGTGGGAGGCTGGGGCGACTGGTGGCTCAGTGTCCAACTCCTGGTTTCAGCTCAGGTCATGATCTCAGGGTCGTGAGAAGGAACCCCACTTCAGGTCCTACACTCATCCTGGAGGCTGTCAGAGATTCTTCTTCCAGCCCCCTGACTCCCTGCTACCCACTCCCCACCCACTGCTCTTGTGCACGTGCTCTTTCTCTTTCAAGTAAATAAATAAAATCTTTTAGAAATTTTTAGGAAAAAACTCAACAGGAGGATTAAATGGCAGATCAGAATTAAAGCTAGAATTAGTGATTTGAAAGATAAATCTCTGAAGACAGTGAGAGATAAAAATAGGAAAAGAATATTAAAAGGTAGAGATGATAGAGCAAGTTCTGACAAACATTTAAGGGCAGTTCCAGAAGTAAACAAGGGATTAAAAAATAAAGAAAGAGAAGTTTCAATATTTTAAGAGAGAATGGGCTAGGGAGATGAATGGGAGACATGGGTGAATGGAAGTGGGAGACACAGGCTTCAAGTTATGGAATGAATAAATCACAGGGATGAAATTTACAGCATAGGGGATAGAGTCTATGATATTGTAGCAGTGCTGTACGGTGACAGATGGCAGCTATACTTGCAGTGAGAACAGCATAACATATAGAGACGTTGAATCACTATGTTGTGCACTTAAAACTAATGCAAGTGTGCGAACTATATTTCAATTAAAAATAAAGTAATTAATTTTAACAAAGAGAATGGATAAAAATTAATAGACATTTATCTTCTGACTTCGCCAGTCCAGTGTATTATAAGAAGGATAAATTATAAATATTTCCACATGCAGAATCATCTTAGTGAAACATGCACCAGAGACAAAAAAATATCTTAAAAACAAGAACAGATCACCTACCCCACTGCTGCTTTGCCTCAAAGATTGCGGTCTCAACAGTGTACAGCTCAAGAGGGTGGAATAATATATTTAATGTTCTAAGAAAAAAGAAATAATCTAGAATTATCTAACAGGCCAAAATATCCTTTCAAGAAAGAAAACAAAATTAAGTTTTGTTTTTTTTTTTTTCCAGACAAGCAAGAACAGAGTTTAGTAAAACTAAAGGAAATTCTTAAGTATATACTTCAGGCATATAAAAATTGACTTTAGACAAAAGATTTGAGATACAAAAAGAAATGATAAGGAAAGACAATAGCAAATATATGGATAAACCCAAACAAAAGTAAAATATAAAAGTAAATATAATGTATACTTTATAGAGTTTTTAAAAAAGAGCAGGAACTGAAGTAAGATTCAATAATGGCCCATCAGTAGGAGAGGGTGACGACCAGAGTTACAACAGTCTAAGGTCCTGGCACTGTTTCAAAAAAAAAAAAAAAATACTGGTTAATTGTAGACAACATTGAGTGACATATTAGGTAGGAATGTTCAAATAGCTGAAATCACCGTAAAAGAATATAACTTTCAAACTAACAAGAAAAAAATGACATTAAAGAAAGAAGAAAAAGGTATAATCAGTCTCTCCCCAAAAAGTCAAGGATAGAAGAGAGTTGGGACAGACATAAAACACAGATAAATTCATACACAGTAGTAATCATAATATACATAAAAGGACAACAGTGAGAAAGGAAAGCCCCTCCTTACGATAGAAGGCCAACTTAAAAATGTCAAAGAACACAATTTCATAGTCTGCATAATAATAACAGACTCAAGAGTAATCAATAAATGCTGTGATGAAGGAGTGAAAGTTTAATGAGAAACAATATTCACATAATTTTACAGTATTAACCCATAAGATACTTACTGATTACAAAGGGAAAAATAGTAACTTTATATTTGAGAAATGTGCTAGACAGGACCTCAGTTAAGAGATCGAAGTTGGGGGGCGCCTAGGTGGCTCAGTGGGTTAAAGCCTCTGCCTTTGGCTCAGGTCATGATCCCAGGGTCCTGGGATGGAGCCCCGCATCGAGCCCCGCATCGGGCTCTCTGCTCCGCAGGGAGCCTGCTTCCTCCTCTCTCTCTGCCTGCCTCTCTGCCTACTTGTAATCTCTGTCTGTCAAATAAATAAATAAAATCTTTAAAAAAAAGAGAGAGAGATCAAAGTTGGGGTGTCTGTCTGGCTCAATTAAGCATGGGACTCCTTTTTTTTTTTTAAATATTTTATTTATTTATTTGACAGACAGAGACCACAAGCAGACAGAGAGGAAGGCAGAGAGAGAGAGAGAGAGAGAGGGAAGCAGGCTCCCTGCCAAGCAGAGAGCCCGATGTGGGACTCGATCCCAGGATCCTGGGATCATGACCTGAGCCAAAGGCAGAGGCTTAACCCACTAAGCCACCCAGGCGCCCCTCCTTTTTTTTTTTTTTTTTAAGATTTTATTTTGTATTTGAGAGAGAATGAGAGAGAGAGAGCACAGAGGGAGAAGCAGACTCCCTGCCGAGCAGGGAGCCCAATGTGGGACTCGATTCCAGAACACTGGGATCATGACCTGAGCAGAAGACAAACCACTTAACCCTCTGGCCACCCAGGCACCCCAGCATGGGATTTTTTATTTCGCCTCAGGTCATGATCTCAGGGTTGTGAATCGAGCCCCAGCTCGGGCTCTACACTAGGCATGGAGCCTGTTTAAGATTCTCTTTCTCCCTCCGCCCCTTCCCCAACCACCCCTATTCCTGCCCATACTCTGTCTCTTCAAATAAAAAAATTATCAGTACAATTTTGTCAGCCACCAGAAATATATAAAAGCACTCTAATACTAAAGGTCCCTAATCTGAAGGTGTTGTTTAAGCAAATCTCAAAGTTTCCTTGAATGAGTTCACGTGCTCTCTAAAAAAAAAAAAAAACAGAGAGAGAGTGATCAAAGTTGACATGATTAATAACAGCATATACTGGCACCTGCCAGAAATGCATATTTCTGATCCAATATAAAGAAACAGTAAATGAACCCAAGTTGTGGGACATTTTATAAAATGATTGGTTTATCCTCTTCAAAAATGTCAATATCATGAAAGACTATGATTGAGGAATCTTTCCAGATTAAAGAATACAAAGAGAAATGAACTTGCCTGAATATGATGAGTGATATGGACATTTTATTTCATTATAAATGACATTGGGACAATGAGTAAAATTTGAATAAGCATGCAAATTGGATTCCAATTTTGGTCACTTTCGTGTGTTCACGCAAGAGAGTATTTTATGAAATACCTATTGAAGCATTCATGGATAAAGTGACATCTGCAACTTACTCTCAAAGGATTCAGGAAAAAAGTATTATCAATTTCTCTGTAACAAATTGCCCCCAGACTTCAAGACTTCAAACAACAACATTTACCCATTAATATTTACCCAAGAAAATCCCTTATGTTCACACAAAAACCTGTATGTGCAGGTTTATAGCAGTCTTATCCATAATTTCCCCAAATTGGAAACAACCAACACTTTCCCCAACAAGGGGAAGAATAATTAAACTGTAGTATATTCATACAATGGAGTACTCCTTAGCAGTGAAAAGAAATGAGCCATAGATTCATGCAATATGGATGAATCTTAAAAGCGCTTGCCAAAGTAAAAGAAGCCAGGCTCAAGAAGCTGTATACTGTAGGATTCCAGGATGTTATTGAAAAGGCAAAGCTACGAGAATGGCAAACAGATGAGAGGCTGCCAAGGGCTGGAGGAGAGGAGGGTAGCTGCCTACAAAGAAGTTGTTGCATGGGGAATTTTTTTTTAGGGTGGTGGAGAGATGATTTGTTACATTTGTCAAAATCCATAGAACTTTTACTGGAGGCAGATTTTTAAAAAATCAACCAAGAAGTTGGGGGAGGCAGAAATCCAAGTATGAAATAAAGATTGATACAAGTCAATGTAACAGATACCTAAGTGTGGCGTGGAAAAAGGAGCTGAGCTCTGGACAAGGGGAGGGCATGGTGTTCTGACGAGGGACGATAAGGCCCAAGAAAGAAAGAACTATACACTAGCACTGCTCTCGAGGTGGTAAATTTGTTTCTCACAGCAGTTCTGGTTAGAAGTTCTGAAACTGCTTTATGTGTTTACTGGAGTTGAGCAAATAAGTAAATTCACTGGGCTGGGTTATTACTTTCAGTGAAAGAAGTTATACATAAGCAAGGCAGGGGCCAAAGGGAAGACTAGGATGGATTAGAGTTGCAGATGCCAGGATAAATTTAAAAATAAAGTTCATTTTTACATACTGATACAGAAATAAATACAGATGCGTGGGTATACTCGGGTTAGTGTATATACATGTATTTCCTTGCTCTGTTCATTGAGAGGACGTAGGGAAGGTTATACTCTGGTAGCAGTTAGTCCACCCAGCACCCAGATCTTGGGTTTTAAATTCCATTCTCCAATAAGGGCAATAGGGCTCCTTGAAGAAATAGCTGATTCTAGGGCTGGAGCAGAAACAAGATGAGCCTGGGGCATCACTTCATGCTGGAAAGTAAGGAAGTGCTAAAAATGAAAATAAGAAAGGATGTGGACATACCAAAAGTACACAGAAACCAACCTGAAAGTGTTCCCAGTAATCAAAGCTGGAACCACGTGAGCAAAAATTGTGGCAGTCTTGGATAATAACCCAAAGAATAAAACAAATATCTATGAGTTCATACTGATAGAAACAAACAAAAACCCATAACCCCAGCTTAAAACAAAAATAGCAGACCATCCAAAATTGGGAAGTGTAAAATAAAATTCTATAAAATACCAAATACTCCTCAAAATTGGCAAGGTCAGCAAAAAGAAGGAAAAGACCGAGAAACTCTCAAAGATTGGAGGGGATTCAGAGAGACATGATGAACTAAACCAGTGATGCTGAAAAGTAAACCTGAGATATGACAGAAAATGACTTGCAGGTTGGATTGGGTGGTGAGGAGAAGCTCCCACAGGGAGGTGATATCCAATCTGAAATATGAATTACCAAAAGGAACAAGCCGTGTGAATCAAAAGGAAGAGATGGGAGGAACAGATGGTGTGAGGATGGGAAGGTATTCCTCACTTCAACACAGGTTGGAGGCACAATGATGTCCATGTGGCGGTAGCTTCAAGACAAGGGCGAGTGTGAGCTGGGAGATGTCATAAGAGGCAGATGGCACAGAAATTTGTGAAAATTGGATTTGGCCCGTAAGAAGCAGAAGAATGAAACAATTTTAACATGGTAAATACTTCTTCAAAGTACTGGGCTAGAATAGTTATTCATTATGGGTGAAAAGATAGGAGAACGTATGGGCCAAAGACCTAGGGATCACAGGGAACTAAAACAGTCTAAAAGGAAGGGAAAAAGTTTTATGGAAATTTGCATTTATACTGGCTCTGACTTTTCTGTTTCCCAGGAAGAAGATAAGAACTTTCTGAGGGATCCATGGATCTTCATAAACTCATTCATAAAAATGTTTTTACCAGGGTATTAATTCAGTGTTAAATGCAAAGCTATGGAAGTTCATGTTTCCCCTGGAAAGCACATAAAGTAGAATTTGTTGTAGAAAATTTGTTCCAGTAACAGTGAGTAAACTTTATGAGTATAACTCACCCCATGACTTTAAATAATGAGTGACTTCTGGTCGACTTCTGGTAGCTCTGTATCCTTTTGACTGGGTTTGCCACTGGGATCAAATGGTAGTCCTAGAAGATCAGGAAAAAATAATGGAAATAAATATAAACTAAAAGTTCCTTCTGACAATACAGGATATAACTGGAATAGCAATTCCCAATAGTGAGCCAAAGATGGTCCAACACAGGATCCTGGCTCAGCAAAACACCCGCAAGAGTGAGAGAGATATTAAATGATTCCAGGTGGCTGTGTCCCAAGGAATGCGTAAGGAGCGTCTGTCTATTGGTCATCTGTAATTTGGGATCATTGCTCATTCTTAGGGTCAATGAAACTACAAAACTTAACCAGATTAGATAGAGGGGTAAGGGCTGTGGGGCGCTTGTTCCTTCATGAATGCGGAGTGGGTCTTAGTTGCACATCTCTTCTTTCCTTCCCACCCCAATCTGTCAGCCAGCTCGGAGGGTGGGGAAAAGGTCTGTGTGCTGATAGTGTGCACTCTCGACTCCCATCATCGGGACTCGATGTAGCAGCGTAGCACACCCCCAATCTGTCAGGAACAAGTGGCCATAAAGTGATATATTACAACAGCCTTTGGACAGTAAGTGTCTCTATCACTTAGGGCCTCTTTGTTGGTGAGGGGCTTGCCTAAAAATGAGTGGCAGTATAGTAACTTTGTTAAAAGCACAGGCCATGGAGCCAGACTGACAAGTTCAACTATGTGCTTGAGTTCAAATCCCAGTTCCACTACATAGGGCTTCAGTTTCTTTGTCTGTGAACTGGAGTAATAATAGTAGTAATAATAATAGCAGCTGCCTTTGGGGCACCTGGGTGGCTCAGTCGGTTAAGCGACTGCTTTCGGCTCAGGTCATGATCTCAGGGTCCTGGAATCGAGCCCTACATCAGGCTCCCGGCTCAGTGGGGGAGTCTGCTTCTCTCACTCTCTCTCAAGTAAATAAGTAAAACCTTTAAAAAAAGAAAAAGAAAGAAAGAAGCAACTTCATACATTGTCAAGAAGATTAAATGACTTACTGTACACAAAGCACTCACTGTCCTCATTCAACAAACATTTACTGGACATCTACTTCTGTTTCAGGAATTGCTCCAGGCACTGCAGACAAGACACACAAAGTCCCTAACCTTTTCTGAAGTTTATATAACCATTTAGTCCCTCCTATCATAAGGAAACTTTAGGTTCCTAAAAATTCTCTAGGTTCTTGCCAGCCCAAAGTAAGGTCTGTAAACAAGCATGGCGACAACGTCCGGGAAGCTATTAGAAATGTGCACTCATGGGCCACACCCAGACTTACTGACATGGGATCTGCTCCTGAACAAGATTGTCAGGTAACATGTATGCAATGTTAAAGTTTGAGAAGTCATGCCTGGACTGAAAAGCTTGTAGTTGAATTTGAGGAAGCCTCGTGAAAATTCCCTGTGCTCTAAGGGAGAATAACACTGAAATTTAAAAATCGCGTTCAGAAAAAAATTTTTCAAGATTATTTTCATGTAAAAATGACATGTTGGGTGTGAAAATCTCTCTATGTATATGCCTTATGTTCCTACAGTGCACTAATAGTCTGGGATTAATCTAGGTAAATGGCTCCATCTAGTGGAGGTATTTTGATTCTACATCCTTGGGTGTACAAGTAAAGTTCATGTTAAGAAACTTCAAGAAAATGTGCATGCCTAGAATTGACAAAAAGGATGAGGCTTAACAAAAAGAAATTCTTGTAAAATCCCAAAGTTCATGAAAAAAAAAAAAGATTCCTTCCTTCTCTCATATAGTAGGACTTCGGAAATGAGTTAAATTTTTGAAAGTCTGAGCTATGATAAGGAAGTAAGCGTTAAGAAGACAACATCTTAATTATACTTTGAGAAAATGTGCCTTCAAAGTGAAAATATAAAAATAAAAGACTTAGTGAAGTTTATCAGTAAAGCTTCCAGGAAAGTGAATGTAGTATATAACCTGGCCTTGTAGAAAGTATTGAATACCTGAGAAGTTGAACAACAAAATTCCCATGGGTCTTTAGTCCCTGAGTATATTGGATTGAAATGACCTGGAGCTAGCTCATCAAGTGTTACCAGAAACTTACCTGCTTTTTTAGTTCAGGTCTGATTTTGTTACAAAAGACCAACTTGTCATGAAGTTATGTGTGAAATATACATGAGTACTTATTTATGTACCATTTGAATAATAAAATGTAGCCACAACTCACTGATCATGATTACATCCTCAGTTCTCTAAGACCTAACCATCTTCATTTTGTATTAGACATGTATTTTATACTATACATGTATACCTTCCTATTCATGTATTTTTTAGTTTTGGCTGTTCTTAAAAAATTTTTTCTTAAAGATTTTATTTACTTGCCAGAGAGAGAGAGGGTACAAGCAGGGGGAGCAGCAGGCAGGCAGAAGCAGGCTCCCTGCTGAGCAAGGAGCCCAACGTGGGACTCGATCCCAAGACTCTGGGATCATGACCGGAGTTGAAGGCAGACACTTAACTGACTGAGCCACCCAGGTGTCCCTGTTTTTTAAATTTTATGTAAATGGTTTTTCTGTAGGCATTCTACAGAAACCGGCTTCTTTTGCTCAGGCCTTTTTTTTTTTTTTTTAAGATTTTATTTTTAATTTATCTCTACACTCAGCATGGGGGCTCAAACTTACAACCCCGGGATCAAGAGTCCCATATTCCATCAACTGAGCCAGCCAGGGGCCCCTGCTTAGTTCTACTCTTAAATTTATCCTTTCTATGAAACATTTTGACTGTTACTTTTTATTTTTTGCAGTTACAATGCCTATATGAAGATTCTTGTGTTTCCTGGCACATATATGGAGCTATTCTAAGGTATATACTTAGGAGTAGAATTACTGAGTCTTAGCATATACAAGTGTTCAACTTTTCTGGGTAATGGAGAACTGGTTTCTAAAGCAGTTGCACCAAATCAGCACTGTGAGAGTTCCTGCTCCTCTGTTGTACTCTCTCATTGGTATTTTCTATTTTTGCTTATTTAGTGTGGAAAATATGTGGCATCTTTTCATTTGCGGGCTATCGTATAGGTTACTTAGGGGATGATTTATATTTCAAAGCATATACATGTGTATTTGTAATTTTGAGGTATATTATGATATTTCGAAATTGCCCTTCATTTGTATTAATTTCATGCCTAATGATGTATGAATTTCCATTTCTGTATTCTCCAGGGAGGCATACACTGTCACCAAGCCTTTCTAACATTCATCAATATGAAAGCAATTTAAGTATAAATTTCAGTTGACTGAGTTGAATATATGTATAAAACTACATCCAGTCTTCTGTGAACTATTAATATTCTTTGCCTGTTTTTTTATTGGGTTGCCTTGCTGACTTGTCTTTATAACTTAAGAAAACTAACCATTTTCTGTGAAAGTTGCTGCCAAGTTTCCTCCAAGTTTTGTCATGCAGAACTTTCAGGCTTTTTAAACAAATCTCTTTCAAGACTCACATGGGGTGTCAGACCTCAAAATGCCTTCCCTACACCAAGATTATATAAAAAGAAACTTAAAGTTTTACTATTACTATTTTTCATTTGGAGATATCTATAATTTCCTTACTCAACATGAGGTAGGAATAAGTTGTTTTTCCCCAAATGTCTACCATTTTCCCCAAGTTATCAAATAGTCCATTCTTTTTTTCACTTAAGTGTCATATACTAGTTTCATGCATATTTAGATGTTTCCAGATTTAGTTTTGTTTTTTTTTTTAAAGATTATTTATTTATTTGACAGACAGAGATCACAAGTAGGTAGAGAGGCAGGCAGAGAGAGGGGAGGAAGCAGGCTCCCTGCCAAGCAGAGAGCCCGATGCGGAACTTGATCCCAGGACCCTGAGATCATGACCTGAGCCGAAGGCAGAGAGGCTTAACCCCCTGAGCCACCCAAGTGCCCCCCAGATTTAGTTGAGTTGCCTGTTCTTGAAGCAGTTTTCTTATAGCCATAATTTAAAATAATAATAATAATAATAATTGATTGGGATTGTTCCATCTTCACCACTACCTTTCTTTCACAGTTTTTCTGGCACCTCTTGCTTTTTCTTCTGAACTCTGAAATGATCCTGTCTAGAAACAAACAGAAACCATTTGCTAATCTTTTGGGAAGTTTTTAAACTTTAAATGTAGACATTAACAAGCTTCCTATCATTTAGGGAAGTTCTGTATCTCTGGCCACTTTGATCTGGTCACTTTTCAAAAGCTTCCACATTTCTTGAACCATTTATTTTTAGGAAACAAAACTACTTGGCCTCGAGGGAAAGGAAAACCTATGGGCTCTCAATCCTTGGGCAAGGAAGATAGTTCCTATTCTGATCCTTCTATACCCATGTCTGCCCAAATGACTTCCACGGTGCTAAATGCAAAGTTCTTGTTCTGTCCATGTGGATGTCATGGTCCTCTAGTTTTCTCATTTAAGACTTCAGTGTTGGGATTGTGTCTGGTTTAGTAACCGTCGTTTTTCCTCAGTCCTCAAATGATGCTCACCTTCATGGTTTGAAAGCACCACTTACACATCCCGTTTCCTCTCTGTAGCCAGATCACTCCCAACTGCCTATTTCTCTCCCCACAGGATGGTCTCAACCCGAATGCTACATTTTTTTTCAGTTCTAGTTAATGACATTTCCATCCTTCTGGCTACGCAAGTCAGAACAAGCAAGACTCATCTTGAGTTCTTCCCTCACAATCTATCTGGATATGTTAGCAAATCTGGATTCCTCTTTTAAAACAAATCCAGGTAAGACTACAATGGTTCCTTGACTGAAGTGCAAAAATGACCTATACCTTCAGGCCCCTTAAGTTACCTCTTGGATCACACATAACTACTCTTCTCCCTTGCCAACCCCCACCCCACGCTGAAGGTACACCCGTCTTATTTGCATACCAATACCGTCTAATACTCATTCCCAAACATCCATGGGCTTGCCCCTTCAAGTTTTTGCTCAATGATACCCTGTAGACCTTTCTCTATCTTTCCACATCTCATTAAAAATATCAGGCCTCTCTCTCTCCCACCATACCTTCCATCTGTTTCCTCCCCAGCACTTGCCACCATGGAACTCACTTATTTGCATTCCTACAAGAGAATCCAAGTCCATGAAACCAGGGAATGTGCCTGTGACAGAAGACTTAACACAATTGTTAAATGTGTAATACGAAGAAATTTTGTATATTGAATTTCCTAGTTAGAAAACCTTGCTATTAAATTACAATTTACAGCACACAGTATCACCCACTGATGTTGCTGCTGGGTATGGGAATTAGTATGTTAGCCGAAAGGAAGCTGGGCCACAGCCATCTCATTTAGATAGGGAAACTGCACTAAGACATCACTGCAGACATATGCAAACATTTCAGCACAGGGACACTCATCACTTTATTTCTAAGAGTAAAAAATGAGGACTTCTAAATGTGCAACACTAGTAGTTAAGACAGTTGTGTAAACTGCCCATGCAATAATGTAGCTATCACATCGATGTAGATTAACAGGCAAATTTGGGTACTGAGAACAATGCACCAATTCACTATCTTCCTGTGTGCACAGAAACAGTCAATTCTTAACATGTTTAATGGTGTTTTTTGAAAGGCAACATAAGGCTTGAAAAGGAACACTTAGAATAGTCAGGCAAGGATTGCTGTAATAGGCATGGAATGAATGGCTCTTTAGTACACCAATTTTTCCAGTTAATCACTTTTGCCAATGGTTTAGAACTCATGTTGAATTTCTACATTGTAAGTTGCGATTGTGCTGGACTGGAGATCAATGTGGACGAACATGACTCTGAGGTCAAGGAGTAGAAAATGGCTGTCACAGCTTCAGCAGTTTCTATATTCAACTGTATGGGAATGAGGAAGTCCATACTCAGGAGCTGTCTAGTTCAAATGCTTCTTTTCCCATCATTCCTAAAGAATCAGATGTACATTATGGGAGTCACATCAATTATGAACTCGTCAAAAGATCAAAATGCCTGTTAGTTCAAAAGGAAGTATAAAGTGAAAACAATCATGAAGTTTGTATTTTAGTCTCACTAAAATGTTCAAGACTTACCCCCCAAAAGGATATTTTTTAGCTTCAGGCACAATTTCTGAGATTGCAGCGGCAAATCAGGATCCTGAGCAACTTAATAATTAGGCTGCCTTTGAGTATCTTCTCCTACAACCTAAATTCTAAAATCTTACATTCTTTCATAAAGATGTAATTTGTATTTTAGAGTAAGTACTATAACACCCAAGTTTCACATTTTTTAACCCCTTGCCAACACAACTGAGGTTGTATCAAATATTTTCATGAGCCAGTAACAAAAGGAAAATCTGAGGAGCCTCACTTCCCTTCATGTTTTTTGGGTTGCACTGATCTAATTTCAGATTTCCTTGTTCTGAGATGTTCTAAATCTCAAATAAAAAAAGACTACTCAACAGTTGTGCACACATTTCCCCTGAAATATATTAATACATTTAATTAGTCACATGCAACTGTAATAATGGGTTACAACCTAAAACTATTTTTATAAGTATTAATTTCCAAAATCACAAGTCTTAATTTTTTGAAGGATAAATAGGAAGCCTTAATAGGACAGACATTCATACACATTCATGCAATCTAGCCTTACAATGTTTTATTCAGGACTTTGTCTTTTAATTCCTTTGCAGAGCAGTATTTTCTCCCTCCTTGCCCACCAAGAGCTGAATCTAGAATCTACTGTTTAGAAAATACAGCAACATTAGCAGTTAAAACATGGGGCAAAATTTTTTTCTGAATTATGCAAATAAAAAAATACTCAATTTAAAAATGGTTGTCAAACAAGTGTACTATGTGTAAAAACTAAGAAAAATACCTCCAATAAGAAAAAGCCCCAAACAACAAAAAACAACGCAACAAGACTTATCTGGACCCAAAATGGGGGGAGGGAGGGAAAAGAAAGCTCACTTCCTTTCATTAAAAATCAGAGTGAAACATCTATAGTTAAACAACTTTATTAACATAGTCAAGCAGTGATTAACATTCACATCTATTATGTCACATCATACAAATGTAAATACAAAATTACTACAGTACAATATATATTCTCTGCATGATCCAAAATATTTGGTGGCCCCAAAAAACTCTCTTTAAAATTCAGCAGCTTATCAAAAATTAAAACCATATTCTATTTAAAATGAAGATCTGTTAGCACAGAGTTAGACTTCAAGAAATATCAATTTAGTACAGTTTGAGAAGTTGCAGGAGGATATATTTGAAGGACACATTCTAACATAGTGTGGCAGGTACAGAAACATCAGATTTAAAGCTTTTAAGCATAACTCATACAACCTAAGTTGTCAGCAGAAAGATCCAGTTATTTATAACTAAAGCTAAAACTACTAAATTATTGCACCCAATGTTAACATGAATATTAATTGTAAAACTGCCTTATAATATGAAGTGAAGTCATTAACCACGTTTAAACATCTCTTCTCACAGATGATAATCTATTAAGTAAAATTAATTACACAGTATTGTCTAATTATTATCTCCATAAAAATCATCCAATCTTAATTTGGTGTTATATCCACATAGGAGAACATCAATAAGGGAATATGGGGAAAGTACAGTGAAACCCCTTTATGAGGCTGGTATTAGGAGGGGACAAACACTGCCTTATAGGCTAACCATGTTATAGTAGGCTTTAAGGAAGATAATTAGATTTGCAAAATAACTAACTCTGCATAATACCAAGCCATAGTAAAAGGGGACTCTATGGTAGATGAACAAAAATTGTTAACGAAAGGGAAAATACTACTTTCCTAATTAGTGATACAATGCTTGGCAAATAGATTTGGTTTTAAAATGTACAAGAGGTGAAAAAAACAATCACCGTTTTAACCTCCCTCAAAATCATGCATACAGTTTTTTTTTTTTAAACAATACATTCTGGGATACAAATCACAATAAACAATTGCTATAATTAAATGTATACCTTAAAATTAATATGTATAATAATAGGCATAAAGATAAAGAATCCTCTACATATAAGTAATACCAATGGGGGAGAGGTCTACGTAAGACTGAAAAAATTAGTCACATGTCACCCGGAAAGTGTACAAGTGAATGAAACTTTTATGCAAAATTTAAGAGGCATTAGAAATATCTCCATATTTAATACAGTATGAAATGTACTAAAGTAGGTATACAATGCTCTTGCATGGTATAATTATCAGATGATATTGTTACACAGCTCTTTATTGATCTGATTTTTCAACTAGATTATCCCTTAATCTGAAGACCACAGTTTTAAGATTCCAATGCCTACACTTCAGTAACAGTACTAGTAGCAACAGTTAGTGTTTTCCCCCTTGTAATATTTGCAAAAAATCCCAAAAAAACAAAACCAAAGAACACCTCAATAAGCAAAGCTGTGTGTATTTTATTTAAAGTACTACTAAAGGATTCAAATTGCAGTTATGCATGGTACACTCTTCTCTTGGGAAGAGTGTCTTTTGCACCGTTATCTGTTAATACATTCAATATGAATAATATAGATTAATTATATGAAGCAAAAAACCCACTTTTTTCTTTATGGCGAAGGACCTAAGTTAAATTTAGACTAAAGGGCTTAAGATATAGTTACTTTAGTTCTGGCATTTCAGCTATGCAGGGTAATTTAATATAGGACAAAAAAAAATCCATTTTCCTATCTTGAGGGTTTGGCGAAGAGGACCAAATTAAACTCACTCTCAAGGTAAACCTGCATGCAAAAGGCTTGCCAGGAGGGATCTTGCCCCCACCCCCCCAGTCTGCTAGAGTAAGGACTAGAAAATCTGACTAAATGCAAAGATTCGTCATGAAATACACTAAAAAACAAAGTTAAGTATGATGACCCCTTATAAGCATATGTCACCAAAGCAAAAAGGATACAAGAGTATTCACCTGAGATAACTTGTATCTGAATATTCCATAACTGAGTAGACAAAGCATTTCAATAGAGGAAAGTCAGTTGAAATTATTTTAAAATATACATCTGACCCTATTTTACAATATATGCCATTTAAGCAATTCAGATCAATGAAAAAGTCTTAACAAAAAAAATCACAGTGTTTATCAATATGTTAATTACAAAACGTATGCTACTTATTTCGTTTTTAAGATGTAATGGCTTGGTTAAGTGTCTTAAAATCTATTCTTCTGAAACCTAACTTGCGTCACAAAATCAAGTAGCAATAATGTAAAGCATCAGAACTGGCTCTTCAAGATTATTTACACGTTGATTATTTGGGAAATAACCAACGAAAAAATATAAAAAAGTGATTTTTTTTTTTTACACAGTATGAAGTTATTAAAGAGATTAGACAATACAAAAAGCAAAATTCTTTCCTGAATAAATGAATTCTGTGGCACTAAGTTCACCTGCTAATGGACTGACTACAACACTGAACTGCCAAACATGCATTTAAATTATATTAAATACACTTTCTGTTTCCAACTTAGGTTGATCAGCAGCTTTTGTTCTGTTAGAATCCTTCAAAGAGAGAAGCTCGAACAGGAAAAAGAAGGCATATATAAAACAGTAAACACTGACCTCCTGAGGTTCCTACAACATAAAAATATTCAAGTAGAAAATCTACATCACTTAGCAGCGGCTATTTCTGTAGTTGAGCACACTAACAGCACTTTAGTGTGTAAGGAGCAGATGAAGTAAGCCGTGCTTTAAGCATGCCAAGAGGCAGAAACACTGGAATGTAACAAAGACAAACACAAGTTCATAGACATTCAGTCAACATTCAAAACTATTAAGACTACACCACAAGAATTAAGTTGCTTTATATATATCCCATGATGTATTTTTATCAGAATAAACGCTAAATCAGAGCTTACCTCAAAAGATAACTTAAATGGCTTCTGCAAATTCCTATGCTATACTATGTATCTGAAATATAAATTAGGGAGAAACAATAACCTCATGGGGGGGGTACACAAAAAACCCAACCCAATCGTGTTTACTTAATTTTACTTTCTATTTTTAAATTAAATTTCCTTTTAATTTAAAAACAGTTAAGTGACTACAAAAATGGGCACATTCTTACCTTATCTCTTAATTAAAAACCAACTTTTAATCAAATTGGTGACAAACTGCTTTTCAGTCAATAGAGAGTTGTCAATCACAGGTCCAGATAACTTTATTGAAGGTTGTTTTTATATGTTTGTTTTAGTAAAGTGTTTAGAGAAGCATTTTGCCATTTTCTCCAACTTAAATTTTACTTATTCCAGAATACGAAGGTATCCTCCCATATTAAATTCTAAAGAATATTTGAAAAACTACAGACTATCACTAGGATTTAAGGATAAAATAGCTACTCTAATCAGGTTTTGAAGACTATGAAGCAAATTTTGAGCTTCCAGCGAAGCCAGGTACTAGAAAGCAAAATGCTACATACCCTTTGGATCCAACTTATAATTAAAAACAAAAAACAAAAAAACCCCAAAAAACTGGACATTGTAAAATAGGATTTAATTTCAGGCTCTACAGACTGAAATTTGCAAAGCCAAAGTAGAGGAAAAAAGGTGAAAGAACATGTTTAAAAAAATACACACATATACACATACACACAGTAACAAAAACCTTTTCTGCATGCTACCATGCATCTGAAATTTTTTGAAACGTTATTTTTAAATTCACACGCATACAGCTCAAACTTCAGTGCAATGGCTGTATCATTCAACACCTTTAGAAGAACAGAACCATGCAAAGAGGAGCAACTGCTTATAAAAATGGTTATTCAGGATTTATTCTGCAATGCAAAGGTGACAAACTAAAATATAAAAAGGTTGTTATGGCTTAACATTTTTGTTGCAGATTAAATATGCAGCATTGAAAAATGGAAAGGTGTGGCTTCATCTCTGACCAGCAGAGTTAAAAAGAAAAAAAGCTCTCCATTTTCCTTCATCATCATGGGATACACTGTTCAGGCAATCCGAATTAATAAAGACTTGCACTTCCATATGCACACAAGATCAAGTGTACCAGTTAGGATTTCACATTCACAGTATATAAGAAAATACACATGGAAGGAAAAGTAAAGGGTTAACTTAACAAGGATTTATTCACAGGAATACATGTAAGTAGAGAAAAATAACAGAAAAGCTAAACAAATGAAATGAAGAGGATCCAAACCAACTTTCACTCTGTAGCTTTTTACTTGCACCCTGTGTGCATATATCTAGGGCACAGAGGGCCACCAACATGCGCCAATACAGTGTAGGAACCCTGCATTACATCCATTAACTTAAACATATCTTTAAGATCATGCTTTGAACAAAAAAAAGAAAGCTTAGAAGGCAATATGTTGAGTGGGAATAAACATTGAAATATAGCAATCATGTCTTCAACTTCTACAATTGTCTTTATGTGCCAACTAACATTTACGCAGCCTCTTACAGATCTTTTACCATGTATTTTAAGTTTTAGAAGTTTTGATAAAATCACTAGTAGTATATAACCATGCAGAAAGCACATCACACTGACAGCACAGAGGCAAAGATTTTGCACAGGTATATCAGCTTTCCACATTGTGCAGGTTACACACAATACAATATCAATCTTACTCCTAACAAGATCCTAAAAAGATATTTCAAGGCCTAGCTGTAAACTACAGTACTTTATATCTATATTCTTAATAAAAATAAAAAATCCACAAATCTTCAAAAGGAATTTTAAATGCAGGGCTATATTGAATTGGTAAACTGCAACACAAACTGGCGCCACAGAGGTAAATGAATACCAATCTCACTCTATGCGATGCAAGCATGCTACTTTCCCACTAATTTAAAGTACTTTCAATCACTATGAGCCAGAATGCATGCCTGAACCTTAAACTGCACTTTAAAAAGAACGTCTTGGCCTAGAAATTAAATCTAATGAAGTACAACCATCAAATTATATCCACTACATTAATGTTTTAATGCAAAATCAAGATGTCAATCTTTAGTCTGATATGCCCAACCCCATTTATTCCTCCCTCCCTGCCCACCCCACAAAGGTAAAAGGAGTGACTCATTTGGCATTTCACAGGGTGCTTCATTGTTTAAATTTGTTTTGTTTTATTTCCAACTTTTTTTGGGGTACCTTAAATTGTAACTTCCAAGAACCTGCTTCTACTATGGGTAGGCAAGCTGATTTTAATTCTATTAGCTTCATTTGTGTAGTTCTTCAACAGCATGCAAAAACAAGGCCCCAACATGTGGGAAAATTTATAAAAATCTTTAAATTAAGGAAAAAAAAAAGCTTCTTTACTGTTTGTAACCCCCATTCTTAGGTTTCCTTTATTGTACGCTATAGAATTTTTCCTCTTTCTTATCCCTATGCATCATTTATGTGGTTCTTGTTTTGGTACAATTCCCCATAATATTCCAGGATGTACTGTTTTGTGAGTAGACTGAATAGGTTTTGTTTTTGTTTGTTTTTTTGCTTCTTCACATCCAGTGCGGAGTTGTAATTGGAGACAGATTTCCACCCACAAAGGCTCCAGATGTTAAAACGTTTCCCAACATCGACTTAATACAGTGACGGCAACACCTCCCTCCCGCCCCTCCCAGTAGGGTTGGGATTGTACTGTATTCCCTACTGGTTTACCCTTCCCCCCTGTAAAGGGTAACATTTTCCCTGGGTGCAGAGGCTCCCTCATAGTCTCCAAGACTGAAGGACCTGTAAGAAAACAAAACAAACAATTTTATATTTTAACAACAGTTTCTCTTAAAGCCAGCGAAACACAAAATTAATCAAGTAAGAATGTTATCTCTAACCAAAGAAAATGAAAACTGGACAAATTGCCTAAGATCATGCCAGCAGTCACTGATAACCCATGTTAGTACCTTTCCCTACGGTTTTCAACAGTCATCTGTGTCAGATATGAAAAGTGACACCAAACTGAGGACACGAAGAGAGACATGTGGAGCTCTACATTACACAGATGAAATTCAATGGATGCCCTGTAGGATACTATCAATCTAATTCTTTACCCCCCGACTGGTTATTCCTCACTTGTTTAATAAGATGCCTTACTTTCTGCAAAAATCAAGTAATACTTTCTTTAAAACAATCCTTTAACTTGTTGAGAATGAAAACATTATTCTTTTTCCCCCCCCAGTATGTCCAATATTAAGCAAACAAAAAAATCTAATCCATCAAAAAATAAAGGAACATTACTTCTTGTTGGTTGTCTGACGTTCTAGCTTAGGAGGCACTAAAGGTGTTCATAATACACTAAGTTTACTAGATTCAGTAATAGCAAAAAAGTAAATTTTAGGGGCGCCTGGGTGGCTCAGTGGGTTAAAACCTCTGCCTTCGGCTCAGGTCATGATCTCAGGGTCCTGGGATCGAACCCCACACTGGGTTTTCTGCTCAGCGGGAGCCTGCTCCCCCCCCCGCCTGCCTCTCTGCCTACTTGTGATCTCTGTCAAATAAATAAATAAAATCTTTAAAAAAGGTAAATTTTAACATCTCCTTCTAGATGTTCCTTACAAATAATTATTTTGACCCTATCCTACACAATCGTTTCCTATGTTCTCAGACCTCTTGATATTCCTGTAAAGAACCTTTCAACACTAGCAGTTTTAATGATAACCACATTAAGAACTAGAATCAGATCACTAGGATATTGTAACCAGCGCCTGATGCTGGTCCTTTCAATAAAAATCTACTAACCACTCAAGCCAAATACAGGGCATATCTGAAGACTGATGTGGATTCACAGAGAACGATTAGCCCATCTGTGGGAAAGTGCAAGCAGCACCTTTTCCCTGCCTCTGAAAAAAGGCAGGAATAGAAGACAGTGATCCACTTTCATCTCTAATTAGAAAACAGGTAACTATTTTATGCGTCTTAGAACATGATCAACTCAATAAATCAACGTAATTGGTGACATGATAGGGATACAGAAGTTACCAAATCTGCAAGTGCTCAAGACTCAGCTCACTATTGTATCATCTCTCAGGCCCTTGATATTAAGAGTCATTCTCATCCATTACATTCTCATGATTTAATATAAAGACAATTAAACACTATTTCAAAATGCTAAAGCCACAAAATAGCCACGAGTATTCAAAACTACAGGGGGACAATACACAAAGGGCTCTGAGATATTCCAGAGGCTGCAAGTCCATTTTTACTGCCTTGTAGGTTATACAGCACGGATGTGGAAACCTTTTCAGGTTTAAAATCTAGCTCCAAGTAAATGAGCAGGAGAGCAAACAAAAACTCCAACAAAGGAGGTAATTAAATTTGGTGGACATCTTTTGGACACACACTGAGTACACTCTCTGAGCCCTCCAGTCAATTATATCTCAGTTTTATGTTCAAAACCTAAAGAAGTGTATCCTTATTCACTGTACTGACCCATATTCCTAACATTTATTGAGCCAACTTAGTGTGTTAGGTAATATACTTAGTTCTGGCATCACATATAGTTTTAATCTTCAAAACAACGAAAGAACTGAAGCTATGAGATCAGGATTGTTAGTTTGACTTAAGTACAGAAAAACTGAAGGAACAAGAGTCCAAATGGACTTACCCCTCTACTACCCCAAATCCAAACAGACTCATCCATTGTCCATTTTAAAATACAATGCAGGTCACATGGTAGGTGCTCAATAAAATACATGTTGAAAAATGAATATTAAATATTCCCATCTGCTGAGCCCAAAACTAGTTGCAATTCTAGCAGGCTTTTCTCAAAAGCTCACAACACAGAAGTCCTTGATGTATCAGAGACTATAAATTTACACTTCAAAATAATCTTTACCCTACCAAAGTAAATGTGGGTGACTTCTTACAGGGCAAAAATTTTAAAAACGGGGATTAGTCTGTTGAGTAATCCAAACAGCATACCAATTTGGTTTTCTTTTTACTCAGGATTCGAAGTAAAACAATGCATTTTACCTTGCTTGCTAGTTTCTAAAGAAAATTCTCTAGCTTTAATTTTAAATTTCAAGGCTAATATAGCCTGAGTTTTACTCAACCTCTGCAGAAAACATACAGCTTTTATTCTACTCAGTAATTTTAGATTGCAGACCTAAGTTTCTTTATCCTGAAAAACTTCCACAAACTTCTTAAAACTTACCCCTAATTATGGGACTGCAGCTTAAGTGTATGAGATTAAACACCGTAAAAAGCTGCAAGACGCTCTTTTAAGGGAAGCGGAAACTGGTCAGAGAAACGCCTCCAATTTTCATCCCCAACTTGATTTTTAAATCCGTGAAGGATCTGCAAAAAGTGAAAAAACACCATTAATTCATCACTAACAGGAGAAAAATTCCAATCTGCATAGCTTCCGAAGTAAAACACTACTGACTTTATTTTTCTAAAATTTTAGCAATTTTAAATCAATGGTTCTCAAACTCTGTTGGATGTTATACCACTACATGTCTTACCTAAAAGCACCACATAATATATTCTAAACCTTGTTTGAAAAGTTTAGAATTCAAGCAAGTGTCCTAGTAACAGATGGATGCTAAGAAAACTCTGACTTACTACTAATGGACAACAAAGTACAGAATTCATCCAACAGATAAAATTTTTATGTCACATTTTTTTCAAATTGGAAATATATAAAGCTTTAAGTTCATGTCTGCAATCAAAGCTGACTAATTTTAGTATAAGAGGATTCAAACGGGTAACAACATTTTATTCTTATTCTGTTATGGTTGAGTACTGACTGGAATGAATCCAAAGGGACACTACTAAAACAAAGAACTATATAGACTTAATCCCCATGGAAACCATTTCAGATTTACTTTATTCAACAGTTTACATTATACTCCAAATCTCAGTCAGCAGTCTTTGAAAATATATGCTGCTTTGGGTAGGTGGATGATGGGACATCAATCAGCAGTATTGCTTGAGAAAATATTTTTGAAGTGTGTGCTCTTCTGATACAGAGTCACTGCTGTACCTTTAAAAAAGATCAATATAGATGATCTACCAATATTGATTTGAAGCAAAGAGTCTAGTTCTATATGAAATGTAAACGTAATTTAAAACTTTCCAACTAGTCTTTTAATAGTCCCAAGATGTTTATCATGGAGGCTTTATAGTTACCTTACCTTACAGAACATGTCTCTCAGATCATCTTTTGGGTTAATCCACGATGCAACAGCATCACAAAAAAATATAAAATCCTGTAACAAGCAGGAAATACACCTTAGGTTGCTATTTGTCAAACATAGCAAAACGTACCTATCACAAAAGAATCCTACCTCAAAAAAATTTTTTTTTAAAAATCACGTATGATAAGAAATTATAAAATAATGGCTGTCCCTATTATTCCACCATCAAGGAATCTCTACTCATTCAGTTTATGTTGGAATTTAGCACGCTTTTTAAATTTCTTTTTACACCACAGAACCCCTGTCTAGTAAATATGTAGCACCAACAATGGAATTAAAGTACCAAATGAGCACCAATCTTAAAATCTTAATTAATTCATTCATTAATCAAATTACTGAATTAAAGAAATACATAAATTCAATAATCTCACAGTTCTGACTGGCCTAGAAAGAATTTAAAGCAAGTTAAGTATATGTCAAATAAGCTTGATTTGAACTATAGTAATTAATAGATCTAAATTTCAGAATGAAATTTAAAGAAAATGACCAAAAGCTAGAAGAAAAACTACTTATACAGTTATAATACCTAACGCAACCCAACCCAGAGTGAACAAAAGACAACAAAAAAATCCAATGCTCAATTACTAGGAAAAACTGCATTACTCTCATGGTAAGAACAAGCTGACAAAAGGTATAGGCTTTAAGTGTTTCATTTAAATACTTTTTGATCTTGACTATCATACTGAAACAGCAGTTCAATATAGAGCACTTAAGATTATTGCTTATGTTCTGATATGTCAACTATTTAAAATTTTACTAAAGTCAGAGAACTTTCTTAATTTCAAAATTTACTGACTGAAGTATGTGCATAAAACACACATTTAAGCAATTAAAATTCCAGGTGCCTGAGGTTCACGGTTTATTCGAATTAGGATTTTCTTCCAAATATCAAAGTCTCATGTTAAAAATTAAAATATTTACATATCTAAAATTTGTGATGAAAATTTAAACATAAAAAATAACACTTAAGATATTTTTTTCTAACCACATCCAAATAAAATATGTAAAAAGCAGAGATTTGTACTAATTCTAAAGTTGGTAGTGATTTATGGACCACATATATACGTGTTACTCTCACCGTCTTAAATGTTAATTTGAAAACAAAAAAACCCAATAAAATCCTGATGGGAAAATGTTTCTTCTTAATATAATATACATTGTATCAGATAACTCTAAAACACATTTAAGATGACATAAAGTTCTTAAGTATTGAAAAAAAATCGCAGGAGGTTATTTTGCAACTAGGGACTATTTCCAAAGATGGCACCGGCTTGTTTTCATACAAGTTATTGTTTTACAAATGTGAAATAAGTCAAAAGACTTTTTCCATTTCTAATTTACAAGTTTTCAATGCCTATCACTACATTAATTTGAATTTTTAAGCTGGTAATTAATAATGTTTCTAAACAAATTAACAAACACAGTCATTAACACAAGCCAAGAGGTATCAGAGAGTATTGACTGAAAGATGTTCAAAGCATGTGTCTCCTGGAAATGAAAGGTTATTTTCTTGAAAACATGTCCCATAATTTCTTTTCCTTACCATTCACCTGCTGAGTAACCTGGGATACTTAACCTAGAGTTCCACAGCCTGCATTTTGTTGATTTCATACACATGGTGTCAATCAACATGTTCCTCCGGTGTGTGTGTCTTGCAAAATGACACTTGGATCCAGGTTATCAGATTCATATCTGATACTTCCGCCAAATCATTTTTTAAATGCTAAAAATGTCCAGATACTATCTAAACTAAGGAAACAAGAGAAATAAATCCTAACCTCTCCAAGTTATAACAGTTTTAATTGTTAATTCGGTGTTCTGTTTTGTTAACTACTGAATTTCTAAGTTTAATTCTAATTCCTTCGGTCACTCTCTTAAGTGCAGACACCTGAAAATTCTACTCCCTGATACTCAACAAAAGAAGGCATGTACAAGGGGCGCCTGGGTGGCTCAGTTGGTTAGGCATCTGCCGTTGGTTAGGCATCTGCCTTCGGCTCAGGTCATGATCCCAGAGTCCTGGGATTGTAGCCCCACACTGGGCTCCTTGCCCAGCAGGGAGCCTACTTCTCTCTCTCCCACCCACCCTGCTTGTGTTCCCTCTCTCCCTGTGTTTCTAAAAAGTAAAAAAAAAAAAAAAGACATGTACAAAGTGGAAGATGCTCCAGCTTAATCAGAGTCAAGAATATAACTCCAGTACCCTAATGTGTTATTTATTCCACAACAAAGATTTAGGAAATCATAAACAAGCATTATCATTTCAAAATATTAATAAGTATAAAAAAACAAAACACTATAATTTGTTTTGGGGTGCTTGGGTGGCTCAGTGGGTTAAGCCTCTGCCTTCAGCTCAGGTCATGATACTCAGGGTCCTCAGATCGAGCCCTGCATCAGGCTCTCTGCTTGGCAGGGAGCCTGCTTCCCCCTCTCTCCCTGCCTGCCCCTCTGTCTACTTGTGATCTCTGTCTGTCAAATAAATTAATAAAATCTTTAAACAACAACACATAATTTGTTTTTATTATCTTTTTTTTTTTTAAAAGATTTTATTTATTTATTTGAGAGAGAGAGAATGAGAGAGAGAGAGAGAGCATGAGAGGAGAGAGGTCAGTGGGAGAAGCAGACTCCCTGCCAAGCAGGGAGCCCGATGCGGGACTCGATCCCAGGACTCCAGGATTATGACCTGAGCTGAAGGTACTTGCTTAACCAACTGAGCCACCCAGGCGCCCCTGTTTTTATTATCTTTGAAAAATATGTAATATGTGATACTTTCATAATTAAAGTGTTAAAATAATTCACCCTGTAAAGTTTCATTATTCAGAAGATTAAAAGTTAAAAAATCTTTGTGACATCTTACTTGGATTACTCCACTGGGATTCACACTGATCATGGTACAAATCCCACGAAACGCTGAATCCTTTTCCTCATTGTCCCTTATGTTTCTCAGAGAGGTGCACCTATTAAATTATAGAACTGAGATTAGCATTTAAGTAAAAAGCAGGTTCAATCACAATACTAATGGACAGTATTTAATGGAATAAGCACATAGTATGGATAATGTCTAGATTCAAAGAATTTTCATGAAGTTTAAGTTTCTCATTCTCCCTTATGTCTGGCTCATCTTCTAATCACAATATAGTGGAAGCCTTGTAATTCACATTTTCTTATTAACAGATTGCATCTATAAAATGGACAGTTGATTTTAATCTCCCATTTAAACTTAATGAGGTTGAGCCAAGAGTATGTTATGAATTTTTAAAACTGTATTATAACTTGTATTCCATTAAACACTACTAAAAATGACTTGAATTGAAAGATTATCAATTGAAAGAAGCAGAACATAGGATATACTGCCACAATATAAACTATTATTACACAACTTATGGTGTAGATGTTTTAACTTTAACATTAACAAGCAAATAAAGTTTTTATACATAACGTAATTTAAACATGTATTTCTTAATGCAATCCAAGTTTTCAAATTAATTCTAAAAAAGAAACAATGCAAAAACCTAAATTTATAGAATTTGCATGCATCTTTATTTTATTGGATATTTAAATGCTTTTCATGTATAATCAAGCTTTTTAACACAGCAAGCATGTGACAATCTTATCCCATGCATCAATTAGTCGTTAGCCACAACATAAAATAAATATACATGACGATGCTACTGAAAAACCTCACAAACCTGATAGGACAAGATTAGTCACATGGTTGGCAATGATTAAGGATTGTGATTTTTGTAACCAACTGAAAATATATCTAAAAGTGAGATAGAAAGAGAAAGAAAGAGTGAAGAAAAATGAATTAAAAAAAAAAGATTGAATAATACACACCAGGGTCTTATAAACTGCTGTAGCATGGGGGCCACCTCTTGAGGACAAACGTAACCAAGACGACCAATTGTTATTGCTAAGGTAACGCAATCACGGTTATACACCACCAAACGCCAACCAAGACATGAGCAAATGAGGGGGAAGGAGAAAAAATAAAGAAAAAACAACAAATAACTCAGAAACAGAAACCAACAGAATTTGTGTATGATAATAAACATAAGATTTCACCAGTGCTGTTTATTACCACCCCCTAAAATAAGGGGCAGCAACATATATGGCATACTCTTGGAAAAAGGAAAACAAAAGGAATTAAAAAAACTTTAAAGATTGAGAGAACACCAAAAACCATGAAGTGCTTTTCTCGCTCAATCAAGTAAGAAGAAATTCTGTTAATAAAAAGATGAGCGATTAAAATGCATGGATTTAGAGATTCTCCATTCAAAGCCAGTTGAAATTTCAGAATTTAATAATGAAATCTATGTTTTTTCCCCCAATAATTATTAGTAAATGCGAATGATTACATTTCTGAATTGTTTACTCAAACACAGTTCTCAGAAGTTAAAACAGTTGAAATTTCTTTACTTCTCTACGTCTTTTTAAATAAGTGATTTCCAATCTTTCAAAATCATCTAGAAATTTAATCGCAATTTAAGTAGTTCTGTTTGTTAGCATTTCTAAAATGAACCAGTGGACCATTTGTTGCCTGATATCAAAATCAACCATCAATTTTAGGGGTTACAGTATACACCAAATGAATGAATTGGAAAATTGCTGTGCTGTTGTCAAATTCCATTCCAATTAACCTTTGATGGTGATGATTATGGTAGCAACTCAGATAATAGCCCACTAATTTCAAACCATTATTTGACATTAAGAAAATTTACAGTCCACTGTAATGACGTGATATGTGGACAAAAGGAACAAACACATAATCTGTCTTTGCTATAAAAGGCATAGCACAAAATAGGTAAGACATTATATTGATCACATGCTAGAATTTTACTTAAAAATTTCGAAGTGGGAATTACTCAAACATATTCACCATCAAAATTCATTCAGGAAGTCCTTAAACTTACGAAGAGCTAAAAGAAGTTGCAACTCAGAACTGCATTCTGCAATTCAAAGGTACATACATATAAATACATTTATACACAACGGGAAAAAAAAATACAAACAGAAAACAAACCATAAGGTGCTTTAATGGTGTTCTCTCAAAAACTTACAGGTTAACCTTTCATAAAAAAAGGGTGGGGGAGGGTAAAGAAAAATGTTTAAGGATTACTTGAAGCAAACTACACAGATAATACTAAAATCCAGCAGATTCATATGAAGCAAGAGAAAGAAAACCTATGTTCAAAAGACACAAACTATGCAACATTCTCATTAAACAGGCAAGTATGAACAATCCAATGAAACATGCGATAAAGCAGATGATGGTCCATTGAAAAAGTTCAGTGTAGGATATACTAATTGGAAAAAGAGCAAATAACTGCATATACTTAGAATTGGCTTTATGAAATATTAAGAAGACAGTAATTAAGTTGATAAAATCTACAGACATTAGCCATTGACAATGGTTTTATTTTTGTTAATTAACACCCACTTCCCCCTTTTGGATAAGGAATAATGGGAACATTTTCTGCAGCCACTTGTGATAAGATTAATCCAGTGAATCCCAAGTGCTTTTCAATCATATCAATTTAATTTGTCAACTTGATGGGCATTATCAACTTCTTGGTTTACAGTAAGATAATAATTAGAATATAAACTTATAAATAAAGCCAATTTGTTAAAGGAACTATCTTAACAAATTCACAAGCTGATATCCCACAAGAAACTTTAATATACATTACATTCAACATTTATTTGCAGTTATGCATTCACATTTAAAAATAAATAGGAAGTTTCTTTAGGTTCAACAGTAATTTTATAATGGCAAGTGTTCCAAATCTGAATGTCATGTATCGGTACTGCATTCTAAAGAGATAAAAACCTGACGAGATTTCATAACCATCCTAATACATAGGTTTTTGTACTTTTCAGCAAGAAAATCTAATTCACTTCACGATATAAACAGTACCCATACAGCCAAACAGCTATATAACTGTTTCTTAATTCAAAGATTTCCTTCCATACCAATAAACATATCAACTTTAATCACATTAAAATATTCACCTTCTATAATTAAATATAAAATTAAAATGCCTTTGAAAACCAATTTTCTTATTTAGAAGACCTCATTTTAATCTTCACATAGTATTTTGGTAAAACCCTCACTGACTAGATTTACTGGAATTATATCTTAGTTATATAAAGAAAAGGATGTGCCTGATTGAAAACAAAATTCACATCTTTTATCATTATTAACAAAAATCAGGGCGGGTGGAAAAAAAAAAAAAATCACCCTGAAATGTGTTCTATAGTATGGAAGGTACTCTTTAGTATCAACATGCTCTCTATAAATGCAAAAGAGAAACAAGCCTCCTGAATAAAAATCCCATAAAGTACTGCCTTAAGTTCCCAATTTGAAGGAAAATAATACAATGAAATACAAAATACACATGCCATTGTTAACCAATTAGTCTCTACACTGATGTCTATTTTTGGCTACAATTTTGTAGATTAAAAAAAAAAAAATTACTTCCCAGCTGCCAGTTACTCTCTGAATTAATATAAATTAAAATTCATATTGTTCAATAGTTATTTTAGCTGGGGTCCATTTGAGGGAGTATTTAAACACATAATAGGGGAGAAGTATTTTTGAAAGTCTCTGAAAATTGGTTATGCAATACAGTTAAAACAATACATACTGTCACTAAAATCTCAAACAGCTGTTAATAATAAGCTGGGTTTCTAAAGCTAGTTTTGCTTTGGTTTCTCTACGCATCTTAACTTTAAAAGGCAAATAGTTTTTTCTTCACCATAACAGTTCAGTCATATGGTACCTGTATTCTCTAACAACGTCTTTGGTGTGTTGGGTCTGTTAATGATTTCTACAAGCTGGTGCAACACCATAGGAATATAAGGCTGCATCTCTATACCTAAATCACCCCCAAAAAAAGAAAACAAAAGAGAAAAATTTTAATGTTAAAATATCAACGTAAAATATTCTGTTCCCTTTATTAACTGTGACATAGGTTAATAATAAATATTTATGTATAAAACTCATTTAGGTTAAAAAGAAAAAGCAATTACAAAAATACTAAGGTATCTAAAAATTTACAGTGCTTTTAAAAGGGGAGAAAGATCTTACCCATTTGAATGGAGATTTCTCCAATTGCCCATGTGGCATTATTGCAGACTGAAATGAACTCTGGATTTAGGTTGGTTCCCAATATAGGCATGAAATCAGCTAGAAAAAAAATTTTTTAACAACTATGTAGTAAACTTTTCAACAGCAGTGTATTGTGCTTTAAAGGAAATCTACTAGGTGGAAACTGAAATCTAGGCAAGAAATACCAATTTTTAAAAGGTTTTGATAGTATTTAATTTTAGGAAAGTAAAAAAGGCACTATCTGGCCACTGAACTTTCTATGAAGTAGACCAGGAAACATTAATTTTGGCCTATTTTAGGTATCATTAAAATGAGTCGGTCAGAGTAATCGCTCATCAGAGAAAATTCAAATTAAAAATGAGGAAAACATGATATGACTTTCTTCAAAGCTAGTTTTTCACACACACAAATTAAAAAAAAAAAATCAATGATTTTGGCTTTTAAAGAACTTTGACCTTAGTGTTCAGATTGTGATCTCTAAATATCATTTTCCACTTAAAAGGAATGAGGGCTCTCAGAGAAATGTCTCATTGCAGGCTAAAGGCAGGAAATGTACAAAACAAGCCTGGACTATTTTGTCATACCAGGAAGGAATAAGGAGCCAATTTGATTAAGCTCCCACTGCCAGTGGTAGGACAATTTGAGCATCATGAATTCATACTGACACTCAAAAAAGAACCAAACACAAACAAAAACTGAACTCTGAAACACAATATAGATACCTGTGGAAGATGCTGGGAATCAATTCATTATTTTGAAAACTGGTAAACAAAGAGAAAGAATCAAGTAATTATCCTACCTCCCCTATATGGTTTGTACCTCATGGTAATAATACACTGGTATGAGAAATGTCTCTATGTATATATTCTCACTATTAAATCAAGAATTAGAGTAGCATCCTTTTTTTAAATCCCCAGTAAGCTTTTTAAAGATTTTTATTTATTTATTTAAGAGAGAGCAAAACTGAGAGAACTCACGGAGGGAGAGGGAGAAACAGACTGGCCGCTAAGCGGACAGCCCTATGTGGGGGTTGATTCCAGGACCCTGAGATCATGACCTGAGCTGAAGGCAAACACTTTACTGAATGAGCCACGCAGGCACCCTAAGTTAGTAGACTTAAGCCAGAGTTTTTTCTAAACCTCAGCAATACAATAATTTTGTCCAGATCATTCTGCCATTGGGGGAGGGCGGTGCACATGAAGGGCACTGTATCATGCATTTGTTTGATTTTTAGCAACATTCTTTGCCTCTACCTACTAGGTACAAGTAACACACCTCCAGGGTTAAACAAAATGTCTCCAGACACTACCCAATGTAGTGTTAAAACTGCCCCTCGTTGAAAAAACCCTGATCTAGAAAATAACCATCATGGCCAATAACATTAAAAAAAAAAAAAAAAAAGGTAACTAGACACAGTGTACCTCCTGAAGATACACATGGTTTGTAAAGTCTGAAAAAGAAAGAAAATCCTTCATACAAGTTTAAATTCATAAAAACTAAAGCAGGTGTTAAGTATTGGTAGAACAAGCTTTCCATAAAGTAAGAATTCATTACACTTTCATTTAGAGTAGTTAGGCTTAAACCTGAGGATTTAGCACAGCATAATTAATGTTATTACTCAAAGTTCAGAAATACACTTGTTATTCAAAAGCACAACTGGGAACTGGGTCAAGTTGGTCAAAGGGTACAAAATTCCAATTATAAATAAATCTTGGGGGGGCGCCTGGGTGGCTCAGTGGGTTAAGCCGCTGCCTTCGGCTCAGGTCATGATCTCAGGGTCATGGGATCGAGCCCCACATCGGGCGCTCTGCTCGGCAGGGAGCCTGCTTCCCTCTCTCTCTCTGCCTTCCTCTCTGTCTACTTGTGATCTCTGTCTGTCAAATAAATAAATAAAATCTTTAAAAAAAAAAAAATAAATAAATAAATAAATAAATAAATCTTGGGGTTGCACTATATGACATGATAACTATAGTTAACAATACTGTATTGTATATTTGGAAGTTACTATGAGAAATAGTAAGAAAAGACAAGAAAAATAAAAAAAAAATCTTTTCAGTACATGAGGTGATGGATGTTAACTAAACTTACTGTGATTTTGCAATATATGCCTATATCAAATTAGGTCATATAGCCAAAACTGACACGTGTTATATGTTAATCATATCTCAATATAACTGGGGGCAGAAAGCTGAAAAACCCGAAGTACAACTCTATCAAATGAAAAAACCATTTCAGGTCCATGTTTTAAACCATGGTCCACGAAATCGTGTATTTAAGAAATTAGCATACAAAACGCTGGGATATAGATTCTAAAGAAAACCAAAAAGCCATTTAATCCACGATTTTGAGAGCAGTTCAGTTTACGTTATTCAAGGAATCCCTTATTGTCACAAAAGGCTAAGACGATGCTGTAATGTTAAAACAAAAAGAAATTGTTACTTAAAGTAAATGCTTTGGAAAGTTTCCTATGATATCTGAAAAAGTACACTGGTTTATGAGGAAGGCTATTATTACTTGTGGGTACCTCTAACCCCCGCAAAAGAAGGTTACTCAAAAGTCACCAGTAAACTAGCAGCATATGGTACCAAGGTTACACAGGTGGCATGTCCTTCACACTAAAATAATACTTTTCCAGCTTTTCTCCAGTCATACTATAAATGAGTGCCTCATGAGCAGCTCAAGTGATCATGAATTTAAGGGAGCAAGGACATTCTCATCCTACCTGTTTCACTCAGAGCAGCTTTAACTAGTATAATATGTATTTATAAAAGCTGGGATTCCATGACATTTCAGTTTAATAATAGAGAAATATAACTGATGTAAAACTAATATTAAGCACATCATAGCAGTAGGAAATGTTCATACCTATACAAGGCTTAACATGCTGAAAGCAAGCTTTTGTCAGGTCACCTAACAGGGCGAAGGAACTCTGTCGAACTTCTGGCATTTTATCCTACAAGGAATAAGAAGAAATTAACCCCAATGTGACACAGAGAATCAGGTTTTAATACATTTTAATTTAACAAGTCTCACCTGCATGCATTGATACATTAGTGTTAGAATGTTACTTCGGGCTACTAGCTGTTCAATGTTGCCTCCAAGCCCTTCAGCCAGGCCACTGAGTAAATCAAGAGCCACTATCATAAAATCTTTATCAGGAGCCTCATACTGATCTGGTTGAGCATTGTTCAGCTGAAATTAGACAAAAGTTTTAAAAAATTTAGTTTGAATCAATTAGATGAAAAAAATTTGTATACATTATGCCTATCCTTAGAAAAAATGCTTATGATGGGAGGGAGAGTAGATGTAACTATTTTTTAAAAATACCATGGCTTGTGCAAGAGTCTTCTGTACTAGGTTTACACAACGCTGGTACACAGGTTCACAGTATGGAAGGAAACCAGACTGCAGGGCTGTGGCAACTGAAGATAGGCACTAGAAAGAATAAAGGAAAATGTAAATTTCTGGACATACTTAAAATTATGATAAATGCTTACAAGAGTACTCAGTAAGTTTCTGGTCATTTGTGAGCCTGCTCTACTATTCTACAATGGCAGGTTATCTTTTCAGACCTCTCCTCTTTGGATGCCACTCACTGCTGTTCAGTTTGTGGAGGTTTCCTCAAAAAAGTTTCTGTAAGGAACATTATCCTTGGAGAACCAGATTAGGTATTACATATGCTTATTTTTTTCATCAAATGTAAGATATTTGTTCATCCTTTCATGATTAATGATATGGGTGGACTTTTAATGAGGATACCCTGAGCGCCTGCCAGAAAGTAAATCTATTTAAGCATAATGATTTTTCTTGTTTTGCTGGGCCCAGAATCAGCCACTGCTCTTAGTCATGGAGGTTTTGACTTCTCTGGCTAGGGACAAACAAACCATGGCAGAAATGATGACCCCTGAAATGACAGGGGAAACAAGAATGGCAATGACTGAAATGGCTCTACCAGCATCAATTCATTTAAACTATCATATCTGATTGCATGTTCAGTTATTTGAATAACATATCAACTATCAAACCTCAAAATGGACAGAAAGGGTATGAAGCAAAGTTCTTCCCTCATCAGCACCAAGACTCAATGCTACTTCACATATGACTAAATGTGTGTATATACAATAGGTATACAACACACAAAATAATTTAAACTATATCAACTGTCATGGTATAGCTATGTATCTATATAAAGAAATGCAATTTAATAGAGGACCTATAAGCTGATATGGAAACATCTCCAAGTTAACTGATTAACACTGAAGCAGAGCAGGTGAGAAAGCATGTAATATAATCCTTTGATGACCTAAAGAAAAAACAAAAACCAACCAACTTAACATCCATTGTGGGTTTTCTGTTTAACAGTATTTCTTAGTATGGAAGTACCATAATTAAGAAAGGGCAGTTACCTACTTATTCAGCATTTTAATAGAAGTGATTCAAAATGTTCATCTATTAACATTTTACTCATCACATATTCCCACATTTTTTATCTACAGATGTATTTTGATGAAACACGCTATTAGATTAACTAAAGGTTACCAGCTCAGCATACCTCAAGTAAAGGGAAAAGATCTTTATCTTCATCCTTTAACATGTTCCATTTCTGGATCAGTGGAGGCATTAGCATCTGAATATATTCCTATTTGTGAAAAACACATAAAAGCTCCACTATCATATATCATACAAGTCCTTTTTGGGTCTATGAAAATTAAAATCCATTTAGAGTAATCGTGTAAAATCATTACAGAATGCATTTTAAAGACTCAGTCTGCTCTCCTAATTAGTGCTCTAAAATTTTTATTTTCTGCTTTTTTATAACCTTGTTCTATTTTTAAGTCATCGTATATCCTTTCTGAAATAAAATGTATACAAGTATACCACTTCCCCAAAATTATTTGATTAAAATAGGGATAATCTGTTTAAGTTTTACTCTGAATT